>NC_059072.1:230898133-231523133 GCF_020497125.1 Mauremys mutica
AAGTAACTGTTCTATCACTATTATATGACCTATCTTTAAATTTAGAGCTGTTAGAGTTCAACAGGAACACTTCTCCAGATGTTATAATCTACCTTTCTGTAGCCAATAACTTAAAAAAGGGAATGTTCCAAGATCCCAGGGTTACAGCCCCTTTGGGATACAATGGGCCAGATTCATCCAGGAGGTAACTCCACTGACTCTTCAATAAACACTAAACAATGAACACTAACGACACTGAGTACATGGGCATGGCCAGCATTGAACAAGTGCATGTCTGAGTTTCCTTCCTCTTGGGATAATGAGCCACTGCACAGATTGGGGTAGGAATTAAGAGAGGACCACAAGGGTGGATCCATGGCACAGACCATACAAGAAGATTGCATAGTATGACTGGGATTCCTATCCCTTCCCCTCTCTGTAGGGCCAGGGAATGTGGTGTCAGTGAGCAGGATGTGGGCGGTTGTGCCTCATGGTTAAAGCAGGAGTCAGGCCTCATTTGTCAAGCAGAAGTAGAAAGCAGGGGATTGAAGCCTGGGGTCATGGGCCAGGTGCCAGAGCTAAGGGTCAGAGCCAAAACCTGAAGTCAGGAATCTGAGCTGAGCTTCGGGACTGGGTGACCTGGAGTGAGAGAAGGCTGGGGCCAAGGCAGGAGCAGGGCTGGGGACAAGCATACATGGAAGCAATCACAGCTCTGGGCAAATACTTTGAGCAGCCACCAAACTACTGCTGATGCTGGGCCTAACAGCTGTTTGCTGACTCTTCCAGCCAATCAGGCAGTGTAGCTAGTCAGGCTGCCTACAACAGACCAGCTGTGCTCATTAGGTTGTCTGGAGACTGACTTTGCTGCAGGGCCTGATTCCTAACATGTGGGCAGTGTTGAAGCCTCCTTGAATGGAACGGTTATTCACACACACATGAATGATAGTAAGTAGTAATTTACCCACATGAGCAGTCCCATTGAAGGGCATTGGCCTACTCAATATGAATAAGTGTGGCAGAAACATAGTGAGGATACGTAAATGACTCAAAGGCAAAGTTTGTGGAATAAAATTCACATCTCATAGTCCCAGTCCAGTGACTTAGTCACATGACCATCCTCCCTCTCTTCAATAGGTTTGCACAGCTGACTGGAAGTTAATAGGGCTAGTCAAATTTTCAGTTAAAACTGTTTTTCAACAAAATATTGGGTTTTTGACTGAACACATTTTTTAAAAAGTTGGCTTTCTGCAGAAAATTTCCATTTTCATCAAAAAACTGAACACTGAAATGCTCAAAAAGCTCAACATTTTTTGCAGAATAAAAAAAAAATCCATTTTTTCACCAGCTCTAGAACTTAGTAAACAGTTCTACTGATAATAAAAGGAACAGAACCCTGCTCACTTTCAGCTTTGTTTATTCTGCAGGACTAGGAAGAGTTAAAAATTGACCAACTTTTTTCCATTGAAAAATACTATTTATCAAAATCTAAATATGTTTCCATGACAATTTGGTTGGGAAAGTTTCTTAGATCCAGGATGGAATTTCTGGTCAAAACAAGAGAGAATCAGGGACTGCAGGGACATGAGCTTTGGCCTCACATCCCAAGTGAGTGCTCTAACTACTGGGCTAATGACTATTATGGGGTAGGAATTTCTCTCTTGCACTCTCAAAGTCTCATTTTCTGTCGGATGCAGAATGAAAACAAAATTTCTAAACTGAATTTTTTCATGAAATGGAAGTGTTGTTTTCTGGCCAGTGCGCACACGCATGCATTCTTTCTCTCTCTATATTAAAACTTCTGCTTGTCACGAAAAGGAGCAGGACTGAATACATATAGGGAGTAGATTCGTTTAGAAAGAGGGTACATTTTTATATATTCACTTTTCAAGTAGAAACACACTGCAAATGTATCAGAGGGGTAGCCGTGTTAGTCTGGATCTGTAAAAGCAGCAAAGAGTCCTGTGGCACCTTATAGACTAACAGATGTATTGGAGCATGAGCTTTCGTGGGTGAATACCCACTTCGTCGGATGCATATCAATTACACATCAAGTGTAAATCCACTTCCCACTGTTTGCAGAGGAGACATACACACGTGTACATATACTGAAATTGAAAATAAGGACTCCTGTGCACCTTTCCCACTCCATGTGCTCCCTGCCATATGCAAACTGTCAGTCACACTGCAGGATACAACAGTCAGAACTGCTGGATAACAGGCCTGCAAAAAACTGTCTTTTCAAATCTTCCCCAAAAGTATCTCAGCTTTTAAACACTCAATTTCCATCTGATAGTAGCACATGTTTGGGAAAGGCCCAAACCTCTGTAAAAAATGAGATGAATTTGTATGCCTGAAAACTGTAGTTGGCACAGTTATTTATAGCTGTGCTGTATGTGGCAAACTGTAAGGAGCTGAAAATAACCCGCCCAAGGTATCCTTTGACAATGTGCACCTAAGGCAGTGGCTCTCAACCTTTCCAGGCTACTGTACCCCTTTCCGGAGTCTGATTTGTCTTGCGTACCCCAAGTTTCACCTCACTTAAAAACTACTTGCTTACAAAAGCAGACATAAAAATACAAAAATATGACAGCCACACAGTTACTGAAAACTGCTGACTTTCTCATTTTTACCATATAATTATAAAAGAAATCCATTGGAATATGAATACTGTACTTACATTTCAGTGTATAGTATATAGAGCAGTATAAACAAGTTATTGTCTGTATGAAATTTTAGTTTGTACTGACTTTGCTAATGCTTTTTATGTAGCCTGTTTTAAAACTAGGCAAATATCTAGATGAATTGATGTACCCCTGGAAGACCTCTGCATACCCCTGTGGTATGCATACCCTTGGTTGAGAACCACTGACCTAAGGCATTTTCAAAAGGTTCAGGAGGCATTGTTTTTAAATATTCTTTTCATATTTGTACTCCCTAGCTATATTGAAGTTGAGGTTAGCATGTGCTGTTACTGTGAAAAAGGACCCAAATATGGACATTCACTCATAATTCTTTGGGATTTACTTTCTGCCATTCAGAATAACTATACCAGGGGTAGGCAACCTATGGCACAGGTGCTGAAGGCGGCACGTGAGCTGATTTTCAGTGGCACTCACACTGCCTGGGTCCTGGCCACTGGTCTGAGGGGCTCTGCATTTTAATTTAATTGTAAATGAAGCTTCTTAAACATTTTAAAAACTGTATTTACTTTACATACAACAATTAGTTTAGTTGTATATTATAGACTTAGAGAAAGAGACCTTCTAAAAATGTTAAAATGTATTACTGGCACACGGAACCTTAAATCAGAGTGAATAAATGAAGACTCGGCACAGCACTTCTGAAAGGTTGCCAACCCCTGAACTATACTCTAGAAGATGCATTCTCTGGGTCTTTCAGTGTAGTTTACTTAGAAAAGGGCAACCTTTTCTCTCCTCTCTGCATGTTTATCTCTTCCAGGTGGCAAAGGGTTATGTTTTACAACTGTAATGAACACGTGTTACTCTTCTATTACTTGTTTTTAGGCAATATAATGAGATGGGGGCTAAACAAGAATGAGCTCTGAAGCCGTGTGTTTACAAAGGACATGAATAGGGCTGGCATACTGGTTTGCCCTCTGGGACGTAAAAGTTGCTGCCCTATGTGGGATGCTAACAAAGGAATTAATACTACCCCTTGAATGGGATGCACTTTGGAATCACATTGTAGTACCAAAAATACAGAGAGGTGAGACTCTGGGCTCATTTCTGCATACTTCACTAATCAGAGACTGAGATCGTCACATGCTCTGGGACACTGAAGTAGTACCATAACTAACTATTGCAAGTGCTGAAATTTAAATAGGTATTTATCCAGTGTCTGTGGATACCAACAGATAACAGGCTTCCTAATCTTACCCACCTCTGCATTAAGTGAAGAAAAAAAAACATCCTGGGGCTCTGGTGGTGCAAAGACAGAAATCTCTCCTCATCTCCTGAGAAAATGATTTCTACCAATGTGGGGGAGCTCCCAATGGGCAGAGTCATCATGCTCAGCCCCTACACCACTGCCCCACTGCAGCTCCAGCATAGGGGGCATCGGAGCACATCACTCCCCAGATTTCTCCAAAGGGTAGATGGTTCCTTGGTGACCATTGCCAACTGCTGTGGCTTAGTACGGCCTAAGAACACTAAATGGATCTCAGCCTCAACTGACAATTTGTCCCCTGATGTTTATTTTTGGCATATTATTCCTACTTCCAAACTTGTACGTTAGCTTCCTGTAAAATTTCTTATGGATTTAGAGGTTATTTTATTAACCTACAAGACACTTAGGGGTAAATCCAGGGCCGCCGAGAGCGGGTTCGGGCCCCAGTGAAAAATTTTTCGGGCCCTCCAGCAAGGATGGTCTGGCTAAACAGGGCTGACAAAGCTGGGGAAGCCAGGCCCTGGGCCCCCTTCCAGACCACCAGGCCCCAGTAATTTGTACCGGCTTCCCCCCTTTCTTGTCAGCCCTGGGTAAATCCCATGGATCTCTCAACCACAGAAGGCCTTGAATGCAGTAACCTGGTGCTGCTGTTTCACTGTATGGTGCAACATACTGTTTGGGTGTATGTTGGGGAAGGGCAAACTGTGGGAAGCAGGTCCACAACCACTGTGCACAAGAGTTGTGTTCTGCAGGAGCTTTTTGAGATTAGGACAGGGGAAGTTGCACGGGTAGCCACAATTCAGCTCCATTACTGCTTCTCTGCCTGAGAGAGAGAACTTCTTCATTTCTGCGTGCAGACAAGCTGTTTTACTCAGGCTGTGCATTGAGATGAGGATTTGACCTTTAATTGCTATAGACCAGTTTACCTGACCAACTGCTTACTGGCATGTGTTTTGCAGCTGCTGACTAAGGTCAGAATCAGATGGCTACTTAGTTTGTCCTACTCATAACCTTGTGATATTGAGAGCCAGAGCTTTTTCTAATTGTGCTGGTCGATTGTTAAACTTACTTTCTATCTCTACTTTAAAACTGCCCAGTCTGTTTCACCATTTAGAACTACATTAAAAAATACATTTGTGACTGCTTTTAACAGTTCTTAAATATTGATCATTTTTAATGAGTTTTATTGTAAAACACCCTTGTGGATCTGGTCAAGGACACTGTATAAATGCATTGTGGTGATGATGTTGACCCAGCACAAATGTCTTCAGTTCTTATATATATATAGCTCCTGCACACTCTAGGAAAGACAGACAGGGTTTTATTATAAAATATGTCTCCTATGTATACTGAACGTGGCAGTCATTATGTTGTTTTGTTTTTTTAATTAAAGTCACGCAAATTGGAACGGAAAAAAAAAAGTTTCTGCTTTTAATAAAAAAGTGCTATAGTTTCCTCAGGAATGGACCCAAACAGTACAATGTACAATTATGATACTGCAGTGTTTGTGGAGGAGGTGTCATTGTATGATTTTTGTGACCTTCTTCACATAAGGCAGAATATGATAGTGAGTAAGAAATGTTAATTATTTTAGACTTGATTCAGTTTAAAAAATAACTCGTTTCTGTGTTGCAGTAGCCCACACAAAGCCATAGAAGCCAGATGTCTTTTTCCCTGCTCAAATTCAAATAAATCCTTTATAAATTAGTGTGGAGAAACAATAGAAATCCAGTTTTAATTATATGCTACAATCAAGAGGGCATTGTATACCCGAATTGGCAAAGCCTGTTGCTGTGTATTTTAAGCAAGATGAAAGTGACAGAAGAAACGAGAGAAGGGAAAAAAAGCATCTGTACTAGAGGATGTAGGGAACAGCTTGATATTTATTGTATTTCTTTTCAAGATTTTATATCTATTACCCTTCTTGTAACATGCAAGAAAAGCATTAAGGAGTCTCAAACATATTAAGATGAGTTATAAATTAATTTCTTGGAGTCAAAGCCACAGATCCCAAAGGGATGTTAACATATATGTCATTCCTTTTGGCACTTAATGAGGCTTTGTTAAATCCTTCATCATTAATCTTTACAAAAATGAATGAGGACAAGAGGGGAAAATATCCCTCCACATTCTGCTATTTATAACTTCATGCAACTTACCAGAAGTAAGCAAAATATTATAAATTTGCTTTCTTCATTAACTTGCTGTGTCAACTGCCAGATTTATACAACTGCCTTTGTAATATATCAAAACTGCAGTGTGGCAGATTCCAGAAGTAATGCCCACACTGTCATAAATATTGAATTTTCTAGGTACACCATCTGATTCCCCTCTCCTCCCCTCCAAACAGAGCAGATCAAAATAATCAGCTGTTTATGCTTCAGGACACTTACTTTGTAAATTTAATGTTCTGTCCTTGATTGGGAAATAAGATTCAATAGGTTTTTTTAAATGCGGCTGCCAACAGCTTTTGGCCAATAGGTCTCCCAAAACTCACTCTTCTTTTCTCCAAATTTTGCTAAGCACAGATTGAAAGATAAACTTCATCATCAAAAAAGTTCTTAACTGTCAGGGTGGTTAAACACTGGAATAAACTGCCTAGGGAGGTTGTGGAATCTCCATCTCTGGAGATATTTAAGAGTAGGTTAGATGAATTTCTATCAGGGATGGTCTAGACAGTATTTGGTCCTGCCATAAGGGCAGGGGACTGGACTCGATGACCTCTCGAGGTCCCTTCCAGTCCTAGAATCTATGAATCAATATTAGTTTTATGTATAAAGATTTTGCTGTATCATATTAAAAACATAATTTGGAATCACTTGGCACTTCCTGTAGTTAGTCTATAACTGCAAAACAGTAAATCTGAAGTTCTTTAGCTCTAAAGGTACTATTGGTAAAAAGATCAGTGTAAAATAGATGGTAGGGCTAATGATATTCAGCAAAGAATAGAGCAGAAAAGTTTTTCATCACAAATAATGTATGTTGACCACCAGCAATATTATTGTCAGCTATTAGCAGTACAGCATTACTTGGGCTGAATAACAAAAGAGTGTTAATGATTGAATAAGCTTACTCTGAAATAATAATAATAATAATATATATAAAATTACAGTTAACAATATTAAAGTGATGCAGAGTATCTGCCAATCAAAGGATTGTTAACTGGCTGTTTCATTTCTTATCTGCTTTTGAAACTATTTGCCTTATCTCACCCTGTGACTCAAAATGATCAAACTGAATTCAGGTCTCAAAGATTTATTTAATATCCCTAACCCCAGTATAACATTTCACTACCATAAGACTCATTCAGATAAATGGAAGTTTAAAATATTTTTTTTTAAATCTAAATTGTTTCAGCACTGGCTAAGCTCCCCCTTGTGGTCAGACACCAGACTGATGTATTGGACCCAACCCTTAGATCCCACATGCCTTTAAGCTCAGAACTTCCTCTCCCCTGAAGGTTTGTATCTGTTCCTGTCTGGATTCTAGCATACATTTTTAGAGTGCATAATTCAAAATAAATAGGATTTGCAACCCCTTTGAAGATAACTACAACATCTAGTGTCAAAGGTCAGCTACATGTTTAGTCATATGTCACAACCCATCTGTTGATCACAGGCCACGTGGAACCACAAGTAAAGGGCCAAACTCATTGCTAGTGTACCTGCACTGAAGTCTAACAGTCTAGATGCAGCAAGTTGCTTGAAAACGTTACTATTGAAATAACTAGTAAATTTGACTACAGGAAAACAGAACATAAACACAAAAATCAGTTGCATCAATGGGCAAAACTGAAGTGGGACAAACTCAGTAAATTCACATAGGATAATGGATGATAAAAGTGAAGGAAAAAGGGGTTGAGAACAGTCAATAGCTGGAACAGAAGATTAGGCATACAGGCATTCTGGTGGATTTGGGCCAGATATAGCCTGAGGTTGTACTTAAGCCACTCTGGGCTTGGGATGTTTAGATGTTCGTTTGAATGGCTATAAAACTTTAATTAATGTCTGAGTGGGAGTACAGAGTAAGATGATCGGAGAATTACAATGCAAAAACTGCTTTCCCACAAAGGATCTGTCTATTAGTATTGTATAAATTTAAAAAAAACCTGTTAAAATATGTATGTTAGGGTTTTTTTCTTGTAAAAAGCCTTTAAAGAAACTTGTCAGAAGGTTTAGATTTTGTATCATAGTCTTGATAATTATTTCATAGCTGTATCCATTTCCTTCCATTAACTCAGAGGTTTCTTTATAATGTTTTGTAAAAAACAAACCAAAAGCCTTTGCATTTGCATTTTTGTTACACAGACAACTCAGAACAATGTATTTGTTTAACATTATGTAAGTGACTGTGCGGAACTAAATGGCAAAACAACAGAAAAATTGAATGTTTTGTCCAGTAACTGTAAACTACATTAGTCCATGTTTATTGACATACATCAATCACCAACTGTGGTCAGATAGAATTTTTCCCCATGGTACAGCACTGCACAGCTAATTGTGTATGGAGTTGATATCTTCCTTCTGAAGTATTCAGCACTAACTCGCTCTGGATACAGGCCATGTTAAATATGTTATTTATATTATATATATTACATTACATGTACATCTGGAATAGTAGCCAGTGCCTAACTCCATATTTATTTACACACACATGAAAAAAGTATATAATAAATGCAAGTCATCATATGAATGTACCATCCATATACGTAAACAATGGCATTGACTATATCCCTTTGAAAGCATCTGCCCACTGGTTCATCTCCATTGGGCCCTACTCTAGCATTCCATAAACTCTGCACCACAAACCCTTTACCTTCAATCACACAGTTTAAAAAAAATTCAACCTGTCTGAGAGTGCTTCCTTTTTCCTACCCAAATGCAGAATTCTCCACTCTTTGCCATCCAAAGTAACACTGGTCTCTGGATTGGGCCAAGCAACATTCAATCTTGCAGCAGTAACAGATTTATATAGCTACTACAGTATCTTGCTATCCATGAGGACTAGAAATGAGAGCCTTATACCATTTGCAAGCGGATTTTACAGGTCCTTAGAGGATGAACAATATATCTTATTTTACATCTTCATATATCCTTCAGGAGCAGGGGCGGCTCCAGGCACCAGCACAGTATGCACGTGCCTGGGGTGGCAAGCCATGGGGGCGGCCTGCCGGTCACTGTGAGGGTGGCGGTCAAGCTGCCTTTGGCGGCGTTTCTGTGGGAGGTCCGCCAGTCCCGTGGTTTCAGCAGTAATTCGGCAGTGGGTACGACAAAGGCGCGGGACCGGCAGACCTCCCATAGAACCGCCGCCAAAGGCGGCCTGACTGCCATGCTTGGGGTGGCAAAAAATATAGAGCCACCCCTGTTCAGGAGCATCTATATGTGGCTGTCTGACTGAGTTCCTGCTGAAGTGATTACTTTAATACTTCTGGGTTTTTATTTATTGCATTAAGAATAAAAGGGTAAACGAGGGTGATGTCATGGTAGGAGTCTACTACAGACCACCTAACCCTAAGAAGAGGGGGATGAGGTTTTTTTTTTAAAACAACAAAATCATCCAACACACAGACATGGTGGTGATGGAGGACTTCAACTACCCAGACATCCGTTGGGAAAATAACACAGCCAGGGCACAGATTATCCAACAAGTTCTTGGAATGTATTTATTTCAGACGGTGGAGAAAGCTACTAAGGGAGAGGCTGTTCTAGATTTAATTTTGACAAATAGGGAGGAAGTGGTTGAAAATTTGAAAGTGGAAGGCAGCTTGGGTGAAAGTGATCATGAAACTATAGAGTTCATGATTCTAAGGAATGGTAGGTAGGAAAACAGCACATTTAAGATAATGAATTTCAAGAAGGCAGAATTTAGAAAACTAAAGGAATTGGTAGGTAAGATCCTATGGGAAGCAAGTCTAAGAGGAAAAATAGTTCAAGAGAGTTGGCAGTTTTTCAAGGAGACATTATTAAGGGCATAAGAGCAAACAATCCCACTGCACAGGAAAGATAGGAAATATGTCAAGAGACCACCCTGGCTTAACCAGGAGATCTTCAGTGATCTGAAACTCAAAAAAAAGAGTCCTACAAAAAGTGGAAAGTAGGTCACATTACAAAGGATAAATGTAAACAAACAGCATAAACATCTAGAGATAAAATTAGAAAGATCAAGGCGCAAAAGGAGATTAAACTAGTTAGAGACATAGGAGTAATAAGAAAACATTTTATATATATAAAAGAAGCAAGAGGAAGACCAAGGACATGGTAGACCTATTACTCAATGAGAAGGGAAAAACAATAACTGCAAATGTGGAAATGGCAGAAGTGTTAAATGACTTTTTGGTTTCAGTTTTCACCAAAAAGTTTAGTAGTAGATATTGAACATACAACATAGTGAACTCCAGTGAAAATGAGGTAGGAGCTGAGGCTAAAATAGGGAAAGAACAAGTTAAAAATTACTTAGGGCTTATCCACACTTACTGGGGGATGATGAGTGGTGATCGATGCATCAGTGGTCGATTTAGCGGGTCTAGTGAAGACCTGCTAAATTGACCGCAGTTCGCTCTCTCATTGACTCCTGTACTCCACTGGATCAAGGAGAAGTTGACAGAAGATGCTCTTCCATTGACATCACGTAGTGTGGACCCCACAGTAAGTAGATCTAAGCTATGTGGATTTGAGTTACACTATTAATGTAAATCAAATTGTATAGATTAGATCGAATTTCCCCTGTAGTATAGACAAGGCTTAGACAGGTTAGATGTCTTAAAGTCACCAGGGCCTGATGAAATACATCCTAGAATTCTCAAGGAGCTGACTGAGGAGGTGTCTAAGCCAAAGTACTCCACTTAGGAAAGAACAATCAATTGCACACATACTAAAT
Source organism: Mauremys mutica (assembly GCF_020497125.1). Lineage (NCBI taxonomy): Eukaryota > Metazoa > Chordata > Testudines > Geoemydidae > Mauremys > Mauremys mutica. The sequence continues at coordinate 230,908,895 of NC_059072.1, forward strand.
GGAAAATAACTGCCTGAGAAGAAGTACTGCAGAAAAGGATCTCGGAGGTCATAGTGGATCAAAAGCTAAATATGAGTCAACATTGTAACACTGTTGGAAAAAAAAAAAGAAAAAGCAATCATTCTGGGATGTATTAGCGGGAGTGTTGTAAGCAAGACACAATAAGTAATTATTTCCCTCTATTCTACCCTGATAAGGCCTCAACTGGAGTATTGTGTCTGGTTCTGGGCACATTTCAGGACAGATGTGGACGAATTGGAGAAAGTCCTGAGGAGAGCAACAAAAATGACTAAAGGTCTAGAAAACATGACCTATGAAGAAAGACTGAAAAAATTGGGTTTGTTTAGTATGGAGAAAAGAAGAGAAGAATGAGAGGGGATATGATAACAGTTTTCAAGTACATAAAAGGTTGTTACAAGGAGGAGGGTGAAAAAATTGTTCTCATTAACCTTTGAGGATAGGACAAGAAGCAATGGGCTTAAATTACAGGAAGGTCGGTTTAAGTTGGACATTAGGAAAAACTTCCTAACTGTCAGGGTGATTAAGCACTGGAATAAATTGCCTAGGGAGGTTGTGGAATCTCCATCACTGGAGATTTTTAAAAGCAGGATAGACAAACACCTGTCAGGATGGTCTAGATAATACTTCGTCCTGCCTTGAATGCAGGGGATTGGACTAGAAGAACTCTTGAGGTCCAACCAGTCCTATGATTCTATTATTATTTATTATAGTTGGTCACCTAAAGCTTTGGATAGGTGTCTATTTTTAAAATCTTAAAATCTAAAAATAGATACCTCTACCCCTGCCCCTAACTAGATTACTCTTCCCAATAGTGCTAATTATTGGAATTCAGGAACCAATATTCAGACTGGTCCTCCATTTTTGTAGGCACAATTCTGTAAAAGCAACTCAGTCATGTTTTTTCCTGACAATTCACTGCAGATTCAAACTTGTGAGAACAGTTTATTGGGTTCTTGCAAATGGAGGCCATGTTTGAATTAAACCCTCACCTTTTCTCTGAAACTTACTATTATCCTGTGAAGAGATGTGTTCTTTATGGCCAAAATGTTTGAACAAGGACGACTACAGTTAAACTCTTAAATTCATTTTAGACGCCTAACTTTAGGCACCCAGGTTTGAAAACTTTGGTCTATCTCTTTAGGTTAGTATGGCAAGTCTGGGTACATTTGTTTTGAGACTCATAATGAAGGAACAAAATCAGAGGAGTGTTACCAGAGTAAGGATTACAGTACCAATGAGTATATAAGTCTAGAGTGTTCTTGTTGATAACAATGTGGACTTCTGCATGGTGATCACTGTTTGGTAACTGCCTAGAAGCCAGATTCTGCAAACACATATGCACCGAGCTCTCTTGAACTACTCGCATAAGTAAAGTTACTTGGGTGCATAACTAACCCAACAGACAGAGTTTAGAAAAATAATGTGGTTATTTGTGCGTATCCCTCATCAGTTATTGGAGGGGTGCTTACTTCTGTGACTGTATAAAAGTGAAACAAAAGTGCTGAGATTTTATCTGCTAGGTAAGAATGTTAAGCTTCAATCCTTCTGGTTCTCTGAGTTTTTAAGCAGTTTACGACATGATTCTTTTGGAAAAAGAGCAAAAGATTGATAAAATGTCACTGTTGCTCATACAATATTTATGAGAATCAAAATGGTATTTTTGATGATTCCCAGTTTATTTTTAAAAGGGAGTTTTTTTCTTAATTAGAAATCTGGATGTAAGATATGAAGTCTCATACAGACTTCCCAATATCATCAGAAAAACCCTGCTCTATAAACTAAGAGTAGAAGGAATCTTAAGTTACAATCGGTATTAAAATATAATATGAATATATTTGAATATAAAATATATGGCACTGTATTAACCTCATCTGGGTAATCTCCATTAACAAGCTTCAAGGAAGGGTTCCACCCAATGGCAGTGCAGGTTCTGCAAAAGCCATGCTGCTAACATAGGAGCAGGGGTGCATGGTGCACTGGGAATACTGAGGTTATCCATCTGGGGACAGCTCCTTCTCTGTCAGATCTTTTGGAGGAAGGGAAGAGGCCTCTAGGCTCTGTGGGGCTCTAGGCTCTGTGGTGTTGGGTGATATCGGCCTTGCCTCCAATACCATAGCTTGCCAACCCCCTTATCCGTGAAGTGACAATTTACAGAAAAGTCCACAAGGTGAACCTCTCAGCATTGTCCTGCCTCTCTAGATCCCTCCCACCCTGTGGGAGGGCTGATCGGACCCTCTGTTTGCAGAACCTTTGATTTAACTAGACCTGTGATCATTAACGATCTGGAGGATGGTGTGGACTGCACCCTTAGCAAGTTTGCAGATGACACTAAACTGGGAGGAGTGGTTGTTACGCTGGAGGGTAGGGCTAGGATACAGAGGGACCTAGACAAATTAGAGGATTGGGCCAAAAGAAATATGATGAGGTTCAACAAGGACAAGTGCAGAGTCCTGCACTTAGGACGGAAGAATCCCATGCACTGCTACAGACTAGGGACCGAATGGCTGGGCAGCAGTTCTGCAGAAAAGGACCTAGGGGTTACGGTGGACAAAAAGCTGAATATGAGTCAACAGTGTGCCCTTGTTGCCAAGAAGGCTAATGGCATTTTGGGTTGTATAAGTAGGGGCATTTCCATCAGAGCAAGGGATGTGATCATTCCCCTCTACTCAGCACTGGTGAGGCCTCATTTGGAGTACTGTGTCCAGTTTTGGGCCCCACACTACAAGAAGGATGTGGATAAATTGGAGAGAGTCCAGCGGAGGGCAACAAAAATGATTAGGGCGCTGGAGCACATGACTTATGAGGAGAGGCTGAGGGAACTGGGATTGTTTAGTCTGCAGAAGAGAAGAATGAGGGGGGATTTGATAGCTGCTTTCAACTACCTGAAAGGGGGTTCCAAAGAGGATGGATCTAGACTGTTCTCAGTGGTAGAAGATGACAGAACAAGGAGTAATGGTCTCAAGTTGCAGAGGGGGAGGTTTAGGTTGGATATTAGGAAAAACTTTTTCACTAGTAGGGTGGTGAAGAACTGGAATGGGTTACCTAGGGAGGTAGTGGAATCTCCTTCCTTAGAGGTTTTTAAGGTCAGGCTTGACAAAGCCCTGGCTGGGATGATTTAGTTGGGTTTGGTCCTACTTTGAGCAGGGGGTTGGACTAGATGACCTCCTGAGGTCCCTTCCAACCCTGAGATTCTATGATTCTATGATTCTGTGTGCGTGCTGATTATTGAAACACTCACTACGTATATCTGTCCAAAGCAGAGCTACAAGGCGCACTGTAATTTCTAAAAACAGCACTAAATAAGTGAGTTTAGGGAAGAGCATACCACATTTTCCAGTAGGCAGGAAAGATTCAAGTTTTCTTATTGCCAATGCCTGCCTGTCTCCCCAGAGTGAGCCAATGCTTTATAAGCAATATTATATTTACAGTCACCTCAGTGGAAGTCACTTCTTTAGGCAAAGAAGGTTTTGCTACCTGACAGTCACTAAGGCCTGATCCTACTTTCATTAATTAAAATCAAGTTTTGTCACTGATATCACTGGGACTAGGATCAGGCCTTAAAGAGGTTTATATTAGTCTAATCCACTATAGCACTGCTACGTTCAAACAAGATAAAATTGTCACTGAAAAGTGTCTAGAACAATCAAAGTCCTAGTTCAACCTCAATTTTATCTGCAGCATTTTATGTCCATTTTCTTTATAACAATGTCTGCAATAATAATAATAGTAACTCCTTTCATTCTGACGGAGCCTCAAGTGCTTTACAATCAGGAATCACTTCACTCAGTCCCAAAGAGCAGCCTTGTTTGGAGAATGACAGCAGCTAACAACACACAACAGTTTCAGAGTGAATAATATCATATCTGATTAAAAGTGCCTTAAGGCCGCAGAATGCAGTTACCCAAATAGTAATGTGTCCAGAATGCCACCCCTAAGTCTTGCAAAAAAACTGCCACTGGACAAGTGATCAGCATCTTGACTTTTAAATTTCTCATCCAAAAAGAGGCTGCGATGTGCCCCAACACCATACTTGGACATTGGAGCAACCCTCATTCAGAAAAATGCAGCCTACCAAAGCCTCGGTTCAGAAAGGATTCCTGTTCAGAAAATCACTTAAGCATGTGCTTAAACTTAAGCCTAAAAGGTGGGCAGTCACATGCTATACCAGATGAAACTTCTGAATGGCTGTCAAGGTTAGCCTCAGATACTGTACAGTGGAATAATCCAGTCTTGAGGTAACAGAGCTGTGGATTTTCACATCAGGACTCTACATCTAAAAGGAATTTCCCCAACCTTCTGGCAAATGAGTGATGAAAGAAGGCATTGCTATCCATACTGTAGTCTTTGTGACCCAGGAGCAGTGGGTAGGCCAATAAACTTCAATGTTGCAAACTACTTTGATGATAGAAGGGTAGACACCTTCAACTGATGGAGCAGACTTTGCTTTGACAGTCTTCACTCTGCTTTCCTCTTTCAAGTAGAATCATTTCTGTTTTCCTGGACTAAGCCAGCTGGCTTTCATCCAAATCCCTACTTCTGCCATGCACTGAGAAACAGCTCTGTCTGGGTTTGTTAAAAATGAGATGTACAGCATATTGCTGACTGCAGCCTGTACCTCCTCACACGCCACCTAAATTTCTGTTTAAAAATTTTGTGGTTCCCCCAATGAAAAAACAATCAAATTTTCAATGAAACCAGTTCTACTGCAGACAGATCCAGTAATATCAGCATGGATATTAATATCAGGTTGGCCTCTATTCATTGACCTGGGAAGATTGTAGAGCACCATGATTAATGTTGTTTCCATGTGGCATATCTCAATCTGAACCCTTATTATAAGGATCCTTAAAGACTGGGTGCTGGCTGGAAAGGTCATTACTGTTTACAGATGAGGATATCTTTATAATTAAAAGCAAAATCATGCATGTTATAAGGAGGTATATATCTGAAGTTATTTCATGCTGTGTGTACACTACCAAACATTCACTATTCATTTAAACTAAAGTATTTGCTAAGCTTCCAATACCAAGGAAAGGTTCCATCCTGTTATGTTTGGAAGAATAAATCCCCTCAAATATGTATATCCTAAGTATGAAATGTAGTGAGTGATCAATATGTAGCTGACAAAGACTTTTCCAGTTTTGTAAAAATAGCTTTCTGTTATGAAGGCATCTATACATTTCCTAACATTCCTATTAGTTACATCACAATAAGAACAATGAATCATTATTTTGTTACTTAATAATTGCATATTAAATAATATAATTGTCATAAGTTTGGGGGAAATTTGAGGGTTGATAAATTCCGTACAAGAGGCCATTATGCAGTCAAAGATCAGAGGCCAAAATGCTCTGACTACCTCTTCGGCCCATAATATGCCCCGGCATATCCTCTATTTGGCACAAAGGGACCATATCAGATCTAGCCCTTGGTCTCCAAGCTCCACCTCTCACCAAAATAAGGTCAAGGTCACACCCCCTCTTTTTTTTTTTAAACTCTTGAAGAATTAGTTTAAGTTTCTAGTGAAAATTTAGGTGAACCTTTGTTTTGTTTAAACCTGTGAGGCAAACCCACAGCCAAACCAGGGCTGCTTGCTCACCTGCCCTTCCAATGGCATCCTGAGGGAGGGTGCTCCCAGCCCACCCATCACCCCTGCCCTTCTGAACCTTGTCACTGGGTCCCTGCCCACGAGCCTCCCTGGCCACTCCTGACATGTAACTGAGCTGGCTGCATGACATCTCCAAATTGTGCCCAGGAAACATCTGTATGTGCTTGTGCTCCACGTTCATTTTCTCGCCCTTGTGTCATGCCCTGACTCCAAGTGGCGGGACATTCTACCACCCTCGGAGGGCAAAGAACCACAGTGGGCAAGTCCATATTCCACTCTGGTCCCATGGCCTCCTGGGGATATTAGTTAGGAGCTCCTTCATGGAGCCATGAGCATGAAGGTGTACCTGGCATGGTTCACCATCTTCCTCAAAACCTACCCCTTTTGTGGTGAGAGGGAGACCCTGGCACACATTGATATTGGGTGAGCCAGATTGCAGCCCCTCTTCTGGCTCCTCCAGAACCTCCTCCAGAGATTCTGGCTGTTCTTTTCCCCACACCTCCTGATTTATGCACACCCCGTCCATGGCCCCACTAAGTTGCAAGACCTCCTTGTCAGCTTCCTCCTGGTGCTGGCCAAGGTGGCCATCCACAATACCAGGAGGAGGAAGCTGGATGGAGGGGATGTTCTGTGACTGTGGGGGCCTATTTCTGACTCCTCCTGAAGTCATATCTCCAGGCAGAGTTCCTCTGAGCTGCGTCCATTGCCTCTCTGAATGCCTTTGAGGAGCAGCGGGCACTGTCTGGGGTTCTCTGCTTAGTGTCTGCTACTGGATCCCTGATTTTATCCCTGTGCCTTCACTAACATCCCTGTTTTTAAATTGGTAGTCTCTGTGATTAGTTGATGGTTGGGTCCAGTGGCTCCTCCCCGAAGCCAAGGGGGAGGGCCTTTAGTAATGGTATGACCCACACCAACCCATCCCCAGCACTTCAATAGGTGCCCCTCCAACAGAGACAGTGAGTCATCACTCAGACATGTGGCAACAATTCAGGAGCATTAACTTTTCCTTCCCACAGAGCCTGCAGTAGCTCAGCCTTCAGGTGCATGACAGCAGCCTGTCCCTGAACAGAGCTGCAAGTCAGTCTGTGCAACAGCACTACCCGGTCAGGTGTCCTCCTGCTGCCTTGCAGTGGAACAGACTCTCTAGACCCCCAGCCTGCTCCTGATCCACTATCTGTTCCTGCCCCAGCCTTGACGGAGCCCTGTTCCTACTCTGACCTTGCTCCAGCCCTGTTACTGACCTGCTCCAGCCTTGCCTCCACCTCCTGACCTCTCCGGACTCTGACCAGCTGGCTTTGACCTGTGGCCTGTATCTGGACTCCAGCTATGGTACTGATTTGGTTTGTCCATGAACTCTGGGCACCGGCTTCGACCTTTGGCTTGCACCTAGACTCCAGCTACAGTACTGATTTTGGCTTGTCTACAGGACTCTGATTTCAATTCTGACTCCAGCCTGTCTCCAGATCTCAGTTCCAGTGCTACCGTTGGCCCAATCCCGACCCTTAATCTGGTTTCGAACTCCACTCCAACAACTAGGCCTGAGTATTGGGAGGCAGAACCATTTTCTCTATTAACCCCTTTGATGGGCAGGATAGCGGGACAGAAATATAAAAAGGGAGATGGACATCACTATGGATATTGTCAGGGGAGGGGAAGAATTGAAAGCCAGAGCCAAAGAGCTGACCTTCTCTGAATGATGGTTTCAGGCAAATATTTTTCGGCATGTACTGACATCTATCTACAGGAATGTAAGGACACAATCCCATGGAATGCCTTCTCCCTTATTAATCAAATTCATTAATGTCTGAAGATCAACTGTTTCTCTAAAATATCAGAAGGACTAGGAGGCTTATGTGGGTGAAGGATGACTGTTGTCCCAGCCGTTACCCTACATCTCTTTTCAGCACTGTATCTAGTCTGAAATGAAAAGCCTTTTACTAGTATTGGTATTTTAACAGAAGTCTCAAAAATGCCATGCTGTATGTTATAAGAAAAGCAAAGCACACAGGAGATCAGATATGTAAAAACTTCTTTCATTTACAGTCAGCACTTTTCAAACAACACTGTATTCTATATGCTCACTAAATGCCACATAAGTGCAGAAAATAGCTTTTGTCAACTGTAGTTCCTTTTAAGCAATACAAAAGGCACTCTGTTATATTTATCCAAAAAATGAAATAGCAGCCATTTTGTTAGGTCTGTTTAAATTACACTGCAGCAGGTTTTAATGAGTGTAATAGTATTGCTCATTACATTAATTGCTAACTTTGCTTTCTTTTCTTATCATAAGAAGTGAGTAGGCATTTGTTAAGTGGTCACTTTTGCTCACATAGACACATACTAATAGGGTTGGTTTTAGTTGTTTTTTTAAGTAAAGCCATGCTGCACTGAATAAAGACAACCCTCACTAATATGTGTAAGGAAGATCAATATGAAGCTCACCACAGAAATGGCTGCATTGGATATGGGTGAATCACTAAGAACAAACCATTGCTACTGATGGCAATCAGACCCAGCCATTTTTAGGCTCCATTACACAGGGTTAACATTTTAATTAAGTGGCCAGTTATCAGTGATTGTTTAATGAGGAAGATATGAGTGTATTAGATATTAACTGGGATGTGTTATCTAAACATTTTCATTGTAATTTATAATATACTACATCTACCATTATTTTAAAGCATTTTTTTTTTCAAATTAGGTAGCTAATAAAGCCTCTAATCCTGCCATTTATACTGAGTGCATGATAACTTCTAGGCTTGGGGCCTAAGCAACCATATATGAAAATATTTTTCAGGCTGTATGAATCCAATCAACATAAGCTGGCCAGCAAACAGGCAACCTTCTTTCCTTGAGTTCATCTCATACACACCTAAAGAAGTATTGGACACTACAGGACAGTCCACCAAAGATTTGTGAATAAAGGTAAGCAAAACTTTGCAGATAAACTATCTGCTGAATATATCTGCTGAATACACAGTTTCAGTTGACTAGAAACTATTCACTAATTTGACCTTCCACATCCTAGGTGAGGGCTCTAACCACCAGCTTATAGAGCCATTCTCACATTCTTTTCTTGTCCCAGTGACTATTCACTGCCATTCATTGTGGCAACTCATAGTTATTCACATCATACAACAATACCCCTATCATTAATCTGCCATAGAGTATGTCAGCACTAGAGTTGGAAGGTATACATTCCATCCTAGGCAGCTAGCCTCTTACACTGGTCTTGCTGCCACAGCTACACTTCTATTTTTAGTGCACTAGTTTGATCAGCACTAATATGACTATGTCTTGTTGAGCTAGAATTCACACCTTCCAGCTCCATTGTAGACATACCGTTAGTGGTTGGACTCATTCAGCTCATAGATGAAGAACAGCTGATTTAATCAGAACCTGAGTAAAATACAGATTATGCTGGTTGGCAAAGGAAAACACTTTGAGGAGCTTGCAGACAGATGCAACCTTGTTTGGCTGAAGATGTATGCAGGTAACAACTGGTCATGTCAATCCACAGTCTCTGAATAACCCTCAGCTCCTTGGTGCTGCTAAGAAGTCACATAACACATATTACTTCTAGGCATGACTATCATCTATAGCTGAAAAAGAAATGCACTCCCATCCTGGTGGATGATGACCTGCCTTCACTAATACATACCTTTGTCACCTCTTGGCCATACAACAATACTATCTACTGGGCATGAAGCCATCAACCCTAAGCAAACACCAACCTAGTATGGAATGCTGCAGCATGTCTCCTCAGGAACAAGGGCTACAGCAAGCACATCATACCAATCCTCTGCTCCTTATATTGGCTTCCCATAGAATAGCAACTCAAGTTCAAGGTCTTAATCCTTAACTTCAAGATCCTCAATGGACCCAGGGCACCTAAATTCACCTAGAGCTCCAGCATGAAAACAGTCCTCAAGCACAATGGAACTCTCCACTGTAAGGGTACTGTTCGTTGGTGCAAGAAACTGAATTTTCTTGAGATCCAGTCCTAGACTGCAGAATGAATAAAGAATCACAATCCTCACCACCTTTATTTCCATTAAAAGGCTCACTTGTTTGACCTTGCCTTCCCTAATATAAACACATGGCACAGTGACCATATTTTTTTTAAATCCTACAAAATTTCCAGCTGTGAGAGTGGGGGAAAAAAAAGAACTACATGTAACAGATTATAGTCATGTTGCTTTATGTACTTATGGACAATGTTTAGATACTTTGGTAATAAGGATGGTATTAAAAACCTCAGTTGAACTCTGTCTGCCAGTGGCTATTCTACCATTTACTGGAAAGGAAAGTAGGATTGTTAGGAGGAATTACTTAGTAACTTTACCTGTTTAAAAAATGTAATTAAAATTCTGAGCTCTCTTTAAGATATGAAATGTGAAAGAGACCTTTTTATTAGAGAATCTTCTCTTGAAAACAAAATTCTGCTTTTGTTAATGGGTGAACCAAAGCTGACCAATATCTATCATAGTTTTGAAAACAAAGAGTTACAGTAACATTTAAATTGGTTATCAGCTTCTGTAGGATTCGTTTAAAGTCAGTTAGCTCACAATACCTCCTTTCTGTTTTCTCCATGTTACACTAAAAATCTTTCTCTAAAAAAGTTAGATACCATTGATTAGTCTAATTCCTGATGTTACTTAACGATTCAAAATCACACTGTAAATAGAGTTCCTCTTGAGTGTCTTTTGGATGTCTGGTTCAAGTTCCTTATCTTAATGTATTTTCATTCAGTAACTTGGGTTTGAGACATATGGAGATAGAGATATATGTTGTTCGTGCTGCTATTGCTGCTAGTACTGCTGGTTTCAGGAGCTCCTGCTTACTCGCCCCAGCAGAGAGTGCAGCTTGCTGACTTAGCAGACCTCTATGTTATTCATAAAGGAAGATTACAGGCTCGGTTTGGTAAAGAAGTCACTTGGCCAGATGTATTGTTGACAAAGCATGTACTAGTGCCCCATAGGAGCTACAGGTACACTAACACATGTAAGCCTGCGACAAGGTACCTGCTCAATCAACATAACATGATGCTGTCCTCTAGACCAGTACAAAGATGCCCCTCCTTCTACTCTCCTTGTATACATTGATACAACTAAATTATGTATTACATTCTGTATGCTTTTTGTTATTTTGTACCTGCTTGTTAACACAAAACCTCCTCATCCATTACACTGTCATCCCCTCCTTATCTTTACAAGGGGTTGGTGTGTTTGGGTACCACCTAAGCGGTTCAACCAAGGCCTATTCTGCTTCATACTCTTAGTTACGGTTCGGGCTCCCCCAAGGCCTACAGCTGGTACTTCATCAAATAATGGTATCTGAACTATGGCAGTATACTCCCTTTGATGGGCTCTGGTGATCTCATAAAGCATCAGAACAAAGCTAGGTTTGCTTACATGAGCACCAAAATTCTGAGAAGGAATTATAAGCCTGATTTCAAAATAGGAACAGAAGAATGTACAGTATGTACTGTTACACTGGATCAGACTAATGATCAGCCTAGTCCAGCATCCTGTCTCTGATGGTGGCCAGGAAGATGTAAAATCCCCAGAGTGGACAATGATGTCTTTTTTTATAATAATGGATCAGACTCCCTCAATCCACTCCCTTCACTACCATGTTTCCTCTAGACAGACTCTTCTGGGTGGCTTCTGCTCCCTGTGCTGCCTTCACTTCCATACCCAAAATATCCTCTCTTTCCTCTGTATCACTCCCCTCCAAGGTCTCAGATGGCTTGCACTTCCTCTGGTCCTTTATACTTTGTACTACTAGCCTAAAAACTCTGCTGTTTTTCAACTCTGCTTCATGGAGTTGAATTTACAATCCTCAACAGTAGAATGTTGGTTTGGGGCTCTAAAAAATACCCAAGAGTTTTCACACAGGTTGCAAATCAGTGCAGACAGCAGAAACCACTGAAGAAGACTTATTTTTTACTCTGTTCACTGGGAAGTGATTTGAAGGGTGTAGGCTGTCGACATCTGTAAGTAGAGGGAGGTATAATAATACTCACCCAGAAAACATCGTTGGAGCCAAAGAAAATGGAACATGGGTGTCCTTTTAGACCTTAAGGTCATCTTTTGACACCTGTCATGTATAAGCATCTGTAGAATGTTTACATACAGTGAATACATAGTACATACCATGAACACATTTTCATTAAAAATCACAAACTTTTCCCCAGTTCCCCCATGGTCTGAACTCATGTGCACATGGTTTGAGGCTGTTCACACTGCAGAACACAGCAATGTTTCTACCTTTAACAGTCTAACAATAACTCCAAATCTTAAGAGGACTACCTGTACATTAAAGACACACAACACCTCTATGAGGTTAGGATTGTCATAGTCATTTTATAGATGGGTAAAGGTGGTACAGAGAGGTTTAAGTCAAATTTTTCTAAAATTTGGGTGACAATAAGTTCAGTTTTGGCCAGGACAGTCCCTTTTTTAGGTCCTGTCCCAGTCATCCCAACTTTTTTGACAAAACTGAGCATTTGTCCCGTTTGCTCTTGCCAACTGATGGAGGAGGAATGGGCAGGGGGAGGCAACGCCAGCTCTGCACTGGGGGAGGGCTAGGGAGAGTGGCTTGGGCCCACCAGTCTACCCTATGTGCATGGAGGAAGAGGGGGGCCTCAGGTGGCACCGCACAAGGGAGCTAGAGGGGGGCCTCAGACTGCGCCACATGCGGGCTTGCAGTGGGGGGGCTCGGAGGACCAGCCCCATGCAAGGGAGGAAGGGGGCAGTGGGAGGGGGAAATGTGGGTGGAGGGGCTCAGAGGACCAGCTCTGTGCATGGGAAGGCAGTGGGGGGAGCTCGGAGGACCAGCTAACCCACATGGGGCGAAGAGGGGCTGTGGGTGGCTGGTGGAGGGACTCGGGCTGGCCCTGGGTGCTAGTGGGGAGAGGGACCGCAGGCTGGCCCTGCACAGGTGGGATGTGGAGGACTTGGGAGGCCCTGTGCACAGGGGGCAGGGGCTCAGGCCAGTCCCAGGTGTGGGGGGACGGGGCTTGGGGCTGGCCCTGGGGGGAGGGGGAACCTCAGCCCAGCCCTGCACCAGTGAGAGGCAGGGAGTGCTTGGGCCAGCTCCGTGCAGGGGAGGCGGGAGGGGATCGGGCTCAGGCCAGCCTGGGACTGTTCTAGTTTCCCTTTGCGAAAATATGGTCATCCTATCTAAAATAATCTCTGATTTTTGATGGCTATCTTGAGGCAAGTAGAGCCTTGTGTTAAGAGGCCAACCACAAAATCCATATCAATGGGACATGCAGGTCTCAGCACCTCTGAAAAATCAGGTTCAAGGTGTATCAAAATGAGGCACCCAAAGTCATAGACCATGTCTGAAAATCCTGGCATAACAGACTTACTAAGGGTCGTGCAGCAAACCAGTGCCAAAGCCAGGATTAGAACCCTAACTCCTTTTTCTTGCTGTAACCCCACCAACCCCACCAGTCCTCTTGTCAGTCATAAGGACATACATTTTTTCTTTGGGTGGAGTTTCTAAAGTCCATGCAAGTGGCTTTGCTGAACTATCCACTGTTTAAAATAATATTTTTATATATCCAGGGAATTACATCTAAGCCAATTGCATGGATTTTAGAAACTCTGTCCAAAGAAAAAAATGTATGTCCTTATGACTAACAAGAGAACACTGGCAGACTGGTCTCCCTGGCTGTTTTCTGCTTTGGGCCTCTTTCTGATTAATCATGGAAGTTATGGTTCAAAATAGACAAGATGTGTGAGAGAGATGACACATCTGCCAGGCATTTCACAGAGCAACTTCAATTGTGTTTTACAGGAGGAGGAAGAGAACTTGTACAGAGTTAGAGTAATAACCTTTCCATGGATACTGGAATGTTTCATGTACTTCAAAAATCAAAAGAGTGGGAGGAAACTGTACTTAAATGACTACTGCAAAATGACAGGGTGGAGGGAAGTCTCTAAAGATCCCAAATGCAGAGATGGAAAAACTACTGATCAGATTCTTGGAGGGTAGGAAAAATGGGACATGTTAACATTTCCAGCTTATCTAAGAGGTATAAAGGGTCTCGCTATACAAACAAATTTCAATTACTTTTCAAATTTAAAATTACTAAAATGGAAATAACTTCGCATTTTCAGATTCTTTTCAATTTGTCACTAGCTCTCGAACTTAAAGATGGGAAAACCAGAGGCTGGCTAAGAGGTCAAACAATGAATGGAAAGAGAAAAAAGCTAAAGTGCTAACTGCTAAATAAGATGCATATCTACCAGATTACACAGTAAAATTATTTTGTGATGTTGTCCTTTTTCTCCCTATAACTCAAGAGAAATATAAATTAATGTTTTTTAAACTGTAAACCATTAGATGTACTGTAACTAAGGAAACTGTAGTGATTTATTTTACAGAAGATTAATCTTCTTTTATAATAGAATAGTAATAATTAATTTTGAAAGGGTCTAATTAGGGGAGATATTGTCCAATCATCTAAAATTCAGCTACACTAAGTAAATGTACCAGATCTGTATACAGAAATAAATGGAATGAAAGTACTCAAAAGGGTGAGCTAGCTGGAGCAACTGACTTTAAAGTGAATTATGTTCAGCAATTGTTGTTGGGGTTTTTTTAGTTTGAATCCAGAAAATGACTGAAACTCCAGAAGAACGTTTGCAGTATTCATTTGCTTATGTTTGTTGTTTTTCCAAAACAACAGCTTCTCTTTCTTTACTGCAATGAAAGTGCAGATTCACTGATTGAAAACTATACTGAAACAAATCCTACCCTACATATCTTGTTAGGCTGCATTCCCTTTGGGTTTACAGAGCATTAACTTATTTGTGCTCAGAGAGGATTATAAATATATATATTTAAAAATCTTTGATATTCTCAGAATTAGAAGTTACACAAAGATCTAGAAATATATGGAAGAGCCAAAAAAAAATTCATGGATGTGGAGATGCTTAAGTAATTAGAACTGCAAATGAATAATAATGTTAACAATCATTATATGCTGAATTTTAATTAAAAAGATAACTCCTTGCTCTAGCTCACTGCACCATAATATTAGAGTGCCATTTCTATTCTCTTCACAGCAGTGAGTCAGAGCCTGTTCAATGACAGCACATACACAATGACACACATTAGTGAAGGAGGCAGTACATTGCTGCAACAAAGCTAGAGGCAGCACAGCAGCTCTTTCAAACATTAACATGTGAATATGCACAAACAAGGTCAGCTGGAGAAGAGGGCTATCGAGAGTGGTTGTGAGGGAAGTGGAGGGAGGTAGGGCACTACCCAAAGAGCCTTCATGGGCAGTATCTCGGTGTCAGCCTTTTAAAGCTTGCTTTCCGGTTACATTATGGAGGCAATACCTCTGAAGCCTAGAACACAAATGCTAGCAACACTATTTGATCAAGAAAAAAATCATCCATCTAGATATCTTGAGCTGTTCTTTTCATCACAGTGATTGAGGTGCTCTGTATTCTTCTAAAGAAGCCTATTATTTCTGTTCCTTGCACTTTCTACAGCTCAGTATTCAATGCCATATTACTGAAAGCTTCCCAGGATGAGTCTTTCCTTTAATGCACAGTGTGTGTCAATCAGGTGCTTTTCTATGTCTGTGAAATAGCTTATTTGGTTAACAAGTGCTTGCGGAAAGTACATTTTATGGGCAAAATCTCTCATTAAATGGCTAACTTGTACCATTTAGGCTAAGTACAGTCAAGATTGCATATCAGGAAATGGAAACTGTATTACACAAATGTCTCTTTAATTAATATCCAGCTAGTGGCTGAAAAAAAATGTTAAAAGAAGCCTCAGTCTGAAACCACTGAAGATTATCTACAGCTTCTTCATAAACTGGATCTTCGGTGTGGTTGATGCCTTTGCCTTCCTCAATTGCACTATTTATAGTTGTGACATTCCCCTCTGGTGTTATCTGGACTGGTGATCTGCTAGGTCACTCCAATCCTTGACTCTGGGAGCCAGCCTTACCCTGTTCTGCTGTGAGAATCCCCACTCCTGGTCTGTTCACGCACATCCTCTGGCATGTAAGCTGCTCCTTGGATTGTGCAACTGAATGACACTAGCCAATATCTCCAGTCCCAGACACAACCCTGGGAACCTCTGTCTTGCAGTGTCCAGTTATGCCCCTGGATGCTGCAAGCTTATATGAGTTCAGCGATTTAACAAAGAAATTGATATGTACCAGGCTTGTTATCCCAAGGGGAGTCTCTGCCACGCTTCAAACCAAACGCACTGCTTCAGGTAGAACAAACAGATTTATTAGCTATAAAGAAAGATTTTAAGTGATTATAAGTCAAAACATAAGTCAGAGTTGGTCAAATGAAATAAAAGCAAAACGTATTCTAAGCTGATCTTAACACTTTCAACATCCTTACAAACTTGGATGCTTCTCACCACAGGCTGGCTGGTTGCTCTTCAGCCAGGCTCTCCCCTTTGATCAGCACTTCAGTCCCTTGGTGTGGTGTCTATCGATGTAGATGGAAGAGAGAGAGAATGAGCCTGGCAAATCTCTCCCTTTTATCATGTCCTTTCTTCCCTCTTGGCTTTGCCCCTCATTCGGAGTTAGGTGAGCATTACCTCATCGTGGTGCCAAACCGACCAAAGGAAAGGGAGTGACTCCCTCGAGAGTCCAACAGATTCTTTTGTTGCTGCCTAGGCCAGCGTCCTTCGTCCCTGTGAGGCTTGTCCCACAGCTGCCCTAATGAGCTGGGAACTGCCTCTCTGCTCTTGGAGAGTTTTTGACTGGGCTTATTTTAAGCCCTGAGGATACATTTTCAGCCTCATAGCTATATACATGAAATTATAACCTTACTATAACATGACTGTAACAATTACAATAACATCACTATAACAACCATGCTCAGTGCATTATGAGCCTTCCCAAGGCACTCAAAATGATAAACTTTGCACTGGATACCACCCAATCATTTTATAAAGATGAACATGGGGGTGTAGGGTGTTCCCCTGAGGTACAGAGAGTCACAATAGTGTCAATTCATCAGCCGCCAAAGGCAATATCTTTGTTCTTTGCAACTGACACTGTTGGGCAGAGCAGCAAGACCCTATTCCAACCATCTATCGTGTTCTTATTGGTGACCATCTCATTTATTCCATTGGTTACATTTCAGCTCTTACTTCATGTTAACAAGTCACCTCAAAAGAGAGTTGCACAATTACTCTTTCCAAAATGAAGATTCTTCTGTTTTTTCATTAAGGAACCCACTAAAAGGGTCCTTTTCAGTTCAGTTCATGCCAAAAGAGACTAGCAGTGCAATGCTAACCCATTGGGGGCCCAAAGCAGGAATATTCCCCCCCCCAACACTAATAATTCGGGGAGGGGGGTGCTGGAGCTGCATGGGGCCTTCACTATTTGCTTAGGCTACTTATGCCTAGTGCTGGCTCTGGGAACTAGATTGTAAAACTCTTTACTCAAGCCTGGTCTACACTAGGCGTTTAAATCGGTTTTAGGAGCGTAAAACCGATTTAACGCCCAACCCGTCCACACCAAGAGGCCCTTAATATCGATATAAAGGGCTCTTTAAACCGGTTTCTGTACTCCTCCCTAACGAGAGGAGTAGCGCCAATATCGGTATTAACATATCGGATTAGGGTTAGTGTGGCCGCTGATCGACGGTATTGGCCTCCGGGAGCTATCCCACAGTGCACCACTGACCGCTCTGGACTGCAATCTGAACTCGGATGCAGTGGTCAGGTAGACAGGAAAAGCCCCGCGAACTTTTGAATATTTCCTGTTTGCCTAGCGTGGAGCTCCGATCAGCACGGGTGGCGATGCAGTCCGAAATCAAAATAAAAAAAGAGCTCCAGCATGGACCATGCGGACGTGATCGCTGTAAGGGCAGGCAAATCCGTTCTATCAGCGCTCTGTTATAGAAGATGAAATTCAGAATCATTTTTAAAAATTCTCCAGACAGAACCCGGAAGTTCCAAGGGGCGGGGGAGGCTGCGGGAACTATGGGATAGCTAGGGAATAGCTACCCACAGTGCAACGCTCCAGAAACCGACGCTAGCCTCGGACCGCGGACGCACACCACCGAATTAATGTGCTTAGTGTGGCCGCGCGCACTCGATTTTATAAAATCTGTTTTACAAAACCGGTTTATGCAAATTCGGAATAGTCCCGTAGTGTAGACGTACCCTCAGACTGAGAGCGAGCCGTCTTATCGACTTCAGTGGGAGTAGTAAGGTACTGTTCTGTATGAGTAAGTGTATCAATATGGCCCTAAGATATTCACACCAGCCTTATCTTAGCAGCCGACAATTTTATACAATAGTAATGATTTGTTCCCTTTCAGTATTAAGTAGGGTGCAAATGAGAGCAGATACTGTATGAAAATCTCTCTGCTAGTGGCGTGAATCAGTACAGTTATAGCATTCTTTCGATCCTCATATTCGGTCATTGATCGCATCTCCCAGCAAACTAATCTACACTGCCAGGACTCAGTCCTGCACCCTTTTTTCAGTCAAGTTGTCCCTCCTCATTTGACAAGTCCCATTGAAACCATTGGAACTACTCACATAAATAAAGAAGGACTGCTTGTAGGAGTAAGGATTGCAGAATCTGGTGCCTCTTTCCTAATTAAAGCTACAGTGGGTGTTTGCAAAGCTTTGGCCATTACTGCTCAAGATGCTAGTTCCAAGCTCATTTTGTTTATTTTATTTTCCTGTTTGATTTAAAAGCTGGGTTTCTGAATCTGACCAGAGGACACAATGGCTGGGAGATTAGTCTGATATGCCAGACTTGCACTTGTCTCAGTCAGGTACAGATCTATGTCAGCGCACTTCCTTAATGACTCCTGCTCTGGCAAAGATGAAGAAGAGGAAGATGCAGGCAGTGTTGTCAGTTCTCTGACCTGTTCCTAAACTGCAGCCAGGTGACAAAGGACAACATGCGTGCACACACACACACACAGTGCCAGAGCCTGAAAACACTGAAGTAACTAGCCCAAGCCCAAGATATAAATAAGAGCAGGATTGGGCCCCAGCCTATCCACAGCAACAATACAAGATTAATTTTGAAACCTGCTTTCACAGCTATAGCTGGTACTTACGTTTTCAAGGAGATTTTACTATTTGAAAAGGTTGCAGGGACAGTAAGTAGCAGTTTGTATGTCTGAGAGACAGAAAAATTACACACAAATGAAAAATTCAAATCAAGGTAAATTTTTGATAACCTGCAATTCAAAACCAATTTGACAAATTCTCCTCAAGCTTTCTACAAACTAATAGAATGACTTTCTGGCCAAATTGATTTTCCAAGCCAAAGTGATAGGGGGACTAATATAGGACTATATTATGGAAGTTGGCTTCAACCTGAATTATGGAGTGGATCTTTCCTCTCCATGATATTACCAGTAATAAGAAATGCACAAAGAACCAGGCTGTAGCATGATCTATCATCCACTGATGTTACTGGGACTCTTTACATTGGACTTTAGTTGTCTTTGCACCAGGCCCTTGCTGAGCTAACCAGATTGTTTAGTCTGTGCAGTAGCATCTGTTTTGCATTTCAGCTTCTGTGGCAAACCAATCATTCTATGTCAAGTTTACTATATACTTCAGAGAAAATGAATATTTGCCTTTCAGTTACAGAGATGTCATTTTAGTGGGTTTTCCTTCCCAGTCACTGGATTTTATATTTAAAGATTTCAAAAGGACAATTGCTCTTAGGCACTTGTGATCTCACCATCATCCTTTGCTTTTCCCTAATTAAGTGGAAGCTCACAGGAAAAGTTCCAGCTGTAATTAATTCTTCTCCTTTATAGGAAGTGCAAATAGGACAACCTGTGAACTAATTCTCAGCTGTGATTTTCTCACTTTACTGAATTATTCATGATTTTCAGCTGTTTCAGTATTCATTGCTGTCAGTTACTGCACATGCTTTTTTAGATTATGCTGTATATCTGCATGAATTGACAGGCAGAAGTTTTTAGCATCTCTTCCTACAATGAGTAACAATTCATGCAACCAGTTAACTTGATCAAACCTTCAGGGAAAAAGCATATTGGATCAAAAGATATTCTTTGAAATGACTTCTTTTGACTTACTTTACATACTATGATTGGAAATCTTTTAGATGCTGAATTCTCCTTGAAAACTACATCTTTGCCTGGAAAAGAGTGTATTCCAGCTTCCGGCATCCATTAATATTAAAGGTTTCAGAGTAGCAGCCGTGTTAGTCTGTATGCGCAAAAAGAACAGGAGTACTTGTGGCACCTTAGAGACTAACAAATTTATTTGAGCATAAGCTTTCGTGGGCTACAGCATCTGAAGAAGTGGGCTGTAGCCCACGAAAGCTTATGCTCAAATAAATTTGTTAGTCTCTAAGGTGCCACAAGTACTCCTGTTCTTTTTATTAATATTACAGTAATGAAACCTTACTTACAGCCAACAATAATGTAAGTTTGATTTGGACACAGAGGGCTCTGTTTTCTATAGCTTGTATGTGGGGAAATACGCATGAGTGCTAGTTCCAGGGCATAAGTGAGATTTGAGTGAGGGATGCATGAAGTTTTCAAATGAATTGGGCTGGATGAGTGCAGAGAATGTAAGTACCAAAGGAAGGGAGCACACAGATAAGGATGGGCATGGGAGTGGCATGCAGGATCAGCATTCTTTCACATTGCGTGAGGGCAACTCAGGCTGATTTTGGGGACCACAATTTTATCCAGGGCCGGCTCCGGACCCCAGCACGCCAAGCGCGCGCTTGGGGCGGCATTTTGCTGGCAGGGCGGCAGGCAGCTCCTGCGGACCTCCCGCAGAAATGCCTGCGGGGGGTCCGCTGGTCCTGCGGCTCCGGTGGAGCATCCGCAGGCATGCCTGTGGGAGGTTCACCAGACCTGTGGGACCAGCGGACCCTCCGCAGGCACGTCTGCAAGAGGTCCCCTGGAGCCGCGGGACCGGCGACTGCCAGAGCGCGCCCCGTGGCGCGCCACTCTGCTTGGGGCGGCGGAATTCCTAGAGCCGCCCCTGATTTTATCAAGGATTTGGCAGGTGCAAGCCAAGAGGTACTAATACTGGTGGACTCTCTGGAGATCAGAAAATAAGAGAGAGCAGCTGAGGCACGTTGGCACACAATCTGCATGTTCACTTAGCGTGTCACTGGCAGCTCATCAATATGGTGTCCAGATAGCCATTCCCATTTCAAACAAGAGGTCTACACCTCTCCAATAGCAGGGTCTACATTTCTCCAATAGCACACTCCTAGGAAACAATGACATGCCATCTACTGTAACCCCAGACAATTGGATGGCCACTGCCTGACCATTCATTCACACAACTCTATCCAACTCACTATGAACTACAGCTGCAAGAGAGGGAAGAGTGGGCAACATAGTGGGATAGCCCACATTTTCAAAATACCAGTGCTGTAACATACATAAATATTATACATACACAGAAAGATGGGGAAATGGAAGCAAAGAAGAAATTATTTGCCCAGGATCACTCAATGAGTCAGTAGAACCAAAACCAGAATGTCTCCTAACTTTTGGTCCCCTGCACTAGATTTTGTTGCCTATCAGTATATCATATGGTTGCCTCTTCTTCTAACAGCAGTGTCTCAGTCTGAAGCCAGCATTACCCTTCTGCTGAATGGTAGCACATTTAAGGCCTTGCAGGTCAGCTTCCCAGTGGAGGAGAAATCAGTGACATGGAGTCTGGGTACATTCTAAGTTTAACTTATTTTGGTAAAATGTAAAATGCAGTCCTGGGACTGAGAAGCTGAAACAATATGCAGGCAATCCCTTCTTTCAGACATTTCAACTCACCCAATGCATGGTTCCCAGAGACCAACGCTGCCTCAAAAACTGACTCCAGTCAGAGACCAAGGCAGAGAACAAGCTCTTCTGCTGCTCACACAGCCCCCTCAACCCACAATCTGCTTCTACCAGAACCTTGCATAAGCAAAAATTAACACTACAGCAGGTCTTCCTAAGATTGACCTTTTACTTGCAAACCGAGAAAAAGAATCTGGTCACCTGGTGACACCTTCTATATCAATATTTTACATGATTTTCTGCCATTGAATGACCACCAACCGTGAAAGTCATGTGTTATTCTTACTGTTAACAATAAAGGTCATTTTGGGAAGGTTACTGATGCTAGGGGAAAGAAAGTAGAAAAATAAATTTTACTCTGAAAAATCAAAGAGAATTAAAAGCTTCTTTCTATTTGCAAATATACACATCTATTGCACTTTTCTGATGAAAATGCTCACCAAAAGGGCAAGTTGTACATATTTAAAATAAATTTTGCATTCAGAGCAAGAAACCATAATGCAACATTAATACTAAGATTTTAACTGCACAAAAATAATGTAATTCAAAGTTATGGTTCCCATAGCAACTGTAACTTGGCCCCCTTGCACATCTCTAGTAGTCTGTATTAATATGGTATTCATTTTCATGCCCTAAATTGTATGTGCAATGCGGCCATTGATTTAATTGTTTAAAAATCTCAAAGTGCTTTGTAATGAAAATTAAAGATAAATTGTAACATTCTGCTATGGGTCTTTGTTGTAATGTAAAAGGTCTGACTTCTTCCCTGGTACAACTCCACTGACTACAAAGAAGTTGTACCAGGGAAGAATTTGTCCCAGGATTTGGAAGAAGCAATTATTCAGGAAATAGAGTTCTATAAACCTTTTGCATTGAAGCCCCCAGATAGGCAAAGCTCTCCTAGTTTGGGGTTCAAACATGGAAATGAAACCAGCCAATCTTTGTGAAAAACTTATGAGCTACATGACAGTTAATAGGACAGGGGTGGGCAAACTACGGCCCACAGGCCAGATAACCGGTGAGCCGTTTTAAGCCGGCCCTTGAGCCACACTAAGCGGCTTGTCCCCGCTCCGGCCGGGGCTCTGGATCAGGGGCCGAGCTGCGTAGTGTGGCCCCGCTCCAGCCGGGGCGCAGGGTCGGGGCCGGGGCCGCACCACATGGCTCAATCCCACTCCAGCGCTGGGGCGTGGGCGGCCGTGCCACGTGGTGCAGTCCCGCTCCAGCCGGGCCGCCGGGTCCGGGGTCACACCATGCATCTCGGCCCCGCTCTGGAGGGTGCTGGGTTGGGGTCAAAGCCCTGAGCCTCTCTCCACACCCCAACCCCCTGCCCCAGCCCTGATCCCCCTCCCGCCCTCCGACCCATCTGTCACAGCCCGGAGCACCCTCCTACACCCCAAACTCCTCATCCCCAGCCCCAGCCCAGAGCCCACATCCCCTCCTGAACCCCAATTTTGTGAGCATTCAAGGCCCTCCATACAATTTCTATTCCCTGATGTGGCCCTCGGGCCAAAAAGTTTGCCCACCCCTGTAATAGGATCTGATCTACTCTCCAAAGCTTGGAGACCCATTTTAAAGATTAAATAGATATTTACTGGGCGAGCTCTGCGTCTTCTTCCAGAAGGCACTACCGGTACACTGAAATTCTCACTCTATGTATTCAAATCCTGGGCATAAGTTTCTGATCTGGAGTTGCAGTGTCTCTAGACCAGAGTTCCCAGGCCTGCACTCTCTTGCTTGTACAAAACTCTAGTCCCTGATATAGGGAAGGTAAATCAGTCTGAGCTCCCCTTTCTTAGAGGGGGAAACAAGCAAGCTAAAATGCTTGGAGGAACGATCAAATGCCTCAGTGTTGGGTCTCCTGTACTCAATGGGCAGATTGCGGGGGGGGGGGGGGGAATTGGTGGTGCTTAGTGCCACCCACTCATGACAACAAAATGAGATGGCAGTTGTGGGCTCGTCTCCACTAGGGATTTTTATCATGACCAAATAGGATTGATGAGAATCAAGTTAGCTGATGAGAGCCTGTCAATACTGTGCCCTGTTCTACATGCTGCCAGCTGTTGTGGCCACTATCATGTTAGTTAACTCAGCTCTTCATGACTGTGTTTGAACATGAAGACATTTTGTAACATAGACCAGCCCATGGTAGAGTGTGCAGAACAGCAAATGACCGTCCTTCTACTTCCTTGTATGTTTTGTTCAGTAGTGAAATAGTTAAATTGACCTTCTAAAAACTAAGTCCCATATGCATCTAACTCAGCTTTGCTGAATACCAATCATCTTCATTTGGTAAAACTTCAAATAAAGTGCATCATTCAAAACCAAATCGATACAAAAGCAGAGTTCTTACTTTACTAAGCTATGTGTGGGTTGTTGGGTTTTGTTTTTTTTTGCAGGATTTGGGTTACAACAGTGCCAATGTGCAAGCAGTAGGTGGTCTAACTTCTCATATTATCGACTGAAATAGCAGTGTCACACACTGGTTGTTTCCTCATGGCCTTTAGAGGTTTTTAAATCTATCTGGACCCAGCGCTCTGTAATTCTTTAACCTGATCCCAAAATATTTTGTGTAAAATATTTATTTAAAGCTGAAATATATTAAAATTAGCTTTCCCACCCCTGATTAAAATATGCTGATAATTCTTGCCTCCCCTGTGATTTGTGTTCCTAAAAACATATCCCACACTAACACTTCCACAACTGCTACAATAGGTAGAGCTGAGCCAGTGGTGGCGAGAGTGGGAAATCATAGTGTAGGCACAGCTATAGGTTTCGGCAGAAAAGGGCCTGAGGAACCCCACAGCTCCCTTTGTATCACTTTACAGAAGTGTTCAAGACTAGTGTTCTTCGTTCTCCCATTAGAGAGGAGAATAGCTTTATATTTCCCTCACTAATGGTCTGGGGGAGATTGGTCAATTCAAATCACTGACTTTTCCTCTTTGGCACCATTATCAGAGCCTGACCAGAGTTTACAAAGTAAAAGCCATTTGATGGACTCAACTCATACTCTAGGAGGCAGCAGGCAAAGCAGCCAACTCTTATAACATGCACTGTGGTGTATGACCTCTTTTGTCTATCACAGTTCAAGGCATCTGCACCTGTGTTTCTCCTCAGTGGGCCAGGCAGGGCACCCACCCTCAGGCTTCCAGCTCCCCCAGCCATCACCTCTCTGGAGATGAGACCCCCAGCCAGAAGAGAGAGAGAGACCTATCTCCAGGCTGAACAGTTTCCTGCCTTCGCTATGTTATTTCCAGCAGAGACAGGCTGCCCAAGCAGGCCTGCTTGCTTTCTCTTCAGAGATGGTTAACACTAACAGTGACTGCCCTCAGGTATAGTTATCACACAGCTCTTTTTTTGCAAGCCTATTTTATTCTTAAGGCAAAAGGACTACAGAGAAAACATATTCAAAACAATAAAAGGATATACACCCTTGCTAATAAGCAAACCAGAGATCACCTCAATCCTAACATGGGCTCTGGCAGGAGCAGTCCATCAACACCACTCCCCAGGAGTTTCCTTGTGGTGTCAAGTTCATCACAGCTTCACCTCAGAACAAGCACCTAGTCTTATGGGGCTTCAATAGGCCCAATCCTACCAACCGTTCCCTAAGGATTGGGCCCTCCATGAATCAGAGGTCCTGTCTGTTTGCTGAATCAGGAAGAAGGCCCTGAGCCAGTTTTAAATCAGGCTATTTATTCAAAATTCTTTTTTTAGCCGTTGGTCCCTGGAGAATCCAGTTTGCACTAGTATATGTAGACCTCACCAGGGGATGGCTTCAAAGGGCTGATAACCAAACAAATTATATTAGCACCCACTTCCTCCTAGAGAAGTTACATGAAATTCCACAAGGACATACATGCAACTGCGTTTTTAACACTGTGGATCCCAAAGGTATCAACCTAATTCAATGAGGTTTAACTTAATTCAGTATAGTTTATCTTAATTCCATAAGGATTGTCCAGGACATTGTCAGTCTGTCACCCTGGTTTTTTATGTTAATGGCACTGATTTTGGGCTTGCTCCTAGGTTTTGCTCTATGTTGTTTCTTGGCTGTAATCTTCACTTTGTTAATAATCAAAGAGTGGTCAGTTTCACAATCAGCACTGTGAAACATGCAAGTGTTCTGCACTAAGGGTAGGTCTTTCCTCTTGATGACAACAACATCTGCTTGGTGCCAGTGGCCTGATCGTGGATGTCTCCATGACACTTTGTGGCGATCTTTTCCTATAAAATATGAATTGGTAATGCACATTTGATTTTGAGCACAGAATTCAAGAAGTCCTTGGCCATCTGACAATGAGTTGTTGTCTGCGCCAACTCTTGCATTGAAATCACCGAGGAGGAAAAGTTGCTCAGTTGGATGACTTGATGCAAAGAGCATCCTTCTCCTCGGGGCCAGATTGAGTGTTGATGCATAAGCACTAATGATGTTCACAGAGTCGATGGTTATCTGAAGTTTAAGTGAGATGATACTCTCTGACTTATCAAATGGTGTTTCTAGGAGCTTTACCCACTTGTTTCTTACAGCAAAACCAACACCGTGGAGACAATTTTCTTCATTGCTTTTACCTTGCCAAAAGAAGGTGTAGTTGGTCTCTTGGACAGAACCAGCATCTGCAAGTCTTGTTTCCTGTAGTGCTGCAATGTCAACACTGAGTTTGTAAAGCTCAGTGTATCAAAGCTGACTTCCGTATGCTGTTTGTGTATTGTAGGTCATAATCGTTTGTCAGTTCTGGACACATGGTCCTGACAGTCTATCTTCCAAGCCGGAAAGTTCTTGGTTTCTTATTTTTGTCAGGTGCAAGGTTTCCATCTGCCTTTCAACTTTTGGTCTAGCTCCATGCACCCCAATAGCAAACAGCTGTGGCGGATCAGCACCTAACTGTCTGGGAGCTGCCTAGCTTTCTGGCAGGGGGTGGCTGACCAATGGAATGCAGTGATTCCTCCCACCATTGAAGATGACCCATGGCACCCTCCTCTATGCCAATCAAGTGAGAGCTTATAACCTCTAACTAATACCTTCTGTGTTGTATCCAAGCTACCAGCAAGGATGGAGTGTCCTCTCCATGTGATGTGGCTTCAATAGCTTGGGCGGTTGATATGGAGGTACTGCTTTGCCCATGAGTCAGCATCCCCCTCTCGACTTCACTGGTTTGGACCAAAGGAAGGATGGGCATCGATACATTTGGAACCAGCTCCTCTGCAGGAGTTGCCAGTGCACAGATCTTCCATCTGCCTGCCTTTGGGGGCTCCAATCCTACATTGGTCATCAGCCACAGCTGAAGGGACCAATCTGTCCTGTGCGGATATCATTGGCAAAAACACTGAGTGAATTTGCTCATCAGCCTTTTGATGGCATTTCCTCCATCAAGGGTTCTACTGACCTCTTCAGGAACTCATCTGCCTGAAGCCATTGGTACTTCCTGAGGTTTCTGGGTTAATTAACCGCCGCCCATCAATTGGTGTTGACCAATACAGGTTGTACCGCTTATGGTCATAACAGTAGCAGGTTTTCAATTCTGACCTGACACAAAGGGACTTAGGTGCTTAAATATCAGACTTAGGCAGCCCAGTTTTAGGCACCACTGTGATCCACAAAACCTTCAGTCAGCTGCAATCTTGCAACATAGGTGCCTAAATTCACTCAGCACCTAAATTTTTGCTGCACAAGCTCCCTAGGCACCTACATTTCTATCTTTGGGCATGGGCACTGCTGCTTCACTTTAGGCATCCAGATGCCTATCTCCCAGAGCAATCTATGAACTGGGGAGAGAGGCAGCAGAAGAGTGTCTGTCTCACCTGTTGCTCCCAATCCGGTAGGTGTATCTAGAGGCCACCTGCTGGACAACTTCCTATTCAAAATCTGGCCCGTGGTCATGCCACTGCCCACCTTAAACTTTTAGCCTGGGGTTAAAGCTCTCATCCCACTGAAGAGCATACTCAAACCAATGAGATATGGGATATTCTGATGTGGTGGCTCCCCAGGTCTCTCCTGTTGAAGCCCTTCCATTGTGTCTAAATAATTAGAGTGTCATTAGAGCAAGGCAGTGCTTAATTTGTGCTGGGGCTTTCCAGGGCTGAGCACTAGCACCTGACAGTTCATAGCCCCAGCACCTCTGGGCTTGCTGAATCAGATGTGAATGTAAAATATTGCTTGAGCCCCAGCACCTCTTTCATTGCAAATTAGGCACTGGAGTAGGGGGACTAGAACCTGACTCTTCCACCTCCTAAATAGGTGCCCAAACTACCAGGCTACAGAGTCAGTCTCACTATGTTTCTCTCCGGCCTAATCATGCTTTATTTAATTCAAAGTGGAACAGCTTCAATAGGAAAAACTAAGGGACTCCCTATGTCAGACTATCCCATAGATCAGTGAGTCGTGCAAGCTGCTAAAAGATGAGACTCTTGTTCAAATCCTGTACCCCACTCAAGTAGAGGGGGAGATTGAATCTCGGTCTCCTGCATCCCAGGTGAACGCTCTAACCACTAGGCTAAAATTTTTAAGGTGAGCAGCTCCTCCTGCAGCTGTATTGTGAGGACTGAGGCAGGCACCTAACTCACAAAAAATGGCTTAGTTGTCTAAGCCACCTGACTACAGGAGAAGGGTTCCCAGTCATGGATCACTAGCAGACATAAGTGCCTCTCTGCAGCCTGAACTTAGGCACCTATCTCCATGAGAAGGGAGGGGATTAGGACACACATCCTCATCATCTCCCATTAGCTATCCTAAGCAGCTCTCCACTTAGCATGCTGGCTCTTTTGTGGATCCCATTCTTAGGTGCCTCTCTCTCCGGGTGCATTGTCTAGGAACCAAGGCACCTCCCTTGGGCTTTGTGGATTGCAGTATTGTTCCTGTGATTATCTAAATGCCTGAACGTTAGGCATTGCAATGACCAGCATCACCACACTTAAGTCCCTTTGTGGATCTGGGCCTTAGCTTCTCTGGTCCAGATCCTCAAAGGTATTTAGGCTCCTCACTTACATTATTTTCAATGTAAGTGAGGAGCCTAAATGCCTTTGTGGCTCTGGGTCGCTGTGCTTCAGTTTCCCGTATGTAAAATGAGGATAATAGCACTTCCAGAGGCAGATTAAGATTTACTGGGGCCCTGGGCACAAAGAACGTTTGGGTCCCCTACTTTTTAACATGGGCAAAGTAGCCTTGGGCAGGTGCAGAGAGGTGATCAGCTCTCCTGTTGGAAAGCACAGACCCTGCTAGTGGTGCCAGCCTCTTCCTGGTGGGGGGCTGAGATGAGCCTTAACCGCCCTTGCCATGGGGCCCTGCCCCCTGCTCTGCCTCTTCTCCCCATGGTCTTGCCCTCTTTCCAGGCCAGAAGCTGGAGCCATAGTAAGAGCCGCCCAGGGCGCCCCAGCTGCTGTGTGGAGCCCCAGACCTTCCACCTGCCCTGGATAGCATACCCCAGGGGGGAGGCACAGAGGGCAGGGGCTGCTCTCGGGCCTCCCAGCCCTCTGCCCAGGGCAGCAAGGAGAAAAGGCTTCTTCTAGGTGGCAGGCTGTTCTCTTCCCTACAGGGGAAACATTGAGTTTTCTTCTGTTTGGGGCAGTGCTGGTAACTGGAAGCCAGCATAAGAAGTCAGTGCTCCAGTGTGGGCAAGGAGATGTACTTCCTTTGGGGGGGGAGTTGTTTTTGTGGGGGTTTTTTTTTAGAGAACTACTTGAGCCTTCCCTGAGGTCTGCCTTGCAAATCAGACTGATTTACTCCAGCACCTTTCTCCCACCCCCCCAGGGAGAAATGCTGAGGCAACAAAAGAGATCCCTTGCCGCCACTGCCACCACATACCCACATCCACCCACAAAATTTGGGCACAGTATTCAAGGTGAAGGCATACCATTAATTGATAATATTCCAATTTGGACTAATTTAAGTAATTTTCTGTCATCTGCAAATTTTACCAGCCATAATAAATGTATGAAACACCATTCTTCCTATGGATCCTTGAATCATCCCACCTTTTGCCATGATGAAAACTGAGCATTTATTTCTAACTCCTTGTTTTCTAACCCTTGGCTAGTTTCCAATCCTTTACAGTGATTTTAATTGTCACCCTGTGGCTACTTAATTTCCTTAATAGCCTCATGTGTGGGACTTTGTCAAAGGTGTTTTTAAAAGTCCAAATAAATTATGTCAGCCAATTCTTTGTCTGCTATTTTGTTGACACATTCAAAAAAATATTAGTAGATTGGGGCCATGATTTTCCTTTACAGAGGCCGTGCTGATTTGTGCCTGTCATGTCTTCATCTTCTTGTAGATGTTTTATAATGCCCTTTAATGATCATTTCAACCTATTTACCTGGTACTGAAGTAAGACTTGCTAGTGTATAATTTCCACAATGACGCCCCAGCACTTCTCTTACAGTTATCCTATATTTGCTACTGTACTGTCAACTGATTTAGTAATATTGTATGTTTTTGTTAGTAACTCATCGACTTCAGGCCAAAGTTCCTACAAAACCGTGATGTAGAGGTTGGAGCCAGATCAGGGATGGATGTATTCTAGTCCTGGGATGGAAGAAGTAAGGATTTAAAACACTCTTGACTGAATACTATCCAGGCTGCCTTTTAAATTTATTATTGCTTAATATAGCAATTGGTTCCAGCTTGTCTTCTTTGGACACTTCAGTCTCATAGTGATTCATCTTTATTAGCAGGAAAAATGAGCCATCTCCCAACATCGTCTCTGGTGAAAATTAATGCAAAGAAATAATTTAGCTTCTCTGCAATGTCTTTAGCTTCCCTTTTTGTTCCCTTGACTCTCTAATGGTCCAACAACCCCACTGATTCTGTCACAGGTACCACTTCTGATATACTTAGAGAATTTTTTATTACATGTTTTTCTATTTTAGGATATCTGCTTTTCAAATGATTTTTCAGCCCTCCAGCTTCCATTTTACTTGATATAGTTTATGTTCATTGCTATTGGTTTCATTTAGGCTAGAGTCCAATTAATTGTTGGGAGATGGCTCATTAGAAAAATAGAACAGTTCAGTGGTTGGTATTTGAGTCTAGGATATGGGAAATCTGTGTTCAGTTCCTTTCTCTCCCACAGACTTCCTGTGTGACCTTGAGAAAGTCCCTTCGGACATAAATTTCAGAAGTGGCTAGTGATTTTGGGTGCCTGCCTAACACCTTAAAGCAGCCTGATTTTCAGAGGGGGAGTGCTCAGCACCATCTGAAAATCAGGCTTTTTTTAGTTGCCTCAAGTCAAGGACTTGAAAAATCGAGCCATCTTAAATCTCTTGTCACTGTTGACCTTGGGCAAGTCACTCAGTCTCTCTGTTCCTCAAGTGTAAAATGGGATAATAGCATTTCCCTTCATAAAGGGCTGCTTTGTGGACAAATACATTAAAGAATGGAGGTGTTCAGATCCTGTGGTAATGGGGCAAGGTAAGTACCTTAGAGAGATAAACTTGGATACTTCCAGCGTTGCCAGGCATCAAAATGAACCTAATAACAAGCCTTTTGAATATTAGCTTTTTAATTTTTTTTCCCTGTAGTTCAGCTGATGAGGAACATAAACTATCTTAAGATGCAGCAGAGCACATGGTGCAGACAAACAAAAAAAGCTAAGGGATAAGATGAGCATTCCTTTAAAAGATGCCAGTTGATCCAAACATCAAGGATGAAATTCTGGCCCTATTGAAGTCAATGGGAATTTTTTCACTGACTTCTTTAAATCCAGGATTTCAAGGTTTTCAGGACTGTGGAGTACCTGCAATAAGCAGCAATATAAATAAGTGTCTAAAATCCTGGCCTCATTGAAGTCAATGGCAAAACTCCAAGAGAGTTCAACAGCG
Organism: Mauremys mutica; assembly: GCF_020497125.1. Lineage (NCBI taxonomy): Eukaryota > Metazoa > Chordata > Testudines > Geoemydidae > Mauremys > Mauremys mutica. Next base: position 230,940,149 of record NC_059072.1, read on the forward strand.
CTAGGATGTTACCCCATGTTTATTTCTTGGGCTGGATTTCTGCCAGTCTTACTCGTGCTGAGCAGCAACTTACTCCATGACTTGCCCTATTGAAAATTAATGGAATTACTTGTGGAGTAAGGTATTATTTAGCAAGAGTAAGGGTAGCAGAATCTGATTCTTAGTCTTCTTTAAGGGTGTATGCCTGATGCACTTCAGTTTCCTATTGCTGGAAATGTTACTGTACAACTGCCTGGGAATGTGCACAGTGCTACTGTAACTACTTAAAAGCACAATGGTGAATTTGTTCCTTCTACAGCACGTTTCTGTGAGAGGGAGCAATATTGAAATTACTCCAGGGAGTTCCAGACACTGTATAAATGCAGACAGCACCATTTAATATTATGTAGACTTTTGGACTTCATCCAGCTGTACCTCTTTAGCTACCTCCTTCTCTTCCCTCACCACAGACACACACAAGCCCAGGAAGACTATAAATCAAGATGGATTTTTTTCTTTCGCATCCATGATGCACATTTTTCCTTTTCACGGTCTTTTTTGTTGGGCATAATATATTTTGACTTTGTTGAAAGTGGTCTATGCTGAGTTGGAAGTGTACATGTCTACTTGTGACCCTAAGAACCCCTCAATGCCAACTGGCAAAGCGTTCACTGTCATGGAACAGCAACTCCTATCAGGCCTGACACACTCACTACACCTAACACATTGATGTCATGGTATTTATCTATGAAGAATGTCATTTAAGGTATCAAATGAAAACTTATATCCTACTGGTCATCATAATCATTGTGTGATATATGTACAGGTAACAATTAAGAAGTTGTATGTTTATACTGAAAATATATGTAAACCAAGCAAACCAGGCAGAATTGAGAAATAAGGTTTTCCTTGAAATGTTGATTTACCTGTCTGCCCTGGTCTCCGATGCAAATAGAGCATGGGAAAAGCCAACACAAAGCAAGCTTCATTTGCATATTGTCAACAGGAAAAGCAAATTAACAGAAGGGTGAGAAAAACAGTCTGGTGTCTGCAAAATGGTTTTCTGGACTATAACAAGGAGGTAAGAGAACCCCTTTGGGGGCCTTCACTGAGGGAGCAAAGGGAAATGCTTTTTGTGTTCATGAAAACTGGATACTGGGTCAGAGGGTTGGTGTTGCTGAGAGGTTACTGTAGATGAGATACTTATCTGAGACAAAGATTTTAGCCTGTTAAGGTTATGTTTAGTGTCTTAGCAGTGTATTACATTTCTGTTTCATTTGTAACCATATCTGTTTCTACTAACCTTATTCAGTATCACTTGAATCTCTATCTTTGTTAATAAACATATCTTTGTTTTATCATAACTGTGAATTCTTAGTTGAATCAAGTAAGCTGGTGTGTATACTACCTCTTTGGAGGCAGCAGACTTGGCAATTAGAACATAAGACTGGTCATTTCTGATCAAACCAATGGTCTTTCTAACCCAGTATCCTGTCTTCCAACAGTGGGTGGTGCCAGATGCTTCAGAGGGAAAGAGCAGAACAGGGCAATTGTTGAGTGATCCATCCCCTGTCATCCATTCCCAGCTTCCATCAGTCAGAGGCTTAGGGATATGCAGAGCAGACAACCCTGAGAGTCTCCAACAAATGCTCAATGCCACCAGCCAGGCTGCCAAGTGGATGGGACTCTGCTTCAATGCTAAGAAGTACACATCCCTGCACATTGATGGCAGTAGAAGGGATTCGGTCCAGGTGATGCTGTTTCAGATCCAGGGTGAATCCATGATCTTACTTGAGGATGGGCAAGACTACCAGCATCTCAGCACGCCCACAGTTTTTCGTGTCCAGCAGACACCTGAGGATACCATTGTGGAGATCCTATGGGATGTGGCCAAGACTGACTCCTCCCTACTGGCACCTTGGCAGATCAACACATTGAACAACTTCCTGATCCCCTGTATCTCATTTGCCTGAGGCGATCTGCCGTGGTGAAGGAACCCCTCAACAAGATGGACAACATCAGAAGGCAGATAATGAAGAAGTGGATGTTTCTTCCCCAGAGGGCCAGTAATGGGCTGGTGTACATCTCACACAAGCAGGGCAGTGCCAATGTCCCTTGAATGCGTGATCTGTGTGACGCTGCAGTGATCACTCATGCTTTATGCCTTCTGACGTGCCCGGACGCCATAACAAGGAACATCACAGTGAGTGCTATGCATTATGTCATCAGGAAGCGAATTGCCAGGATCCCCTCCAACCATGATGTCACCACTTACTTCAGCGGCTCCTTGGAAGGTGAATTTGGAAGAGATGGGGGAGACTTTGCTTCACTTTAGACTCGTGCCTGCAATGCTACACAACGCCTGGAGAAGCGTATCAGCTGCCACTGGACATGGTGAAAGGAACATCAGGAACTAGGAGTCTTGCCACAGGTCAAGAATACAGAGCATACAGTCATCACGCTAAGAGGTAGAACTATGCTGGAGAGGACCCTGCTGGATGCCATCCATTGGCAGTACATGGAAAACCTGAGACAAAAGCCCGACCAGGGCAAGGTCTTCAAGGTGATGTGCAAATGAGACACCATTTTCATGTGCAACCATTTTCTCCCCAGGGACAGTTTCACCTGATTTGCCAACTGGAGGTTCATCCAGATACTCTGGCTCAATTGCATCCCACTGAATGGGGAGCCATCTGCCATGGAAATTGGGACAAGCAATGCAGAAAGTGTGGCTATGCCAATGCGACGCTACCCCATGTCTTATGCAGCTGCAAGCCCCACTCCAGAGCCCAGCAGCTGTGCCACAATGCCATCCAAGATCACCTAGTCAAAACCATCCCACCACCTACGGGGAAGCTTGCCTTGAACTCTGGAATGGACAGCCAACTGTGACCAGACATCATCATCATTAAAGAGGAATGGAAGAAGATCATCATGGTGGACATCACAGTTCCCTCTGAGAACAGGACCCCGGCCTTTCACAATACCCAAGCTCAAAAGGTGGAGAAATATGCCCTTTGGCTGATGCCTTGAGAGCTAGGGGTTATGAGGTTCAAACACACACGCTGATTATCAGAGTCCTGGGCGCGTGGGACCCCAGTAACGAGCGAGTGTTGTGGGAATGCATAATCGGTCAGCGCTGCGCTCAGCTGATGAGACAACTCATGGTGTCAGACACCATCAGGTGGTCAAGGGCCATCTATTTAGAACATATCACCAGACATCGACAGTACTAGGAGTTATGAGCTGCAGTGCCATTGAGAAGCAAAGTTGGGAAAGTAACTGAAATACTTCTCTGATGGATTGTATTTACTGAGGGACAACCTATCCTAAATTCTCAATTACTGAGGTACAATCTACAATCATTGCTATATTTGTTTCCACAAGCTACTAAAATTTTTATAAAAAGCAACAAAGAGTCCTGTGGCACCTAAAAGACTAACAGATGTATTGGAGCATAAGCTTTCGTGGGTGAATGCCCACTTCGTCAGACACATGTGATAACAAAGAGTCCTGTGGTAGTTTTCTACAGATCCAGACTAACATGGCTACCCCTCTGATACTTAAATTTTTTATGACTGATGCTTTGTGGATATTTGGATGCTAATAAATTTAATAATACAGTAAAAATATTAACCTTAATTTTGAATATTGCATCTTATGTACTATATGAATGTTATGACTTTTAAACCAAATTTTATACTTTTGGATAATTTATGCATTATACCCAGATGTATAGACACTCTTTCCTTAATCTGTGTATTAGATCATTTTAACATTAGCTTTAATAAAAATATTTAAAATACCGGTATGTTCTGCAATTACTGTGAGTGTTGAATGACAGGGGCTGGATACCACAAAGGAACACTCTTCAAGGTGGGTTGGGGACTGGGGTGCACCAAATGTTACCTGCAAGGCAAAGTAAAGGCTGGCAGAGTCCTAGGGTAGCTATCAGACTGGGGTAACTGGGAGCTGTCACCTACTTAACCTTGGAAAGACTCTCTTTTGCTAAGCCATAAAAGTAACAAGGTCATCCTTGGTTCTGGGCACCCCAAGAAAACTTCATGCTAATATAATAATTCTAGAGCCAGCTGTTAACTAGCAAGCCATTCCTTCAGTTGTCCGTAAGTGAGCACGCCTTAAGGTGCTGTAGCTGCTAAAGGATGGCGACACAGGAGGGAAAACTGAGTCAACAGCAGTGGAGAAAGATAAGACAAGGGAGCTAAAGCCCTCTATGGCAGCACAAGGACCAGACCATAATCCTGACTACAGACACTAGGACAAGTGAGAGACCCATTTGGCATATGACTAAACGTATAATTCAGTGACCAAAAAGAAAGCTCAGGATTTGTTTGTTTAGAGCCACGGGCCACACAATCTATTAAAAACTTAAAGGTGGGAAGGATCTATAAGACTTCCTCCAAATCTTCAGTAAAGGTGTGCTCCTGCAATGCAATGTACTTAGTAATGTGAGCCATGAAATACTCATCAGCTCTTTCTGGACGGCATCTTTCCCCAAGAAGATCAGGACTCTATAGATTGTACTGTCAGAATGAGGAAAAGCAAGTGTAAGGCCCAATTCTGTTGCATGCTAAACTCCTATTGGAATCAACATTGGTGTGTGGGCAATAAAGGATTAGGGTCCATAGCTATCATATAATGTGCACTATAGTATTCAGATATCAGAAACACAGAACACAACGAATAAATATCATTAACAAATGAGGATATAAAAACAGTCAAACCCAATAAGCCCAAGGGGGAAAAAAAGGATGAGCATCTACAAACTGAAAATTTAGAACAGTACACTTGCATGAATGTCCATAGCAAACTTTCTATCATCCCAGACTCAAAATACAATTCATGTACAACATGTGTACATTACAGACCAATGGATGAGCAAATCAAGCAACATCCTCTATGGCACTGCTATAAATTTCTCATGATGTTGGACATGTGGTCCATTCCAGTGATCCATTTCATACTGAAATGAAACTCTTGCCTGGTGGCACACTAGCTCATAAGCACTATAGACTGAAATGAAGGAATAATGACGGAGAGGTATTGAATTTTTAGGAGGCAATTTTCTGTACAGTAACTCCTCACTTAAAGCCGTCCCGGTTAATGTCCCTGTTTCGTTGTTACGTTGCTGATCAATTAGAGAACATGCTCGTTTAAAGTTGTGCAATGCTCCCTTATAACGTTTGGTAGCCGCCAGCTTTGTCCACTGCTTGCAGGAAGAGCAGCCCGTTGGAAATAGCTGGTGGGGACTAGGAACCAGCAGCCCCCCTATCAGCTCCCGGCTCCCCTGAGTTCCCTGTGTGGCAGCTGCCCAGCAGGCTATCAATTGCTGGCAGTTCAGCTGTTCCTCCCCCCGCTGCCATGTGCTGCTCCTGCCCTCTGCCTTGGAGCTGCTCCTGGGAGCCTCTTGCTTGCTGTATGGGGGGAGGGGGGAAGAGGAGAAATAATGTTCTTCCCCCTGCTCCTGCACCCCGCTTACCCCATTCTCCATATAGAGCAGGGGCGGGGGGACAGGACAGGGCTCAGGATGGAGAGAGCTGGCCGCAGTTCCTGATTTTTTTAAAGGCAATGTACTTAGAATGTGGTGACAGGTTTCAGAGGGGTAGCCGTGTTAGTCTGTATCAGCAAAAACAACAAGGAGTCTTTGTGGCACCTTAGAGACTAACACATTTATTGGGCATAAGCTTTCGTGGGCTAGAGCCCACTTCATCAGATGCATGAAGTGAAAAATACAGGAGCGGGTATAAATCCATGAAAGGATGGGGGTTGCTTTACCAAGCGTGAGGTCAGTCTAATGAGATAACTCAATTAACAGCAGGATACCAAGGGAAGAAAAATAACTTCTGAAGTGGTAAGAGGGTGGCCCATTACAGACAAAGCAGCAAAGAGTCCTGTGGCACCTTATAGACTAACAGACATTTTGGAGCATGAGCTTTCGTGGGTGAATACCCACTTCATCGGATGCATGCACCCACGAAAGCTCATGCTCCAAAACGTCTGTTAGTCTATAAGGTGCCACAGGATTCTTTGCTGCTTTTACAGATCCAGACTAACATGGCTACCCCTCTGATACTTGACACCATTACAGACAGTTGACAAGAAGGTGTGAGTAACAACAAGAAGAAATTAGTAATGGGGAAATTAAGTTTAGGTTTTGTAATGACCCAACCACTCCCAGTCTTTATTCAGACCTAGTCTGATGGTATCCAGTTTGCAAATTAATTCAATTTCTGCAGTTTCATGTTGGAGTCTGTTTTTGAAGTTTTTTTGTTGAAGAATTGCCACTTTTAGGTCTGTTATTGAGTGATCAGAGAAACTGAAATGTTCTCCTACTGGTTTTTGAATGTTATGATTCCTGATATCAGATTTGTGTCCATTTATTCTTTTGCACAGAGACTGTCCGGTTTGGCCAATGTACATGGCAAAGGGGCATTGCTGGCACATTATGGCATATATCACATTGGTAGATGTGCAGGTGAATGAGCCACAGATGGTGTGGCTGATGTGGTTAGGTCCTATGATGGTGTCCCTTGAATAGATAAGTGGACAGGGTTTGGTTCCTGGGTTGGTGTTTTTGTTGTGTGGTGTGTAGTTGCTGGTGAGTATTTGTTTCAGGTTGGGAGACTGTCTGTAGGCGAGAACTGGCCTGTCTCCCAAAGTCTATGAGAGTGAGGGATCGTTCTTCAGGATAGGTTGTAGATCCTTGATGATGCGCTAGAGAGGTTTTAGTTGGGGGCTGTAGGTGACAGTTAGTGGTGTTCTTTTACTTTCTTTGTTGGGCCTGTCTTGTAGTAGGTGACTTCTCAGTACCCTTCTGGCTCTGTCAATCTGTTTCTTCACTTTATCAGGTGGGTATTGCAGTTTTAAGAATGCTTGATAGAGATTCTGTAGGTGTTTGTCTCTGTCTGAGGAATCGGCGCAAATGCGGTTGTATCTTAGAGCTTGGCTGTAGACAATGGATCGTGTGATGTGGCCTGGATGAAAGCTGGAGGCATATAGGTACGTATAGCGATCAGTAGGTTTCCAGTATAGGGTGGTGTTTATGTGACCATCACTTATTAGCACTATAGTGTCTAGGAAGTGGACTTCTTGTGTGGACTGGTCCAGGCTGAGGTTGATGGTAGGGTGGAAATCATTGAAATCTTGGTGGAATTCCTCAAGGGCCTCCTTATCATGGGTCCAGATGATGAAGATGTCAGCGGAAGTAGAGTAGGTGTGTAAGGGGACGAGAGCTGAGGAAGCGTTTGTCTAAGTCAGCCAAAAAATGTTGGTATACTGAGGAGCCATGCGGGTACCCATAGCAGTCCCACTGACTTGAAGGTATAAATTGTCCCTAAATCTGAAATAGTTGTGGGTAAGGACAAAGTCACAAAGTTCAGCCACCAGGTTTGCCGTGATGGTATCGGGGATGCTATTCCTGATGGCTTGTAGTCCATCTTTGTGTGGAATGTTGGTGTAAAGGGCTTCTACATCCATAGTGGCTAGGATGGTGTTTTCTGGAAGATCACCAAAGAACTGTAGTTTCCTCAGGAAGTCAATGGTGTCTTGAAGATAGCTGGGAGTATTTAAAGAGACAATGCAAATTTCTGTCTCTCTCATACACAGAGTGTGTGTCTCTGTGTGCCATGCTGTCTCCCCTCCCTCCATTCGTGCTGCCTTGTAGAGTGTGAGGCTACATTAACAACAATATGTTAACCCTTGAGGGCTCAGCCGAATGCTAGTTCATCATTTAGCAATAAGGCATTCCCTGGGAAATATCCCACCTTCTTCCACCCTCTAACTTCACCTCCTCAACCTAGCTTCCTAAGCAGCATTGCTGTGTACAGTATTAAATTGTTTGTTTAAAAGTTCTACTGTATGTATGTGTGTATGTATATATATAGTTTTTTGTCTGGTGAAAAAAATTTCCCTGGAACCTGACCCCCTAATTTACATTAATTCTTATGGGGAAATTGGATTCCCTTAACATCGTTTTGCTTAAAGTGGCATTTTTCAGGAACATAACTACAACATTAAGCAAGGAATTACTGTATTAGCTATTTGTCATTTCTATAAACAATGCAGACATTCCTCATGTTTTGCTATTTTGAACAATGAATCTACATGCATTTCTACCCATTTCATGGGGCATTGACTTTAGAAAGTTGCCTATAAATGTAAACTGACATAAGGTAGCCCACTGTACAGAGAAAGAGGCATAGCATATCTACATTTCACAGCATAACTACAGCATCAGGAAATTCAGTTACCAGCAAATAACGCAGTGGCCTGAAGGTGAACATATAGTATTTGTCATAATACTCAGCTGTGAAGCCTGTCTGTATGACTGAAGGAAAAAACCCAAAGGAAACAATTTACTTTCTATGGAGTATATTACTAGACTGATGCAGTAAGTAACCTCTGTTTTCAAAGGTTGGGTGTAATTTCAAAAACAACTGTTGAAATTGTTCAGGGTTTTTAACAACAAAACACAACCCACAGAAGTGTGAGTGATCCAGTGACTCTCTCTGTAACCTACGAGCTGAAATTCAGTAGGCTTAATTAAACCCCAAATCCAGAAAACAATGTGCTTTATCCAGGGGCGGCTCTACAAATTTGGCCGCCCCAAGCAGTCATGCCTGGGAGGCGCCCCCGAGCCGCGGGAGCAGCGGACCTCCCGCGGGCATGACTGCGGAGGGTCCGCTGGTCGCTCGGCTGGACCTCCCGCAGCTGTGGGCGGTTCGCTGGTCCGGCGGCTCTAGTTGAGCTGCCGCAGGCATGCCTGCGGGAGGTCCAGCCGAGCCGCGGGACCAGCGAACCGTCCGCAGTCATGCCTGCGGGAGGTCCACTGGAGCCGCGGGACGAGCGTCCCCCTCCGCAGTCATGCCTGCGGCAGGTCCGCTGCTCCCGGGGCTCCGGTGGACCTCCCGCAGACATGACTGCGGCAGGTCCGCCGGCCCAGCCTGCCGCCCCCCGGGAAAGGGCCGCCCCAGGCGGGTGCTTGCCCCGCTGGGCTCTGGAGCCGGCCCTGGCTTTATCTCATTGTACACATATGAAATATGCATAGGTGTGCAAATAGGTCTTAAAGATGAATAAATTAGTCACTAGTTCATTGCAAAGAGAGAAAGAAATGGGCATATTTTTTCCTTGTGTTCCACCGCCAAATGGGTTATGGGAGAAAAAATGCAAGGATTGCGTCTTTTAAAAAATAGCATACAAATAAAGCAGAAATTAAGCGTTTACATAATTAAATGTGATAGGTAAACACTATAAACCTAATTTTTTCAATGGAATATTCATCTACTCATTCTAACGATAGTACAACTGATACCTGATTAAATAAGCTGGTGCAGTGGATCCATGGTATCATCTGCCATTGGGGCACAAGGGAAACCAACTGGTGGCTGTGCTTCGAGATAACAATTTCCATTTATTATAAATAGGGTCCGACCAAATTGACAGTCCAAATATCGGGATTGTCCCTATACAATCGGGACATCTGGTCACCCTAGTTTGAGCAACTCCATCTGTTTTTTTCTTTTTCTTTTCTTTTCTTTTTTTTTTTTTTGAAGCTATTGAGATGTCACCTTTTACTTGCTCCCAAAGTCCTGAATAATTTAGTTGCCTCTTCTGCCCCTTTTGACAGTCATTCTTGAACACAGCAGTCTAAATGACTGCCTTATTTTGTGCCAGAATAACTCAGCCCAGTTTATGATCTGTGCCTCTTTCCAAAATTTGATTTGATTGTATTCCTATCATGAAGGAAATTACTGATGATACAACTGTTTAACCCATAGTATTTGTGTGCAACCAGCAATCCTGAGTGCATGAAGTATGCTATCACCATTGATAAAATTAAACTAAACCTTAAGTAGTCTTCAGAAAGACACTCTCCAAATGGTATCGCAACTTCAGCAATATGGCCTTAGTATGTTCTACTTTAAAGTTTATTAGGTTCATGTTATATATTTTCTAATGGTACTTATTGTGGTTTAACGAAGAGACAGCTGACTTGATATACTTCCAGAATGTAATAACCAATCAATAATTCAAACCAGTTTCTAATTTTTCCTGAGTGCCCATTTGACTCTACAAAACCCCAAAGCTGAAAACATAGCTTGGGCATTTGCGCACTCAGCTACCAAATTTTCAATTGCAAATACCTGCACATGGAAACACAGACACACAGTGACTGCAAAATATGAGATCATAGAAGAAAAAAATTGGCTCCAACTATAGAAAGCTGGAAAATGCCGTTTCTTGGATCGCAAATACTAAAGCATAGTGTCAGTGAAAACAGCTTGTATAACCTGCTGTGTCCTTATGCTTAATATGGTCACTCTCACACTGCATTTTTTCAAAAGCAGAGTATATAGTATACCCCCATTTCTACCTCCAGTCCCAGTATAAGCAGACATGGCATCTTGTTTCACAGGGGGTCAAATAACTTACAACTCTGCCCTGATAATGTGGTCTCTTCTCAAGCTTTTTTCTTGGGCATGGAGGATAATAAAATCTTTCATACAATAATTATAAACACAGATGATGATTATGTGTAAATATTTTTTCTCAAGATTGCAAATACAAAATATACTTTTGGTTACCAGTCTTTGATCATTACCTCAGTAAGCACTGTATGAATTTGGAATATGAATATATCATTTTAAAAGCTGTATGTTCAAAAACTGCTACTACTTCAAACAATTCTGAATTATTATTCTTAATTCATATTGCAGTATTGTGTAGAGGTTTCAAACAAATTCAGGGGCTCATGTGATTTTGTAGGCACATGGAAAGAAAACACTCCCTGCCATAAAGTGCTTACAATGTAAGTAGACAAGACAAAATTATGGTCCCCATTTTACAGATTGGGAATGGGGGTGGAGGGAAGAGAGAGAGAAAAATTAAGTAACTTGCCCACAATCATGCCGGAGGTCTGTGGCAGAGCCAAAAATAGAAGTCAGTCCTCCTGCATCTCAAGCTAGTGCCTTTACCACAAAACCATGTAGCCTCCAGGTAGTTTAGCCTTTATATTGAACTTGCAAAATGTTTAGATTGTGGCTATAGCACTTTGATATTAAACCCCATCTCTGCTTAAATCTTTTTCTTTAAAAAAATTAAATATGAAGTAAGGAGTTGAATCAAGAAACACATACATCAGTTTTTCTTCCTTTGTTGTTTACCCTTTAAAAAATAATCATTAGTTTGTGTTCCAGACAGCAAGTATAGGTTATTTACAAGCAAGTGCTGCACAGGTTCTCTTTGTTGTAGTACATCAATTGGAAGTCTACTGCCTTCACATGGCATCCCCTGCAAGCAGCGAAAAGCAAAGCTAAAGTAAACTAAATGCAAAATGACACCTTTCAGAGTGGTAGCCGTCTTAGTCTGTATCAGCAAAAAGAATAAGGAGTCCCTGTGGCACCTTAGAGACTAACAACAGTATTTGGGCATAAGATTTCATGGGCTAAAGCCCATTTCCTCAGGCCCACAAAAGCTTATGCCCAAATAAATTTGTTAGTCTCTAAAGTGCCACAAGTACTCCTCATTGTAAATGCAAAATGTAAGCTCAAGTTCTCATTGTAAAAAGTGAAAGACTAATACAGCCTGATGGAATCATCATCCAATTGGTCCCCATTAGCATTACAAACCTTATCACGAGGGTCTGCTTTCAAGGTGTTGCATCTCAATATTGAGGGAATCTCAGGGCAGGTCTACACTACCACTTAAGTTGATCTAACTTACATCGCTCAGGGGTGTGAAAAAGAAACACCCTCTCAGAGTGACGCAAGTTACAGCGATCTAAGCGCTGTCCACACCAGCACTATGGTAGTGGGAGACACTCTCCCAGTGACAGAGCTTCCACCTCTTGCAGAGGTGGAGAAATTATGCTGACGGGAGAGCACTGTGCTGTCAGCAACTGGCGTCTTCACCAGATGCGCTACAGCTGCATCAGTGCAGCTGTGCCGATGAAGCACTTCTAGTGCAGACCTGCCCTCAGCGGTCAAGAGGGCCACTTCCTCTATATCTTCCTCCAGTTGGCCATAGACCATGAAGCACACATCATCCTGCTTCAGGAAACACATTCTACTACTGACACTCATCTACCAATTCCTGGCTTTGCTGTTGCGCCTCATCTCCATCACAGGCAATATGGGATGGCATCCCATGTTAGGGAAACTTCAGCAGCAGCATCAGGTCCACATGATTATTGAATGGTAGGCTGTAAAAGGATCTGACTCTTATCAATGTCTACAAACCTCCATCTTCCAACTGTCTGACTCCTTTCTTACCGTCTTCTCAGAACCCTTAGTCTTCTGCAGTTTTAATTCAGACCATTCCCCCTGGGGATGATGATGTGGATCGAATAAGGCTAGAGGAGTGGGCATTGACAGTCAGCCTGCAGCTTCTATATGATCCTAAGCAGCCACCCCCTTCCTATGGCTAAAGGCAGACCTCAGTTTCTTCTCCTGACTTCACCTTTTCTATAACTGGGCAACCCCTTTCGGTGGTCATAAAACACAAAGTGCTTGATCTGTTTTCTAGATCCCAGCATCAGCTATGTCTGATCACAAGGGGCATCCACATTCAGCTACATGTGGCCTCCAGAAACTTTGCAGAATGGAGGCATCTGTTCCAATTCGAGGTGGAGTCTCTTGTAGGTAAAGGCCCAGAATCAAATATTTGAAACAGTTCCATCTACTAAGTTTTCTGTGATAAAGTTCTGGCTGCTGCAAAGAAAATGATACTCTGGGTGTTTCATCAACAACTAATTTCTGGATGATCATCCGATACAACCAGACTACCATCATCATACCCATAACCGCCTTGGTCATTGGGGCACTGTACAAGAGTTCACCGGGGCTCGACCCTCTCCGGGGTGGAGGGGAGCCATGCCGGCTCACTACACACCGAGGGGTCCGGGGAAATAGTCCGGCCGGGGTCTCCCTCGGTAGCCCTTGTGGTAGTCGGCTGCACTGTGGTTATGTCTGGCCCTGGCTCCGGCGGGGCAACAACCGCTGGGTCAGGAGGCTCAGGCCCTCAGGCAGGGCTGAGCAGTAATAATAGGCCTCCTCAGGCCAGGGAGAGGGGGAGTCTGCCACCCCGGAGTTGGGTGGCAGGGGGGACGCAGGCCCTCCCACTCCACTGCGTCCCATCCCGTGGCCCTAGCAGTGGCTGAAGATCCGCTGCTGTGTCAGTGGAGATCCTGGCTGCAACACACTGACATAGGCTCCAGTAATGCTGCAGCCAGACTGGGGTCGACTGCCCCCGGGCTACTTCTGTACTCCCCCTCGGGCCCTACCTGGGTCCTGACGTAGGCCTCTGTGGGGTCCAGGAGCATGGGTTCGTCGCAGCCGGGGCTGGTTGGCAGGTCCGGCAGCTCCTCCGGGTAACGGGCGCAAGGTAGCTCCAGCAGCTCCTCTGGGTAGCGGGCGCAGGGTAGCTTCGGCAGCTCCTCCGGGTAGCGGACGCGGGGTAGCTCTGGCAGCTCCTCCGGGTAGCGGACGCGGGGTAGCTCTGGCCAGTCTGGGCAGCTGTCTTGGGCTCAGGAGCCTCCCAGTCTCGAGCTCCCCTAGGGACGTCTGCTCTCTCCGGCGGCTGGGGCCCTACTGAGTTCTGAGGGCCGGCCTTTATAGTTCCGGGTCGCCGCCTGACCCTTTGAGGGGCGGGCTCAGAACTCCCTAGCTCTGCCCACTCTGGCCTCCGGCTGGGCTCTTCCTCCTCCGGGGCAGAGGGGAGCCACACTGCCTCACTACAGGCACCATCACTGATGAACAATCAACCAATTGTCTCCACTCTGTCGATTGTGTGTCAGTGCTTGAGTCTCTGCTAAGTCCATTCCTGTCCACTCTTTTGTGTTGTCAATCCATCTCTTCTTCTGTCTACCTCTTCTTCTCTTCCCCTGCACTGTCCCTTGCAGGATGATCTTTGATAGGACAGATGATCTTGTTACATGTCCATACGACTTCAGCTTGTGCTTCTTCACAGTCGTCAGGAGGTCTCATAACCACCAAGAACAAAGAGGAGGTTTTTGTCAGAAGTAGAGGCCTTTTCCACCTTCTACATCAAACCAAGCAAGAGCAACTGAAAGAATCTGTTTCCAAATTGAATTTCACACAATCCAGCCACAATGCCTGGCAAGATATTAATAGACAGAGGAGATTCTAGTCTGAGCAAGAGGGCATACCCAGTCACAGCAAACTCCACTGCATCCCTGCTGGTGGCCAATGGCAGAGCTCCTAATTCAGGTAAAGTTTTCAGTCATGTAGTTAAAATGATAGCTTCTGAGAGATGGCAGGCCCGAAGAGGGGGAACGAACCTGATGGCTCCTTTACTGATCAGGAGCTCAACCTCGTTATATGTCAATTGCAGCATAACAAGGCTCCAGGTCTAGATAACATCCACAATCAGTTTCTCTCTCACCTTGGGCCAGTAACCAAAAGCTGGCTGCTTTGATTTCTGAATCGTACCCAGGATTGCAGCATCTCAAAAGCCTGGCACAGAGCAAGCATAGCTGTTCTCAAGCCAGGGAAACTGTTGAGAGACCAAAGAGCTACCCACGGATCTCTCTGCTGAGTATTACCTACAAGCTGATGAAGAGACGAATCCTGATGTGGATTAATGAGGCAGTTGTTCCCCAGCAACCTTGTGTTTAGGCTGGATTCAGGAGGGGATGATGCATCCAAGATCAGATACTTTGTCTGACTCAAAATATAAAAAACACATGAATCAGGAAAGAAAGTTGGTGCTGTCCTTATTGACCTGACAGCAGCCTATGACACTGTCTGGCATGTCCGGCTTATGGCAACCTGCTGCAAGTTATCCCTTGTAGACTGATCGTGCAGTTCATCCAAGGAATGATTAGCAACCAAAGCCTTATCCTGCAAGCCCAGGAGAAAATTTAGTTGCCTGAAACATCTCCTCAATGGCCTTTCACTAGGGTCAGTTTTAGTTACCCTTTTGTTCAATATACACACATACGGCCTTCTTGAAACAGGCTGAGAAGTATGTGTATGCTGATGACATCTGTACTGCTGGCGTTGGAAATGATATCCATAGGATTGAAGGGAATCTCAGCCAAGCTGTGGACATTTTCACCACTTACTTACCGCAATGGAGACTAATTCTTAATGAAATCAAGACAGTGGCAACTACTTTCCATCTAAACAACTGTCTTGCTAAATCGACCCATCTCGATCTGTGTACAAGGACCATTACTGCTATTTCAGCCAGTTGGCACATATTTGAGAGTAAAACTCCACCGTAGCCTGACATATTTACCTCAGCTAGAACACCTGAAAATAAAGATCTCTTCCCGTATTGCCTTGATATGAAAACGATTGGGATCCTCCATCCTCGGGAGCAGATCCTTAAGTCCTTTATACATCTGTATTGATCTACTGTTTTCTCCAGCTGACTACTGCTTTGCAGTATGGAGGGCGCAGCTGCCACTCATACCTTATTGCATTCAGCTACTTGTATTAGTGGCTGCTTGAATTAGATACCAACCTCCAGTTTGTATGTGCCAGAGCTTTGACAAGATGCCAGTACTGTTACATCTGCAAGCTATTACATCTCTGGTTGACCAATGCCCCCATTTTCAGATGGGAAACAATACTCAGCACCAGTTTGAAGGTCTGCTTGTATTCAGGAGAAGGATCCCACTTCTGCAGACAAGGGTGTGACACCATGGCTGATCTCGCAACACCCCTTTGCTATGGGAGCTCATGCTCTCCTGGACAAGAATGCCACTGGTTTTTGCATTACACCAAGATGATCAGCATCACCAGGGAACTGAAAACTGTATTCTTATAGAGTAGAAGCATTTGTGGGAAAGAAAATCTCACAGACTAATTAAATTCAGGAGTCCATGGCTGCACTTGCTTCCTGTTCACTTGATCACAGATCCTGGACCTGACTCATCAGATGACTCTCTGGCTTGGCCTGGTTTCTTCTCCACACTGCGACCGTGGGGCAGCGTTGCAGACAATAACTCGTGGTGGAAGAGTGCCTAATTAGACATCTGGGGGTGCAGTTTGCAATGCCTAGTCTCACTTGACGCAAAGGTTAGCCTCTGGTTACGAAACCTGGATATTGAGCTCTTGCCCACATGCTCAGGGTGTAGCTGATTGCTATATGTGGGGACAGGAAGGCATTTTCCCCTGGGTCAGATTGGGGGGTTTCACCTTCCTCTACAGCATGGGTCACTTGCAGGTTTAAACTAGGATAAATGGTGAATTCTCTGTAACTGTAAGTCTTTAAATCATGATTTGAGGACTTCAGAAACTCAGCCAGAGATTAGGGGTCTATTACAGGAATGGGTGGCTGAGGTTCTGTGGCCTGCAATATGCAGGAGTTCAGATAAGATGATCATGATGGTCCCTTCTGACTTTAAAGTCTATGAGTCTAAGAAAAGGAATTGTTACCCAATAGAAGGTAACATCAGTGTTTCTGGTGTAGTAATGTTGTGCCAATAAATACACAGAAATTGGCTTAGCACTGTTATATATGTACATGTACTAAAGTAATTGGTTTAACATTTATGGGTGTTTGCTATGCCAATATCTATTCTAATAGAACTGTTTGTTTGGTTATAGTATAGCAGTATTGTTATATACAAGGCTATATATGTCAGGGTCTTCTTTTTC
This sequence comes from Mauremys mutica, assembly GCF_020497125.1. Lineage (NCBI taxonomy): Eukaryota > Metazoa > Chordata > Testudines > Geoemydidae > Mauremys > Mauremys mutica. The sequence continues at coordinate 230,956,774 of NC_059072.1, forward strand.
TAACAAATTGGATGTTTCCTTTTCTATTAACAGTTTTGGAGGAATGGCTCTCCCATGGCTGCTGGGGGTATGGAAGAATATTCACTGCCCTCCAGTGGGATTTTATGTTTACCCCAAAGTAAGAAGATCAGAAAACACATATGCGCCATCAGCATGAATACATTTTACAGTTCCTCCATCGGAACATGATAATATCCCAAAGGAAGTCATTAGGCATTTTTTTCTCCACATTAAATGAAGAAGCAATATGACTCATTCCTAAACTGTAAATGAATTTTAAAAGCCTTTCAGAGCCCCAATCAGTGGTGTTATATAATCCGGCAATTCAGAAGATCATCCTGACCTGTGAGTCCTTAGCAAAAAGATTATGCAGGTCAGCTGCAGTACACACTCCCTCTATATATTAATTGTGCATCAGGTCAGGCATATAACTATGAAATAGATCTCTGGGGCCAGGTGGAACCATGTGTACTGATAAGGAAAAGTAAACTATAAAGCAATGAATTGCTTTTCTGTTTGAATTAATGCATCTTTATGGAACTTGAGCATGTCCATTTTAGTTTTAAAATATTGCTAAAGATCAATTAATAGCTTATGTTTCCTAGCCATTTTAACACTTTTTTCCCTGCAGCACCTTCCTCTCTCTTTCTCTCTGAAGTCTGTGCTATGGAAAGTGACACCAATGCAGCCTTTCCAACATAATTACATTATTGTGTTAACTCTTTCCTTGTGATAGGAGCTTTTGCTTAAATACTGTTCTCAAATATCATCCCTATCATATCTATCTGCCAAAGTAGCATTGCTTCAGGCCTATTTTTGTCCTTTCCCTACTGCCTTGCCCAACAGTGATTTGTTAACCTGGGGGCAGACCGTCAGCTGGTTAATGGAGCTATGGCTATGGCTATGGAGGATCTGCCCCTTGCTGTTGAACCTTCTTGTTATGAACAGTTGATACAGCAAAGATTAGGGAAAGCAGACAGGCTTCTCTAAAGAACAGGGGACTGTGTGACTGGGGAGTTACATACTGTGGTGAGCCAGTAACCGTATCCTGCCATTGTGAGACAATTTACAACAGTGGAGCATTCCTTTATTATTATTTTATTCGTTATTTGTATTGCGGTAGCAAGGTGCCCTGGGCTGCGCTGGGGATTAGCTCCACCCAAGCTGACTCCCCTTCCCGACTCTCGTTCACACATCCCATATCCTCTTTCTCTGCGACTCAGGGTGCGCTCTCTCTCTCCGTGATTCAGTTGCTCCATCTTCATGGCTTGGCCCTCCGACCAGGTCACTATAGCTTTTTCCCCTTCCGGGGTTCAAAGTCCCACTGGATCAACTGTCCTCATCTGTGCCAGACTGTCTTCCAAGCCAAGGCCAGGTCCTTGCTGCTTTTCCCACAGCTGGTAGGGGAACCTGGGCCTCCCCACTGCTCTGAGTTCCAGTCCAGCGACTCTATATCTAACAACTCCAGTCTACTTGCTCCCGCACTCTATTGCTATTTCCCTGGACTCTTTCCTGCTTCTCTGCACAATCTTCTGCCCCGCCCCGGTTTACCGGCCCAAACTCCCTCCTCAAAGGAAGTGACTGCAGACTACTGCCCCTGCTGCCCCCTTCTGTTCTCAGCTTGCTGGCTTTAGACAAGCTGTGACCAGGGTCCCAGTGGGGGCCAGCTGAGGTCACTCAATTAGGGTGAACTGCAAAGGATGGAGCAGGCAATCCCCAAAGCTGGTGGATATTTCAATACTTAGATTTACCAAGCCAACACAAAACAGCTTCTTAATTACCTCACTGGTTATTCAGGAGTCAGTAACAGAGTTCCCTTAAAGTACCCAGCCTCGGGCCTCCATCCAGGTACCTAAGTCAAATATGATGAAGATTTCTGAAAATCTTATTTCATCATATAAAAGAAAAGGTTCTACCAATCCTAAAGGATTGGACACATTACCTCCCAGGTTAATAAATATTCCAGATCTTACCCAAATACACACATATAGGCAATTCTTATTAACTAAACTAAACTTTATTTAAAAACAAAAGAGAGAGTATTGTTAAAAGATCAGTATACATACAGACATGAGTTCAATTCTTAAGGTTCAGATTCATAGCAGAGATGGTGAGCTTTGTAGTTGCAAAGAGTTCTTTCACAAATAGTTCATAGGTTATAGTCCAATGTCCAATACCATTTCAGGGCGTTCCAGTTTAGGACTGGGATCTCAGTCCTTATGGCTTAAATTTTGCATGTATGAAGCTCAAACAGATCTGAGATGACAGAATGAGGACTCAGGGGTTTTTTTATACAGTGTTCTAGCATCCACTTGACCATGCAGTCCTGGGTAAACAATAGGCTTATGATGTAACCTTTTGCTTTCTAAACACTACCAGTAATTAGTTACACAAATTAACATAAGGCAATTTATCCATTAGGCAATCTATCACAAACTTCAAAGAGACATATAGAAAATGACATTACTTCACCCAAGATTCATCTAAATGTTAATATTCTCTTTTGATCTCTGTATTACTAGCTATAGTGACAACCAGGTCGCATCTAAGATACACACAATTAATATTACCTCTAACTTTTAACAACATACGTTTGCATTTCAAAGTTCTAGCCTATTTAGCATGAATGCCCTAATTACTATTTGCATACCTTTGCAGCATGACTTTAAAGGTTGGCTTTGGGTCATCCAACCTGCAAGCTGTTTAACCCTTTCTGGCCATGAGTTATATTTTGTATATTTGTTGCAATTATCTAAGTGGTAGCAATAATGATTTGCATGGTTATCTTTTAATCAGACAATGTCACACAAGCTCAGTCTGCCTTTGCCCAGATGGACTTGATCATAAATTAGCCTTTCAATCCCTCACACTCCCCCAGGTGCAACCTATCAAGTTAATTGACCTAATTTAACCTCTTCTGCCTTGTGTGGGGTGGATACACCATCATGAGCCCAATGACTTTAGTTAGACTAAAACTCTTCAGTCCTCAGGAGACTAAACTGTTAGGTATACTGTAATAGTCCGCGGTTGGGGCCGTGCCCTCTCAGGGGCCGTCGGGAGCCAGGCCGCCTCACTACACGGCCCAAATCAGTCTCCGGGTTCTGAAGGTCTTGGGGTTCTGCCCCTCAAGCAGGGGCTGAACAGAAGGCACACGATTAATGCAATGAGTCCCAGCCCTCAGTCAGGGCGGGATAGCAGACACTAGGGCTAGGCTCAGATCCTTCCCGCAGGCTGAGCACCCATAAAGTCAATAAGCCACGGCCCTCATTCAGGGCGGGGCAGCGAACCAGTTCTAAGCTCCGGTCCTGGCAGCCGGAGCTGAGCGGTTACAAAGTCAGTAAGCCCTAAGCCCTAGCTCAGGGCGGGGCAGCACACAAGAGTCCAGGGAGCTCAGATCCCCCTGCAGGCTGAGCAGTAACAAAGTTAACAGGCTAAGCCCAGGCCCTCAATCAGGGCGGGGCACCAAACACAGCAGTTCTAGGCTCAGCTCCTTACCGCAGGAGCTGAGCAACAATAATAGTTCAGGGCTCAGGTCCTTGCATCAGGAGCTGAGCAACAATAGTCAGTAAGCCCCCAGCCCTAGGTCAGGGTGGGGCAACAAACAATAGTTCCAGGGGCTCAGGTCCTTGTCCCAGGAGCTGAGCTATGGCAATAGTTCCGGAAGCCCAAGCCCTTAGTCAGGGCGGGTAATAAACAATAGTTCAAGGCTCAGGTCCTTATAGCAGGAGCTGAGCTACCACACTACTTCAGGGAGCCCAGGCCCTTAGTCAGGGCGGGGCAACACACAAGAGTCCAGGGGGGCTCAGGTCCTTGCAGCAGGAGCTGAGCAGCAATGATAGTTCAGGGCTCAGGTCCTTGTATCAGGAGCTGAGCTACAATAATAGTTCAGGGCTCAGGTCCTTTTTAGCAGGAGCTGAGCAGTAATATCAGTCCAGGGCTCAGGTCCTTGTCTCAGGAGCTGAACCACAGCAACAAGTCAGGAAGCCCAGACCCTTAGTCAGGGCGGGCAATAAACCATAGTTCAAGGCCCAGGTAAGTGCAGGCTTCTCTGCCCGAGTGCTGGCAGGAGGGGGAGTCTGCCACCCGTGCGTGGGGTGGCAGGGGGGGACACAGGCCCACCCACTCCTCTGTGTCCCAGCCCGGGGCCCTAACAGCGGCTTGGATCCGCTGCAGTCAGTGGGGATCCTGGCCGCAACACACTGACATGGGCACGTCAGTGCCCTCAGCCGGACAGGGGTCGGCTACCCCCGGGCTACACTCCATCTCCCCCTCCATGGGTACCTGCTCCTCGCTGGGCTCTGCAGCGGGGTCCCACACCATGGGCTCCTCGGCGTGCTGAGGGCTCTCTAGGTCGGGCTGCTCCTCCGGACTCGGGTCACGGGAACGCTCGGGCAGCTCCTCGGGGTACCGGGCTCGGGGCAGGCTCGGCCAGTCCACCTCGGGGTACCTGGTTCGAGGGAGGCTTGGTCGGTCCACGTCCGGGTACCTGGCTCGAGGGAGGCTCGGTCCGTCCGCATCAGGGTACCTGGCTCGGGGCAGGCTCGGTCCGGCAGGAGCCCGAACAGGAGCGTCCGTCCCCTCCGGCCGCTGGGCTCCAACTGAGTGTTGAGGCCGGGCTTTTATACTTCCTGTCCCGCCCCTTGACTTCCAGGGGGCGGGAACAGGCGGCGGTGGCTCCGCCCACTGAGGTGGCTGTTCCGGTTCCTCCCTCTCAGGGGCCGTCGGGAGCCAGGCCGCCTCACTACATATACCAACTAATTTCATTGATGTTTGTAAACCACGCTGAATTCCTCAGATGGAAGGTATCATAGAAGTGCAAAAAAAACCCACTGCAGAATAGGCCCAAACTGCAGTGTTAAGAGGTTAGAGATTATAAGGGTGCAGAGGGTTGATCATGCTCATTTAGTCTGACTTCCTGCATAAAAAAGGCTATAAAACTTCACTTAGTAATTCCTGCATAGGATCCAAAAACTTGTGGATGAACTAGAGCATATCTTTCAGAAAACAGTCAGGGTGAACTCCTAATCTAACTAAAGTCAGTGGCAAAACTGCCAATTCTGATATAAAGATTCCAAGTGATGAAGAATCTACCATGTCCACTGGTAGTGTATTCCATTGGTTAATTACCCTCATAATGTGCATTCAGGAGCTGGACTTTCTTAAAGGAATGCTCTCATCTTGAGCTTTTCATAGATTTCATAGAGTTTAAGGCCAGAAGGGACCATTAGATCATGTAGTCTGACCTCCTGTATATCACAGGCCATTACATTTCACCCATGCACCATGATACTGAGCCCAATGACTTTAGTTAGACTAAAGCTTTTCAGTCCTCAGGAGACTAAACTGTTAGTCTCTCCTGTTCTTTGTCTGTGGTATACCTAAGGATTCACCATTACTTAGGGCCACCGCAATGGCAGGGAATTAACTAGGTGAGACATGCCCAGATGATCCCAACAAGCGATCCATGCCCCATGATCCATGCTTCAGAAGAAGGTGAAACACCCCATGTCCCTGTCAATCTGACCTGGGGAAAAGTTTCTTCCTAACACCAAATCTGGTGATCGGTTTGATTCTGAGCATGTGAGGAAGACACACCAGCCAGTCATCTAAAAAAGAGGATTAACCTATACTATCTAAGAGTTCTGGTCTTCTCCAACTGGTGTTCCATCTCCAGCTATGGCCAAATCTCTGTCACTCCAGAGGAAGGCAAAAAAACCAAACAATCCCCTCCCACAACCCTAGAATACATCTGGGCAAATTGTGCAGGGGAGGGGGTAGGATCTTTGCTGCTCCCTGCAGGGAACCAGTTAAAGCCTTGAAGCATGGGATATGATTTTAGTCATTGTCTTAAGGCAGCACTGCATGTGTTGGGAGGGCAAAGCAGGCAATCCTTTTCTCTCCAAGGCCCATGAAGGAAGGGAATGAACAGGTGGACTCAGATTCACAGATTATAAGACCAAAAGGGACCACCATGACCATCCAGCCTAACACCTGCTGCTTCCACCCTCCCCTGCACACAGAAACCACAGAATTTCTCCCAGAAGCTAGATTAAAGCAGGTCTTCTAGGAAAAAAATCTAATCTTATTTTAAAGGCTCCAAGTGATTGTGAGCCCAGTGCCTCCACTGCTAAACTGTTCCAATTACTCTCACAGCTAGGAAATTGCAGCTTATTTCAAGGTTGAACTTATCTAGCTTCAACTTCCAGACACTGGATCTTGTTCTGCCTATGTCAGCAAGGCTGAAAACCGCACCCACTATCAACTATCTTTTCCACATGTAAGCACCTAGACACAGCGATCGAGTCACCTCTCCACCTTATCTTACACCTCACATCATAAGCCTCGTTTTCCAGGCCAGGGATCATTTCTGTGGCCTCTTTTGAACTCTCTCCAGTACTTCCAGTTCCTTTTTTGAAGTGCAGACACCAGAATTAGACATGATATTCTAGTAGCAATCTTACCAATTCTGCATACAAAGGCAAGATCACTGACAGTTCCCTATTTATACATCCCTGGATCACATTAGCCCTTTATGCTGCTGCATTGCATTGAGAGCTTCTGTTGAGATGCTTATCTATGATGCCCTCTAAGTCCTTCTCTGAGCCACTGATTTCCAAGGCAGAATCTCCCAGCATGTAGGTATAATCTGCAGTCTTTGTTTCCAGATGTATTACTTTTCATGTGGCTATATTAAAAGGCACTGTGTTGGAGTGTGACCATTTAACCATGTGATTCAGATCACTCTGGAATGGTAACCTGCCCTGACCATTATTTACTATACCACCAATCTTTGTGTCACCTGTAAACTTTACCAGTAAATATTTTATATCATCATTTAGATCATTGATAAAAATATTAAATAGCATTGAACCAAGAACCAATCCTTGCATTATCTGGCTAGAAATGGCCTCACTCGGTGGTATCTCCTCATTAATAGCTACATTTGGAGAGCTACCAGTGAGCTAGAGTGCCCTGTTAATTCCATATAAAGCAAGTTTTTTAATCAAAGTGCCATGTGGTACAAAGGCAAAAGCCTTGGAGAAATCCAGTACACTATATCAACACACTTGTCTTTAGCAACCAGATCTGTAATCTTGTCCAAAAAAAGAAACCAAACAGGTTTGTTTGACAAGAACTACCTTCTGTGAAACCATGCTGACTGACTAAGTATATTTTTGTTGACAGAGTCCTGAACTAACTATTCCATTATTTTACCTGGGCTCAGCTTCAGGCTAATCTGTCTATAGTTCCCTGAGTGATCTCACCTTTAACCTTTTAAATGTAGGAATTACACTGGCTGTCCTCCAATCTTTTGGAATTTCCCAGATTTCTTAAAAATTCACATCAGTGTCTCAAAGAGCTCCTCATCTTGTTTCCTGACTGGTTTTGTTTTGGAATAATCTCTAGTGTCCTACAATCAGGGGCGGCTCCAGACACCAGTGCAGCAAGTGCGTGCCTGGGGCGGCAAGCCGCGGGGGGCGGGCTGCCAGTCGCTGTGAGGGCGGCAGTCAGGGAGCCTTCGGCGGCGTTTCTGCGGGAGGTCCGCTGGTCCCGCGGCTTTGGCAGCAATTCAGTGGCGAGTATGCCGAAGGCATGGGACCAGCAGATCACCTGCAGAACTGCCACCGAATCTACGTGACCGGGACGGACCTCCCGCAGAAACACCACCGAAGGCTGCCTGACTGCCATGCTTGGGGCAGCAAAAAACATAAAGCTGCCCCTGCCTACAATTAGCCATTAAATATATTCAGATATACATCCATCTTTAACAGTGTGGTCTCTTGGTCACTGCAAAAGCAATAACAACCATTTTTAATTATCTGAAAGCATATTTCCCTTTCCAAAGATTTCAGTTTATACACAGCAAACGGCTTGGGGAAAAAACATTCTCATTGGGGGAACTATAAAGCTATTTTTCGTCTACTAGTACTGAGAAAAGTAAGGAAATGAGAAATAAAGAAATGAGAAGTTTATTAGGGGATATATATTCCTTCTGTGCAATATAATGCTTGAATAAAAGAAATGTTTCTCTCTCAATATGATTAAAACAAGTCTGAATGCACCCATTTAGTTTCTAATAAAATAATACTGGCCCTAGGTCTGCAAGCACTACTGGAATATAGACTTACTTTATACAGGTGGAAGTAATTCAACCAATACAAAAAAAACCCCAAAAAACCTAGACACTAACATTTTTATATAGTCTAATGAGTCTGGCAACTGATGATTAATGTTAACATTTTTTACTTAAATGTCTGGGATATTATGACAAGTAAAGTCCAGTCAGCTGTAACTGCATTGCAGAGCTCCAATGAATCACTTTCCCTTTTGGCAAGCAGAACTAAACTGGCCCTGAAAAGCTTGTGCGCTTTAGTACATAGGGGTTAGGTTGTTTTGCTCAGATTTTGGGGTGAGGAATGCTTCTGGCTAAAATGATAAAATATGTGAGAAATAGAGGAAGAAACCAGTGGAGAGTTGTGGGACTGATGCTATAATGCTAAATAATTATTTTCCCCTGAGGTGTATCTGGTTAGCGAAAGGCAGCTCAAAACAATAATCTGTTAGTAAAATTCGCTTTTAATCTTAGAGATTACATACTTTAAACACAAACTAGTTTGGGAGACTAGAACTGGCTTCTAAGAAGCTTTTGGTGAGGAAGAGGGAGTGAGGGTATGGAGGAAGGGCTGTTAGGATTTATAATCTGAGCCCACCTCCCACTAACTGCATGTCTGTTATGACCCAACCCTTCTCATAAATCAAGTAGAGGAAATGGTACACAACAGTTGCTGAGTGGAAGAGGAACTAACACTAGTAACATTCATTTAATTTGATGTAGAGATGTTTGCCCTTCTTACTTGCTAGTAATGCATTTTAGGGTATGTCTACACTGCAATCTGAGGTGTGACTGCAGCATGTGGTGATGTACCTGAGCTAGTTTTGATCTAGCTAGCTGGAATAATGATAGGATTAAAGCTACAGCGGCACTGGCAGCAGCACAGGCTAGCCACTCAAGTACATACCCAGGATCATGGGTTGGTGCAGCCTGGGCTGCTGTAGCTTCACTGATATTGTTGTTTGAGCTAGCTAGTTCAAAGCTAGCTTGCATATATGGACACATGCTTCAGTCACACCTCTGATTGCATTGTAAACATTAATGCATTGCTAGCAAGTAACATGCAAGTATCTCATGCCCCTGGTGGGGTGAGCAACAGAGTAGTAGTCTGCAGAGTAGTAGCCTGCAGGGGGTGGGATCAGATTATAAATCCTAACAAGGTGGGAGGGGAGCATAAGGCCTCTTGCCTGCTGAGAAGAGCCAGGAAGAGTTAAGGTGGTGGTAGGGGCCTTGCTGGGGCATGGGAAACAGGCAGCAGTGCAGTGAAGGTTAGCTCATATTGTCAAAGGATAATTCAGTGCAACCAAAATAACACTGTACCCACAGGATTACAAACAGCAAATTCCTGCTTTATTTAACAGTCTCATGGACAACTGGGGGAGGGTGATGGGAGAGAGAACATCCACTGACAAACCAAAAGAAGGGAGGAGTGGAAGGAAGATGTCTCCATCCCTAATACTCTGGGTAATCCAGTTAACCCATGATGACCACTTTACTACAGCACATGATGTGGAGAAGCAAGAAGCATTCATAACAGAACTTGGCTCCCATTTCTCAGTTGGGTACCTCAAGGGTTCTCAGGACTAATGCATTAAGCCAAGTTTTATAATTCAGCACTAAAATTCAGAATTAATGCAGCTTTAGGGATGAGACTTTAAATACATGGCAATCGGAAAATTCAAAATCTCTGGTTCCATCCATGAATTTGCTACTCACAAACAAAGAACAAGTCTACATTACCACCCTACATTGGCGCAGTTGCACTGGTGTAGCTGTGCTGCTGTAGCACATCTGGTGAAGACGCATTATGCCAATGGGAGAGCACTCTCCCATTGGCATAATTACTCCACCATGGCAAACAGTGACAGCTATATCAGTGGTGTGGACAGCATTTGGGTCGATGTAACTTAAGCCGCTCAAGGGGGTATTTTTTTCACACCCTGAACGACATAAATTACATTGACTTAAGTGGTAGTGTAGACCAGCCCAAAGAAAGTAAGATAGGCAGTTTAATTCAATAAACCCTAAAAAAGTATATGGGGCAGGTGGATTTTACTGCCTCATTTAAAAAAAATGTATAAAGTCATCATAGTTCCCAAATGGAAGCTCTTATTTCAGTAAGAATTCCGTAACAGCTCACAAGGATGTTTTCTTGATGTTAAGATTCCAAAGCCAAACATGATCCAATCTCCTGCTCTGATAGATTTAGATTCAGAAATCCTTGCTAAAATTCTGACTTTTGGGATTAAAAATGATCTTTTATATAAATCAGATTGATTAAATCAAGATTTGACACATATGACACAAGAAACTTCTGTAATATTATTCATTTAGCTAACAAACCTAACTCTACTGGTGACACCCCCCATTCCATTAATGACAAGAAAAGAATCTGGTCAGGTGGAATGGGATTACTTGTTCTTCTCTTTCCATTAGTTTTGTTTTGGTCCCAGTATCAGGATAATATTGCTATGTTTTACATAAGACCATAATTGTCATATTGAAAGAGATCAATGATCCATTTAGTTCAGTAGCCTCTCTTTGGCATTTGGTGATACAGGCTATTTCAGAAGGCATTAGACACCTGTAATAGACCTAAATGTGGAAAGAGTCCTTCCTTACACTAGCAGGTGATTAGTTTATACCCTACAGCATGAAGATTTTGATAGTCTTTACATTAGCTAAAATAATTTTAAACTACATGTGCTATTCTTGTTCATATTTATATGCTTTTTTGAAACATAGGTCACGTCTACACATACAAGTTACACTGATTTAACTTGAATCAAATTAAAAACTGATTTAGTTAAATTGGTACTACTTTGGGTGTTTATATATAGGTTTGATATTTATGACTTTATCTTGCACTTATAAATGTGCAGGTGCTAGTCAAACCAGTACAAGTCAAGTTTAAATTGGTGTAAGATAAACAGAGAGTTGCATTGGTTTAATTAAATTAGTTTAAAATCACACCTGTGATGGGGTGTACAAACCCCACACAGGGCTGGAAGAGGTTAAAGGACTGTACTGGGCCCTGGTAGCCCAACCCCTCCAGCGCATGCTCCAACTGGAGAAGGGGTTGCAAAGGGGGCAGCCCAGCTCAGAAAGGAGAGGATGGGAAGGAGGACAGCCTTACCCTGAAGGTTCCTGACAAGAGGGCTGGAGAAGCCTCTGTGAGGAATAAGACTGTATGGATGAGCCTGATAGGGGCTGATGGTTTGTTTACCTTTTCTTTTCACCATAGCTGGGGCTGAAAGCTGAGAGAGGAATGCAGTGGTAGGAAGTGACTCAGGGAGGGTAACTCTAGGGTTACCATATTTGAACTTTCAAAAAAGAGGACCCTCCATGTGGGTGGCGGGGGTAGCCCCACCCCCTATCCACTCCCTCCCACTTCCCGCCCCCTGACTGCCCCCCACAGAACCCAACCCATCCAACCCTCCCTGCTCCTTGTCCCCTGATCTCCCCTTCTGGGAGCCCTACCCCTAACCACCCCCCAGAACCTCAACCCCATCTAAGACTCCTTTCTCCTTGTCCCTGACTGCCCCCTCCTGAGACCCCCCCACTCTAATTGTCCCCCTAGGATCCCACCCCCTTCCTGTCCCCTGACTGCTCCAACTCCTATCCACACCCCCGCCCCCTGACAGCCCCCCCAAACTCCTGATCCATCCAACCCCCCCTGCTCCCAGTCCCCTGACTACCCTAACCCCTCTCCATACCTCTGCCCCTGACAGCCCCCCCTCTTACCCCAGAACCACCGACCCATCCAACCCCTCCTGCTCCCAGTCCCCTGACTGCCCCCCCTGGACTCCCTGCCCCTTATCCAACCCCCCAGCCCCCTTACCATGCCACTCAGACCAGAGGAGCCAGACACTCTGCCGCAGACATGCTGCCGCGCTCCCCCATGGAGCGCACGATCCCACCTCCTCCCCCCCCCCCCGAGCACTGCCGGAGCGGGGAGGAGGGAGCAGGGAAGGGGCTCTGGCTGCTGGAGGCCCCCAATGCGAGTGGCTCAACCCGGCCAGGTGTAGTGTATTAAAGTGCTCTGCGTAGGAATGTGCTACCAGTAGCAGTCACTGATACACAATGGACTGTAAGAAACTGCTATTGTAGTAAACTGCTACCTGATGTAGCTGCCTGGCAGCCGCACAGCACTCTGCATTGGGAGGGAAATCCCGGACTTTTTTAGATTTGTACAAAGTCCTCCTGGACAGCTATTTAACACCCCAAAATCTGTACATGTCCATAATCTGGATGTATGGTAACCCTAGGTAACTCAGAAGGCATATTTGGGGGCCATACACTGTTGACCCTCCTAGCGCCCTGGGTTGGAGCTTAGTGGGCCCACACTTCCCTACCTTTGCCCCCACTACAGGAGATACTTGAACCACCTGTACTCCTCACTGTACCTCTGAGCAGAGGAGGATCATGACTGTAAGCCTGGCCAACCATGAGGGAGCATGTTACACTGGGCTATCTAACCCACAAAGACTCTATTACAACACTTACAGTGAAACCATGGCAACTTTGTGTGTAGCATATGCTTTCCCCTAAGGTGTTTGCCTCTATAAATCCTGTGGCAGTCATTCTTCTAGATAAATCAGCTAACAGCCTCTCACTTAACACTGTTCTCAGTCCTCCATAGCACCATAGTTGTGTGCTACTGTCCTGAATAGCAAAGTCAAGATTTTCACAGTGGCCCGATTTTCAGAAGTGCTGAGCAGTGGGAGTTACTGGCTGCTCAGCCCTTTTGAAAATGAGGCCACTTATTTACCCACATAAATAAGGATTTTGGCACCTGTTCTTGAAAATGGCCACAAGTTCTTATAAACTTTGGAAAAACTAAATTGTTTCCTTACAGGAAATGTCCATTATTACTAGGGCTGCCCATTAAATGCAGTTACCTCACACAAATAACTTAAAAAATTAATTGCAATTAAAAAATTAATTGTGATTAATCACCATTTTAATTGCACTGTTAAACAATAGAATACCAATTGACATTTATTAAATATTTTGATGTTTTTATACATTTTAATATATTGATTTCAATCACAATGCAGAATACAAAGTGTACACTGCTCACTTTATATTTTTATTACAAATATTTGCCTTGTAAAAATGATAAACAAAAGAAACAGTATTTTTCAAGTAACCTCATACAATACCATAATGCAATCTCTCTAGCCTGAAAGTGCAACTTACAAATGTAGATTTTTGTTCCATAACTGCACTCAAACACAAAACAATGTAAAACTTTAGAGCTTACAAGTCCATTCAGTCCTACTTGTTCTGTCAGTCACTCAGACAAACAAGTTTGTTCACATTTACGGGAGATAATGCTGCAGGCTTCTTATTTACAATGTCACCTGAAAGTGAGAACAGACATTTGCATGGCACTTTTGTAGTCAGCATTGCAAGGTATTTACATGCCAGATATGCTAACCATTCGTATGCCCCTTCATGCTTTGGCCACCATTCCAGAGGACATGCTTCCATGCTAATGATGCTCATTAAAAAAATAATGCGTTAATTAAATTAACAAAGTGGATATTCACACATGAAAGCTTATGCTCCACTACGTCCGTTAGTCTATAAGGTGCCACAGGACTCTTTGTCACTTTTTACAGATCCAGACTAACATGGCTACAGCTCTGATATTTAATTAAATTTGTGACTGAACTCTGTCTCCGGCTCTGTTTTACCTGCATTCTGTTATAGCTGTCTCAGATGATGAAAGAAGGAAGCAAGCCAGCAGCATAGTGGCTGAACTAGATTCTCATAGTATATTTCCTGAAGCACCCCATAACCTCCCCTCATTCAGGGCTCCGGGCTTCAGGTGTGAGGTGGGGCTCAAGGGGAGGGTCACCTGGGCTCAGGGCTTGAACTCCATAGGGCATGCTAAGGCACAGGGCTTGAGCCCCACTGGAGCCTGTGGGATGTGCCGGGGCTGGGGGCTGCAGAATTCAGCTGCAGACCCCCTGAAACCAGTTTGCTGACCCTCCTGCTGAGGCACAGGTGCTGGAACTAGTTCTTAATTCTTCCCCAGTTATGGCCTAAGGCAACAGTCAAAATGTGTGGAAAGCAGTACATGATGGCCATTTCTTACACGTATCCTACTCCACAAAGGGCTTCAGTATGGAGGTGAATACAGATCTCTCAATTTTCAAAAGCTTATGTGAGATTTCAGTCCCATTAACGTTAATGGGGAGTCACACTACTAAATCCTCAGGCAGAGTCTGAAATTATACATTAGGGCTTCTACCAACAGACTTATCTGCCTCTCCATATATGATATGATACTGGGAGGAATAAATACATGAACTCCTCCTTGATTACCAAATGCCAGAACACATGGCAAGTAATGGTGGCAAAGAACAGGACACAGAGCTGGAGGAGGAGCATAATATGGATGAATTGTTTAAGAACTAATACATTTCTTCTCCATAACATGATCGTTGGTCACTGACTTATTTCCAGAAAGGACATATCCTTTTCCAAAAACCATTTGATTTCAATTAGTTGCGTGTATCTGTATGTATGCTCACACCCAGATCCACCAGTCTAGTCTCAGCACTCAGGAGCTGACACTTAGAATAGACAGTATGCAAAACAAAGCAAATCTAATATTTTCTGGTCAGCTATGCACCCTAAATTCATTTTCCAGAAACATTCATACAAACAAAGCTGTACTATATAAAAGCTTGTGAGAACATAAATAAAAAGGAATTTTATATAAAACATGATCACATCAAATGGCACATTAGAATTCATGAAGTATTGGTGACGTTTTTTCAGCTTCTCTCTCCCCCCAGTATTCATGCAGCCCTAATGAGTCAGGCAATGTTTGGAGACTGCCTATAAGAGCAGATAACAAAGGGTACATAAAGATCATTGGATGACTGTCTCAGTGACAGAGAACAAGGCTTAGAAGGGAAGAAGTGAGGAAAATTATTAAACTATTTTCTCTCCCTCTCTCTACATAACAACAGTTGGAGATTCCCCAAAGATGTCTAGCTAGCTGGCAAAACAGTACCTTGAACAGCTGTCCACCCCTTACAATGTGTACAGCTGTACGAATGCCACTGCAGTGTAGCCATCTGCAGAGCACCACATGCCAGTAGCTCTGCTTCTGGTGAGTTGAGAGGAGGATGATTAGCCAGAAAGTCTATACTAATGGCAATATTAAGAAACTTTCCAGTCTCCCTGCTCCACTTTAATTGCCACTTTCTCTTAGATTTTTCTTTATAGATTTTCTGCCCTGGAATACTACTGCTTTGTGCATGTTCCCACATCAGCCAGCTACTTTTTATTTTGCTAGCGAAAGGCCCAAGCATGAAGTTTGGCTCTGGTTCTAAGTGGAAATTTCCTCACATTCATGAGGTGGGAGAGTTCAGATCCAAAATTCCAGTTCAGACCAACCTCTAATTTTTTATGTATCTTTAAGAACCCCACCCCCAAATTATGTAAGCATGTCTGTGTCATTTGGTGCAGTCTAGTCATCAGAGTAAGAAACTTGGAGTCAGGACTCCTTACATCTATTCCTTGCTCTGTCACTAGTTTGCTGTCAGTGTCCTCAGAGGCCAACATCTTCAGAGTTGAGGCCCTGATTATCCAGCACCAGCTGAGGTGGTGCGGATACTGTGTGCACATGCCTGATGTACACTTGCCAAACCAACTGCTGTATGCTCAACTCACCAAAGGAGAAAGGAAACGGGGAGGCCAAAAGAAACACTTCAAAGACACCTGCAAGATAAACATCAAGAGATGTGGCATCGACACCACACACTGGGAGACAGCAGCCCAGGATAGGAATAACTGGTGAAGACTTGTTAGAGAGGGAACATCTACTTTTGAGGGAATTCGCCTTGCCCTGTTTGTAGAAAAACACCAGAAAAGAAAGGAAAGACAACTCTCATGCAGCAATCGTGGCCCAGTTGTGTTTTCCAACACCATCTGCAATGTCTGCCAATGAGCCTGTGGCTCAAGGATTGGACTCCTCAGTTACCAAAGGACCCATGAAAAATAAAACCTGTGAAAGAGATCATCCTTGACCTCAAGGGATCGCTGATGATGATTAATTTGCTGTATGACCTTTATTATTATAGGCACAGTTGGTAGCAGTTCATGCATCTGAAGAAGTGAGGTTTTTTTACCCATGAAAGCTTATACCCAAATAAATCTGTTAGTCTTTAAGGTGCCACTGGACTCCATGTTGTTTTTGTGGATAGAGACTAACATGACTACCCCCTGATAGTTTGTAGCTAAGATGCCGAACAGTTGCCATTATAAGACTCCTTTCAGTTGTTTATAACTTTGCCAGACTTTAACTCAGATGAAATTTTCCATACTGGGTATCTGCCTTCAGAATTTTGCTTGAAAGTTTCAGCTAAAACCATTCAGCTATTTCTGAGAATGAGATTAGGGGAAAGTATGTTATTGTGTCCATGCTGAAAAAAATTGTGAAAACCATTTCATTGAGAAGCTCTAGAGCCTTTACAGCAAGGGCTTGAAATTTGGTAGAGGGTTTGCCATGATGTCAGATGTGCCCTTTGCTGTTCCATGAAAAAAGCATCAACATGTGGCCAAGTTCCTAGACATGTAGAATCTCCGTTTGGACATGATCAGTATAGATTTGTTAGAATCTGGTGCCTGAATTCTCCAAAGAGTCTATCTGTACTGAGCATGCTCCAGCACAGAGACCTGAGCAGGATTTTCCCTGCAACTGCTCCGATTGGCCAGTGCAAGGTGCTGTGGCACCAGGCACCGTAAGTGAGAGCCTGGATCCTGTCTCTCCTGTACTCTCAGGCTTCCCTGCTGGTGCCTAGCCCAGGCAGTGTGGAGGAGGAGACCTGGCCACCTGACTTGAAAGCAGAGGAGACAAGCGCTAGCCTGGAGGAAGGAGTGGGTTGTTAAGGGAGTACATTGGGATAAGACATTTGAGGCGGGAGACCGGTAGAAATGGGTGGGGATGTGGCACCATTGCAGGGCAGGGGGTAAGACTGATATCAAATGAGAAGCCAGAATGGCAGAGGAAGACTGGAACTGGCTGGGCAAGGATACTATGACAGGGAGCTAGTTGTGGGGCATAAATGGGCATAGGGGTGGACTGTGAGCCAGGGAAAATTACGAGATTGTAGGGGAGACTGGGACTGACTGGGCAAGGAGTCTGGAACAAGGAGCCTAGTGCAGAAACTGGGATGAGGAGCTAGGGAGGGCAGGGTTCATTAGGCTGAGGCACTGCGATGGAATGGGGAAGAGACAGGACTGGGACATGGACCAGAGGTGGTGTTTGTCCTCTGGGACCCCCTACAAAGTTCAGTTCTGGGGCCCCTGCCAGTGTACTTCCTGAGTGAGAGGAGCTGGCAGTGGGAGGAAGATGGGGGCAATGGGAGAGCTGGGAGAGGCCCAAGGAAGCAGGTGATGACTCCCCCTTGAGCTCATCCCATTCCCACCTCCCCATGCCTGTGCCCAGCTCTTGCTCCCAGAGGGGGGCTCTGCTGTCTGGGCGGTTGTGCTACTCCAGCTCTGGCTCCATCACTGGATACACCCTGGTCCAGGCTTCCAGTAGCTCCAGTGCTTGCACTCCCCTGCCCAGTCCATTGCAGAAGCTTGTGGAGACCCACCGCTGAGCAGCCCCCTCCCAGGCCTGGCACTAGCACCTGCTGGCTTGGACAATGGCCTACAGAGGCAGAGGCTCGGGGGCTGCTGCCTAGGGCCTTCTGCTTGGCTTGCTGGATGCCAGCTGTTCATTCCTGCTCCCCACTGTGGGCTTCTGCTACCTGGCTCCAGCTGGCCCTAAGCTCCGGCAGCTCTGGTCCTTGTGCTCCTGGGCTGCCAGGTGGCCCCTTTTCCTCTCTGCTGCAGAGCGTCTCTCGAATTGGCGGGGGAGGTGCTCAGAGACAGGTCAGCATGGGACCACTGCAGCCAGGACCAGGCAGGGGAGCGCAGGTGCCGTAACCGCCAGGAGGCTGGGGTGGAGCAGGAGCCAGGTAGCAGAGCCATCCATATAGCAGAGGCCCCAGTGAGGAGGCGGGGAGCAGGATGGAGCAACTGATGCCTGGTTGGCCAAAAGGAAGGCCTTTGTGGGCCAGATCTGGCTCTTCTGGGGCCCCCTCATTGCCTCAGACCCCCCTAAGCTTGCAGGGGTTGCAGGTGCTGAACACCACACTGACAGGCATACAGGCCAAGGGTCTGTGACCGCTGAATTTCTGCCACAAGTTGAAGTTTACCACAGGGAAAAAACAAACCATTTTTTGATCAGCTCTACTCATCATTTGACTCAGAGCTGGTGTCCTAGGCATGGGCCTATGGTACCTATGCCTAATCCATCCTTGTCTGCTGCTGTCTTTTTCCCTTCCCCTCCTTGGCAATGAAGGGAGCTCCTTTCGAGTCCTAGGGGTGGGGCAGAGACCCACAAAACTTCATCTGTACATGCCTTCTCTTGGCTTTCTGCCACTTCAGCAGGTAGGAGGTCTCCTTCCCTTTCCTTAGACACATCCCTCTGTTTCTGTCACCCCACGTGTACAATGACTATGTGGGCACTTGCCTGTCATATTGGCTGCTGCAGAGTTGAGGGGCTTTGGTGTCTGGTGGTTACACAGCTACTTGAGACCCACTGATAAAATGTGTTTGAGGTTCAAAATAATATTATTCTATCTTCAAGTGCAAACAGGTGTGTGAATTACTGGTACCTTATACAACCCAATAGGAAAAGCTTCTGAATACATGATAAATAAGTGTGGGTGGATGGGAACAAATACCATGTATAATGGAGGATTATAAAAGATAGGGGGAAAATATAAAAGGGTACCGTGATTGTTTCTGAACTATGTATTCTTATTTAAGGAGAGCCAGGCTGGAATCACTCTTTGATGCTGAATACATCCATTGAAGTGCCCAAAAGACAGACCTAATCAGAGCAGGAAAACACAGTTTTAAAAACATATTTATAGAGTATAGGAGATTGCATATGGCATTTATGTGTCTCAACAATTTTGCTAAATAGACCATGCATTTTGACAAGCCTGTGGCTGTGCATTTGCTGTGGAAATAGGGGTTGTATAACATCACAGATGAAACAAAAGTTCAGCCTTTGAAAACTGTGGGGGTGTGCCACTAAAATGTTTGCTTTTAACATTCAGGGAGCTAGTATTCTTTTAGCGAATACATGGGAAGGATGGATGCCGGGAGCAAACTGTAAATTAAAGACAGAAAATTATTAAAACAAATACCAAGGGTCTGACTCAAGCCATCCAGTGAAAAAATAAAGATTGCCTGGAAATGGGTGATCAGGGGACTGGTGCGGCACAGCATATACAGCCTTTCAACTCTAGGTTGTTAGTACAAATCCAGCCCAGGCTGGTAGTAAATTACCATGTGATGGCAAGTTGGTGATCCTATGAAATCAGCTGTCTGCCTAGTCACAGGTCCACATTTCAAAACCATGCCTGGTAGTAATCCCAGCAAAGAGTGGGCAAGAAATGAGTGGGCAAAGAATCCAAACTACCACCTGGTTCCTTGAGGTGGGTTCTTGGACACAGGACAGGTATGTTGATGGGATGTTGCAGGGACACTTACTCTGTGGCTGTTGTTCAGTGGAATAACTGAGGGCTTCCCTCACAAGGGCTTTCAATAGGGCACCTTCCCTGAGCACTAACATTTACTGAGACACCGACTTCCCTGCCTCTTCACTCTCATCCCATTCGCTCTCTCCTTGCTCAAGAAATGCAAAAATTAAAGGAACATAAAAAAAATGAAACTCTTTGAATTTCAAAAATGTTGGGATCAGTTTGTCTTGGCTGAAGGTTTGTGTTTTATAATTCATCTGCTCTGGCTCAGCCTAATTACCAGCAACACTAGCATGACATCACAATTTTTTAAAACTCATATTTATTCCTCATGTGATGTCACAGGGATAAATCCTTTTTTTCTAGGGCACTGCAAAGGAAGAGAAGCTATAGAAACCATTTTCCCCATGCATAAGCACCAAAGGATCACTACATAGTGCTTAAGACCCACATGTCAAATGGAGCCTGGACTGTGGTTTTGTGTGTGGGCATGTGGGGAGAAAGGACCTTTCCTGTCTCCCAGCCAACCAATAAGTATATTCCAGTCAACAGCCAAGGTGCACATTCTTCCTGTTCACAGTAGCAGCAAGGTGTGCTCCAGAATGTGCCTCCCTTACCAACCCCACTGAGAAATACTGGCAGGATTTCTGTAGAGAGAATAAATCAGTTAACATCTCTATTCCCCTTCCTTGGCTGGCAGGGACAGGAATCATCAGCTCAAGCAGATAATCTATCAAGAATATTTTTATGCAGAAGTCCTTTGTAATAAAGCGGGAAGGAACTAAACAAGACAGGATCTAAACATCTATGTTTCACAACCTTGCTATCTCAGATTTCAACTCTGGGTTTGCTGGCTTTTGTTGGTTTACACTAAATTACATGCTTTTTAACCCCATTCATTTTGTATCAGGTTTTCAAAAGAAGCCTCTACAATGGTGTTTACAAGGTCTGGGTGTGCAAAGCCTGTGCACCTGGTATTTAGGAATACAGTTTGAGAAGTTAGGCTTGTAAATACTCAGTTGGCCTCTAGTGTTGATTTTGTTCATAATAAAAGGATAACACTAACATTTTGTTGCTACATGTGTTATATCCTTTGAATTTATGTAGTCTGTCAGTACGGTGACCAGATGTCCTGATTTTATAGGCACAGTCCCGATTTTTGGGTCTTTTTCTTATATAGGCTCCTATTACACCCCACCCCGTCCCGATTTTTCACATTTGCTGTCTGGTCACCCTATCTGTCAGTAAAAGTGAGCGTGCTCTCTATATGTGCTGTATCATTAGCATTTAAATATTAAACTATGAGAATAGGGTTAGTCTCATGGGGAAAGCCCTGGATTGGGATTTGGGAGATCTGCATTCAGTTCCAGCCTCAGCCATTGACTTCCTGTGACACCTTGGAAGGGGTTGCTTAATTTCTCTGTGCCTTAGCTCCCCATCTGAAAATAGAGATGACAATACTACTTCCTCTCTCTGCCTCTTCTGTTTAGAATGCTAGCTCTTTGCAACCAGAACTGCCTCTTACTATAAGTTTATGCAGCTCATAGCACACTCAGGCAGCGATCAGAGTTGCAACCTTTAGGCCCTACAGGAATAAAAACAAATACTAAAAATACAAGTGTTTTGAGTTAATCTTTTGAGTCAATGAGCTAATTAAATGTAATTGGTTAAGAGGAAATGTTGGCAAAAGATGCAGAACACTGTTCTTTAGGCCCCAGATGCTCTAATTTTGACTCTGGAATAGTATTAAAACGTCCCTTGTCCCTTATCATTGTCCATCCCACTGACCCTCATCCCAGTACTAAATGCTCATTGGATAGTAGTATCCTTCAGCGCTACCCAGCATAACTAGTACTACAGGATATATGCTTGCCATGGGGCCAGTGCCCCTTCAGGAAGGATAAGAGTCTAACTGGCCCCTGTGCATAATATCTGGGAGCAATCAGATGCTCAAGGTGGTGCAGGGCCGCCCAGAGGATTCAGGGGGCCTGGGGCAAAGCAATTTCGGGGGCCCCTTCCATAAAAAAAAGTTGCAATACTATAGAATACTATATTCTCGTGGGGGCTCCTGCGGGGCCTGGCGCAAATTGCTCCACTTGCTCTGCTCTGCACCCATGCTCCACTTGCTCTGCTCTGCGGCCCTGGGAAAAATAAACCTTCTGCATCTCGGCACAAACCCAGTTTTGAGAAAACTTCTTTACAAGGTATCACTGGTTCTCAGCATCAGCCAGTGCTAAAAGGCACTAAAGCTCATTAAAAGGGTTGGACAAATATTTTCCATCAAAACTTTTTCTGGATCGAAAACTAGGGGTTTTTAAAAAGCAGAAAAAAAATACGGACAATGTCTGCTTTCCTTCAAAATTTGTTGTGGTTTTTTAATTGAAAAGCTGAAATTAGTCTGCCAAAACCTGAATATGGTTTGGAGTTTCAGAAGTGTGTGGCCAAATATCTGCTGCTTGCTGTGTTTGATTGTTTAAAGAAACAATAAAAAAATTCTGCTTAAAAAAAATCCAGAACTTTTGAACCACCTCAGCTTGTGACCAAACGCCTGAGCCCATCCAGTCAGAGATTTTTCCAGGTTTCTGATACTCTGCTGGCTTCCTTGACTCATATCGGTCTCCATAACTTTGGGTTCATTTAAGTTAGAACATAAGAACAGCCATACTGGGTCAAACCAAAGGTCCATCCAGCCCAGTATCCTGTCTACCAACAATGGCCAATGCCAAGTGCCTCAGAGAGAGTGAACCTAACAGGTAATGATCAAATGATCTCTCTCCTGCCATCCATCTCCACCCTCTGACAAACAGAGGCTAGGGACACCATTCCTTACCCATCCTGGCTAATAGCCATTAATGGACTTAACTTCCATGCATTTATCTGTTTCCTAGAGACTGGCTCCATGGGGTCCCTCACAAACTGGAGACGGTTACTGTGGGTTTGTTTTAGTAGCTTATGTACATACTCCACGAACTGAGCATTTGAGCTTGTTCCAGAATCTGGGATGAGCCTATGTTGTGAAAACTGAAATGCTCAAAATAGTACATGAATGTGAATGGACACAGGGTGCTAAAATTAAATTAACCCAGGGGTTCTCAAACTGGGGGTCAGGGTGCCTCAGGAGGTCACGAGGTTATTACTGGGGGTCGCGAGCTGTCAGCCTTCACCTCAAACCCCGCTTTGCCTCCAGCATTTATAATAGTGTTAAATATATTAAAAAGTGTTTTTAATTTATAAGGGGGGGGGTTGCACTCAGAGGTTTGCTATGTGAAAGGGGTCACCAGTATAAAAGTTTGAGAACCACTGAATTAACCCCTTTGAAGTCTCAGGGAATGCGGGGGAGGAGTGTCTCCCTTGGTAGGGTTGGGAAGGATATTGGATATTGCTCTTCTCATGTGATCCCTCCCCCAGTGGCTAATTTTAAATGAAGCTACCCTCCCCTGACATGAATCTCCCTATGGCACTGAAAGGGATGGTAGCCCTAATGGAAAAGCTAACAGCTTGGCTCTTCTGCAAGCCTCAAACTGCCGAATGAGCTTTAGGGTAGGGAAGGCTGTGCCTCCCAAACAGCCTGGCCCTGTCTCCTATCCGACCCACACTTCCTACCCCCCAACTGCCCCCCTCAGAATCCCCGACCCATCCTGCTCCTTGTCCCTTCACCATCCCCCAGAGACTCCCACCCCCCACGGACCCACCTCTGCTCCCTGTCCCCTGACTGCCCCGACCCCTATCCACCCCCCGCTGAGTCCTGACAGACCCCCGCAATGTCCATAATCCAACCCCCCTATTCCCTGTCCCCTGACCGCCCCCCCCCAACCTCTACTCCCTCCCTGTCCCCTGACTGTCCCCGGGACTCGCTGCCCCTTAGCCACCCCCCCTGGCTCCGGCCCCTTATCCCCGGCTCCCTCCTCTCCCGGAGCCTCAGCGCATCCAGCAGCATCCCTCGACAGCTGCAGCATGGCTCCAGCGGGGTCCCTGAGCTCCTCCCTGCTCAGAGCCGCGTGGGAAGGGGGCAGGGCTGCGAGCTCCAGGCCGAGCAGAGGGAGCTCAGGCCCTGCTGGAGCTCGAAGCCCCTCCCCCTTACCACGCGGCTCTGAGCGGGGCAGAGCTCAGGGACCCCGCCGGAGCCACGGTGCAGCTGTGCGGGGATGGGCCTGGATGTGCTGAGGCTTCGGGAGAGGGGCGGAGGCGGGGTCAGGCCGGGGCGGGAGCCTCAGCCATTCTCGTGGAGGCCCCTGCGGAGCCCGGGGCAAATTGCCCCACTTGCCCTCCCCCCCCCCCGGGCGGCCCTGAGGTGGTGCCCCTTTGGCTAATTAGAAATGGAGAGGCTGAGTTAGGAGACTGCCAGGAAAGTATAAAGAGGAAGTTGCCCAGTGGAGGGGAGAATCACTCTCTAGAGAAGCCCTGTGGCTGTTGCTGGCTGGAGGAACCCACAGGAGAAGGAGTAGGCCTCTGTGGGAACAGTGAATGAACCAAGAGAACGGTTGGTGTCCCTGAGGAAGGGAGACAGTGGAGAGCTCCTGTCAGTAAGCTCCAGGAAGAGAGCTGGTATCTGTCTCTAGACCAGAGAGCCTACAGTTTGATCCTGACTCTTGTAAAGGGAGTAGGAAGATGAAGCGTGTTAACAAAGAGAGAGACACCATGGAGAGGGAGCAGTTAACTAAGAGGCAAGCTCTCCAGTGAGGAAATGCAAACAAGAGACTAAACCCCAGCGTGGATGGAGGCAGAGCAGCTATGGCAGTTAAGTGGGGCTGCTGGCAGTTTACCTATGAGAGAAGACAACAAGAAGATGATGACTCCTGTGAAGAGGAAACTAATGCCTGGGACTATTTCTTTTGCTAGTTTATTGGTTATTAATGAATAAACTCCTCCCAAACAAGGGGTTTTTGAAGGTAAAGTCTGAATCAAGACTGATTTATATAGCCAAAAGGGTAACTAAGGCATGTGACAAAGTGGGACCTGGGTCCCCACCCAACAAAGAAGGAGGACTGAGGACAGGGTTTCCCATCATGAATAGAGTAAGAGAAACCGACAAGAGACAGGATCGCCCCCTGGGAGTTGGAATGGGGGAGCAATTTGGACATGGAAGAAGTCATGCAGATCCTGCAACAACAGCAGTGACATTAGAGCAGCAGAAGGTGATAACCATGAGAGAGGTGGATACCATGGCTGACCTGCTGTTGGTGACTGAGATGATAAAGTGAGTTTAGCAAGAGCTCCAGAACATGCAGATATAGTCTCCCCATCATGATTTCTCTGGACAGTGTAAGGAGACATGGAGCTACAATGGCTATGCAAGCTGGATGAGAGAGGAAACCCAGGAGGGAGTACCCCCATGTACAATCTGGTTAAGGAATAGGAGGGTGCCTATCAGGTAAGAGGGGTCTTGAAAGAAAAAGCCCTATAAAAGAGGACTCCCCTCACAACTGGGGGTGCACTCTTCTTCCATGAAACAGTGGGTGACATAAGGTCTAGGAGACAGTAGGCAGTGCTGTAATAAGGGAGACAGGTTCCTGAAAGGAGACCCCAACAGAGGGTGGCTATGGAGGGAGGTGGCCTCTGGGTTCAAGTCATAAACACTCAGGTCGATTGGGGAATGTTAGAGGATACCAGGCAGGGGAACAAGGAGACCCTAAGCTTATAGTTGGTGGGCATGGCAGTGGAAAAGCTGTTTGAGCTGAGAGTGCAGAAGAAAAAGGAAGTTTCAAGAAGGGGGCACTGTGGGTGGTGAGTACGCTACCTTACACTGCTCCAATAGACTTGCAGCAGACAGATCAATGTGCCATGGTTTCTATCAAATTTCTTTTCCATTTGAAACACCTGCTGAGCCATATACATGGTATGGCTACTGGAAAAAGGGTTATTACATGGAGGTTGGTGCATGGGGTTAATGCACCTTCTATTCCTTCTCTAACCTCATTGATTAAGAAGCTTAGTAGCAGACAGCCTCTTTGCCCCTAAAATCCTAATCTGCCCTTGAATGTTGGTGTCTTAGCATACATCACAGACAGCTACAATCCAAAGCAGTCCATCAAGGCTTGTGAGCAGAGACTACAAACTGCACCTAAAATACACCAAATAGCAAAGATCCAGTTACCATAGGCTTCTCCCCCTGCCTCCCCCCCCCCGTTTTATCAGTCAAGTTACTTGATCTATCACAGAAATCACAGACCCTTCCGTTTCAGTGCACTGGGAGGATTGTATTAAGCTCAGTCAGCAATTATCTGTAATAAAGGATAAAAATCTTTACTTTGACAGTAAGCTTTAAAAGGTCAGAATATAATCACTGTAGCTGAGGGATCGTTTTAATGTATGTTAGGCAGCTGGGGTAAAGTAATATAACTGAAAGGCAGCCATAGAATTTGAGTGTAAAGCATAAAACCATATTGTTATATCAGTCTATCTGGCAGGGTTATGGATACAGCAGTGACCAAGACCCTCAACAGTTGTTTTAGTATGAGTTTACCATTATTCATCACCTGGCAAATTCCATCTCTATCGTGGCCTTGTATGATCAAGCACAAGAGTGCAAAACAAAACAGGGAGAAATGGGAAATCATGTCAGCCAGTCAGTGAGCAATCCAAAGACTCATGAACACTTCTAATTTAAAATATATTCAGATTGTAGTTGCTGTGCCATGATTAGGGCTGGGCCCAGGAGCACTGGCACTTTACACTCTGATGGAATTTCATGCCTGTTTGCAGAATTGTCCCCTTCCACTTTAAGCCAACTGACCCACAGAGCTCAACATGCAACTCAGTCCTATATTCATAGATTCATAGATTCTAGGACTGAAAGGGACTTCGAGAGGTCATCTAGTCCAGTCCCCTGCCCTCATGGCAGGACCAAACACTGTCTAGACCATCCCGGATAGACATTTATCAAACCTACTCTTAAATATCTCCATTGCTTCTTGTTCTATCCTTAGAGGCTAAGGTGAACAAGTTTTCTCCCTCCTCCTTATGACACCCTTTTAGATACCTGAAAATTGCTATCATATCCCCTCTCAGTCTTCTCTTTTCCAAACTAAACAAACCCAATTCTTTCAGCCTTCCTTCATGCCAATTCTTCTTCTAAAGGGTGCCCCCATTTTAACTCAGTTGCGTTTGGCTTTCACTCCCAAATATATCCTAGAATCCATGTCCTGGAGCAATTCTCCAAGGTAGCAGACACAAAAGATTCCAGCTCTCACATCACTGCTCCCAGAAGCTCACATGATTCTGGTGAGACAAGAGTTAACTTTTCAGAAGAGGAAGGAGGTAAGCAGTTTGGACTGATCAGTATGGATTCAAGCTTGGGAGGAGCATAGTTGATGCCATATTTGCGCTATGGATCCTCAAGAAGTTCAGAGAAAGATATGTTTATATTTAATTATTTTTATTGTTAAACAAATTCTCACTGTGGAGGATGGGTCCAAAATTGCAATATGGATGGGTTCTTCAGTTCCCCCATACTATAGGAGGCACAGTCAGATGCTTTTGATTGGCTAGGTGGACTTGCCAGATACCTCCTACAGCTGAAGAGCCTCTCCAGAATTTTCTCTGCCGCCAAAGGTGAAGCAGGCTAAGAATCTGTTCTACTGTATGCTGTCCATCACCCAATTACTTTTTTCTTCTTTTTCCAGGTCCTGTTTTCCTCAGCTCTCCATTTATTTATTTTTTGGGGTTGAGGTTATTGGCCATTTCAATGTGCCCTATAGAATTGTACGCATTTATGAGGCCTTTTACCATGCTCTCCCCCCAAACTAGTCCCTGGTAATGGCTGAAAAAGAAGTTAAAGGGCAGGGTCTGTACCCTGTGCTCAGCATCCTTGGCAAAAGTGTACTGAAGTGGAAAAGTGTTCCTTCTGCTTCTCCAGTCTTGCTACCTTACCATGCTGCCAACCTGCCCCAACAGAACAGCACAGCAGCAGTCATGGACAAAGGAAGAGTCCCAGAAAGGCAAGGTGCTGAAGAACGGGCCTTGAGGGTTCAATCTCTGGCCACTGACATGGACCAGACCCCATCACTGGGTGTTTCACCCCCAGTTGCTCCAGTCACTATATCCAGTGCAGGGTAAATCCCCAGGGGGCCTGGTTACCTTCCCTCCTCCCCTCTACCAGCCAACAAGGGCCTACATGTGTTGCCAGGGGACACACACACCCTGGGTGTGCTGCAGTCAGGTTGCCCTCTCCATTCTTCAGTTTCCCCATCAGTGCTCTCTCTTCCCTTTGTAGCAGAAGCCATTTTGGCACAAGGAGCTCACATTCCACAGGCAGCCATTTTACAATAGGCTCCTGGCACTGCTTGTTCAGTGGCCATATTAAAGTCATCCCAGCCCAGCAGCATCCAATGGAAAAAAATGAGATACAGGAAGCCATTCCTCATCTACTTCCCCCTTCTCCCTGGAGCTCACGTGGGAGAAAAAAGGATCCGAAAAGTGCAGGAACAGATCCCTAAGGGGTCATAGGAGAGATAGCTTATCCAAGGAGCTGTCTCTTCCTCCTTCTCCCAACCTCATGAGGTGATCATAAGCACCAGAAGACATTAGGTATAAAGTACAGGCATAGGTATTGTTCCTTGGACTCTTATGACTACAAATCCTCAGCCCTCTCTCCTAGTAGTCATCCCTCTAAGCAGAGTAAAGCTCACAAACAGACATAAAGCAACAAAATCCTCTAAGTCTAGTCACTCCTCCTCGGAAGAGGATAAACTTTCAGAATCCAAGGCAGAGGAAACCCAAGAAGATCCCTGGAACTCTTGTTCCCTGCACATTTTTTTAATCTATTCTGAGAGGCAGTTGTTTTTCTTGGTATCTTCCCTGAGCATTTGGACGGAAAGGACAAGTAAGAGGAGGAGGTCAAAGACACAGAAAATACTTGAAAATATTTTCGAATAGACTGTAAAACTGGCCCTTACATTTCCATCCCAGCCGCCCTGCTTAAGGTAGCAAAGGTGGAATGGAAAAACCCAGTGAAGGCAAAGCATCTGAGCACAAATTCTACAATGTCCACCAGTCGAAAGCATTCTTGATAGCTCTACCTCAAATGGATGCAGTCTTGTCAATCCTCATTGAGGACACAGTCATCGAATGGGACTTCCTACCCAAAGATATCAATGATGAAAAGGTGGACTCAGCCCTCCACAGGGGCTATGAAGTGGCCACAGCAGCCCTCACAACTTCAGCAGTGGCCGCTTTTTTCACCAGAGCAGTATTTGCTGATGCGAAGCCCCTGCTCTCTGACATCCCCACAAAGGTGAAAAGAGCTGAGGAGTTGGGGTCCTCCTTAAAGAAAATTTCCCAAACATCTGCTCTAGTTTCAGACGCCTGCCTTGATGCTTTCAGGTCAGATGGATGGTGTCCAGTGCTGAAACAAGTAGATATTATGGCTATGGGGATGGAAGGAAGATATTTCTGCCAAACAGGTTTTGGTAGCAACCCATACTTGGGAAAGAAACTTTTTGGGGACTAAGAGAAAAAGCCACTTCTAAAGCACCAGACAAAAAAAACAAAAAAATCTCTCTCCTCTGTTAATGATAAATAAAACTCAGAAGAGAGTTTGAAGCTGTCTTTCTGCCCTAGGAGCCCTTCCAGGGATATGAAGCTTCATACAGATATGGTAAGAGAGGTGCCAGAGTCTCTAAGAATACATGAGGTAAAGCCAGGATCGCCCCTAAAAGCAACCTCTGCCATCCTCCCTCCCACATTCCCCTGAGGGAGCACATGTTCTTATTCAGTCACACCTGATTTACCACCACTATGAACAAATGGGTGAGACATCATTTGCTAGGGCTATGCCCTAGAATTCAAAAGGATTACGTGCCCCAGATGTCTCCCCTCTCCCTCAACCCATCCAAGAGGAAAGCTATGTTTAGGCAAACTGATCACCTCCTCCAAACTGCCTGTCCCAGACCAGGATAGCTATCAGGGCTGATACTCCATACTCCAAAGAAATCAGGAGGAGGACAGGGTGGTCCTAGGTTTAAAGACACTCGACAAGTTGATTCACTCCCACAAGTTCAAAACAGAGACCACTCAGTCCACCATAGATTTCCTAACCTCAGTGGACCTAAAGGAGGCATGTTTCTACATCCTTATCCTTCCAGACCACAGATAGTACCTGAAGTTTGCATCCTATGCAGTACAAAGCCCTCCCTTTTGGCACTGCCACTTCCTGCAGTTGTATTCACAAAAGTCTTGTTGGCAAGAGTGACATTCCTATGTTAGAAACAGGGACATCTGTACCCTTTTCTTTACGACATTCTGACAAACAGCCCCTTCAGTCAAGGACACACAACTGTCAGTACACACTCTTCAGTAACATGGGTATATAAATCAGTCTCAAGAAAAGCCAGCTAGTCCCTACCCAGGCAATAGAACAGGTGGTGGGGTTAGCTGGACACCACACTTCCCAGGGCCTCTCTCCAAAGACTGGCAGGCTTGGATTCTGGAGCAAATATACAAGATCCTTCACCATCCACACTCTTGCATGAAGGACTTACTGTGTTTTCTAGGCATGTTCGTTTCATGCATATACAAGTGGCACAGTCACAGAGAGACACCATAATGACAGATTCCGGTTTGGAGGGATGGGGAGCGCACACTTGTATACATGATACAAAGTCAGTGCTCATGGATGGAAACTCACTACACTATAAATCATTCTGAACCTGAGAGCAATTCGCCTAGCCCTTCAGGCACTCCTCCTTACCTTAAACACCAGACACACTTGTGTTCACAGACAACACTACTGCCATGAAATACACAAACAGACAAGGGGGCCCACAGTTGAACTTATAACAAGTGGAAGTCACAACCTTCAGGTAGGCCAAGATAAACATTATGGCAGTTCAATCCTTGCATATCAAAGGGAAAATGAATACCACACAGTTTGGTTTAGCCGCAAAAGTATGGATCAGGAGGAGGTGTGTCTCCACCAGATGGTGTTTGACAGAATAGTTCAGACTTTTGGGAAACCAATATGGGATCTCTTTGCATCTGCCTCTAATGCCAAGACAAACAACTTCTGTGCTACTGAATTTATGGACCCATCTCCCTAAGAGAATGAAAATTTCTTGGTGCCTTAGACAAATTTTCTCATTCTTAAACAGTAACAAATTTATTATCTCAACGCTGCTCCTAGTGAACAAATGACCGCATCACAAGTTCCCTAAGCCATCTTGCCCCCCATCACAAATGGCAGTCTCATTACAGAGACCAAGGGCTGAATTAAATTAATTTTTATAAGCATACTCTTCCCTCCTAAAGATGATCTCCCCTCCGCTGTATGTGTTCTGTTGATCTATATAGGACTTCACTCTTACAGTTGTTAATCTGACACCTTTTAGCATGCTACCTAGTTTAAACAAAAATTAAGTAGCAATCACTTTTTTGGATAAACAAAAGCAGACAAAGGCTATTTTTTGAGGCTGAGCTGGTCTTCAGAACAAATTTTCTACCAGAACCCCAATCCTGAAAGTTTCTGAGAGCCCTTTACTTCCACTGATTTCACAGTGCCTCACAGGATCAAGCACAGATTGTAGCAAACTTCAACTTGTCAGACAAAACCACTGTGGTGAATAAGGTAACCAACTATATTTTAAGGAAAGAAAGACAGCCCTATGACAAATAGTTATCAACATTTATTTTTAAGGGGACAGCAGACTTAAAAATCATAGAATCACAGAAAGGGATGGAAGTGACCTCAAGAGGTCATAAAGTTCAGCCCCCTTCGCTGAGGCAGGAGCAAGTAAACTTAGACCATCCCTAACAGGTGTTTGTCCAACCTGTTCTTAAAAACATCCAGTGATGGGGATTCCACAACGTCCTTTGGAAGCCTATTCCAGAATTTAGCTACACTTATAAAGTTTTCCCTAACACCTAATCTAAATCTCCCTTGCTGTAGATTAAGCCCATTACTTCATGCTCTATCTTCAGCGGACATGGAGAACAATTGATCACCAGCCTCTTTATAACAACACTTAACATATTTTAAGACTATTATCAGGTCCCCCGCCCCTCCGAGTCTTCTTTTGTCAAGACTAAACATGCCAGGTTTTTTTAACCTTTCCTCATTGATGAGGTTTTCTTTTATCTTCCCCCCCCCTCTGGATTCTCTCCAAATTTGTCCACAACTTTCCTAAAGTGTGACACCCAGAATTGGACACAGTATGCCACATGAGACCTTACCAGTGCTAAGTGGGGAGGGACAGTTATCTCCTGTGTTTTACATACAACATTTATATTAATACACCCCAGAATGATATTAATCTATTTTTACAATCGCATCCCATTGTTGACTCATATTCAATTTGTGATCCACTGTCACCCCCAGCTCCTTTTCAGCAGTACTACTCTCTAGTCAGTTATTCCCTATTTTGTAACTGTGCATTTTATTTTTTCCTTTCTAAGTGAAGTACTTTGCACTTTCTTTATTAAATTTCATCTTGTTGATGTCAGACCAATTCTCCTATTTTTCAAGATTGTTTTGAATTCTAGTCTTGTCCTCCAAAGTGTATGCAACCCCTCCCAGCTTAGTGTCATCCACAGATTTTATAAGCATACTCTCCGCTCCATTATTCAAGTCATTAATGAAAATATTGAATACTACAGGACCCACTCTTGCAAGACTCCATTAACTATACCCTCCCAGTGATTTCACAGTGAACTATTGATAACTACTGTCTGAGTATGGTCTTTCACCCAGTTGCTCACCTACATTATAGGAATTCCATCTAGACTATGTTTCTTTATGACTATGTCATGTGGGACTGTCAGGTCAAAACCCTGACTGAAATCAAGATATGTCATGTATACTGCTTCCCCCAATCCACTAGGCCAGTGACCCTGTCAAAGAAGGAATTTAGTTTAGTTTGGCATGATGTTTTTTAAACAAATCCATGCTGGCTTTTGCTTATAACCCTATTATCCTCTAGGTGCTTGCAAATTGATTGCTTAATCATAGATTATTAGGGTTGGAAAGGACCTCAAGAGATCATCTAGTCCAACCCGCCTGCTGAAAGCAGGACCAATCCCCAAATGGCCCCCTCAAGGATTGAACTCACAACCCTAGGTTTAGCAAGCTAATGCTCAAACCACTGAGCTATCCTTCCAGATGCATAATTCGTTCTAGTATCTTTCCAGGTATCAAAGTTAGGCTGCTAATTTATAATTCCCTGAGTCCTCTTTGTTCCCTCCTTTAAAGATAGGTACTATGCTTGCCCTCACCCTCCTCCATGAGTTCTCAAAGATAATTGATAACGGTTCTGGGATTGCTTCAGCTACTTCCTTAAGTACCTTCTCCAGGCCCTGCCATCTTGAATATATCTGATTTATCTAAATATTCTTAAACTTGTTCTTTCCATCTTTTGGCTTGCATTCCTTCCCCTTGTTGTTGATATTACTTGTGCTGAGTATCTGGTCCCCATTAACTTTTTTAGTGACAACTGGGGCAATAGGTGTTAAACACTGACATATTGCTGCTATTAGTTATCACCTCTCCTTCCCTGCTAAGTAGAAGACCTACACTTTCCTTCATCTTTCTCTTGCTCCCAATGTATTAAAAAGCAATAAGAAAGGGTTTTTTAATGTCTCTTGCTATGTGTAACTTGTTTTGTGCTTATCCTTTCTGCTTCCGTCCCTCCATTCTTGCGTTATTCTTTCCTACTCCTCCTTAGCAATTTGTCCATGTTTCCATTTTTTGTAGGATTACTTTTTAATGTTCAGGCCATTAAAGAGCTCCTGGTAGAGCCATAGTCGCCTCTAACTACTCTTTCTATCTTTCCTTTGCATCAGGATAGTTTGCAGCTGTGCTTTTAATATTGTCTCCTCAGAGTGTCAGTCTCCTAAACTCCTTTTTTCCTTGGATTTTCTTCACAGGGGACCTTACTTATTAGTTCTCTGAGTTTGTTAAAGGCTGCTTTTTTGAAGTCTAGTGTCCTTATTCTGCTGCTTTCATTACTTCCTTTTCTTAGAATCATGAAATCTATCATTTTATGACCACTTTCACCCCAATTGCCTCCCACCTTCAGATTTGCTGCCAATTCCTCCCTGTTGATCAGAATCAAGTATAAAATGGGTGTCTCCCTGGTTACTTCCTCCACTCTCTGAAAAAAATGTTGTCCCCAGTGCATTGTATTGTAAATTTTGTGTTTTGCTGTATTGTTTTTCCAACAGAGGTGTGGGTAATTAAAGTTCTCCATTACTACCTGGTCTTATGTTTTAGATGTTTCTGTTATTTGTTTTAGAAATGCCTTATCCATCTCCTCTTTCTGACTTGATTGTCTATAATGCACCCGTGACATTGCACTCCATATGTTTTATGGAAATATGCTAATGAGTGTGAATATAATGTAACTGGAATATGCTTAATGCAAAAGGTCTCTTGTAAGGTATCATTACAAAGCTTATAATCTACTGAGTGTGTTCATCCTATTTGTATGTATGTATCATTCTTGTATCTAGAGCTAGAAATATGAAGTATTACTCTGAAGTCCTATTGTAATTATGCAAAGTGTGGGCCATTAATGATAGCTTGGAATCTTGATGGCTCCCATTGACCAGGACAATTGATTGTAAATGGCTCTGTTTACTTGTAAGCCTTCCTGTGTTCGTGTGAGTCAGGCCGGGGAGAATGGAGTCTTGGGGTCTCACAGGACATGTAACCATGTCACCTGGTACTGGAATCCATCTTAAACCTGGTGCTTTTCCATTTAGAAGGAGGGGTGGGGATCCAGAGAGACAAAAGATTCCCGCCTTGTGCCAAAGCTATAAAAGGGGGTGGAACAGAACAAAGGGGGCTGCCAGTCATGATAAATCCCCTAGTTATCACCTGAGCTGGAACTAACAAGAACTGTACCAAGGAAAAAGATTGGGCCCAGACTAGGAAGGAGTCTAGTCTGTGAAAGAAGTTTATTGGAATATCTCTGAGGGTGAGATTTACCTGTAATCAGTTTCTTAATGTATTAGGCTTAGACTTGTGTGTTTTTGCTTTATTTTACTTGGTGACTTACTTTGTTCTGTCTGTTATTACTTGAAACCTCTTAAATCCTATCTTTTATACTCAATAAAATCGCTTTTGTTTATTAATTAACCCAGAGTAAGTGATTAATAGCTGGGGGAGCAAACAGCTGTGCATCTCTCTCTATCAGGGTTATAGAGGGCAGACAATTTATGATTTTACTGTGTATAAGCTTTATACAGAGTAAAAACAGATTTTTGGGGGTTTGGAACCCATTGGGAGCTGGGGGGTCTGGGAGCTGGAGATAGGTGACTTGCTGAGCAGTTTTTGGTTAAAGTCTGCAGCTTTGAGACCTGGGTCTGTGTTGCAGAAGACTAGCGTGTCTGGCTTAACAAGGCAGGGTTCTGGAGTCCCAAGCTGGCAGTGGAAAATGGGCTCAGAGGTAGTTTCAGCACATTGAGTAACAGTCCCAAGGGGGTCTCTGTGACCGAACCCGTCACAACCCCTACCATTATGTCATCCTTATTATCTTTAAACAGGATTTTCAACTAGTCTACATCTTACCTTCTTGTGGACCTCAGAATAAATTTATATATCCTTGATATATAATGCAACACCTGTGCAATGTTCTCTTTTGTACAATCTTGTCTTCATTGTACAAAAGCATCTTTGGAATGATTATTACCTGAAAACAAACCTTGAATCTATTATTATTTTTGTCTAATCTATTGTTATTAACTATAATAATAGAGGACTCCATCAAGTTGGGACCCAATTTTTCTTGATCATTGTACAGATATGTAGTAAAATGACAGTCCTTGCCCCTAAAGAGAGATAAAATCTTTTTAAATGCTTCTTAGCAATTCCATATTGCATACATGACTATATAGGAGAGGTGATCACATTTTGAAGACATTCTGTTGGAATACTTTTATATTGAAATTGCTCCATAATAGAAATTAGCCCAAATATGAACATATGGAATAAACACCTTCATGAACTCTGGGAGAGGTCATATCCAGATTCAAACGATAGGCCAGACAGTGAAATGTGCAGGGTACCTCTAATTCCCATTCATTTCAGTGGAAGTTGAAGGTGCTTTGCACTTCTTCGGATTTGGCCCAATGCACCTCAGGCCCATTCCCTTCAATAAAGTAGATACCTACATCAAAAATGAGATGAAAGCAACCTACAATTTTTCTAAATAGAGTATATTTATGGGAAACTATAAAACACGTGTGAAGCAAAAATTACATCTTTACCATGTACACAAATCACTTATAATCAGTCTGATTAGTTAACAAATTGTGTATAAGTAATCATGTGAAGATCACGCAGCTACTGAATTTCCATCCATGTACAAAGTGAATAAAATCAACATTAACTGGAAAAAACTAGGAGCAGCAGGGACAGGTCGCCGCCGCTTGTGGGGAGCCACCCCACAAGTGATCACTGCCCAGATCTGGCACCCTGCACCCCCTCCCACGCCCCAACCCCTTCCCCCATGCCTCCTCCCACACCCCAAATCCCTCCCTCTTAGTTAACTGGAATTTTTCACTTCCCAGCACCCCCCCATTCCTCCAATATGCCGGATAAAAAAGGTTTTACTGTATTATGATTGTTTGACTTTGAAATTTGTTCCTGTTTTTGTTATTATTTCCCCTTCTCTTTCTTCTAAAGAGAATGACTAAACAATATGCATAACAGTATGAGAGACCTGAGTGAATAATTTGCACAAATCTGAGTTCAGCTTCTTTTTCCGCTGGTATAATGTCCACAGCAAAGAGTGATATTTTCAAATTATTTTTTTAAACACACGATATGGGTTGATCGTGCCTGGTTTTCTGTGAGCTTTCAGTACTCAGTATTCTTAATGCAAAGGGCCAGAGACTTGGTCCTGTTGAACAATGAAAAAGCTGCCTTAGAGCTGTCTTATCGAGCCAGTTGAGAATTCCTCCTGCGGGGCATGGAGGAGAGAGAGGGGGACGGATGGAAATCTGGCAGGTTCATACCACCCTCTCTCACCCTGCACAGAGGGTGTGGTGGGGGAAAGGGGCATGGCTGAAGAACTCAAGCTCTGGTGATCTGTTACTGGAAAGATTCCTTCCAGTTGGTGCAGCTTAGAACTCTGCAGCTGCTCTAAGAGCAAATTGAGATCAAATCAGTGCCAAGGATCAGTGATCCTTTACAGTCATAAATGCAGAAGGGTACATTCTAGTTCTAATGTCCAGCTTGCATACACAATCTTGTCACAAGGGACGGCACTGAATGACAGGAGAAGAAAAATGTCTCCTCCACAAAGATGGTTGAATCATCGCAGTGTTGCTTTGCAGTGAATACTGTAGCCTCAGGGCTGCAGTATCCCTCTCCTCTGAAAGGGTGATGGTATTGGCTGCTGGATATGCATAACAGCTGATCAACCAGCCCCATCACTCCCTCTAAGTCACAGGGAGACCCTACTGAGCTCTGTCCCAGACCCTATAGATGGAGCAGATCCCTTGCACAGGTTCTTTGCTCCCCAAACCTCATTACTCTAAGTGAAGCTGCAGTACTTCTGCTTTGTTCCAGGCCTCCAGTGCCCATCAGGGATGAGGGAGGGCTGGACATACCTGTAGAAAATAGATGGCACCATTAGCAGAGCTGCGAAATATCCAATTTCATGGGACAACTTCTATATCTGAAAGATGTCCACTTTATTTTAAAATTGCATCCATTAATATACATATTATTGATTTTAAAAGGCATTTGAATATGATTGTGTATTGTCAAACAGCTTTAGAAGAGTTTGCTGGAGTTCAATATTTGTATACTGATCAAAAGAGACATCACCAATTACTACTGAAATTCTGCTTAGATTGCTCTTTTTATAAGATTAAAACATGAGAAAAACTTGATTTTGCCATTGCATCAGGCTAAGATATACTGTCAACATCCTCTCTCTCTCTTTCTCTCGCTCACACACACACACACACACACACACAAATAAATTCATATTCTGGGCTTTAATACTGAAAGATACAATATTTAGGTAACAATAGTTATTCTCAACTAGCCTGTACTGCAGGGGTGTGCGGATCTTTTGAAAATATAGACTTTCAACCAATCCTTAAAAAAAAATAAAAATCTGTATTCAGACAATAACATAGCCTGTAGCAACTCTGTCTGCTATTTCAATAGCTGTAGTATCTAGCTTTATCTTCCTTCATTCTAAATTACTTTTAAACATTTTATATTTCTTTGGAAGGTTTGCATGTGTACAAATGAAGGAACCATCAGGGATATACATGGTCCATTGTTCTCCTCTGCCTAGATCATCCTCTAACTGTGCTCTTGGCCATCTAATACACTTACATATATGAATGCAAAGTGTCAAATGTGCTTTGTTGTTCCCTTATGTAACTCAGGAATGGTTCTCAGATCTACTAACATGTCTTCAGTATTTTGTGAATCCTGTGAAAATCATAAAAAGGAAGCTACAGAATTCATTGTTATTACTCACGGGCAAAACTGCTCCTCCTCTTCTTCATATGTGACCTTGCTGATGTCCCAGGAAATGCAGAGGGTCTGCTGATTTCTCTCTTCACCAAAGTCCCTCTCCATGATAAAGAACTGGAATAAACTTGTTCTTTCCAAGGGTAGAACTATTCTTGCTCTTCCCAAGAATGCAGTCCTGTTTTTGGTTCTTTTCAGAAGGAGAATGATGGTGCAAGCTAGAGTTACTTTGTCAGTGCACCAGCAGGAGAGGGGGGAAAAAAGCTAGAAAAGGGATTGTGTGTTTGTGTAAGAGACTGGGAGGAGAGTGGCAGTAAGTGCTTGAAGGCCAATCAAATTTCATCTTTCTGCTAGTTAGAAACAAGATATGCTTAAGAGGTCATGTGCCCTGAGTGATTTACAGAGGCAATGACTATCAGAGAAGCCGTTGAGGTTTTCTCTTTAACAGAAGCAGGATCTGTATTGATATTCAGCCTGACATTCAGGCTTATAGACTTCCCATCAAATATCCAGGACAGTGTCAAAAATGTTGAGCCACATAAATATATATAAACATATTTTTAAAACCCACAAGAGGTTACTTTTTTCCAATCTGTTAGCAAAGCTTGGAAGCTTAAATTGACAACTTTGCTAGACACTAAAAATCATGGTCTTAATAAAGACACTGGATTGATGGTTTATTACAACAATCTGTAAACCATTAACCCCCTTTTTTTGTCCTGTGACTGCAGAGGTGTTAACGGGCCACTTCACCTCGAATGGTCCCTTAGAATATGTGATAATTAGTTATGCTAAATAAACTGGCACACCTTGTATTTAGCCAGGACATTCTGAGTACCCTTTCTCAGACCTGAAGAAGAGCTCTGTGTAGCTCAAAAACTTCTCTTTCACCAGCAGAAGTTGGTCCAATAAAAGATATTACTACACCCACCTTATCTCTCTAATAGCCTGGGACTAACACAGATACAACACAGCAAACATATATTTCTTTATGTAATTCAGCAGTGGAAGAAATATGGAGAGGATTCTCTGTTTACAGAAATCAGGATATACACAACCTCATACTTCGAGCGTCTATAGGCATATATAAATGGGATTATTTCAAGGAGGATGTTAAAGTAGTTCAGGTATTTACAATATCACCAACCAAAAGACAGAGGCAAGTATACAAGAACAGGCCAAAAGACCAACTAGTCTGGGATTCTGTGATTATGGACTACATTGAATGATGTGGCTCTGCTGCCAGCCACTCGGGCAGCCCTGCAGCCAGCTGCACCTGCCACTGCTGGAGTGGCAATGGGGCCAGCCACACTGGCTGCTGCTTGGGTGGTCCCTGGGGCGGCCGGAGCCCTAATCATGAGTATAAATAGCCAAGTAGAGGCATGACTGAGCTGCGCTGAGAACATACCCATCAGTTTCAGGCAGGTTTGTACTCAGCACAGTTCAGCCATGCCTCCACTGCCACTACCACCCACGCTACTGCAGCTTTACTGCTATTTATACTCATGCTACCATCTGTATACAGCCAGGGAAATCACAGCCCCAGCTCACAGTGTGGACATAGCCTAAGTGACTTGCACAAGGTCATGCATAAAGTCTGGTGTAGAACAGAGAATTGAACCCAGACCTCGGGAGTCCCAAACTAATGCCCTAACCACTGTATTGGTTTTTGCACAGTCTTTGTCTTTCGGCTTTGTTTACACTAGAAAGAAGCCATACACATGTAGCAGAATTACTGTACTGGTGGAATGAGTGGGTGTTTCTTGGCGCACACACAGACAGCCCCTAAAGGGTATGGTTACTCCAGTGTCAAGAAGTAACTCCCATGTTTCAGAGGGGGTCTATTCATCCTACCTGTAGTAAGGAGGGGAAGGTTTTGGTAACAGCAGGAGAGGACCTGCCTCTGTGTCCCTTTTCAGTAATAAAAATAAATGTTCATTTGATTTACTCATCTTGTACCAGTGTCATTATCCCAGGGCTGTGCCTATATGTGCTAACACATGCAAGGTCACTTAACACCATTGAAGTGCCTTGTTTTTTTAACTGAAACTAGTGAAATGAATTTGATAGCTTCGGCCAAGCACCTGCTGGGTTTATCACATCACAGGACTACTGAACAGTTTGCCAAAGATTCCCGGCCTGTGTTCAGAAAATCCAAGATTAGAACAGCAGGGTAGAAATGAGATTGTCGGAGATCCAATGGGAAAGCATTGCGCAATGCTAGACCACACAACACTTACACTTAGCTACTGCTACCAGTCTTTCATTGTCACGAGCATTAACATTCAAACACTTACAATACATACAATACCACCCACAAGAAAACACAAAGAAGTGCACCTTCAAACAGTTCTGACTCAGCACTGTGGAGAACAGGAGGAGATTTTTAAAACAGGTCAGAGATACGCATGCTTTTTAAAAAAAATTCCAAATCATGTCAGTCACAAAACATTCATTTTACCTTTTTTCAAAAA
Organism: Mauremys mutica; assembly: GCF_020497125.1. Classification (NCBI taxonomy): domain Eukaryota; kingdom Metazoa; phylum Chordata; order Testudines; family Geoemydidae; genus Mauremys; species Mauremys mutica. The sequence goes on from NC_059072.1 coordinate 230,997,355, forward strand.
TGAAAGTTTTTCAGGGAAGGCTTATCTTCAGATACTGTGTCATTGGCAACAACAACGTGAACATCCAGATGACTTCTAAAGTAGAAAAGATAAACATTTATATTAAATATATGGACTGTGGCAGAGTACGTCTATTTAAAAAAAAACAGACAGACCTGATGTAAACTATGAATCTATCTCCTTTAGAGTGAGGGGCTCTGTACTTTATTCAAAGTAGTGTAGCGCCTATCATGCTGACTGATGGCTCATTGTTTCCTTGTACTCCCTATCAGCCTGTTTATATCCAGCTGTTGTTTCTAGTCTTAAACTCGGACTGTAAACTCCTTGGGGTAGCTACTGCCTTTTTGTGGGGTCTCAATCCATGACTTGGGTACCATAGCATCTACCATAAGAAACACACAGAATAAGGGAGTGATCAGTGACCACTGTGCTCCAGCTATTCTATGCTGACAGAGAACTCTTGCAGCAATGTGTAAATTACAGAAGCCCCAGGGCCTACTATAAATTACACTGGAGGCTGTTCTCATCCCCAGAATACAGAGATATAAAAATGATGTAAAGTCTCTTTATCTTTCCTATTCCCCCATTCTTGATCTAAGGTCCTGTCCTTCACCACTTCAACCTAAAATGAAAGTGACCCAGATTCTCTGCTGTCTGAAGAAATTCCTCTCTCTTTCTCTAGCTGGACTGCACTTGGTGTTCTCTCTTCAGACCACATCTAAAATAAGCACATTGCATCAATTTTGACATTTTTTATATTGAAAGTCAAAATAAATATGAGTGCATTTCAGAAAACACTTTAAGGAACTATGGCTCTTCTATTATTTATGAAAATATTATACATCCAGATTTGCTTTAATATAAATAGTGTCAAGCAGGAACAAATGGGAATAAAATATTCAGACTTACTTTTAATAATCCTTCCCCTCCCCAAACTCCACATCTCCCCCTTAAAGATGTATTCATTCCATTCATGGAATACTTCAATCTACAGTGATAGATCCTACAGAAAACCCTGCCTTGGATTGATTCAAGTTGACAAAGCCAATTTAGAAAAATTATCTGGAGTAAAACATCCACTAGTTGTCTCATTTAATTGAACCTCTTATCCAGAACCTTTTCTTATATTATCTGTTTAATTTAGCTAGTAACAAGGAGCTCTGTCACAGGGTGGCACTGGGCCTTTAAGAGACAGCAAGGCCGGTATATCTGTGTCTAGTCACAATCAACTGGCTATAAGAAAAGGCTCCCTGGGGAGAAGCCTTGGTGAATCACATCTGAGAGTTAGTTGGGAAAGAGGCAGAGAAAGCAGACTTGGGGTTCTCAGTGTTGACTTGGAGTTCTCAGTGTTGACTCCCTGGGAATAGGGAAACAGGCCAAAAGCAGGAAATTCCCTGGGAGTGACTGCCAGAGTCCTCTGGCAGGGAAGACAGTGGCAACCAGCTGGAGAAAAAAGGATCTCCAGGGAGAAAAGCCCTGTTGGCAGTGCTCAGTGAACAGAGCATGGAAGGACTAAAAGATAAAGATGAAAAAACCCTGGAAGCTGTAGCCCAGGATGGGCAGAAAAACTGTTTTGTTGTGTTTGCCTATATTTGGAGAAATAAGACTGCCTGGAAAGAGATTCTGGGTGTGGCAGTGGGTCCTCTGTGAGCTGGGGAGAAGGCCAGCTTGTTACAGGCTCCATACGTTATTCAAATTATCAATTATCCCATTGAGAACTGGAGTTAATTGCAGCAGGTCACTGACGGGATCTTGGGGCACCAAAAGTGCAACCACGCTACTCTTTCAGTCTCATCTCTGGTGTTAATGATGCACTTCCATGGTACCCAAAACTCCCATTGAATTGGGAATCATTCAGGATGTATGGTATTGCATGGTCAGCCATTTAAGTGACTGGTGTTTTTGGTCTTTAATAAGTGACTGGTGAACACCAGAGTCTGACAACATACGAAAAGCTGTATCTGCCTGTCTGTATTACAATCGGAAGAAGTCGAAGGAAAAACAAAGACTTCATTCCATTTTCAATGCACTTAAACCTCCCTCCTGCTTAGGCTCTTATGTATCTGGATAAATTATATAAAATAAGACCAGACAATTTTGGAAAGAACTTACTGAGATGTCTGTTTATTTTTAAATGAGGTCTGATGGCACACATATGTAAAAGTCTCTAGATAAAGCCCATTTAGTTTGAAGTTTATGAGAAAACATATGATTTCTCTACAGACATTTCTCAGATGTTCTGCTTCTTTTGATCCAGTCCTAACTCCATGAAGATAAATAACAAAACTCCCATTAACTTTAATTGGAGTAAGATTGGGTTCTTTATTTAGTGTAGTTTGGATTTTTCAGCGTCAGGAAAGAAGCAGTAGATCTATGTTAGATAACTTAGAAGATTTTCAGAGGCACAAAAAGGAGTTGGTGCCTACCTCCCCTTTGTGCCTTACAAAATCTCTCCCTTACTTAAAAATATAGTAGATTATTGTTAACAATATTGTACAAATGATTTTAGGTAATGAGCAATTTCCCTAATATAGTCATGACACCTAATAATGGCTGTGAAATATACACAAGATCCAGTCCTGAAAAAGCATGCATGTGTGATTTTACTTACATGAGTAATTCCACTGAAGTCCATGGGAGGACTCATAAGAGTAAAGTTACACACATGCGTCAGTGCTTGTGAAATTGGGCTCATTCTTTGTAAATCTGCATATATTTTAATTGGCCAGCATTCATGGAGGGGTGGGGGCCTTCTCCTGCAGCTGTACTCTTTGTGAATTTCCAATTAGAGTTAGTAGGGTTTCTACAGGCAGAGCAGCAGATCAGATCCTTTGTGCTGATACAAGAAAAACAACGGTAAACAAATGATTTATGTATTTTGATGAATAACTGACAAGAAAAATATAGCTCTCCCACATTATAGAAACCTTTTGCAAAACCTTACTTAACACAATAAATACCAGTTCAGCTCATTGTTCATCCCTCCTGCCCTACCACATAGCAAAATATCCAACCGAAAGAGGCATTAAAATACTCCATCCTCCCTGAGCCTACCAACCCTCACCTATATCCCTTGTCTTCCCAAGAAGCTTGATAAAATATAGGCTTTGCAGGATGTCTACAAGGTAAACAACTTCAGGCTGATTCAGACTGGGCAGGATTGAGTTTCAGGGCTCTCACAGGATACCCTGACAAAGCCTCCTTTTCATTTAAACACCACGTCAAGCATCTCTGCTGATTGCAACTGCAGCAATATCATGTATGTAAAATAATTAGTGGAGAAAAGGCAGTACCCATGGCCAATCCACTCCAAGAGCCCTTGGAGTCCTGCATGGGTCAATCCTATAAGCTTTCCTCTTCAGCATCTAAATGAGGCCTTTGAGGATGTGTCCACACTGCAGTATGGAGGTGTGATTACAACACATAGAGAGAGACACCTGAGCTTGCTTGCTTGAGTTAGTTCACTAAAATTCACAGTGACACTGAAGCCACAGCAACACAGATAACAGCACAGGCTACCTGCCAAGAGTACAAGCCCTTCTGGGAACCTTGGTGCATACTTGGGTACCTAGCCTGTGCTGCTGCTGAGGTTTTACTGCTATTTTTAGTGCACTAGCTTGATCAAAGCTAGTTTGGATATGCCTAATGTGCTGTAATCATCTCCCAATAGTAGAGTAGACATACCCTAAGGCACATTGTGTGGTGCAACTATTATCCTGGGTGCTAATAGCACATGGACAACATTCACCTTTGCATCACCTTCTTAATCAGTGTGGACAATGTGATTCCCCTAATGACAGGGCATCTGAGTATAGTAGGGTCTGGATGAAGTGCCACCTGGCTCAACCCATTATCTTTTGTGAATAACAGAAGAGTACAACTTGTGAATGAAAGGGGGAAACAAAAGGTATCATATGCACCTGACACATCAGAATAACTTTGTAGCTTTCGTATTAGACAAAAGTGATACTGGCTGGGAGGCAAACAGCACTGAAGAATGAGATGAAAACTTCACCATTCATAGAAGATTTCTCATCCCACCAGTGGTGAGAGTTTTTACAGTGGTCCTGGATAATCAGGGAGATGTGATGACCTACTAGAAATGATTTCTATTGCTTCTCAACCCAGCAACACCAATTCATATACTTTTCACCTCCAGACTAGACTACTACAATTCACTATCCTTGGGACTGACACATGCTTATTCTGTATTGGCTACCATTCAAATTCTGGATCCGTTTCAAAATCTTAAGCCTTGTCTTCAAAGCCTCAGAAGGACTAAGGACTAATTATCTCCATGACATTCTCTTCTCCCTACCAGTGCACTCAGTAGGGTCAGAAACAAGGTTTCATTATAACCAAAGTCAGAATACACACCTATGGAACAAATCCTCCAGGATATCAGACTGAACTCACCTCTTCACCAATAGAAGGAACTGCAAAAACAAATAGTCCTGTCTAGACTGCATTGATGACATTATCCATCAACACCCTTCCAAGATCAGAGACCACTTTCAAAAGAAGGCAGAAGAGTTGTATCAAGAGGTAAATGAAGTACTTTTAATATTGAGCATCACAAACACTAAGGTAATGAGCCCCACAGAAATGTCAGTTAACTCAGATAGCTATGTAGTGTCGAGATTTTTTTTATTTTAAGAAAATTAAAGTTGGTGCCAGTGGATACAGTCTTTAAAAGAATAAATTTGAAGTTGCTTCTGGTACAATTTCCTTTATCTCCGCTCTTATCTATATTTTCATTATCTTTTGTGAACAAAAGAAGAGTACACTTTGTGAATTAAAGGAGGAAACAAAAAGGTATCATATACCGGACATCAGAATAACCTTGTAGTTTTCATATTATGCAACAACATGGAACAAAATACAGAAAGAACCCTTATCTTTTCCTTGCAGATAAAGAAAAGAAAATACCTTTTTAATTAGTCAAATTGGTTTTACTATTTTCTTTTAAAAATATAAATCAAATGGGAAATGTTTCTCAAAGAAATTATTTTATGCATTGAAATGCTTTCCTGATGATAGTCAGGATTTACAAGGTCTCCACTAAATTAATGAGTTTTTCATTCACAGGTAGTCTTCAAAAGCTTGTTTTCATAGTTGCAGAGAACTTAAGAAAGTGGCTGTATTGAAGTGAAAAATAAAGATCTTCTCTTTCTAAATTAAGAGAGCTCAGGAAAGCATTTTCCAAAAAGCACATACTTGTGGCCAGGATCTTCTCTGCTTACATGTCAGTCTGTGATGTTTTTGTTCCTGGTGATTTCTTTCCAGGGGTTCTGGATCCAAGATGTCTCCCATACTCCTCTGTTTCACATCCCCCCAGCCACCTGTTTTTCCTGTTGACTTTCACATGTAAATGGAGTTCTCTTTGTGCTGGCATTATAATGCTTAGTTTACACATGAACCAAGACAGGTGATCCCACATCCCTTTGTTTGGCAAAACCAGCTTGCCAAAAGTGCCTGGGACACAAATCCTAAACACATTTCCAGAACAAAAACACAACTTCTTAAATATCACCCGTACATCTATCATGCAATAATTAGGAGGATTGGTATGACTTAAGCTTTCATTAGACACTCACATGACTCTTTGGGGTAAATATTATGAAATCAGTGTGTTTGTGCGATTGTGACTTTGTCGAGCCTGATAGGAGTTGCTGTTGCAGAACAGTGACCTTTTGCCAGTTGGCATTTAGCGGTTCTTAGGGTCACAGTCACCCATCCTGTTCATCGTATGCATGGGTTCTTAAGGGAGTTACTGACGAGGTGCAGGTCAGAGCATCTTCATCATGCTAGTGCTATAAACTTCATATTTCCATCTTTTTAACTCTGCTAGTCTGGTGAAAAAAGGTTGGTCAATGCCTTTTGAGTTCTCTCTTATTGTTTAGTATTTGAATTACTGCTGAATACTGAAGTACTGCTATTGGGGCTCTACTGGGGGAGACACTGTACAAACGTTAAGAGACAAAGAGACTGCTAACTAAATGGACCACAGAGAAAGGGGTGGGAAGAGAAATGAGACAGAGAGGAGCAATGATTTGCCCAAAGTCATAAAGCAAGGCCCAGAACTAGAGCCCAGATCGCTCCTAGCTCATCAGTAAAAAAAAATCAGTCACTTACAGTTTACATGAGTTCAGTTGCAAACCTCATAGGGCACCTCCAAGGAGCTAAAGTGTTCCTCCAGTTTGAACTACTGCCTGAGTTTCTCAATAGCTTTGTTGACAGAAGAACACTAATTTTCCTGATCTGGGAGAGGCTATAGAGTACACAATGTTGAGGGAAATCAATGAAGCAACTAAGGGAAACATGATTCCATTGGCTCTGCAGACAAATTTTACATATAACTGCACTGGAATTGAGGTTAAATTTCTCTTATTGAACTACATGGTCAAATTACATCAATGAGAGTATGGTGGTTTTAGTCCTTCCCTTACTTTGAATTTTGTGAGTGGGGGAAAAAATTCAGCACTTATATTTGACAATTTTATAATTTTAAAAGAAAATTCCCACATCTAGCATTAAAGAACCTGCATGACAGATTAAGACTTTGCATGCCAAGTCTGTGCCCAGAATAGTGTGAGAGAGCCAAGCCTGAACATGCATAAACCAGAGTTGATCATGGAAATATTAGCACAGCTTTAGCTAAAGCACCATGGACAGCACACTGTGCTATTTAAAATGTGGACGTTCACAAGTGTTACCTTTTATTCCTCTTCCTGGGCTACCCATATCATGGATCACAATGCTGTGGGAAAAGCAGCAGCGTGTGGGGTCTACTCCTGGCCTCCCATGCAGTTGAGCAAGAAGGGGATAAAGCCTTGACTCTGCACCGCATATGTAGGTGAGAAGGTTGGAGGAGGAAATCTGTGCCGGATGTGGTTTATTCTAGCCCGTCTCAGCCCCTTCCTAATCCCAGAACAAATGGGGGAGCAGAGACCATACTGTTGTCTGAGTCATGGTCTAGTTCCTAACGTGTTCATGGGATAGCACAGCAGCATGCTGTCCCCACTCAGGGCTTGTGACAAAGTCACAGCCTAGCCCTAAATTAGCATCTTTGGGTCAATAAAGCAGAGGAGAACTTTTTCATAACGATTCGCTAAAACACAGTGGAAAACCTAGACTATTTTATTTTTAGAAATACCAAAACACCTGGCCAATTTGCAGTAATCACAGCCTGGCAGACCCATTGCCAAGTACTGAATTTGTGACTCAGTGCCTAGCTCTGTCATCCTCAATCAGGTTGATTAATCTGAAAGGAATGCACCACACTTCATATAATAGGGGCAGAACTTCTACATCTTAAGTGTACTTTGCTCAGTTTAGTTTAGTTTGAATAATAGTTTACCCATAAATGTAATGTATATTTTGTAACAATAATGGGATTTTAGTAACACAGGACCTCATTAGAGCATGTTCTATTAAATCTTTGAGAAGTGGGGCTAGGCCACTAGCCTTCTGTGCATGTTCTGAAGTGTTTGGGTGTAGCAAAGTGGTAATTAGTGAGATTATTCTGTAATTCCTGTTAATACATTGTATTGTCTGTATCTCTTCACCCAATTTTGTATGACTATGGACACTCATGAAACTAGATCTTAGTTTCAGAAGAGTTAATCTGACTGGCACTTAGTCCTCAACTGACGTCATTATCCTCTGCTTATAACTACACCGTTAATTGTTATTATTATGAGATAATTATTAAGTTGCATATAGATGAAGAGTATGACTTCAGGTGAGGAGTGAAAAGATGGATTCCTAAACAACAAAGATAGTTTGCATAAAAGTATCTCTACAAAGGACAGATTGAGCTCCCCTCACTCATGTTGAGTAATAATTTACTCCATATGTAGCCCTATTGAAAAAAATATGACTATTCGATCAATGTATTACTCTAAATAAATAAGGAGTTCAGAATTTGACCCTTAATCAGCAGCAATGCCCCTTCTCCTCACCACAAGAAAATATATGGAAAGAGGCTCCTAAATAAAGTGATTTACAAAGTTATTCCAACTCGCATAGTACATTTTTTCAAGCATTTCATCTGTTCATGAAGAAATTCATCTAAAAGAGGAGATAAGCAGGTCAAGGTAGTCTGATCAAGCAAAAAGGAGGTAAACAACACATTTCAACTTCTAATTAATCTATGAAAGCTCCATATGCCTTTTGAGATAAAAGAAAAAATGAGCTTTTTTCAAATGAAAGTTAGATGACTGTTGTCCTTTTCCCCTCTAACATTGATTTTTCACCTTTTCTTAAGATATAGATTTTGTTTAACCTTTATCTAAGGAACATTTATTAAACTCCTTTTTCTCAGTGTAAGGTTAGCACATGTAAATGGGTAATTCACAAAATATTCGAGCCACACTGAAAAATGATAGAAAATGGTATTGAAGCACAGAACAAATGAACAGATCTGAAAACATATTGCATTTGACAGCCAAAAGCATTGATGGATAGAGAATAAACTGCTTAGCCAATAACTTCCCTTTCAGTTTCTTTCATACTGTAAGTGCCCTTTTTCCTTCTAATGCAATAGAACATACCGTGCAGTACATTTCCCTTTGGAGAAATTATACAAGGTATGAATTTAAAAAAATTAAACCAAAGACATTCTAGTTCTGGTGTTGGCTTCCTTAGAAGAATAAAAGTACTTCCATTCAAAGCAAAATGTGTTTCTCCCACAAACTGTGCATCAGAAGCCCAGGTTGTCACTTTCATAGTCTGTAACAATACCTGCATTGCATAGCCTTCCAATTGTGAAAGGTTTTAAAGGCCAATTGGAAAGTCTGCTAATTGCCTCATAGGAATTGACAAGCATTTTAAAATATAATTTATGGAATTGATTGGTCCCTGAGGAAAGAATAGAACATTTTTTATTGTCAACAACCACCACCCTTTTTAAAAAAAAAAAGATATGAATGACATTTTTAACAAGACAATTCTTTCTATATATTTAAATCAATCTCTGCATACTCAATATCTCAAATAAGATAGCTTTCATCCACAAAAACTAGCATGAACATACCTTTGAGTGTGCATGTGTGGACACACCTGCACAAGTGGCCACACTGACTACTTCTACTCCTGCTTTAGGTCATGATCCAGCAAGGTATTAGCCCAATTTTAGTTATATGATTAGTCCCATTGATGTCAGTCGGAGTTACAAACTTAAAAATGTGCACTGAAGTACTTTGCTGCATAAGAACCTGAATGAGATAGATGATCTAGGTGCTCCAGCATCATGGATTCAGACCACACGGCCACTCTCCTTCTGGTTCCGTTGCCTAATATGGTTGTGGTGAAAACATCTTTAGTACAAAGGATTATTATCAGGTAGACTTCTCAACCTATCACTATTGTCACCATAAGTTGAATACTTCTAGATTCTCCCAAATACAGACTGCTGAACAAAAGAAAAGGGCGGGGTGAGTGTTGATACTGGGTTCCCCAACATTTTCTCCCCTGAAAGTGCTTAATTATCAAGGCTGGGAAGGAAAGGGAACAAATGTGAGAAAAAGAATCATCTTGTGGCTAAAGCACTGCATTAGCACTCAGGAGATCTAGGTCCAATCATCAGCTCTGCAGCAGAACTCCTATGAGACATTGGGCAAGTTACTTAGGGCTTGTGTACACTGCCCCACAGGTCAGACTACAGGGATGTGAATAGCACCCTAAAGCGTTGTGCTGTAACTTCCCTGTGCAGGCATGAACTAAAAGGTTCCTACTTTGCATCCAGGTAATCCCCTTCAAATAGGACCATGTTAATGTGAACTAGTTTAAGACTCTTTTAGTTCACCTCTGCAGTGTCCACAAGGGGAAGTTACAGTGCAGCCCTTTGGTGCACACTATTCACACACCTGTAGTGTGAACAGTGGGGCAGGGTAGACATAGCCTAAGTCTCTGTGTCTCAGTTCCTCAACTATAAAACAGAGATATACTTCCTTTGTCTGTCTTGTCTATTTGTAGAAGAGCAAGAACGGTCTGTTGCTATGCATATGCATGGCACCTATCACTGTTGCCTTAGAACTACTGCAGTACAATTACATAACACTGAGACATTGGGGGTATGTTGCTCTATCTGTAGCAGCCAGTCAGCTGTAACAAGGGCTGTTCACAAATGAGAAGGAAGGAGCTTCCAAAGCAGTTCCTCAGTGTCCTGAAGTCACAGTGCTGGGGTACGTGACCCAGGCAGTATCAGGATGCCAACTGAACTACCTCTATTTTCAGAAATTAGGAACAACAAAAATGATCATAAAATTGCATAAATGGAACAAACCTGAAACCTTTTCCCAACTCAAATTTAACTCTGTTAACAGGCAAGCCAAGATTTATTTATTTATTTTTTAAAGTAAGTAATTATTTAGAGCTTAATCCTGCAGCTCCCAAAATTCTCAGCCTTTCATAGAACATGGCCTTTTATGTCTGTAAAGGACTTTGAGATTGTAGGATAGAAGATGCTATAGCAATGCAAGGAATTATTATGGGTAATCACATTACAATAACAGGTGCCATAGAAACGTCAATAGTAATTGAACAGTAATACTCTTGGATTATATTGTGTAATCTATGCTATCCTAATGCACGTGCTTATGTTCATCATCTGATCAGCTCATTAGATTGTGAGGCTACAATCTAAGGCCCAGATTCAAGAAAGCACATGCTTAGCTTTAAGTATTTGCTTAAGTAGCATTGACTTCAATGGGAATTAAACGCATGTTTAAAAGTTAAGGATGTGTGTGAATGCTTTCCATGGTAGCCACTAGCAGCCAGGGCCCCACTGTGCTAGGTGCTGTACAAACACATAACAAAGGAACAGTGCCTGCCCTACAGAGTGTACAATCTGAGGATAAGACTATATGCAATAGGTGAATGCAAACAAACAAATTTGGCGGGGGCTGGGGGAGAAGCAGCACAAGGGAACTAGGAGTCAATGCAGGTCAGCATGATAAGAAGTGGTCACAACACACCAGCTGCTTACCAATTGTTGAGATTTTTTTTTTCCACAAGCATCATGGAAGGGAAGAGTTTAAAAGAAAGATTTAAGAGAGGAAAGTGAGGTGGCCTTGCAGCTATTTAAAGGACATTTCTGCCAGATAAAAAGGGGCAGCTGGAGAGAAAATGCAAAGGTGCTTGTTGAAAAAATATTTAAATGGGCAATCAAAACTGGCATCAGACGCAGAACACAGACAGACTCAGCATCTCGCTATTGTGTAAGAGATGACAGCTAGCACAGGGATTGATCATGAAAGGACCTGAAAGGTGAAGACAAGTCATTTGTAATTGATCCAGTAGAGGATGGGTAGCCCATGGAGGGATGCAAAGAGAGGGTGAAGTGGCCTAATCTGGACTAATAATGTTTATTTTCAGTAGGTCTTGGACTACTGGGGAAGTTCCACATGACTGGAAGAAAGTTAATGTGTCAATATTTAAAAAGCATAAATGGGAAGACCCAGATAATTTTATGTCTGTCAGCCTGACACAGATCCTGAGCAAGATAATGGAGTGGCTGGTAAGGTACTCAATTAATCAAGAATTAAAGGAAGGTTATATAATTAATGCAAATAAAGATGGGTTTACGTAAAATAGATCCTGTCAAACTAACTTGTATCTTTTTTTTATTAAATTACAAGTTTGGTTGATAAAGGTAATAGTGTTGATATGATATACTAAGGGCTGGTCCACACTAAGAAGCGGGGTCGAACTAGGGTACGCAAATTCAGCTACGTGAATAGCGTAGCTGAATTCGAAGTACCCTAGTTCGAACTACTCACCCGTCCAGACGCCGCGGAATCGAAGTCTGCGGCTCCAAGGTCGACTCCGCCACCGCCGTTTGCAGTGGTGGAGTACCGGAGTCGACCGCGGCGCTTCCGGAGTTCAAACTATCGCGTCCAGATTAGACGCGATAGTTCGAACTCCGAGAAGTCGAACTCACCGCGTCAATCCGGCTGGTAAGTGTAGACTAGCCCTTAGACTTCTGTAAGGCGTTTGACTTGGTACCGCACAACATTTTGATTAAAAAACTGGAATGATATAAAATTAACATGGCACACATTAAATGGATTTAAAACTGGCTAACTGATAGGTCTCAAAATGTAATTGTAAATGGGGAATTGTCATTGAGTGGGTGTGTTTCCCACAGGAATTGGTTCTTGGCCCCATGGAATTTAACATTTTTATCAATGACTTGGAAGAAAACAAAATCACCCCAGATAAAGTTTGTAGATTACACAAATTTGGGGAGTGGTAAATAATTAAGAGGACTGGTCACTGATACAGAGTGATCTTTATCACCTGGTAAACTACAGAGCGATCTTTATCACCTGGTAAACTGAGCACAGGCAAACAATGTGTGTTTTAATATGACTAAATGTAAATATATACATCTAGGAACAAAGAATGTAGGCTGTACATATAGGATGGTGAATCCAATACCAGGAAGCAGTGATTCTGAAAAAAACATGGGGATAATGGTGGATAATCAGCAGAACATGAGCTCCCAATGAGACTCTGTGACCAAAAGAGCTAATGTGATCCTGGGATGTATAAACCAGGGAATCTTGAGGAGCAGTAAAGAGGTTATTTTACTTCTATATTTGGCTCTGGTGGAACTGCTGCTGGAATATTGTGTCCTGTTTTGGTTCCCCTCAATTCAAGGATGCTGATAAACTGGAAAGGGTTCAGAGAAGAGCCATGAGAATTAAAGAATTAGAAAACATGCATTAAATAGATTGAGCTCCTTGAGTCAATCACTGTAGCTTAAAGAGAAGGTTAAGGGATGACTGGAATACAGTCTATAAATATCTACATGGGGAACAAATATTTAATAATGGGCTCTTCAGCATGGCAGTGAAACATATAACATAATCCAATGGTTTAAGTTGAAGCTAGAACAAATTCAGATTGGAAATAAGGCATAATTATATAATGGTGAGGGTAACTAACCATTGGAACAATTTACCCATGGTGGATTCTCCATCACAACTGTTTTTAAATCAGGATTGAATGTTCTCCTGAAAGCTGTGCTCTAGAAATTATTTTTGGCAAGTTATATGGCCTTTGTTATACGGGAAGTCAAACTAGATGATCACAGTGGCCCCTTCTGGCCTTGGGATTTATGAAAATGATCTTTGTTGCAGCAATTTGAATGGATATAAATAGTATAAAATGGACTATTTGCTAAAATCAAAGAGGAAGAGGTTGCAGTAATTGAGATACAAGATGAGTAGACCTGGACAAAAGATTTAGCTGTGTAGATGGGGAAGAAAGGTCAGTCTTAGAAATGTTACACAGAAAATAGCAGCAAGATATAGACATAGCTTGGATATGAGAATCTAGAGAGAAAACTGAGACAAGAGAGATATCCAGTAGATATCCTACTGAAAGTGAGGATGGTGGTGTTGTCCACAGTGACTGACAAAGTAGGGAGCATGGAAATATTAAGATTCTGTTCTGGCCATGTCTAGCTTACCTGACGGCTGGACATCCACGAGGAGATGTTGAGAAGGAAAGCTGATGTTTTAGTTTGAGCAGAAGGGGACGTGTCCAGAGGTAAATCTCCGAAGGAGATAAATCTGCAAGTCATTAGCATGAAGATGATAGCTCAAGTTCTATTTATGAATGAGATCTCCCAGAGACAGGGCATAGAGGCAGAAGGGAGGAGGGTGTTGAAGATGCAGTTCTTTGGATGCTTTCCTGAATTGGGACCTCAATCTACTGGACATTTCTAAAACACCCATTGACATGTTATGGAGTGTGAATTCTACTTTAACAAAATTATGTAACACCATTTAAAAAAAGAAATTACCACACTCTGCGCGTAAGCCCTTGAGCAGATTTCTAAAGAACCCATTTCCAAAGACTATGAACAACTGATAAAAGAATTTTTACAAATTGCAAACTACATCTGTGCTAATGAAATGCTGGTATAAACAGCTTCATTCCATTGTTCTCTAAATGTATTCACTATTTTTGATAATCTTCCACATTTTGTTGCAAAGGGAATTTCACATTCATTAGCAAGTTCTCGCAATGTAGAAAGGCATTTGATGATTTAGTTAATATCTTGCTTATTAATGTGGAAGCACAGAACAGAAGGGAGCACTTCATGATTGCATTTTAATAAACAACTATGAATAGTTTATTTTTAGTAAGTAGCTGGCAGGAACGAAGAGACCAATTTTTCTTTGTGGAATGATTCAGTTGATGGAATCCACAACTTCCTTTGTTATTGCAGAAAGAATGAATTAATAAAGGCCTTTTTTGTCCTCTTCCTGGCAAGGTAAATCTGCCAGCTTTGTCAGTACAAGAATCTTGCATAGAAGAGGCAGTGTGGCTCTGGTAGACTGGACACAAAGACTAAGATCAAGCTGTCATGACTATGGGGGAAGGGTAGTGACCTTTATGTATGCTTTGCAGCTATACTGGATTGCCTTACCTATAAAGAGTTAAGCAGTTCAAATAACCTAGTTGGCACCTGACCAGAAGGACCAATGAGGAAAGAAGATCCTTCCCTCACAAATTTGAAAAGTATTTGTTTTGTTGTTCTGTGGGTTGTTCCCTCTCTGGATGGAGGGAGAACTCAAGCAGGTACAATATTTCCTGAAACATATACCATCTAAACCCACAGAAACTGTGAGTAAGGCAAGGAAATGTGTTAGGTTATCTTTTGTTTTGGCTGTGAATTTTCCCTATGCTAAAGAAGTAGTTTCATTCCTGTTTTGTAATTTGGAAGCTGAGCTTCCAAATTACAGAGGGGAATCCTCTGTGTTTTAAATCTTTTTTATTACCCTGTAAAAGTTACCTTCCATCCTGATTTTGCAGGATTGCGATTCTTTTACTTTTTTCTTTATAAATAAAGTTCTTCTTTTAAGAACCTGATTGATTTCAGTGTCCTGAAGACAAAGGGTCTGGTCTGTGCTTACATTGCTAAGGCAACTGGTTGGTGTATTGTTCTCAAGCCTCCCCAGGAAAGGGGGTGAAGGGGCTTGGGGGAATATTTTGGGGGAATAGAGATTCCAAGTGACCCTTCCCTGAATTTTTGTGTAAATCACTTGGTGGTGGCAGCAATATACCATCCAAGGACAAGAAAAGGAATTTGTGCCTTGGAGAAGTTTTAACCTAAGTTGGTAGAATATAAGCTTAGGGGGTCTTTCATGGGGGTCTCCACATCTGTACCCCAGAGTTCAGAGTGGGGAAGAGAACCCTGACACAAGCACTCCCAAAAAATAACCCCTGCCTCTGCCACTGGCTCATTCTCTACCTTGGACAAAACATCTAGTCTTCACAACATCCCTCTACAGGTGGGGAAAGTTAGATTCATTCATATTTGTATGGCATTTTGAAGATGTAATACCTGACATAAGTGTAATCCTTCTGCAAGGTGATGCTGGCAACAACAGGAGCCAGGTTCAAAGAGCTAAGACTTGCTTTAAAATTAAAACAAATGGTTTAAGCCCCACCCAGAGCCTCTGAGATGACCAAATATTTTCCCTAAATTTGACATACCGTGGTACAGTCCAGACTAGTGGCGGGAGGGGGGGATGTGTCATCCCTGCCCTGCAACCTTGGGTGCCTTACAAAGTAGTTCTCATCTGGGCCACTCACAAACAGACTTCCAGCACGCAAGCCACACTCTGAGTGTTTGTGTGTAACTGCAGCCTGCCAGTCACATCCAAGCTCTCACCAGCATTGGTTATACTGCAGGGAGACCCCAACACAACTCCAGTCCCAGATTTTCCTCCAAAAAGGTATGTCCTGTACTGACAAGCCCTCTCCAGGACAGTGCAAATATATTAAATCCATTATTCCTTTAAGGGAATAATACGCCAGATTATTTTAAATGGAGTTATCCAGACAGTTCAACTTGAACACACTGGATTAGATAAAACAAGTTTATTAACTACAAAGAGATAGATGTTAATTGAGTATAAATAATGAGACACAAAAGTCAGAAATGGTTACAACAAAAATAAAAGGTAAAACGCTTACTAGTGCCTAACAAACTATATCGGATTCAAGCAAAATTTCTCATCACATTTTTCCAGTAAGGCTACTGACCAAACATCTTCAGGTCAGAACCTTTCCTCCAAAAATGGCTGTTTTCCTTTGTCTTCTTAGGTGCGAAACCAAAGACAGACCGAGGGGGTTCCTGCGATGTTTCCCTTTCTTTTCTTCATTTCAGCCCTTCTCTTTAAAAAACATTTCCAGCTGGGAACTAGGAGACAAAGTCTATGTGGAAGGATATTCCCTTCCAGCCTGTTTGAGATTCCATGGTTTTCCTTTCCTGTTTGATGACTCTGTTAAACACAAATTAAGGCAAACATACACTCCTTTGTTCAAGACAAGCCTGTTTGATGCTACGTGAGTTTTGAACATGCAATCAACATCATACAACATCTTATAACTTGATTTACAGTGGTACTACACATTTTATCAGGACAATACTGACTAGCAAATTATGAGTTTTCAAATGATACCTTACAAGGCATATCTTGTACAAAGATTATTACAATAGTATGTAGGGTGTGAATACAGGAGTATATTCCTTTACACTCTAAAATAGTGCTTGCAAGTGGTGAAATATTGTCTGTGTATGAATTAAGTAAGTGCTTATATACAAATGTTAGAAGTCAAATAATAAGATAGGTGAACTTG
Organism: Mauremys mutica; assembly: GCF_020497125.1. Classification (NCBI taxonomy): domain Eukaryota; kingdom Metazoa; phylum Chordata; order Testudines; family Geoemydidae; genus Mauremys; species Mauremys mutica. Next base: position 231,014,020 of record NC_059072.1, read on the forward strand.
AGTGCCTTGAAATAAATGAGGATATTGATATAATAGGCATCACAGAAACTTGGTGGAATGAGGATAATAAAATGGGACACAGTAATACCAGGGTACAATACATATCAGAAGGACAGAACAGGTCGTGTTGGTGGGGGAGTGGTACTATATGTGAAAAAAAAGCATAGAGAGAAATGAAGTAAAAAAATCTTAAATGAACCAAACTGTACCATGGAATCTCTATGGATAGAAATTCCATGCTTGAATAATAAGTATATAGCAGTAGGGATATACTACTGACCACCTGACCAGGACGGTGATAGTGACTGTGAAATGCTTAGGGAGATTAGAGAGGCTATAAAAATAAAAAACTCAACAACAATGAGGGATTTCAACTATCCCCATATTGACTGGGTACATGTCACCTCAGGACAGGATGCAGAGAAAGTTTCTTGACACCTTAAATAACTGCTTCTTGGAGTAGCTAGTCCTGGAACCCACAAGAGGAGAGGCAATTCTTGATTTAGTCATAGATGGAGCACAGGGTCTGGTCCAGGAAGTGAATATAGCTGGACCACTTGGTAATAGTGACCATAACATAATAAAATATAGTATCCTGTTGGGGCAGGGAGACCCCACAGCAGCCCACAGTAGCATTTAATTTCAGAAAGGGGACTCTACACAAAAACTGAAATTAAAAGGTACAGCGCCAAAAGTGAAATTCCTGCAAACTGCATAGAAGCTTTTTAAAGACACCATAATAGAGGCTCAACTTAAATGTATACCCCAAGTTTAAAAAAAATAGTAAGAGAACCAAAAATGTGCCATTGTGGCTAAACAACAGAGTAAAAGAAGCAGTTAGAGGCAAAAAGGCATCGTTTAAAAAGTGGAAGTTAAATCCTATTGAGGAAAATAGAAGGGAGCATAAACTCTGGCAGGTGGTGCCACACACCCAAACTGAGCTACCTGAGTGCTTACCTAAGCCACTCAAAGACAGACAGCCAATTTCCCAGTTCCTGAGGCCTGTATCTCCCACTGGAGTATAAACCCAAAATTATACCATCTTACAATGCACAGGGATCTGACAAGGTAAGCTCTTTAATAAAGTTCACATTCCCCTCGATGTGGGAAGGATATGCAGCAAGCCTGTGATAACCAAGCTGAGATTTTTCCCCACACACTTCATTCAAAGGCAAAGTGGTTTAGATAAAGCAAAACAACAAGTTTATTAACTATAGAAAGATAGATTTTAAGTGATAGCAAACAAATCAGAGCAGATTACCTAGTAAACAAAAATTTAAACTAAGCCTAACATATTAGATAGATTGGATATTAATGAGCAATTTCTCACCCTGGCTGATGGTACAAGCAGTTCACCAGGTTTCCATACACAGGCTAGAAATCCTTTTAGCCTGGGACCAGCACTTCCCCAGTTCAGTCTTTGTTCCTCAGGTGTTTCCAGGAATGTCCTTGTATGGGGAGTGAGGCCACTAGATGATGTCACATCCCACCTTGTATAGCTTTACCATATGACGGGAACCCTTTGTTCCAAACTCAGTTCCCAGACCAGTTTGTGGAAAAATGCAGGTATCCAAATGGAGTTCGATATCATGTTGTCTGGTCACATGCCCTTGCATGCCCTGCTGAGTCATAGCAGCCATTACTTACAGGCTGGCTGGAGCATTCTCAGGAAGGCTAAGCTCTTCCCTGGTCCATTGTCTTTGCTGATGGGCCATCAGCATGGTCTAGCTTCTTCATTGTTGTACCTGAAAGGCTAGCGGAGAGTGTTTTCCAGAGTAAGCACATTTGAAATACAGATACATAGTCAATATTCATACCTTCTGATACAAAAATGATACATGCATACAAATAGGATAAACATATTCTGGAAAAGTTATGATTTGCTATGACACCTTACATCACCCATTTTGTACAAAATGCATCATAATTTGCCATAATCATATCATAATAATGTCATTATGACAAATATGGGGTATAGTGTCACAAATACATCAGAACCAGAAAACCTGCTAAACAACCAGCAGCTAAAGGAGCACTCAAGAAGAATAAGGCCATTGCAGAGAAACTAAATGAATTCTTTGCATCAGTCTTCACAACTGAGGATAAGGGAGATTCCCAAACCTGAGCCATTAGGTGACAAATCTGAGGAACTGTCCCAGATTAAGGTGTCATTAGAGGAGGTTTTGGAACAAACTGATAAACTAAACAGTAATAAGTCATTCACCCAAAAGTTCTGAAGGAACTCAAATGTGAAATTGTGGAACTACTAACCGTGGTATGTAACCTATCATTTAAATCAGCTTCCGTACCAGATGACTGGAGGATAGCTAATGTGACCCCAATTTTTTTAAAAGGCTCCAGAGGCAATCCCAGCAATTACAGGCCTAACTTCAGTACCAGGGAAATTGGTTGAAACTATAGTAAAGACCAGAATTATCAGACACATAGATGAAAACGATTTGTTGGGGAAGAGTCAGCATGGTTTTTGTAAAAGGAAATCATGCCTCACAAACTACTAGATTTCTCTGAAAGGGTCAACAAGAATGTGGACACGGGTGATCCAGTGAATACAGTGTACTTAGATTTTCAGGAGCCTTTGACAAGGTCCCTCAGCAAAGGCTCTTAAGCAAAGTGAGCTGTCAGGGGATAAGAGGGAAGGTCCTCTCATGATCAGTAACTGGTTAAAAGATAGGAAACAAAGGGTAGGAATAAATTATCGGTTCTCAGAATGGAGAGCAGTAAACAGTGGTGTCACCCACGGATCTGTACTGGGACCAGTACTGTTCAACATATTCATAAATTATCTGGAAAAAGGGGTAACAGTGAGGTGGCAACATTTGCAGATAATACAAAAATACTCAAGATAGTTACGTCCAAAGCAGACTGAGAGGCGTTACAAAGAGATCTCACAAAACTGGGTGACAAAATGGCAGATGAAATTCAATGTTGATAACTACAAAATAATGCACATTAGAAAACAATCCCAACTATACATATAAAATGATGGGGTCTAAATTAGGTGTTACCACTGAAGAAAGAGATCTTGGAGTCATGGATAGTTGTGCAGCAGCAGTCAAAAAAGGAATCATTAGGAAAGGGATAGATAATATAACAGAGACTATCATCTTGCCTCTCTATACATCCCTGGTACACCCACATCTTGAATACTGTGTGTAGAGCTGATCGCCCCATCTCAAAAAAGATGTATTGGAATTGGAAAAGGTACTGAAAAGGGCAACAAAAATGATTAGGTGTGTGGAACGGCTTCTGTATGAGGAGAGATTAATAAGATTGGGACTTCTCAGCTTGGAAAAGAGACGACTAAGGGGGGATATGACAGAGGTCTATAAAATCATTGCTGGTATGGAGAAAGTAAATAAGGATGTGTTATTTACTCCTTCCCATCACATAAGAACTAGGTATCACCAAATGAAATTAATAGGCAGCAGGTTTAAAACAAACAAAAGGAAGTATTTCTTCGCACAACACAGTGAACCTGTGGAACTCTTTGCCAGAGGATGTTGTGAAGGCCAAGACTATAAGAGGGCTCAAAAAAGAACTAGATAAATTCATGGAGGGTAGGCCCATCAATGGCTATTAGCCAAAATGGTGTCCTTAGCTTCTGTTTGCCAGAAGCTGGGAATGGGCGACAGGGGATGGATCATTTGATGATTACTCATTCCGTTCATTCCCTCTGGAGTACCTGGCATTGGCCGCTGTCAGAAGACAGGATACTGGGCTAGATGGACCTTTGGTCTGACCCAGTATGGCTGTTCTTATGGACATTTTATTACAAGGAAATTGAACACAGCAACAATATATGTATTTAAATGACAAATAAATAATTTCTCACAGTGACTTTGGCAGTAGTGCATTAACTCTGTTTGCAATGTCCAATACACAACTGTCCCTTTCCCACTTCTCTTCTCCCTTTGCCATGCACTAAACCCAACTCACATCAGTGGGTAGTGTATTCCTAGAGTCCTGAGGTGCACTTGGGGAGGTCTGGTTCCAGTTCTTTGGAGAGTGCTGCCTGGTTCTGTCCTCAATCTCCACCACGTAGGCCAGCCACGGTGATTTTAGTTTTATTTAGTAGCTGGATAGAAGGAGCCTCACCAGAGAGTTTGCTCAGCTCTGCTGCTGTCCTTTATGGCTTCAGCAAAAAGCCCTGCCAGTGGTGCAGGTTCTTCAGTGGAGAAGAACTAATAGCCTATAGGACCCTGAACAGAGTCCTTGCCACTGGGGATGCACTCTTTGCTACCAGATGGGAGCCCTTTTTCTTCTTTCAGTTCAGGTTCCACCACCCAACCAATTCTGAGATTGTATTTAATTATCGTATCTCCCAAAGTGTCACTGGAGTAATTCGAGAAGAAAGCTTACACAAGTGAAGCTCTCTTTGTAGGCATAGTTCCCCTTGCAGAACATAGTGATTGTCTAGTTTCAGCCACATCATTGTTATTGGGACATCTGGTGCAATGGATGAGGTACATCACATGTTGCGACAGGCATGTGTAAGATCCTTGGAAAGTTGTGTTGGATGGGATATTGATCACTGTAGCAGTGGAAATATGTCTACAGGTTTGGCATCTGTTATTTTGGCAGGGTCTGGTGCCACTTTGAGTTGGTGTGTCTTGGTCTGTGAGGGGCTTGCTTCTGAGAATGAGCTTGGTGAGACTGGGGGGAGAGGGGGTTGTCTGAAGGCCAGAAGAACAAACACACACCTTTAAATGAACTCACACAGAACAAGGATATTAAAAAAACTACAACCTATTACCCGTGGGTGAATACTTTTCATAGGATGATCACTCTATATCTGACCTATCAGTCTTTGTCCTCAAAGAAAACCTGCACAACACCTTCAAAAGACAAGGCTGGGAGCTTACATTCATAACTCTGCTGGACAGTAACAACTATGAACTTAACAGAGACACTGGTTTTATGGCCAATTCCAACAACCTGTAACATACCCTGCTGCCTACTAATCCTCCATTGTCCCACCACTGTAGGGTTGTTTATTGCCCACTTCAACATATGTGAACCCCTTCTGCTTAACAATCTGTCCCACCTTGTATCTAGCTTAAACACTCCAGTTTCCTTCTCCAGACCTATAGTGCTTCAGTGGAGGTATCCACCTCCCCAAGAGACAGTAGCTAGAAGAATTCTTCCATCAACTTAGTGCTAGCTACACCTGGGGTTAGGTCAGTTTAACTACATCACTCATGGATGTGGATTTTTCACACTCCTGAAAAATGTAGCTATGCCAGGCTAGCTTTTCAGTGTAGACCAGCCCTTAAGCTTTCATCACTAGATTTTAGAATCTGTCTCTTTTCCTTGCATCTCAACAGGATGATAGACACAATTGCTCACTTTTGGTTCTTCCCTTCTCCAAGAGGGAAAATCTTCTCAAATAGCTAAAGGTGTTTAGAAAGGAATTGAAGAGAGGCACCAGACAGACCAGGACAGAAAACTGGATGTAAGGAGATTATGTTTTCTATGCTCAACCAAATAAAAATAACCAAAATCTCCATGAAATGCCTTATTCAAAGCCCACTGAAGTCAAGGGAAAGACTACTATTGATTTTAAACTTTGGATAAGGTCCTAAAAATTCAGAGTAAATCCAAATGTCTTCTGAAATCTGAAACTCCACATTGATTTAGACCCACATTTAAATTTCATTTTAAAATATTTATAAAGTTTATCAAGAGATGTTTTTATTGCATTCCTTAATTTTATTTTCCAGATGCCAGCAATGTTAAGATTTAATTATTCCCTCCACACCATGTGCTGCCCAAACATTGCAGGACTGTGCTAATGCTTGAGAACCAGAAAGTAAAAGCAATTGAGCAGTTTTCATTGTCCAAACGAAGCAAAATGGTAAATAAACAGTATATATAAATACTAAAAGTTATTTCATATTTTATTATCATATTGACTGTTTTTACAGCATCACTGAGAAAGAAACAGATATGTCTTTAAATATGATCCAACCTCAGAGCGAATTCATCATGGCCTACTTACAGTCAGGAATGAAAGCAGAGTGCAAAAAAACCCATAAGAAATCTAATCACAGTAATCTAAACACATGTAACACCAAGAGATAGATGGACCAAAGAGATGCAGATAAGCCTGACTAGTCTTTAAAGAACCAGCTGACAAAATTGCAGCTCGGCCAAGAAAGTTCCTTGGCAGTACTAACCCTGTCTACAGATAAAAATCAATTGTTAGGATAGTTGTAGCAGTCAGAAGGTACTCTATTCATAATATCATGACGCATGTAAGGGACCTTTAGCCAATTAGACTATATCCAAAAATGTGCTCTCTCTCTCACCCATATACAGACAGAATTGTGTGCCAAGGACCTTTCCAAAGGATGGACTACAATATCAAAATTAGTCATGGGGCGTTCACCTACTTCTTCTTCCTGGGACATCAGTTTCCCCAAACAAAACATCTTGCCATATCTACTTTCGCAGGTCCAGTCTAGTCACCACATGGCTGGCAGTTCTGCTATTCCCAGATCAAGTACAGAGGGTGCTTGCAGTGATGGGGAACAATCTGTTCTCCCCTCCATAACTCTGGTTACTTTCTTTTGAAACACTGACATTGCCTTCTCAAGGTTGTGATTATTAAGCTCTCTCTCCAGAGGATGGGTCAGAAATTAAATCAGTATATTAGAGCAGAATCAGCAGAAAGATGCTATAAGCTAGCTCCCCAAAAGACTGATGATTCATACACTTCATAAAACTGTATCTTTCCCTAAGTGTTTTCTATCATTTTCAAATAGCATTATTGTTGTAAGAATTGTTGTGTGTAAGTGCAGCATTTATCTAAACTGAGGCTTTTACATTTCTGAACATCCCCAGGTCTAGCCTCTGTCATGATGGAGTTACAGTGGCAATTCATTTTACAGCCAATGCAACTTTTTTTTTCTTTTTTCTTTTTTTTAGTTTTAAGGCTAAAGAAAGGAATGCATTTAAAGAGGGAATTTTCACTGTCATTTGAAGCTATGCCTGTGTAGCAGATGGCTTAATTCTTCCACTCCTTGGCTCTGGTTGCAATATTCCTACAGAAATCCAGACCTATGTACCAAGATTTTCAAAAAGCAACAGTGATTTTGAATGCCTCCATTTTTGGTTGCCCAAAATGAGACACTACCCACTCTGATTTTCAGGTGCCCAGTTTTTCTTTTTTCTTTCTCTCTTTCTTAATAGCTCTCTTTAGGGTTTTTCATTTCGGCACTGCAAAAAATGGGGGCACCCAAAATCTTTGGTTTTGTCTTTGTTTTGTCTCAGTCAGCTTTGAAAATATTGGTCTTAGTAAACTAATTAGAAGGGGGGAATCATTTTCATTAACTAAAAGCTTGTATTTGACTTAGATCATGGGAAGTACCTGGTTTCAAAGGAAAAACCCTGTGCCATTCCAGCTGAAGGAAAAGAAGATACACTTCTTAGCTGTTCCACACATGGAGAATGGACTATAAAGAATCAAGAAAAAATACTGGTAACCCCTAAAGCTTAAAATAAAAGCTAAAGCACTGACCTTTTTTTGTATATGGCAAAGCCTAGGAAATCTCTTTTCTAAGCTACTTGTTCCATGGCACTAAATCTTCAATAGCTTCCCAGCCATAGAATGTACTTTTCCTTGCTCAGTATGTTTTTCTGCGGTTTTCATTACCCATGTGTTAATGTGACAAGCCATTTATCTTGGTTGATGTCTTCATGATGTGTATAGCTCTCCTCTTGACCCATTAGGAATTTCACAGATAAATCACTGACTACATTAGGAATATAGCAGAAGGCTAAACAAAATGGAATACATCTTCATGGTTTCTCTAAAATTCAACTTCCCAATACTTTTTTCCATTTGTTCACAAAAGCTTTGGGATGAATTATTAGCCTGTCAGGTCAGTACACATGCAAAAGGGGCATTGTTAGCTTGTTTAGGCCTTTGCAGCAATCGGGGGGCTTAAAATGGAATATATTGAAGTTATATTCAAACTCTCAAATATCATGTGTTTGATCCAAACAGGAAGTCTGTTAGGACCAGGACAATTAATGTTGAAGAAAAACCATGTCATTATTAACCAACAGTATGCCATGTCTGCCAATTGCCCCCAAAACCTATATAAAATTACACAAAAGTAATAAAACAGGTCTCTGTACTGAAGACGGCATAAAAGAGTAAAAATAGGCACAACCCATTTTCATTTTCTCAGTCCCTGTTTTTCTAAAACCGTTATTTTACAGTCAAACTCTGCTGACCTGAACTTTCTAAAAAAGTTCTACAGAAGCATAGGAATTACCAGTCAATCAGACCCATAGCTCATTATCTTTTAGAGTCAGGTCCCTGCCTTCCTATGTCTTTGGGTACGTCTACACTACGGGATTATTCCGATTTTACATAAACCGGTTTAGTAAAACAGATTGTATAAAATCGAGTGCACGCGGCCACACTAAGCACATTAATTCGGCGGTGTGCGTCCACGGTCCGAGGCTAGCATCGATTTCTGGAGCGTTGCACTGTGGGTAGCTATTCCGTAGCTATCCCATAGTTCCTGCAGTCTCCCCCGCCCCTTGGAATTCTGGGTTGAGATTCCAGTGCCTGATGGGGCAAAAATCATTGTTGCGGGTGGTTCTGGGTAAATGTCGTCAGTCACTCCTTCCTCTGGGAAAGCAACGGCAGACAATCATTTCGCACGCTTTTTCCTTGGATTGCCCTGGCAGACGCCATTAGCATGGCAACCACGGAGCCTGTTTTGCCTTTTGTCACTGTCACCGTATGTGCACTAGATGCCGCTGACAGAGGCGATTCAGCAGCGCTACACAGCAGCATTCATTTGCTTTTGCATGATAGCAGAGATGGTTATCAGCCGTTCTGTACCATCTACCATGCCATTGTAAATTGGCAATGAGATGACGGTTATCAGTCCTTTTGTGCTGTACCATCTGCTGCTGTCATAGGTGCCCCTGGCTGAGATCGGCCGGGGGCGCAAAAGACAAAAATGGGAATGACTCCCTGAGTCAATCCCTCCTTTATGGCATCTAAAAATAGAATCAGTCCTGCCTAGAATATGGGGCAAGTGTACTAGAGAACCAGTGTATCAGAGAACCAGAGAGCACAGCCGCTCTGTGTCAGATCCCGCAGAAATGATGAGCTGTATGCCATTCACAGGGGGTGCCCCTGCAACAACCCCACCTGTTGACTCCCTCCTCCCCCAGCCTTCCTGGGCTACCGTTGCAGTGTCCCCCCATTTGTGATATGAAGTAATAAAGAATGCAGGAATAAGAAACAGTGACTTGTTAGTGAGATAAAATGAGGGGAAGGCAGCCTCCAGCTGCTATGATAGTCCAGACAGGACATTAAGCAGTGTGGGGGAGAGGAGCCCAGCATCCCGCTGCTATGATAGTCCAGGCAGAATAGAATCTTTTCTTTACACATGAAGGGCGGGGGCTGATGGAGCTCAGTCCCCTGTTGCTATGATGAAGATGGTTACCAGCCGTTCTGTACCATCTACTGGGAATGATCAGGAGTTTTTTACCCAGGCGCCCCCAGCCGACCTCACCAGAGGCCAGCCAGGAGCACTCATGGGCTGATGATGAGGACGGATACCAGTCCTATTGTAGGTTTCAGAGTAGCAGCCGTGTTAGTCTGTATCCGCAAAAAGAACAGGAGTACTTGTGGCACCTTAAAGACTAACAAATTTATTTTTATTACAAAATTATTGTACTGCACCATCTGCCACAAGGCTGATGACGACGATGGATATCAGCCATATTGTACCATCAGCCACCCATGGGGGGGGCGAGGATGCTGCCGTTGACTGCTGCAGCATCGTGTCTATCAGCAGCATTCAGTAAACATAGGGTGACATTTAAAAGAGTCAAGAGAGGATTTTTTTCCCTTTTACTTCTGGGGGTGGGTGAGGGGGGTAAATTGACGAGCTATTCCCTGAACCACTGCGGACAATGTTTTTGACACTACAGCCATTGGGAGCTCAGCCAAGAATGCAAATACTTTTCGGAGACTGCAGGAACTGTGGGATAGCTTAAGTCCTAAGTCCCCCCTCCCTCCATGAGCGTCCATTTGATTCTTTGGCTTTCCGTTATGTTTGTCACGCAGCAGCGTGCTGAGTCCCTGCTGTGGCCTCTGTCTGGAGATTTTTAAAAAATGCTTTGGAATTTCGTCTTCTGTAACGGAGCGCTGATAGAACAGATTTGCCTGCCCATACAGCGATCACATCCGTATGGTCCATGCTGGAGCTCTTTTTGGATTTTGATTTCGGACTGCATCGCCACCCGTGCTGATCAGAGCTCCACACTGGGCAAACAGGAAATGATATTCAAAAGTTCTGTCTACCTGGCCACTGCATCCGAGTTCAGATTGCTGTCCAGAGCGGTCAGTGATGCACTGTGGGATACCGCCCGGAGGCCAATACCGTCGATTTGCGGCCACACTAACCCTAATCTGATATGGTAATACCGATATTAGCGCTACTCCTCTCATTAGGGAGGAGTACAGAAACCGGTTTAAAGAGCCCTTTATATCAATATAAAGGGCCTCTTAGTGTGGACAGGTGTGGCGTTAAATCGGTTTAACGCTCCTAAAACCGGTTTAAACACGTAGTGTAGACCAGGCCTTTGTGTAGCACAATGGGATCCTAAACCTAACAGGAATCTACCAGGCGCTATCATAAAACTCAAGCCATAATAGTAATTGTCACAAACCTACCTTTTATGTTTAATGTTTCTAGTTGTAATTTACAAGAGCCATGTTCCATCATTCTAGACAGGAGAAGCTATTGATGTAATTTGCTATCCACTCTGCTTGGCCTTCCAGAAACAATTCAGATTTGCTATTCTTTTGTTCCCATCAACAAACAAAGACAATTATTCTCCTTCTGCCCTTTGGATCTGGATAGCTTGTGATTGAAATTCCTGAATGCCTCTCAAGGTGTGACACAAAAGCTCCTTAGCAGAGGGTCTATTCTTTGCAAACAACTCTTATCTCAGACCTGACAAACTCACTACACCAAACTCATCTTAGAGGATATTTATCCATAAAGAGTAACATGTAAGTGTAACCCTTCTGCCAGGTGCAGCCAGCAGCAACGAGGGCTGGGTTCAGTATCTAGGGGTTCCTTTTCAACAATACAACACAAAACCAGCTTGAGCCCCCACCAAGTGACCTGGGACAATTACACACCACCCCCTGGGCACCTCTGAGAGGCAATACTTCCCCTCTCGCAATAACAGAGTCTGAGTGCAGCAAAAACTTTTAATAAAAGGAGGGAAGTAACTCAGCATTAATTTGGGAAAACACTGCAACTAGGGTTCATAAATATAAACATGAGCCAAAGACCCACTCCCAAGTAAGTTGAGCAGGGTCCTTTTCCCCTCGGGTTCTTGAATCTAGGAACCCAAAAGTCCGTTTAAAGTGCCCGTCCCTTCTCTGTATCCCACTCACAGTTGCTGTCCTTGGCCAGTGAACCCCCAGTTCAGAGGTTCATCCGCAGAGTTCACCTTCGACCATGTGTGGAAGGTGGGGAGAGTAAAGAGGCACCTTACACACTGCACTGCTCAGGCACTCGCTCGTCAACCCAACAGCCAATTGCCACGCCTCTGCAGGGCTCTGCTCTGGCCCTTTCCACCAGCTTGTCTCCTGGCTGCTTGCCACACCTCTCCACCTTCTGACCACTTGCTGCGCCTCTCCACAAGCCATCCTGTTAGCCTTTTGCCATGCCTTTCCACCAGCTGTCCACTCACCAAGATGTCTTCAGGGGCCCCCCACACACACTTAACACAGCTCTCAGTGATTTCAGCTGTTAGTGGGGGAGCCTCATTGCTGGTGCACATTCTCTTGCAATAGAGACACTGTCCCAAAGTAGGTCTAATACTTAGACCAGGTATCAGTGATTTCAGCTCTGCAGCATGTAACAAGACTCTCAATTGAGTCTAAATAAACTCTTTTATTATACCATGGAGAAGGGAAGAGTCAAATGGTATCTAGCACCCAGTACAAATACCTAGCCCCACCCTCTCTCCACTCATTAGGTTTTGGAACCCATGTCCCCTGCCTAGTGAGTGCTGTTCAGATGAGGGCAAATCCCTCCATTGGGGTATGCCCAGTGATGAGCTGCCAAAATATTAACAACCGGTTCCCTCCTCCTCACCTCACGAGAGGGCCGTGCCCCCCTGGGGGTCGTGCCCCCCATGTTTTTTGACACACACCCCCCCGGGACCCATGACCCATCCCCCCCTTCCCTGTCCCCTAACTGCCCTTTGCAGCCCCATCCAACCCCTCCTTTCATTCTTGATGGCCTCCCGGGACCCCTGCCCCATCCAACCACCCCTTCTCTCTGTCCCTGAGTGCCCCCACCACCTCATCCAACCCCTGCTCCTTCCTGATTGGCCCCCGGGACCCTTGCCCCCATTCAATCCCCCTGTTCCCTGCCCTCTGACTGCCCCGACCCCTATCCACCCTGACCCCTCCACAACCCACCGAACACCCCCCTCCCTGCCCCCTTACCACACTGCCTGGGGCCGGGACCAGGTCCGCTCTGCTGGGACCTCGACTGGCGCCGCGGGGCCCGACTCCCCGGGCCGGCACCAGGGCCGGAGCCGCAGCCGCGGGGCCCGACTCCCCGGGCCGGCACCGGGGCCGGAACAGCAGCCGCAGCCACGGGGCCTGACTCCCCGGGCCGGCACTGGGGCCGGAGCCGCAGCCGCGGGGCCCGACTCCCCGGGCCCTGCCGGCACTGGGGCTGGAGCCGCAGCCATGGGGCCTGACTCCCCGGGCCGGGCCAGCCCGGAGCCGCTCGGCCGGCACCGAGGCCGGAGCCGCGGGTTCCGAGCTGGGCCGGTCGGAGCCGCGCAGGCGGGACCAGCCCGAGCTGGGGGTGCTTGGCTGGGACTGGGCTGGGGCGCTCGGCCGGGGCCAGGGGAAGCTGTACTGGGCCATGCGTGCACCGTCCCGCTCCCCCGTCGCGCCCGGCTTACCTGCCTGCTGCTTTTTTCAGGCTTCCCGCGAACATTTGATTCGCGGGAAGCAGGGGAAGGGGAGGAGAGCTGTGGCCAGGGGCTGGGTGGACATCTGCCCGAGCCTTTGTTAAATTTAAACCTTTTTAGAACCGGTTGTCCTGGAACAACTGGTTCTAAAAAGGCTTCTAAATTTAACAACCGGTTCTTGCGAACCGGTGCAAACCGGATGGAGCTCACCACTGGGTATGCCAGGTACAGTTCTGCTGGCCTCAGTTCACACAACAAGGATAACAATCCTTTATTACTCCTGCCCCAATAACAAGGAGACTGGGAATCCAACACCAGCCACAAGTGATCATTTGGTCAAGCAATCCCATCATGCTGAGCACCTAGGCAGGGTGTGTGTGTCTATGCAAACAAGATCAGCTTCTGAAGTCTTTTTCCACAGCTCACCATTAGATGTCAGGGGAGAGCTCATTCAGACTCTGCTTACATCAGGTATCTACGGGAAGCTCATAACTTGTCAAGATGCATAATCATTGTACGATGTGTGTATGGGTAGCATTTAAGGAATAATGTGTTTATATTGAAAGTATATTTTATGGACATAGAATAAAGGTTAGTCACCAGGGGATAATGTGTCTCAGTAATAGCTCATTGAGGCAGGAGCAAGTTGTCATCTCACCCTGTTTAGCCAGTGATACAATGCAGGGCTCAATTGTTTAGCCTTGCACAACACTAAGGGCAGGTCTACACTACGGGGGAAAAATCGATATAAGATACGCAACTTCAGCTAAGTGAATAATGTAGCTGAAGTCGAAGTATCTTATATCGAATTACTTACCGTCCTCACGGCGCGGGATTGACGTCCATGTCTCCCCATGTCGACTCCGCTACCGCCGTTCGCGTTGGTGAAATTACGGAGTCGACATGAGCGCGTTCGGGGATCGATATATCGCGTCTAGATGAGACGCGATATATCGATCCCCGAAAAATCGATTGCTACCCGCCGATACGGCGGGTAGTGAAGACGTACCCTAAGATTTCCAATGGAAAACCATCAGAGGCATCTGCAAACAAATGAACCACTTCAAGGGACGAAAGGAACATAGACAGGTTTCCCCTCTATATAAATAGGCACAAAAGACTGTTTCAGTATAACACAGAGGAGAGGTCCTCTGAATCCATTCACTGAGGAAACCCTTGTGGAGCAGAGATCTTTTCATAAAGATTTGGATCCTGTTTTTTGTGAAACCAACCAACCCTGCAACACACTGAATTTGCGGGGCGGGGACCCCTACTTTATTAGATAGGAAAGGCAATTATTCATAAGCGGAGACCCAGGTTTGTGTTTTTTAAGTTTGGTTTGTATTGTAACTCTTTGTTTCCACCAGTTTCTCTCATTTCTAGTTATACCTTTAACCTCTCTTAAGTGAATCTATTTTTGTTTTATTATAAGTGCTCACAAGTTCTGTGCGGTTTACAGGTGTGGTGATTTAACGTAAATCTGGTAAACTGGGGCACACTGCTTCTTTGGGACAGAGGATCTGGGATTTCTGAGAAGTCAGTGTCAGGGGCTGGGCTGGCATAGCCTAGAGTAGACTGCTTGAGTGGCTGAAAGGCTGGTGATGTTAGGGAGCTGGCACCCTCCAGGCACAGGCAAGACTCCCTCATATTGGAGGCAGGTGGTAACAAGGTCTCTCACGGTTCTGGGAACCCTGAGAGCCATCACGTATGCCTATGAAGCTGCCACTACACTGACATATTCCGGGAAATCTCCCACCGTTGCATGTACCACTTGTACAGCTCCACTAGCAGCAGCAACAGCAGGCGCATTAGTGTGGATAGGAGTCAGATGTTATTATTGTATTGTCTAACCCTAATCAAAGCCAGATTCGTAGATCCAGTGGCAAGAATGCCCAAACCCTATCTACACTAATGTTCCCAACATTCTAACCACCAAGGTATCTGCACTGATATAGTGCAACAATGGGAGATTTCACCTGTCATAAACAGATAGTTAAGGGTTAAAGTCTGTTTTACCTGTAAAGGGTTAACATGCAGTACCTGGTGACCACCTGACCAGAGGACCAATCAGAGATGAGATAATTTCAAATCTCTGTGGAGGGAAGCTTTTGTCTGTGTTCTTTGTGAGAACTCTTTTTGAATCTAAAAGAGACCAGTCATGTCTCCAAGTTCTCCTGGAGTAGTTTCTACTAATTAATAGTGAGTATTAATTAGAAAGGCGAATTAGTCTTATGATTTGATTTCTATATTTGCAATTGTGTGTTTGCTAAAGGAAATGCTTTATTCCTGTTTGCTGTTATTGCTTTTACTGAGAAAGGGGGGAGGGGGAATTCTCTCCAGAGATTGATAAGGTTATCCCCTATGAGTGTCCAGCTTGGACTCATAGAGATTCTGTATTTTCTTTTTGTTCTCTTAATAAACTCTTTTTAAGTTCAGGACTTGGTTAAGTTCCTTACCTGTGGATTCAGGGGAAGGAAGCTAGGCGCCACTCTGTGGAGACAAGGGTTGTCTCCAAGCAGAGAAAGCAGGGAAGGGAGAGGGAAGTGAAAGGAATCTTTCTCCCCCTGTGATTTGATCTGTGCTTCCCCAGGAAAGTCTCTGGAAGGAGGAGGGGGGAACAGAGGGGTGTCTCGATTCACCGAAATAATCGAGTGGTGGCAGCGAGAAGGAAACCTACCCTAAAGGTTAGGGTGGGGGGAGAATACCTGCGGGTCCCCATCTTTGAACTCACAAGCTCAAAGTGGGGGTGAGACCCTAGGACATGGTGGCATGCGGGTCCTCACCTTGAAACCCCCCCGTTTCAAGTGAGGGTAGACCCATGACATCACCAAAATGGTCAATGTATACACAGCCCAAGACTTGGAGTTAGATCACAAAGGAAATAAAAATGTGTTGATAAAGTTTGTTCCTGGTTTTTTTGTTTTGTTTTGTTTTTTAATAAAGGCAGGCAAGAGAGCTTCAAACCACTTCATAGGTCACACACACAAATACAAAAGGATGAAACAAAACACAACATTTAAAACTAAAATCTGAAGCTCTCAACTTGCCATGAATTTAATTGCAAAACACAGGCCTTGCATTACCAAGCAAAGGATACAGGCAGAAGGATCAGAGATGGATCTTGCTATGATGTTGAGATCATTTCTTTCTAGCTTATCTTTCATGATGTGGCATTTTCTGAGGTGCAAATATTACATAAATAAAAATGGAACAACTGGATGCAACAATACATGGAATATTATTGTGATGTTTCACTCCATATGTTATGAAAATATGCTTATGAATGTGAATATGATGTAACTGGAATATGCTTTATGCAAAAGGTCTCTTGTAAGGTATCATTACAAAGCTTATAATCTGAGTGTTTGCATGTATTATTTCTATGTCTGGAGTTAGGAGAATAAGATATAAACTTGTATCTCTGATGTAAACATATTAAGTGGAGGCTATTAAGGGTGCTCCAGAAACAATCAGTTATAAATGGCCTTAGTTACTTGAAAGCCTTCCTGTGTATGTGTGGGCCAGCCCATGGGGAATGGAGACTAAGGGTCTTACAGTGACATATGACCATGTCACCTGATAATGAAATCCATCTTAAATCTGGTACTTTTCCATTTAGGAGGAGGGGTGGAGACCCAGAGAGATAAAAGATTCCCACCTTGTGCCAAAGCTATAAAAGGGGAGGGGAGCAGGACAAAAGGGGCTGCCAGTCATGAGAAAACCCCTGCTTACCACCTGAGATATCTGCTGAAACTAACAAGGACTGTACCAGGAGACAGGATTGGGCCCAAACTAGGAAGGAGTCTAGTCTGTTAAAGAAGCTTATTGGAACGTCTCTGAGGATGAGATATTACCTGTAATCAGTTTCTTAATGTATTAGGCTTATTTGTATTGCGTGTTTTGTTTTATTTGGCTTTGTGACTTATTTTGTTCTGTCTGTTATTACTTGAAACCACTTAAATTCTACTTTTTATACTTAATAAAATCACTTGTTTATTAATAAACCCAGAGTAAGTGATTAATACCTGGGGGAGCAAACAACTGTGCAGCTCTCTCTGTCCGTGTTATAGAGGGCAGACAATTTCTGAATTTACCCTATATAAGTTTTATACAGAGTAAAATGGATTTATTAGGGGTTCAGGCTTCCAGAAAGGCTGAACACTGGGCGCTGGGAAAGTCCCTGTTAACTGAGAAGCCCCTGGTCTGAGTGAATTTCAGTTTCAGTGAACTGTAGAGAGGTGTGGCCCAGCCTCTGGGTCTGTGCTGGAGCTGACTGGAGTGTCTAACTCAGCAAGACAGGAGTGGAGAGGCACCTGTTCTGGAAGGAGGGGTGTTCTCAGTGGTAGCCCAGCTCATTGAGTGACAGTCTTGAGGGGAGTCTCTGTGACTGAACCCATCACAATTATATTATGCAAATGTGGGTCTAAAATAAAAGCTTTTGCTTGCAGCAAAGATGTCTGAGAGCACGCAGATAAATTCTCACAAATACAACTCCTCATTCTTGTAGCTAAACTAAACTCTGACCCCGCATAACTTCCTTTTGCATAAATATTACATAAATAAAAATGGAACAACAACTGGATGCAACAATACATGGAATATTATTGTGCTGTTTCATTCCATATGTACAAAACGATTTCCCAGGGACGCAAGTGTGTAAGCCAAGTTCTGCAAACAGGACAAATTCTTTTCATTTCTTAGGAGTCACCATAGCATCTGGGAAAAGCACTTAACATGTGGTATTAAACACTTTAGAATTGTGTGGAAGTGAAAAGCAAAGCTACTGCCCACAGGACTTAAAGAAAACAGAGGTAAAGTGGACATTAAATATCTGGTTGCTCACTCTCTGTTTTGAGTGGCAGTTCTTATTCATTATGGCACTTTACAGAACAGTTCTGCCAATTCCCATCTTTCAAATCAATTTCTTCCTGTCTTATGTATCTTGTTCTTATAAATGAGTATTTATGGATTTAAATTTAGCAGCACATCTTTGTGTATGACTGCATTGTTTGGGATTATCTTTTTGTTCAGCATTTTCAGTTACTGGAAGCTGGAATCTGTGCCTACAGTTCCATCAAAAGAGAAAATGTTTACTGTGCCTCCATGGTATGGAAGTTTGTTTAAAACTTGTTGGTTTTGTGCCAAAGATACCACTTTGCCACCATCCCATTCTCCCACACATTTTAATGGCAAACCCTTCCACTACAAGAAAGAGACAATGTCAACCCACTGTGTTCTTCTGGCCAAGCTTTTATATCTCGCAGTGTCAGATGAGCTGGTGGCATCTACCGATCATTAGGCTGTTCATCTTTAATATAATAAGTCATAGAACTAAAATTCCCAGTTAAACACATACAGGACCAAAAAGAGGCATGTGTTTAGATTAAAAGTGAGGTACCCAATAAGGCTATTTTCCCTGCATGGGTCTAATGGTTATGATCTTAATGTGCAACTATATTCAGCACAATTGCAGTAGCATTGAAGGAGACACTAGTGCCTTAGGAGCGGAGTCCTCTCTCATGAAAATTCACATAGAGGCAGGATCTTTAAATCGCTCTCTGATCTTATGACAAAAACACATTTTACAAGATTAGTTTATGCAGCAATACAATTGTATTTACATTTGTTTTAGTCACCTCTATGATGCCCTCAATATAGTATCCAAGTGAAGTTTATTGTTTGAATTGTTACTGTGCTATTACCATCCAGCCAAATCATGACACATGAAATACCATCCGAACATCAAAACTCCCAAACATACTAACACACTTTACAGCTCCGAAACAAACACACTGTCACTTCTGAAGTAGAATTGCTTCCAAACATGTGCATTTCTTTTTTATCACACTAAGTCACATTTCCTTATGGCTCAGAATGTGAAGTACCAAAATATTGGACACCACCTTCATATACATATTTTCAGCCCAACTGAAACAAGGAAGTATTTGAAAAAAAAACCGATCACGTGAGATTTCCAGACCAAAGAGACATATACATTTGGATAAATAGCCAAATCTTTGGATGCTGATACAGACAGAACCTCCAAGCCTTCTGAGGTTCGCCCCTCACTCCCAAAAGCCAGCAAGAATGTGATATAGGAAGGTATAACGCTTGTCTTCACTGCAAAATTAAGAAGTTATAATTCAAGTGTTGCCACTAAGTCAACTCCCATCCACACATAAAATCCCTTAACTCAAGTGCACTAGTGCTTTTAGCTAAAGTTGACTAGCCCATCAGGGGGCATAGGCTAAAACTTTAACGAGCACAACTAGTTGCTCATTAACTGCTAAACTAGCTGCTAAAATGACCATTCTATAGCGTGCATGCAGGCTAGCACCATTAAAGTGCTGCTAGTACTTTCATCCCTTCCCAGACCTTCCTCCAGCTCTGCCCAATACAAGTTCTTCCACAATACATGGCAAGAGAATTTGTAAAGTGGCTCAGTTTCTGCAGCAGTAAGAACCATGGAATATGCCTCCAGTCTTAGCAATGCACAAACAACTGAAAACAGAGCCAGAATGGACACACCAACAAGTGTTGTTTCACAATGTGGCTGCTCTGTGCTCTCACTCATGCTAGGCTAACTCAAGAAGAGTAACCTGAGTGTAGATAACTAGAGTTAAGTCTACAGTAAAGACATATCCATATATTGGATCCTTCAAGGAGAGAGAAAAACAAATATATGGCATCTTGATGACTTTAAGGAAGATGAAGAATCAATGTGCTATCCGTATAGCAAAAGAAGAAGAAAGGCCAATAACCATCATAGAATAGAAACAATGGTGATTAACAAATCTTATTGTGTTTGTTACTAAAGCAGAGAGACAAAGCTGGGAGACTTGACAGGACATCTGTGACTGTGTTTGGTCCAAGAGAATGATGCTAACAGTGCTGTTGTGTAACTCATCTTGCTGGGGCTAACAGGATGAAGATGAGATAGGACAGACTACATTGGCTTGTTGTATTTTTTATGCACACTGTTGGTGTTTCATTTCTGATCATAGATTTATTAGTAGTTTTGCGAGATAATTAAAAAGTGAAAATTTTTCTGAAATGGAAGGGGGCTCATACTTGGGAAATCATGATTCTAAGGCCTTGCCTACACTACACAGTTTTGTCAACAAAGTTAGGTTTCATCGGC
Source organism: Mauremys mutica (assembly GCF_020497125.1). NCBI lineage: Eukaryota > Metazoa > Chordata > Testudines > Geoemydidae > Mauremys > Mauremys mutica. Next base: position 231,034,166 of record NC_059072.1, read on the forward strand.
AAACCAGTGGAAGTGCTCCTCCTGCCATTTTAACACTCCTGCTCAGCCGACATAATAAAACTACCTTAATGAAAAGCATAGAGCTTTTTGCGATGAAGTTAGAGCCACACAGTGTCAGCATAAACAGTGTGCTTGCTTTATGTCATCCTAAGTGGCCTCCAGAATGTGTCCCACAATGCCCATTGTGACCGCTCTGGTCAGCAGTTTCTACTCCGTTGCCCTGCAGCCAGGTACACAGATATGAGCCCCTCCCACTTTAAAGCCCCAGAATTTTTTAAATTCCACTTCCTGTTTGCTTGGCGTGGACAGCTCACATTGCATCTTCCCAGGTGACCATGCCGGCTTTCCACAGCAAATGTGACCCGCCTGAAGTCCACTGGAGTTGATGGATCTGTGGATAGAGGAGGCAGATTGCATGTGTCATCAATCAGAAGGGGCACAAAAGGGATACACAGCAGTGCAGTGCTAAGATCAAGGAGCTGAGGCAGGCAGGCATACCAGAAGGCAAGGGAGGCCAACTATCACTCTAGTGCGGTGCTGAAAACATGCCGCTTCCACAAGGAGCTGCATGCCATCCTTGGTGGCGACTCCACTGTCAAGATCCCCATGAGTCAACCCAGAGGATGAAGTAGTGGACACAGAGGTCGAGTTGGAGGAGGATATGGGACAGGCAAGAGGCTCGTCCAGTGGCACCGTGAGCCAGGACCTCTTTTGGACCCCAGAGTGGTTTAGCAAGTCGCAGCATTGTGGCTATGGTGTGCCTAAAGCAGAAGCAGGGAGCTCTGATAAGTACTTATTTTGCTTTGATACAGTACTGCTACGTGAGGTAAAGGTGTCCTTTATTTGGTTACATGGTGCATGTGGGAGAAGGGACTGAAACACTAGGTAATGTTTGCATCTGTTTCTCGTTCCCCTGTGCAGCTATGCAGTGAAGGCCTAGGAAACTTTCCTGGCGATACTCTGCAATCCCTTGCCGAAGTTTCCTTGGAAAAGCTACTTTGTTTCTTCCCCCATTGTAGGAAACTTTGCTGCGTCAATTGGCAATTACTTCTGCAGGAACAAAACAAGCACCCAGGCCAGCAGCATATGGACCCAGTCTGCAGCCACACGCATACAGGAGATGCACCTACCCTCAGTAGTGAGATATCAGCTTAGATCACCCCCTCCTGTGGAAAACCATGCCAGGATTCAGAATAGTGCCCCTAGGCGCTTGTACTGATGCCTTCTGAAACCACACAGACCCTTTGTCCCATCTTGCACCTCTCTCCCACAACCCTCAGGCCAAACTCACCATGTTTAGTGCTCTGAATGTGCTCCATGCTTTCCAAGGGAAAGTGAGAAAGAGGTGTATGGAATGCACACACAATACTGACTCTACATATTATTTCTTTTGCCTCTCTAGATGAGCCCTTGATGACCAGCTCCTACACACCAGAAGAGCACCTCTGGCAGATAAGGAGGTGAATGAGGAGGAGCCAGGAGGATATGTTTCAAGAAGTGCAACAATCATCTGATCATCACTTCAGCGTGGAGAAAGACAATAAATGAAAAACTAGAAATGGATAGCCAGGAGAGGAGACAGGGGCAGGAGCGAATAACAGAAGGTCAGAAGCAGATGATAAAGCTCATGGAGGACCAGAGATGCTCAGGTCCCTGATTGCACTGCAGTCAGAACACATCCATGCTCAATTCCTCCTGCATTCCATGCCCTCCCCAAACTTCCCACAGACATTCCCCAAACGTTCCCAGCCCATCACAGTACCCAGAGACATTTTCCATAACAGCTGGATTTACACACAGCTGTGAGATCCTCATTTCAGAGAGTGCTGCTTAAAGTCGTAGCCCTTGTAAGAAATGTTACTCTGTGTATTTCTGTTTAATAAAAATTTAATCTTACAAAGATAATGATTCTTTATTGTGACATATATACTGTGGTTGCAACAGAAATTCACACACAATGGCAATCAGCACATTTGCATACTACAATTAACATTCAGGCAGGAATCATTACAAGTGTCATTCAAAGTGGCAAACAAACAATACCTGCCTGAATGCATTACACAAAGACATTACCATGGCTCATTGTCAACATGCTGCTTCAAAGCCTCCCTGATTCAAATAGCCCCCAATAGCCCTGGTATCTGCCTGCTCAAAAATCAGCTGCCAGGCAAGCCACCTCAATGCTCCACCCCTGGGGAAACTTTTCCCGCTTGGCTTCACAAATGTTATGCAGAGCACAGCAGGCTGCTAAAACCATGGGAATCTTTTCCTTGCTGAGGTCTAATCTGTCAAAAAGGCAGCACCACCAATCCTTTAATCTGTCAAATGCATATTCTATGGTCATTCTGCACCTGCTGAGCCTGTGGTTGAAGTGCTCCTTGCTGCTTTCAAGGTTTCTGGTATAAGGCTTCATGAGCCATAATATACCAGAGTAAGTGGTAGGTTGGCTCTCCCAGGATCACTATGGGCATTTACACATCCCTTATTGGAATTTTCTGGTCTGGAAAGAAAGTCCCTGCAGGCTGCTTTCTATACAAGCCAGTGTTCCTAAAGATGTGTGCCTCATGCACCTTCCCTGACACCCCACACTGATGTCAGTGAAATGATCCCAGTGATCCACCAGCACCTGCAATACCACAGAGAAGTAGTTAGGGAATCCTATTGCCACAAAGCCATCCACTATTTCCTGCATATTGCCCAGAGTCACAGTCCTTCATAGCAGAAGGCGATTAATGGCCTTGCACACTTGCATCACTGCAACCCCCACAATGGACTTCCCAACTCCAAACTGATTCGCAACTGACCAGTAGCAGTCTGGAGTTGGCAGCATTCACACAGTGATGACCACTTGCTTTTCCACTGTGAGGGTAGCTCTCATGTTGGTGTCCTTGCACCACAGGGCAGGCGTGAGTTCCACACACAGTTCAAGGATGGTGGCTTCGTGCATACGAAAGTTCTGCAGCTATTGCTCATCATCCCATACCTGCATCACAAACCAATCCCATCACTCAGTGCTTGTTTTCTGAGCCCAATAGCAATGGTCCGTCATATGCAGCTGCTCTGTGAATGCTAACATCAATCTTGAATTATTTCTTTCCATAGTGCACAGCAGGGCAGGGACCATGGATTCCTGTTCAGATTCCCAACTCATAAAATACTGCTGGATCATCCTCATTGTGTTCATAATGCTTATCACAAGACTGGTGAGCAGTGCAGGATCCATGCTTTCAGGCAGAGATGGCGCGCGCAAAGTTTACAGGAGCAGTTGAAAAATTACATGAAATGTCGGAAGCCCTTGGAATTATAGGACGGAGAAAACTGCATCCTGGGTTGTGATCCCACCCCCATGATACACTGCAATCCATTCCCAGAACTCCTAGCAAGAGAAGGTGGCAATTTGCACAGTGGGATAGCTACCCACAGTCCACTGGTCTCTCTGTCAGTGCTAGAGCACCAACTGTGGACATGCTCTGCTGACACAAGGAGCGTTGTGTGGACATGCATAAGCAATGTAATTACAACAGTTTATGATCGTCAACATAACTTACATCAACTTAACTCTGTAGTGTAGACATGGCTTATGTCTAAATTATACATAGTTTTTGGCTTCAGGTGGTTTAATGCAGCGATGTCATTAGAAACTAAAACACCAATGCAGTCTAAGTGAAAAATTGAAGGCCCACTTTCACAATATGGATCAAGAGTTATGGCAAGATGGGAGGGCTGGAATGGAAGGATGTGGTTGTCTGAAGATTAGGCCACAATTTATAATTTTAGAAAATGTAACACTGTAGTTCTTTTGAAAAATACAGATCATATTAACTAAAATATATTAAGCATTCATTTGGTCATCATCCCATTTTAACTGCTATTTTAGATGAAAATCAAATAAGTTAGCAAAATGATTTACAAAATGTGAAGTACATTTCACAGTGCTGATAAAGTAATTGGACACTTATCGTTTCCTTATTCACACAATACAGTTACACTTTTAAGTCAGCCATTTAAATCGTGTCTTAAATGTGAAAAGCCTGTCATTTCAGCTTAAAGAAATCTGATTTTTCACAGCAAGTGTATGAATTAAGCTTCTTTGTTGTATTGTAAGATTCCTATAGGTTAGGAAACCATGTTGCCCTGCCAAATCCAGACATTTAATTAAATTTAAAGCAGACTTAGATTTGATACGATCAGTACAGAGAAGCAAAATATGAAAAATGAAACTGCAATAAAAATGGCTCAAGGCTGAATTATTTATCAAACTGGTGATCTTGAAGTCCATTAAGAGCTGCAGGCCTAAAAAGCACGTGAAATTACTCAAACTGACAGTCCCAGCAGCAATCTTTTATAACTAGAGGTGAAACTGCAATTCAAGCAAGACACCAGAAGTTGCATTAAAAGACCCTTATTGACTGCAGTTAGTCACCAAAGCTTTTCTATAACATTAACAAGCTACCTTAAACACAGTTCATTCAACCCTAAATATTTTTTTTAAAAAACAACCACAACCACACAAATCGGCTTTGTTCTGAGAGATTTGTGGAAACAAAATACATGGTCCTGTTACACATACTTTTAAGAAATATATAGACGGGGTGCAAAATGTTAATATATTTTGTGGCAGGCCAAAATATAGTGATTACTTTGGATTTCTTTTTTAAATAGGCTGTAAAACAATACACACCACATAGAACCAGTGGTGTAGCGAGGAATGGAAACTTGGGTGGGCCCTAACATATGGTGGATGGTAAATGACAGACTCGCACTAACCCTACTCAAACTAGCACACTAAAAATAGTGGTGTGGATGCGGCGGCACAGACTGGCCACCTGCTCCAAGCCCGCCCAACTCCCTGGGTCTAAGGTAGGGAAGAAGCAAGAGAAACTTCTCTGACTGGAGGAGATGTCTTCCCCTGGTACACACAGCTATGGCCTTTGGGGGTGCAAAATAAGATGTGGGGCCCATGAGGCAGAGGAGCTGCCCCAACACCCACACAGGGAGGAGGGGGGTCTGTGTCGGCTCTCTCTGAGGGTGGTTCTGTAGCTGGGTGGGGGGAATGACCGGAATTCCAGCTCTGTGGGGAAGGGCTCTCCAGGTGCACAGGGTGGATAGGCACCTTCCCCCTCCCCTGTGTGCATGAGGACAAGCCCACTCTCTGAGGGGGAGGTGTGAGGCCATTGTGGAAGGAAGATCCTGGGGGGAGGAGTATTGGACAGCAAGCCCCAGGCATTCACCGCATAGCAGTACTCCTGTCCCTGGGGGCTGGGCTTAGCTCCCTGCTCCAGCCCATTGGCTCTCACCACTCACCAAGTTGGAGGAGCCCACCACAGCAGCAGGTGACTTGTGTGTCTGCACATAGGTAGGGCCCCACCCACGACACCGCACCCTGCCCTCTTTCTGGCTCTGGTGTGCTGGATGTGGGGCTTCGCTTGCCAAACTGGGCACATGCACAGGGTGGCTCAAAATGACAAGGCAGAGCTGCTAGAGCATAGCTTTCTGATGTGCCAAAGTGTCAATACATCCTGGATTTCAGGTGCCTGAGTAATGCTCAGGAGTACCTGGCAGTACTACAGCAGCGGCATATTCACATGGCTACAATGTAGCCATGGTGGCATGTAGAATTGACTATCAGCTTGAACAATCCCTTGAAAGTTTTCTTCCTTCGGCAAGAGTCAGTATGGGAGAATTTAGGCTTCTTAAATCCCTCAAAACTGCATCTTCCAACCTCATTTGTGGTTGGCTCGTACTCTGCTTCCTTTAATTTCAGCCCTATAAGCCTTCTGTCAAAGCGTATCTTCTTCTGCACATTGGACATGACCGCACCATTGCAGTCATCTTGTTCTCAAGTGATGCAAGACTGCAACTTGCTGGAAGTGTCTAAGAAGCCCTTCATTTGTGAGGAAATCAAACCAATGGATGTTAAAAATATGCCATAACTTTGGACAGTGAAAACTGTTTAGTTCTCTCTCCTCAGCTATTTTTAACAGCTACGTTTCTGCTCCATGTAACAGAGCTGTCGTTACTACCATGTTGAATACTTATATCTTAGTTGTCACACAGACATCCCACCATCTAAACAATGGACTTTGAAGGTGCTGAAATGCCACTGATGCAAGACCAGTCTGACATGATTACTTCAGTTATAGAACCTCCTGCTGTCAACTGACTACCCAGATAGATACAAACTATTCACCCATTCAGTGTCATTACTATCCATATGCAGTGCTGGCAGGTCATTGATTTCTATTTTATGGAAGACGGGTTTTATCACCACTGATTTAAGTCTATGATTTTAAGACGCATAGATTCTGCAATTTTTCACTGCTCTTTCAGCATTAGCTGTAGTTGGTCAGTAGCCTCTCAGAATCAGGTAATATCATCCACATACTTGAGATCCTCTAAAGACAAATCTCAAAATTTCACACCTCCTATTTTGGCCTCAATCAGCCTTGTCCTCAGATAGTCTATTAGAATATTAAATAAGGTAAGTGAGAGAAACATCCCTGGTGCACTCCTGCTTATACTGAAAACCAGCCTAATTCATCCATTGGCCTGCCTACAGCTAAATGTACTGTGGTACCTTTCCTGCCCTGGGCACACTGAGTGCTCAGACACCCCATACTAGTGTAAAAGTATCCGTGGTACTGTTTGACGCACTGAGTCAAAAGTAGCTGCAAAGTTGATAAAGTCTATTAACTCCCTTTTGTTGCTATACTTGTGTTTCAGTAACATTCCACACAGCATCAGTTGCATGGATTGTAGATCAACCTGTGCAGAAACCACACTGGTTGTCTCTCATTTTTGGATTGAGACAATATTTCAGTTGGCTCAATGGTATGATCATAAACACTTCCCCTGGGACTGTCAGCAGCATTCATTCCCTATGATCTGAGCAAGCCGCTCTCTCTCCTTTTTTGAAAAAAGGGAAGACGCAGCCCCCCCTTTCCCAATCTTCTAAAAAGTGACCAGTTTCTCAAACTTTTAAGACAACTTTATGAAGTCATTGAACTAAGTCCAGATCTACACTCTTAAGCAGTTCAGATGAAATATTGTCAAGACCGGGTGGGTTATTTCAGAAAATGTTTAGAGGAAGTGATGCTGTAGACAGTGACACCATGCTGCTTTCTGCAGGATTCATTTTGGATGAAGTTGTAGTTTACATTCTGGTGGGTATCCATTCATTATTTTACAAAAATGCTCACACCAATGCCTAAGTTGTGCATCAATATCCTGGCAGTGTTCTCCATTTTTGTCCTTAACTGGCAGAAGCCATGAGAACAGATGTCCAATTAAGGCCTTCAAAGTCTCATTTATGGTCATGTCCAAATAAGGCCTTCAAACTCTGATTTCTGGTCATGTCTTTCAGCGGTTTCCTCAATGCACTGCGCCATATTATTTCACCATTCATTATGATCATTTTAACAAGCCTTCTTCACTGCTTTTTCAAGAAGCTTCTTTTCCTCTACTACCCATTTCCTCCTCCCCTCACTGACTTGCCTCTGACCTTCCCATCAGCACTGCACTTTTTTTTCTCCCCCATAATTGGAAGTTATGTGTAATCCAGCATTGTTTTTTTTTCCCTCTTTAGTCCCAGTTGTTCTCCAGGAATCTCTGTGGTAGAATCCCAAAATAAAGTCCACTCTTTCTCCATGGTAGACAGTTGGTCATCCACTTTGTTGAAAATCACTCCTGCTTAATTATTAGCAATAGTTTCAGGACTACACCTAGCAGTACTACACCCTGCTCAGATATAGGTAGTCATGAATGCTTACAGCCAACCCAGGCCCACCCATGGCTATGCTCCTGCATAGAAGAACAAAGAACAATTACAACTGCACACCCCAATGTAACATTTTCCATCTAACATTTTTCTTTAATTTTTACAGGCTATTGATTAATGAGTATTCTACCATTATATTGTGGGTTGTGCATTCAATCATAAAAAAACTACATATAAGTTTATTGGCAGACATTTTCAAAAATGGGAAGGGGAGGGAGCTAAATTTGGCATCTAACTCTGCATTTAGAAAGCTTAAATAAAGAGACTGATTTTCAGAAGTTTTGCGTACCCAGCAAACTGCTCTTTCCCCAGGGATCCTGACTGTATAAGTCACTTCCCCACCCTACGTGCAGCATGGCTCATTTGCATGCCACATTCACCAAAAGATGTGAAACAAGCCAATAGTCGTAAACAGAAAACTGCTCAGTCATTTTGAAAACTTACAGGGACTTCTAAAGTGATGTAGCTTTCTTCTAATCCTAATGATTTGAAAGACATGGGGAAAACATGTAAAAAATGACCATAACATACAAACAGGAAGTGGAAAAGAAAATATTGTGCTAATGAGAGACAGACCAAAATCTCTCCAAAACAGTGCTTTGCATAAAAATAAAGAGAGATCATGTTTTAATAGTTTGGGTTGAAGGTGTTTAAGGAGAACCTTTTGAATTTGTGTCCATGCCACATTATGTAAAAGCACCCCAACCCACATAATGCAACTGCTGTGTCAGCTAGAGCAGCAGCGTGTGCACTCACCTTTTTCTGCCTCCAAAGACAGAAGTGTGTGTTGGAGGAGCAATTTTTATTTCATATTATTACACCCTCTTTTTCTTTAAAGAAAGATACTGCAAGCTCCTCCGTCAATATGCTCTCACCCCTGCACTGAAAGGGATCGCTTTTAGGGAGTAACTCATTCTGTGCCAATTCAGTTGTTGGCCTCCATGCTTGGACTGTCAAGTAGGATTGGAGTGTGGTGGTTTTTTGTGTGTGTGTGTGTGTGTGTGTTAATACCTTAATGCCACACTTTTGTACGTGCACTTCAGTTTTCACTGCTTGCCTCCTGTTTCATTTGGAAATGTATCTAAATATCTATTGTACCCGTGTCTCCCAACACACACCCACATCATAGTGACCAAGCACTTCACAATTTTTAGAAATACCTCTGTGAGGTAGGGAAGTGTAGTTATCCCCATTTTACAGATGGACTGAGGCACAGAAAGATTAAGTGACTTGACCAAGGGCACACATAATGGTCAGTGGTTTCCCAGTCATTTGGTTTCTTGTAAAGTGACAATATTTCATGGATCACAGTAATCTCAAAAGCTTTGGATGGCTTTGTTTAGCAGCTTGATCTACATTTTGTGCACAGTCTATTGTACAATCCTAAGCCCCTAACATTTGCCACATACATCAATGTGGAGGATTTCTCCTTCTCATATTTATCTGCAATATCACTTGTTTTCAGAAAATTTGGAAGCGCAGCAACCTTCTCCTGCAGTTTTGTGCAAAGTCCTTTTCCACAAAGTCCTTTTCCACAATGAGGGATTCAGGTTGTTCCACTTACCCTTTTTGCCGGACTTGCATCGAATTGGATGAAGTTTTCAATGGGAAGGTTTGAGGTACAGGATGGACTCCTTGGTCACTTCCAGAGAGAGAAACGCCAAGACACAAATTGAAAACCTGGCCTGGCCATATGAGAATGGACATTTCAACACAATTCTGTTTTGTGAAAATATTGAAAAGATGTTGTATTCCAATGTAGCATGGAAACAAATTACAAAAGTTGTTGCTTACTTTAATTGTTGTCCTCCAGCCAGCTCTGAGGAAAAGAGTGTGACACACAAGATTGCTATTAAAGCCTGAGCTGAATTGCCTGGCCTATTACATGACATGAGGCAGAGTTATAGAACACTTATTCTTGTCAGCTGGCAAAAGCAGTAATCTATCGACTCCAGTGGCTACTAACGTTAGTGTTACCTTAGCTTACAAAATTGCCTTGCATTTCTCAAAAATCATCTCCATGTTTCTCATTTTTTCTAAATTGGATTAACACATTCCGTAGTTTGTCTCTAACAAGCTACCATATAACAAGTGTTTTCAAAGAAAGTGCATCTGTGAATCTGATTAATGTATAGTTTTTAATTCTGTTATTATTCCAGATCACTTAAGAAATTTAACAATACTAGTTCCAATATGCGGCTCCTGCTGAGCCCCGCTTTGCTATTTTACCATTTATAATTGTTCTCTATTTATTGTTGTTCAGCCAATTTTGTACTAACACCAAAATTATGTTTATTCGAACAATATCATTTCAGCTTAATTAGACTCCCATGTGGTAACCCATTGAACCTTTACAGAAATCTAGCTAGGTTATGTCCTTTATCTATTGAAATTGTAATTGAATCAACAATAGCAATTAAGTTTGGCACATACTGTTTATGAACTCATGTTGCCTACAACTCATCAACTTACATGCCTCCAAGTACCTATACCGTGACTACCTTACTACTTATTTCAGCATTTTACATCATAAATGAGAGCTTAGTCTCATTGGTTGGAAATATTTTTGAGCTCCAAAATTAGTCTTCTAAATAAATGTTTTAATTAAAAACAATGACACAGAACTCAGATACAGCATGACTCACTATAATGACAACTGCATGCCTTTACATATTTAAACAGATATGCACACAGATCAATTTTACTAACAGGAGAAATCTTGTACTTCACTTCTCATCTTATCTGTTTCCAAATTAGGAAGGAGAGAGAAATGTCAACACCTGCATGTTCATGATATATTATAAAAGCTTGAAACAGAAGTAGTAACTTATTGACAGCTCTTAAGAGTAAGTAAAAATAAATTCACTTCACCTCAAAGCTTCTGGCCACACATCCGCCCTCAGTTATTCTAAACATAAAAAGTATTCCTCTCATAGCACTGACAGACATCAAGATATCAACATTAAGCTATACACCATAGGTTGACCAGATGTATCTTTTTTCCATTTGAATATTATTATACCAAAATAGAACTTTGGTCTAGGTGCAAGGATGCTGTATAATTATTAATGCATGACTACACAAATCAATTAGGCAATATCTTACAATACAACTAGTCTATTGGTATCCTGTTTGCATCATCATTATGCTGTTATTTCTTAGTAACCACACAGTATGTAAATCTCTGTACTGTAACTGGATAACCATTACAGCCAGAATACTTGGATTTCCACATTTTGCAAGTCGTTCTATTCTGATTGGCTACTGCATTTTCTCTTGTCCAAATTACTCCTGTACTCATAACTGTCAAGCTACTTGCCAGCACTGCCAGCTGCAGTGCTTCAGTATAGACTTTCCCTACAGAGCATTGAGAGGTTCTCCCATCACTGTAGTTAAAGCAGCTCCCTAGCAGGTGGTAGCTAGGCTGACAGAATTCTTCCATCAGCGTACACCAGGAGTTAGATCGGCTTAACTCTGTCAGTCAGTGGTGTATATATAGCACAGCCCTCAGCAACACAGCTAAGTCAACCTATGTTTTTAATGTAGGCTTGGCCTAATCAACTTCATATGATCATAGAAGAGCAGGGTTGGAAGAGACCTCAGGTTGTCATCTAGTCCAACCCCCTGCTCAAAGCAGGACCAACACCAACTAAATCATCCCAGCCAGGGCTTTGTCAAGCCAGGCCTTAAAAATCTCTAAAGATGGAGATTCTACTACCTCCCTAGGTAACCCATTGCAGTGCCTCACCACCCTCTTAGTGTAATAGTGTTTCCTAATATCCAACCTAAACTTCCTCCACAGCAATTTGAGACCATTGCTTCTTGTTCTGCCACTGAGAACAGCTGACCTCCATCCTCTTTGGAACTCCCCTTCAGGTAGTTGAAGGCTGCTATCAAATCCCCCGTCACTCTTCTCTTCTGCAGACTAAATAACCTGTTCCCTCAGCCTCTCCTTGTAAGTCATATGCCCCACCCCCGATTATTTTCGTTGCCCTCTGCTGGACTCCAATTTGTCCACATCCTTTTCTGTAGTGGGGGTCCCAAAACTGGATGCAATACTCCATATGTGGCCTCACCCAGTGTTGAATAGAGGGGAATAATCACTTCCCTCAATCTGCGGGCAAGGCTCCTACTAATGCAGCCCAATATGCCTTTAGCCTTCTTGGCAACAAGGGCACACTGCTGACTCATATCCAGCTTCTCGTCCACTGTAATCCCCAGGTCCTTGTCTACAGAAAAGACGGTTACTCACCGTTGTAACTGTTGTTCTTCGAGATGTGTTGCTCCTATCCATTCCAGATAGGTGTGTGCGCGCCTAACTGGAATGCATAGGAGCAATCACTCGAAGAAGAAAAGACGGTTACTCACCGTTGTAACTGTTGTTCTTCGAGATGTGTTGCTCCTATCCATTCCAGTTAGGCGCGCACACACCTAACTGGAATGCATAGGAGCAATCACTCGAAGAAGAACTGCTGCTTAGGCAGTCGGTCCCCAGCCTGTAGCGATGCATGGGATTCTTCAGTCTTCAGTGCGGGACTCTGCATTTATCCTAGTTGAACCTCATCAGATTTCTTTTGGCCCAAACCTCCGATTTGTCTAAGTCACTCTGGACCCTATCCCGCTGGACCATCCAGCGTACCTACCTCTCCTGCCAGCTTAGAGTCATCTGCAAATTTACTCAGGGTGCAATCCATCCTAACATCCAGATCATTAATAAAGATGTTGACCAAAGCCGGCCCCAGGACCGACCCTTGGAGTACTCCGCTTGATACCACCTGCCAACTAGACATCAAGCCGTTGATCACTACACCCTTACATTCTTCAACTAAAGCAGAAAAAAAACCTCCATGTTATGAGACTTGGAAAAAAAAACCTACCCCAAAATTCATAAAAATGGGGTTCTCACACAGGTGAGAAGGAAATTGTTTTACAACCTTGACTGGATTTCTAGCCCCTCTCTTATGCTTTCCATTCTAGAAATTAGCAAGGCTTGTGGCATTGCAATACATATGGAGAATCTGAGCTGCTTCCCACTTCAGCCATAAAACAAAGATAAGGACATCAGAGAGGTCCAAAAGTTGTTTTGGTTTTCAGATCTTTTTACACAGTGGTTCTCAAACTGTGGGTTGGGAACACAGTGGTCAAGACCGCATTTTAATGGGGTCGCCAGAGCCAGCATTAGACTTGCTGGGACCCAGGGCTGAAGCTGAAGCCCAAGCTCCACCCCCACCTGGGGCTCAGGCTCCAGCCCCCTCTCCCCCAACCTGGGGTCATGTGGTAATTTTGTTGTCACAAGGAGGTTGCGATGCCATGAAATTTGAGAACCCCTATGTTAAACTATTATTGTTTAAAAAACTAGGTTAAACCATTTTCTTTTCAACACTTGAACAGCCCCTTTGGAAACAAGCTTCCTTCATTTACAGTTTGAATCCTTCATCTTCATTTTCACAGTAATAAAAACGTGATGGGACTTGGAATTCACTTTCCTTTACTGAACCCCAAACTGATTATTACCTATGAAAGAGGAAGCACTCTTTAATTATTGACACAAGCACACATTGCACACAGATCGCACACCCTTTGGTGTTCAATTTAACCCTCAACTGAGAAGCCCAAATCTCAGGTGGAAACTCTGATCTCCCTTTGCACTTTTATTAGAATAACATCAGTTTTCCCATCCCAGAAAAATATCTTGTTCTAATGGGAGATTCTTACGTTTTGTCAGAAGCAGCAGGGATGCCTCTAGCATCTCCACATGGAAATCATCTTTTACGTGTGGGGTTTGCAGATGCGGTCACTGCATTTCTGAACAGTGAGGGGCCCCTTCCCCAGCATTTTTGCAGGCATAGTTAGTGAAGTCTTCATCAATCTTTCTTCCCCCTCACACGTAGATATAATTTATACCTCCTTTTGACTCACTCGTTCAGTTTCCTCATCTTGGCTGCCACCATTTCCTCATCTTCTCCAGCTGACACACAAGCCCTGAATGAAATTGGCCTCTAAGGGCATGTCTATACTGCATCTGGAAGGAAGCTCCCCCCAGCCCAGATTTGTGCTAGCACTCTAAAAACAGCTGTGTAAATGGTGCTTCAATGTTGCAGCTCAAGCCAGAGTTTGGGCTCCCAAACCCACCTCTTCCACAGGCTTCAGAGCCCAAGCCATAATCTCCACATTGCTATTTTCAAGCATGCCAGCTTGAACCCTGCTCGCGCAAGTCAACCAACCTGGGCTAGAAGGCTTCTCCCAGCTGCAGTGTAGATATACCCTGAGAAAGCTGTACTGGTGTTTTGACATTTGCTGGCACTGACTACTTCTGTTACTTGCAGCAGTTTCAAACCCAATTTAAAAACAGCTTTAAACAGAAAGCATTATTTAGCCAGGAACCAGGGACCATCTTAAAAAAAAGGGGAGTCAAGATCTTTGGTACAAAGTGTGAATTTCACATGAATTTCAGCACAATATGTATATGATAAGTCCCTTTTCACCTTCATAAAGACTGGAACTACATTTGTCCTTCCCCAAATCACTGATGTTATCTATGGTTAATAATAAAAAGGCCCATTAGTTGTACAGCAGTCTTCAAGAGTTTTTGATTCATATGAACCCTTAGCTTTATCGTCTATCCCAGATGATAATAAAATAGTAGTGTTTTTGAAGACATTTATACTTGCTATCTGGCCAGAATGCCTCCAGTCACCATCATCTGCATCTTACACCTCATTGTCAGGAATTGCAGTTGAATCTGTAGGACTGATCTTATTTCCCCTCCCCCCCCCCCGCCCCAGTCACAAGTTTTCCTTTACAGTCCTTCTAAACATTTACGTACATTTACAATAAATTACCTAGAGACAAGGTGGGTAAGGTAATCTTTAATTGGACCAACTTCTGCTGGTGAAAGAGACAAACTTTCAAGCCACACAGAGCTGCTTCTTCCTGCGAACAATAAATTACCCAGTTATTTGCACAGACAAAACTGGCAAATATGCTTCTTCCATGTTCTGGGCATTATTTTTTTCGTTTTAGCCTTTGTCCTCCCATTTAGAAACACTGTCTTTTTGGTTGTACTTGTTTAATAATATGGTGATGCAAACGGACATCAGTAATAACAAGCTTGGTGCAAGGCCAGAGGAAGGATTTATAATTAATGGGGCTCTGTAACTAACAGGATCCAAATACCATTAGCCACAAGCAACTACGGGGCCTCAAGTCAGCCTGATCTGTTGAGATACATAGTGTGTGTTTGGTCAGTGATAGAAAGAACAAGTGAGTTCCTGTCTCTTCTGGATTCAGTAATAAGAGGATTAAGACAATACCACTAGGTAACTTATTTCCCCCTTATTCTTATAAGCAAAAGAAATTGAAATATTCAGGAGGGGGTCAGGAACAATACGAACAATATCACCACTATGTCAGTGACTCATAAGTGTCACAATGTCATCTTGTTTCCTTCTTTCTAAAGAAGTGTAATTTTGTGCTGATACAGTATTTACCTATACATTTTCCGCTAGACATTAATATTCACTGCGAGTAACTTTAAATCATAAAAATGTATTATTTGCTCCATAAACTATAGATATATCCTTCTGGCATAGGTAGACCAGTTTATACAGTACAATTTTGTTTAAGCAACTACTTCTTATCTGAAAAACACTCCCATTGGAAGCCGAGTTGCATCTCACATCTGTTTGCATCAGAAAAACTGCAAAGTGTGTGTTGAATTTAATGGCATCCTGCAACAATGCAGTGTTAACTCACAATTTTATTGCCAATCTTGTGATACTTTCCTAAAGTCCCAGCTCTTGGAGGCTCATGATTAGCTGAAAATCTCAGCTCTTATTTAAAAAACAAAAAAGTTTCTAACACTCATAGTTGCAAAGAAAAGCATGAAAACTTGACTCATGTATGCCTTAGAGACTCAAAAAACCAGAAGGTAAACATCATGCTTTGTAAGCCAATCTCACGCCTTTTTGGGGAATAACTCATGACTTCAGAATGATTGGGGTTGACAATACTGCATATATAGTGTGTGTGTCATATCATCCATCTGTCACTGAGTAAAATCCTTATGAAATATCCAATTAGCTGCTGTTTTTATCAATTGTACATTTCAAAAAAATTTTTATTAAAAAACAGCAGATATTTAATGCCAGAGTAATTAGATAACTGTGCACTAGTCACTTACCCACAGTAAAAAGTATAAAATCCATCTTAAACTTTGATTAAAAACAAACAATTAGTAAAACTACCTCCTACTCAGCCACACATGTGAGATAACCAACATAACCAAAGTGTTTCTGTTGGGAGGATTTTCTTTTTTAAAAACAAGCAGCCTACAACACATATTATAAGTAACCAAAATGCTTACTAACCTTCACCTATAGCAGCTTCTTCAGTACCACTATAATTAAATCATAGGTATAAAAAGATAGCCTGCAAATCTCTCTGCTCCATTTGAGGAATCTGGTAATGTGGCAAATAGTGCTCATAAACATATTGCTCCAGATGAAGAAATTTTGTAGGAAGATTTGCAGGTTGCCTTTAGTGTTATACTCAACACAAATCAATGAATACTTTGACCAGGCTCACACATGTTGAAGATTTATAGGATGCAAGAGTCTGTTTTTATCTGGTGTAGAGGTAGAAAGATGGGGGGAAACTGGTTATTCATGAAAATGAGTTCATACAACTGGTTTGAACAAGGCACAATGCATGCAGGTACTACCTAAACTGCTTCTCAAATCACTGAGCAAACTGAATACAGACATTAATAAATAATTATGGCATGCACAAAAAGTCACTGTTACAGTTAAACATAACCATGCAATAAGGTTTAAATTCTACTCTCAACCTGCCCTCTTATTCTTAGGCATTGATAGGTCAAATCTTTTTTCCCTATCATATGCACTGCAACACTCTGCCACAATGGAGAGGATTAAGGATGGAGTTTCAGCGATATTCTAAGCTTAATATCTTGTTAGACTAATATTTGAATGGTATTTTTTACCTGCTGTATCAAGTTTATGACAGGAGTGTTCCATATTAAAGAGGATCATGAACTACTCAGCTTGTACTGTAGATTCAGAATCACTACAGTTTGGAGACTATGGCCTGGGAAACTTGGTACTACAGGAATACAATTTAAAAAATAGCACCACTAAATGAATCTTTAGAAATAAGGGTCTCCAAATCTCATTTTGGTATGGATCCAAAATGAGTGTAGCTACCCTGACATTAAGACTCTGTAGAATCTTTTCCTTTTGCAGTCTCTCATTCACTAAAACCAAGGTCATCTCTACCTTTTCAGTTCAAGGCTCGAACATGCCATTCCACTCTTGACAAGTGACATTAATTGGTAATGCAGTGCTATTGTAGCCGTGTTCGTCCCAGGATATTAGAGACACAAGGTGGGTGAAGTAATATCTTTCTCACCCCAACAGAAGTTGGGTCAATTAAAGAAGTTTTCAAGCTTACACAAACTCTTTCTTCAGATCTGGGTTACTTCTTACAGAATATATTTGTGATTTACATGGAAAGAGATGGTTTTACTAACTCCAAGACCTGCAAGTTCAAGTGGGTTCTTTTTGGCTCCAGAATCACAGGCAATCGTTCTATAATTGGGGTGCTTCAAGGGAATAAGGACTGACCAGTGATTGGGGCATGAGCCCAGGACATGGGAGACCTAGGTTCAATTTCCTGCTCAGGTTTCTTGTGTTTTTGGGCAAGTCACTTTCCTCTCTGTGCTTCAGATTCCCCATCTGCAAAATGGGGATAACAGCACTTCTCTACCTCACAGGGTTGTTGTGAGGATAAATACACTAATGATTGTGAGGCACTCTCAGAAATGGAAGTACCCAAGATAAACAGTTAATTCTGCCAAGTATGTATTGTCAGAGGGATGATGGATAACAGAATCCAGCTCATTCTCACACAGCTGCATGAGTTCTGCAGTGCTAAAGAGAGTAAAATTTGTCAGTGTAAATCTAAGATGTGCCTCTGCTTTACGGACAGAAATTGTACAATAAAAAGGTGCCATTTTTACAGTCACAACTCCCACCCCCCATTCTCTACATAATAATATTTAGTGAAAATATACAATGAAAGCCCAAACAAAACCCTATTGTTGAGATTATCCACCCAAATATCACACCTTCAATTACCAACCAGTTTCTTTATTAAGAAAAAAGTTTGCCAAAGTAACTGCTGTCACTTTATTCACTCTATGCTTACTCTGTGAGAACCTGTTAGAACATCCTGTTCTTTAATGCCTTTAGGAATCATTCACAGACATGGATAAGATGAATCACTGGTGAGGTCTGCACTCGTAACTGTGGCAACTTACTATGGGAAAGACAGATGCTTTTTAAAAAGAAAAAGCAAGCAACATTTTTCATTTAAGCCACAGAAAACTACTTCCTTGAGTCACAGACTATGACAATAAAATCGCTATGCAATTCTTCCTCTATATGCAGCACTCTTTCCTGCCATGACCGTTTCACAAAATGAAGTGTGGGTTCTGTGTGTGAAACGAAATCCACAGGATGCCTGTTATGCATTCTCCTTACACAAGAGTGAAGCCAGTTTTACTTTTCATGCTGAAAACAGTTCATGTTAAAATGAAAGACAGCATGAGGTAATTGTTTTCATGAAAGCGTCCCACTGCTAATGCACCTGCTTCCCCCTCCCCACACACACTTCTTAGTAAGAACTTTATGCAGTCCTATGCATTAGAAATCAGTGCAGGCCTTCTTCTAGAAGTGCAGCTTACATGCAACACTTGGAGCAATTCAGAATGCAATCTTTGCATGGCTCTGAAACAAGAAGTGGTCCATCTTTGCTAACGAATCCAGTAGTCATAGAAGCGACTCCCTTTTTCCTATCTGAAAAAGGCCATTCAAATTCCATTTCATCTTCATCTCGTAGCTATGTGGCAAAGCAGCAACAACCATGGGCTATGTACAGCAGGATTTATTGTTCACTAAAAGCTTCAGTAGATTGCCCGAGGATTCTTGGTGCTATAGTAAGCCTCACATGCAGCTACATAAGCAGACTCTGGGAAGAAGTCGTCATGATATTCGGCTAGAAACCTGAGAAGAAAGCACACAGATTAAAATCAGACAAAGACTTAGGTTTAAAGATGCAGTAAAATAGGCTGTGCAATTCTCAAAGTGTTTTTTAAGTTTAGCAAATCATGTGCTGATGTACATAGTCCTTCATGCACAAGTTTCAAAGCTTAAAAAGTGCTAAAGTCTTACACACATAGTGAAGAAGCCTTTCCCCTCATACTTTCAAATCTTAAGGAGATTGAAGGAATTTGCTCAAGCATCACCAAAAAAAACACAAACAGCTGGGATAGAGGCTATGTATGGAAAATTTCAGTGCAAAACAAAAGTTTCAGGAAATAAGCATATGAAAACAAGGGGATACTGTAGAAATGTTTTCACAACTTTAACTGTAGCAGACACCACCTATGTCTACTATGTACTTTCACCCATATTTATTTTAAATGGAATCTGTAGCTCTACACAGATAGCTTTTATTGGATATCCAATAAAACCGACAGCTTACAGCCTTGAAAGTAAATATAATCCCATTTTCTGTCCTCCTGCAAGCATTCATAGAATATCAGGGTTGGAAGGGACCTCAGGAGGTCATCTAGTCCAACCCCCTGCTCAAAGCAGGACCAATTCCCAACTAAATCATCCCAGCCAGGGCTTTGTCAAGCCTGACCTTAAAAACCTCTAAGGAAGGAGGTTCCACCACCTCCCTAGGTAACCCATTCCAGTGCTTCACCACCCTCCGAGTGAAAAAGTTTTTCCTAATATCCAACCTAAACCTCCCCCACTGCAATTTGAGACCTTTACTCCTTGTTCTGTCATCTGGTACCACTGAGAACAGTCTAGATCCATCCCCTTTGGAACCCCTTTCAGGTAGTTGAAAGCAGCTATTAAATCCCCCCTCATTCTTCTCTTCTGCAGACTTCTGCCTCTCCTCATAAGTCATGTGCTCCAGCCCCCTAATCATTTTTGTTGCCCTCCGCTGGACTCTTTCCAATTTTTCCACATCCTCCTTGTAGTGTGGGGCCCAAAACTGGACACAGTACTCCAGATGAGGCCTCACCAATGTCGAATAGAGGGGAATGATCACGTCCCTCGATCTGCTGGCAATGCCCTTATTTATACAGCCCCAAAATGCTGTTAGCCTTCTTGGCAACAAGGGCACACTGTTGACTCATATCCAGCTTCTCGTTCACTGTAACTCCTAGGTCCCTTTCTGCAGAACTGCTTCCTACCCATTCGGTCCCTAGTCTGTAAGAGTGAATGGGATTCTTCCGTCCTAAGTGCAGGACTCTGCACTTGTCCTTGTTGAACCTCATCAGGTTTCTTTTGGCCCAATCCTCTAATTTGTCTAGGTCCCTCTGTATCCTATCCCTACCCTCCAGCCTACCACTCCTGCCAGTTTAGTGTCATCTGCAAACTTGCTGAGAGTGCAGTCCACGCCATCCTCTAGATCATTAATGAAGATATTGAACAAATCCGGCCCCAGGACCGACCCTTGGAGCACTCCACTTGAAACCGGCTGCCAACTAGACATGGAGCCGTTGATCACTACCCGTTGAGCCTGACGATCTAGCCAGCTTTCTAACCACCTTATAGTCCATTCATTCAGCCCATACTTCTTTAACTTGCTGGCAAGAATACTGTGGGAGACTGTATCAAAAGCTTTGCTAAAGTCAAGGAATAACACATCCACTGCTTTCCCCTCATCCACAGACCCAGTAATCTCCTCATAGAAGGCAATCAGCTTAGTCAGGTATGACTTGCCCTTAGTGAATCCATGCTGACTGTTCCTGATCACTTTCCTCTCCTCTAAGTGCTTCAGAATTAGCCCCTTCTTTCATGGATTTTTAATTCTCTCTCACACAACACACACACGAATGGATTTAGGGCCAGGTGAGCCAGGCAATCAGCTGGGGTGCTGGGCTTGGGTGCTCTTTTTGTTGTTAGCGACAAAAGGGAAAATAGAATGTTTGAAGTAAAATGTTTCAGGTATTCCATATGTGGATTCATTTTTCACTAATCTTCTACAATGTTCTGGACCTTTGTAAAATCTCATGGAACCTTCCAGACTTTCTGAGAACTACATTTTCCTCAAACCTCCTACAATGTCGTCAGCCATGCCCTTGTGAGTATATAAGGGGTATGGATTCGCCAGTCAGTCAGCGAGATATAAAGAACGAACTGAAGTAAAATGAGAGCCCAACTGCAATATTGTGATCCTTGTTTTATTGTGTAATTGTGAAAGTATACTTGTGTTTTAAGACATGAAGAAGGTAAGTAGCAATTAATAAAGGACATATTTAATGAAATGCCAGAGATATCTATCAAATGCCTATCTACGCAACAATATAACAGAAATACTGACACTTCTTTTGCCATGCTTAACACGTTTGATAACTTTATAAGACTGCGGAACATAGACTTTTGCTCTCCCTAACATTGTCTATTTTCCTCTGTAAGAAATAAAAGATGCCCCTGAAGAAGCCTTGAGGAGCTCAGTATAGGAAGTGAAAAGCTCAACTGTAATCCAGTTTGCAGCAACAGGCAAATTTGATGGGAAAACATCTGAAGCAGAACATAGACCAGGCTTTAGGCAATACCGATTGTCCCAGTGCAGAAGAAATTGAGGAGCAAAGTATAAATAATGGAAGTCCTATTACTAAGGAATTAACAGATTTACCTGAAGATAAGGAATGAAATGTGAGGAAAGTGATGGAAAATCATCCAGTTTTCCTGGCATTGTAAAGGAGAGTGATGACAAAGAAGAATCTAGTTTACATGAAAAGGAGAGAAATAATAAAGAATTAGCCTTGCATGATGACAAACAGTAGTGAGAAAAACCTGCACACCACAAATCGATACATTAGATTCTGCTTTATGGTCAGTGGTCCAAACTCTGCTGATAATGATAATACAATTTTGAACGGGCCAAGAAAAAAAATCGAGAATAACATTTCCAGCAAATGAGTAGAAGCAACACTTCTCTAAGTCGCACTGCAAGAGAGTGCTTGAGAATGGTGAGAAATTGAATTGGTGTTTGCTACTCAATATCAATGGACAAAACGTTCTGGTTTTGTTACAAAATAATTGACAAGAATGCCAAGTCACTGCTTGCACTTTCTGATTACAATCACTGGCATAATTTAGCTGATTCTCTGAAGCAACATGAAAAGTCACCCAACAATTTTACAGCTTCCCCCAAATGGATGTCGGTCAGAAAACCAGCGCAACATTAATACAGAAACCCAGCATTGGAGGAACGTGCTCAAGCGTCTGATCTCAATTATCCTCTTCCTGGCAAAGAATAATTTGGCTTTCCAGGGCTCGCCAGATAAGTTGTTCACTGAGCATAACGGTAATTTCCTCAGTTTGGTAGAGCTCCTGGGGAAATATGATGATGTCATGCGTGAGCACCTACGTAGAGTAGTTTGTAAAGAAGCTATGGACCATTACTGCAGCAAAATTATTCAAAACAAATTGATTGACCTTATGGCAAGGAATGTGTTTGATAACATATTGATGCAGCTCAGCAAAATTAAGTACTATGCCAAAATAATGGACTGCATTCCTGATATTAGACACTGTGAAAAGATGTTTACAGTAAGATTTGTTGTTGAGAAGGAAGGCTATAGCCAAGTAAACGAATGCTTTATCTGTTTTTGGTCTGTGGATGACTACTGGAAAAGACCAGCAGAACTGTTTATGAATGTTTTGAATGAGAATAAAATAAAGCTTCAGGACTACAACAAGGCTACAACAATGGCATGAATATGAAGGAAGAAACAGTGGCATCCAGACAAAGGTCCTTGTGCTGAATCCAAGAGCTTTCTTTCGTGCCTTGTAGCTGCCGTTCTCTCAGCCTGGTTGTGTCAGATGCAGCATTGTCATCTTTAGATTCAGTATCTCTCTTCAGTGTACTGCAAAGGATAAATATCCTGTTTTCAGCATCAACTATCAGGTGGAAGATCCTCACGGACAATGTTACAAATCTGACCATGAAGCTGATAAGTGGCTCTTGCTGGGAGAGCCACATTGACAGCGTAAGACCAGTGAGCTAACAAGTGACTGAGGTATACAATGCCTGGATGGAACTGGTGCAGTCGAGTAAACCTGAGGCCAGAATTCAACAAGGCATAAAGCTAGCCAAACCAGATCACTGACTTCAAATTTCTGGTCTCAATTGTGGTTTGGATGATATCCTGTTCCAAGTAAACATTCTAAGCAAGGCATTACAAACTCAGTCAATGGATATGACAACTGCTACTATTTTGATGAGAAGTTGCCTTGATTTTGTTGTGGCCTACAGAGACAATGGATTTGAAGATGCCATCACTGTTGGCAAAGAAATGGTGGAAAACTTAGGAGTTCAGCCGGTCTTCAAGAAAACTCGTATTCATCGGAAGAAGAGAAAGTTTGGTTATGAGGGAAGAGATGAGGTAACGGGAAACTCAGAAGAAAAATTCGAGAGTTTTTTTGCTTGCTCACTGACACTGCTCAAGTGTCCACCGAAGAAAGGTTAAGATAAATGAAGCACCACAGAAACACCTGGGGAGTTTTGTCTGACCTTAGTAAGCTCCAGTATACTGTAAAACACTCTTGAACAATTGTATGGACCTTCACCAGACGCTGACACATGGGGAATATTCAGATGTCAATGATAAAGACCTCTATGTCAAACTGGACAACATCTGTCACATTCTGCCACAGAGTGGCACTCGCCACTCCAAGTTCTCCAATTCATTCAAGATGCAGAGCTGAAGGACACTAATGTGTGAATAGCTTTGAGGATTCTGCTCATGCTGCCAGTCAGAGTCGCAAGCGATGAGCACAGCTTTTCAAAACTCATGCTCATTAAAACATATCTTTGATCGACGATTGCTGACAAGACTGACATCGCTTGCTATTTTACCGCTTGAAAATGCCACTGGCCAATCTTTGGATCTCTCTCATGCTGTGATTCAGTTTGCGAGGGCAAAGGCGAGAAAACGACCTTCTGAACTAAAGGACTAGGGTTAACATTCTAAGGTCCACTGTAATATTATTTAATACTGGGGTCCACCCAATGTTGGTGCACTGTTCAATTTCTTGATGTTAGTACATTTCAGTTATTCTTAAAATTAAAAAGTTTCTATAAACTTAGAGGAAACTAAATTTTATTTGCTTATACATTGCATGATAAATACAGATTTACAGATCCTAGTGTGCAAATTTATCGTATATGATAGAGATAAATAATGCATGCAAATAGTGCATCAAAGTCATGAAATGGACTACGACTGCGATAACAAATAAGGTATTCAAAAGTTTAACGGGGGGGGCACCGAAGACATTCCTTGCCTGGGGTGCCATTTGGTCTAGGGCAGGCCCTGATTCCACACACACGTGTTCCTTTGTAGACACTGCAGTTCCACAGCCACATAATATGGCATTTTTCCAAGATGCCACAAAATGCATCATTTTGTTGTAGCAGGGTGACATTTTGTTGTCTCCTTGTTCTGCTGCGACCTGCCTCTTGTTCGCCAGCTTTCCCCATAAAGGGAAGTTACCTGGCTTACAGTGCACATTCCCTTCACTCTTCCAACCCCCTTTTTTCATGGCTTCATGGAAGCCACACCTGGAACCCAGCTTTGATACAGAAACATGAGGGAGACCCAAGCAGTGTAGCCTGGAGAGCTGAGCCCAGGAAGCAATGGTGCAGCCACCAATGCTTGGGGAAAGAGCTGCTAAAACTGACAAGCTCTCCCTTCTCTGGGACACATGCACATGAAACCAGGGTTTGGGAATGGACAAGTTTAGTAAAAAACAAAACAAAACCCCTCCTTCTCAAAAATAATCCATGTAGAAAATAAACAAGTTTTATATCACTTAGTATTTCCAACTATTAGCCATACTTTGCACATTAGTACATGGGTAGGGAAGCAATGGAAATCTGGCCCCACTGTGCTTGGCTCTTGGACAGAAGTTATCTGTTAGAAGCCAGAACTGCAGTCAGTAAATTTAGTATAATAAATACTTTGGTATATACGATCTAGATGAAAGTGGTACCAATGATGTTCAGCATATAATGTATAAAAAAACTGTACATTTCTCCAACCTTATTCCTCACTAAGCTCCCCTTAAATAAGTAATTTCTTTTGATCTTGTATATTAAGAAATCTGAAGCAGCAAAGAATACTGAAAAAGAAGATTCTACACATAAGGCAATCAAAATTTAAACAGAAATACATTAATTACTAAAAGCTCAGAAGTTTATCTTTCATTTTAAATAGAAACAGACTACAGCAACCATGGAAAGGTGTTCTCTACAACACTTGCCTTTACTTAAAACTTTATTCAGAACAGGGTATCAAACATGTTATTTCTCTGGTTTTGCTTAAGCAAGACCACTACTTCAATATTTATAAAAAATAAAATAATGTAAGCAATAAAAGACAGACATTTTATCTAGTGAAAATCTCTTTGATTCATCATTATTTGTTCAGAGTGGCCTCTGCCATCCTATGAAATTTCATTCATTCTCATGGGTGTTAATTACAGAAAGTCAACAGTGTAGGCTGGCAGAGCTCTATATTGGGCATAAAAGGTCCCACTTTTAAATCATGTTGATGGGCCAAGACCGGGGCGGGAAGGAAGGGGGCAGGGGAGACGATATGTTTCCATGTGATAGAATTGTGCCTTTTGGGCAGGTAGAGGGGGGAATGGAGTTGCTTAGGAATTTACATACAGAAAACTACATTAGAAGAACTCAAACTGCCAAGTTACCTTAATTCTGGCATTATGTATTTGAGCAAGAGGGTTGCGAGGAGGTGGAGGGGGAAGGATGTTCCTTTGTGTTTAAAGCAAGGATTCCAGAGGCTCTGTCACATACTGATGCTGGGCAAAACTATCATAATGTATGTGTATAAGGGCCAAATTGAAGGGCAATCTTCATTTTGGCATTTCCTAACTTATGAATACTTTATTGTGCACTGTATGTTTTTAAGTTAGTCTTCTATATGCAATATAATATGCACATTCTACTAGTTTCACACTAGTTCCTGCAAAAGCTATCAGGAGATTTTGCTCAGTATTTAACAAGCTAGCACGGGATTCTGAAACCGGGGGTTGGGACATGAGCTGTCTGCCTCCACCCCAAACCCCGCTTTGCCTCCAGCATTTATAATGGTGTTAAATATATTTAAAAAGTGTTTATAGTTTATAAGGGGGGGGTCTCACTCAGAGGATTGCTATGTGAAAGGGGTCACCAGTACAAAAGTTTGAGAACCACTGGGGTAGCACAAAGCAGAAAGGCACATATGATTAGGGGGCAGATAGACAGAATTGAAGACTTCTATGAAAATTACCCTCATCTGAGGTAAAGAAATGGTATTAAATGGCTCAGCAGAGTTACAGATGTATTATTACAGCTTTCTGTTCACAGAAATGACGACGGTTCCTTATGTATCTGGTCCTTAAAGAATAAAAGGCTGCTCTTCACAATCAAAGAAACTGAAGATACTTTATAGTGAATATAAATGGGTTTTATAGGACAGTACTTTGGCAGTTGCCAAGATGAATAAAAAGAGTAGGAACACTTTTACTGATGAATAAAAACTAATATAGAACCAGAACTCAATGCAGTAATCAAGATTTTAATAATCTGTGTCTCCACACCACCTTAGCTGATCACTAGACAAATAGGTGCCACTCTGCTAAGTTTACCAGGCTGCACAACTAGTCAAAGACTTTATGCAACACTTAACACAGAACATATGATGGCACTCCTTAAAAAAACAAACCTCTATTTCAAGAGTCAACGAAAAACTCTCCCTGCTCCCACAGAAACGGTTTGTCATATGTACTATGCACCTGTTTTACTGTAGGAAAACACTACAAAAAGCCTACCATAAATATAGTAGTTTTTTAAAAACAAGGAATGCTGAATGATAAAATACTACTGGACTTGACTAAGCTTTGTCTCTGTCCCTGGGATAGGTGGGTTGAATAGAGTTGGAATGAAGCACTTAAGCAGAACTGAGCTAATAAGAGTCCCTCATTAAATCTAATTCTAAATTTATTAAAGAGCAATTAAGTGTGCAGTCTACAAACAAAAAAGGTGAAAAAATTTATAATGTAAGTGACATTCTCTTTGATCCCAGCACCAAAAGGTGGATCCTAGGGTGAAGTAATTTTAAATTACATTAACAAAATGGGAGCATCTGTGAGGGGTATCAGCTTGGTTGAAATATTCCAGAGGTAAACTTAGGCTATGTCTACACTACCGGGGTAAGTTGGCCTACGCTACGCAACTCCAGCTACGTGTTGAAGTTGGAGTCAACGTACCTTAGGTCTAGTTACCACGGGGGGTAGGGTGGGGGGGTTCCTTCCCATCGGAAGTTTGAGGCTTACCTTACTCTTCTCGTCAGGGTAGAGTACAGGGGTCGATTGGAGAGCGATCGGCTGTCAATTTGGCGGGTCTTCACTAGACCCGCTAAATCGATCTCTGGGGGATCAATCTCAGAGTGTCCATCCTGGCTGTAGTGTAGACCTGTCCTTAGAGATTTTACTACGCGGTCTATCCACTCCTTCCAATACCTTGACTTCTGCTTAATTAGAATTCTAATCTTCATTTGAATTCTGATTCTGCCACATTTAGACCCTGATTCAGGAAAGCTCTTAAGCAGGTGATTAATTACTGTCCTAAATAGGTATATTTTCCTGAATCAGAGTTTTTACACTGAAATTAGAGAGATTATTCACGAGAATAAAGCACTACTCAACATGAGAAACAGCTACAGAACCAGGCTCCTGACAGAGTTCACATTTGTTAAATAACCACTTTTAACCAGCTCTTATCTCAGAATATTTCAATTTACCTCATCTTCCCAGCTCAGTAGCAAACATCTTTTCTTAAAATATATAAAATATTCCATTAAACATTTATCAACTGAATATCTGAAATCTGTAACCTTATCACACTCGTATGAAGCTTCTAGTAGCATAACTGCTTAACATTAATTGCACATTAGCACAGACTAGTGGACACAACCGACTACTACAATGAGTAACAACATTACTTATTACTTCCAGAAATAGTATGACTGCACAATCCAGTGGACATTTTTTCGTAAAGTCACATCTTCTGCAACAACTTTAATTTTCAACAGAAAATAATCACACACAAGATTTTGCTTATTGGTCTCATAAGATTAAACTCCTGTATACTTTTGTCAAATATTGATCTGACTCCCTACTTGGAAAATATTCAAAGTATGAAAAGAAATAAAATTCTTTACTGCCATAATGCAAAAGGTTTCAGACCGGCAGTACAGGAGGTAAGCTGCTTTAAAATATTCTTAAAAGAAAGCTTTAAGGGATGCAATGAAATAGCCGCCTACAGGATTTACTGGGTTTTAATAAGATTATTAGCTTCTAACAGAAAAAGCTATGGACTACTAGGAAAGCACTTTCCTATAATCTGAAAAGCCACATGTTGGACTTGCAAAGATAAATTTATTGGAACTTTTTAGAAGTGTCATTTTAGGAACTAACATACCTTTCTCTAAATCCTAATGAATAAATAGAAGAAAAGTAGTGAATAAGAGAAATGGTGAATAGCTGTAGTCTTCTGGAAGCTGTTCAAGGACCTACATGAAACAAATAGATTACTGGAAATGGTCTTTCAGTCAAGAGACAGGTCCACAACACAGAAGATTAATTACAACTGGTATCTTTTGCTGACAGATACCAAGGATATAGGAGGAAAGAACGTGAACTTACCCTTTTCATTGAGAGGTGGCTGCTTTAGATCAGAATTATGGAAAATGGGTGCGGCAGCTCACGCTAATACCATCTTTTATTATTTAAACAGCATATCAAGGTATGCTAGGTGCCTCACATGAGAGACAGAAATCTGTGACATCTGCTCCAAAGAGTTTACAGCCCAATAGCACATTTTATTAAAAATAGACTGAAATTACATAATTGGGGGGGGGGGGGGAATTCTTACACTATACCCATGGTATGTGGCAGGAAGGTTTGAGGTAGCTGTCATAGGTGATGCGTGCTACTGTACATTGTGAGTAAAAGGAGTTCTTGCACCAGCATCCACTATCTTAAATTCACAAGGTCAGAAAAGGTTTGAGCTGGAGGGGTTACACCCAGTGCCATTCCAGAACTATGAAGTCCCAAGGGTGAGAATTCCTGGACATATGGATCTACTAGAGAAATTAAAATTTCCCCTCATTAATTGTGCTTATGTGGCAACAGCCTTCATATGTCAGAACAATGTTAAGCAAAAAAAACTGCCTTTCATAGGTTATGCTACCCATCAGATGGTTATGGAAAAATAAAGTCTCATACTAAATCTCATCTCTCTCAAGTCACCTCTTCTCCTGGTTCTGTGTAGGACATGACCAATCTTACAGACCTAATTTCAGTGTTACCAAATATGCACATACCTCTATGAACCTAGTGATAAAATCATACAAGTGTAGGACTTGATGGGACCTCAACAGGTCATCTAGCCCAGTCCCCTGCACTTAAGGCAGAACTAAGTAATAACTAGACCATTCCTTACAGGTGTTTGTCTAACCTGTTATTAAAAACCTCCAATGATGGAAATTCCACAGCATCCCTAGACAATTTGTTCCAATGCTTAACTACCCTGACAAAGTTTTTCCTAATATACAACCTCAGCCTCAACTGCTGCAATTTAAGCCCACTGTTTCTTGTCCTATCCTCAGAGGTTAATGAGATCAATTTTTCACCCTCCTTGTAAAAAACCTTTTATGTACTTGAAAACTTGTCCCTCCCCCTCAGTCTTCTCAAGACTAAACAAACCCGTCTTTTTCAGTCTTTCCTAACAGGTCATGTTTTCTATACCTTTAATCATTTTTGTTGCTTTCTGGATTTTTGCCTATTTGTCTACATCTTTCCTGAAATGTGGCACCGAGAACTGGACATGATACTCCAACTGAGGCCTTATCAGCACAGAGTACAGTGGAAGAATTATTTCTTGTGTCTTGCTTACAACACTCCTGCAAATACATCCCAGAATGATGTTTGCCTTTTTTTTTTTTTGGCACAACAGTGTTACAATGTTGACTCATATTTAGTTTGTGATCCACTACGACCTCCAGATACCTTTCTGCAGCACTCCGTCCCAGGCAGTCATTTCCCATTTTGTGTGTGTACAACTGACTGTTCCTAAGTGGAATACTTTGCATTTGTCCTTATTGGATTTCATCCTATTTACTCCAGACCATTTCTCCACTTTGTCCAGATCATTTTGAATTACAATCCTATCCTCCACAGCATTTGCAATCCCTCCCAGCTTGGTATCGTTCTCAAACTTTATAACTGTACTCTCTAAATATACATAAAGTGAAAATATAGCACATCTACCACTTCCCCCATATCCACAAGGCTTCTTACCCTGTCAAAGAAAGCTATTAGGCTGGTTTGACACAGTTTGTTCTTAACAAATCCAGACTTACTTATCACCTTATTATCTTCTACGTGTCTGGAAATTGATTGCTTGATTATTTGCTCCATTATCTTTCCAGGTACTGAAGTTAAACTGACTGATCTGTAATCCCCTTATAGATTGGCACTATATTTGCCCTCTTCCAATCCTCGTTTTTGAGTTTCAGATGATTGAAGATCTCCTTGTTAAGCCAGGAGGGTCTCTCACCATACTTCCTATCTTTCCTATGCAGTGGGATAGTTTGCTCGTGTGTCATTAATAATGTCTCTTTGAAAAACTGTCAACTCTCTCAAACTGTTTTTCCCCTTAGACTTGCTTCCCATGGGATCTGACCTACCAAATCCTTGAGTTTTCTCAAGTCTGCCTTCTTGAAATCTGTTATCTTTGTTGTGCTGTTTTCCCTCCTACCATTCCTTAGAATTATGAACTCTACTGTTTCATGATCACTTTAACCCAAGCCAGGGGCGGCTCTAGGCATTTTGCCGCCCCAAGCACGGCAGGCAGGCTGCCTGCCGCCCTCGCGGTGATCGGCAGAGCACGCCCCGCAGCTTGCCGCCCCAAGCACACGCTTGGCATGCTGGTGCCTGGAGTCGCCCCTGACCCAAGCTGCCTAGAATCACTGAAGTGTAGGACTGGAAGGGATTACTGATAGATTACTCTCACTATTATCAGAACCAAGAAATGGCAAGTTAGGCACTAGCCTCAATTGCAACCCAGTTTTACCTTCTTAAAGCAAGTGTTTTGAACTGTTTAAGACTCAGGGTCAGTGTTTTCTCAAGTGCCAGTTTTAATTTGAACATTTTCAAAAAGAGTACTGTACTTAAAACACATTTCTCAACGGTACATGAAGAAATGCTCACTACAGTCTGTAAGACTGCTCTGCTGAGCAGAATGGGTACACTGTTCATTTAATGAAAGAACAGTGTATATTTTCTATATTTCTTACTACAATATATTTATTCTGGAAAACTGAAATCAATCATGTCCAGAAGCAATCTGACGTTTGACTGAGAAGTATTACAGAGCAGTATCTCATTTATAACATCCACCAGGCTGTGAGTAAATGTAGTGTAAAATAAGCTTCCAGACAAAAGTGGTATATCAAAGAAAGTTTCTCAGTTCAGGATAGACTGCAATAGCCCAGAGACTTAAGTGAAACTATAAACTTAAACACTAAATTCATAATCTAAAATTCAGAGATTAAATCCCTGTCTACACTAGAGATGAAAATGTTTAACTGATTTTTTTCTTAAATAAAACAAACATGGTTCATGCCAACAGTGTAATAGTAAACTACTTATGCCTGATCTATACTGGTTAGTTAAAAAGGGGGTTAGGAACACTGTTATACTATATGGACAGTGTAGATCTCCTCCCTTCGATCAGCCACAATTTAAAGAAAAAGGGAGAGAACTTCAACCTGCCATTCTGAACTGTGCAATTTCTCACCAAGATGTTCACTGAACTGTCCTCAGGTGAGTAGGCTACTTGTCTCTAACAAACTCAACTCCTATTTATTAAAGGGGAAATAAATCTCAAAGTGCAGGGGAGAGGGAAAAGAGACTCCTTACTGTACAGTCACTAGTCATCTAGAGGACTGCTAGCATATACAATATGAGGAGAAAGCCAACCTAAAGAGTTAAGTTCTCTTCACTCAATTTCTCCTTTGTTAAGGACTAATTTGACAATTTTAAAAATAGTTATTTTTACCTCTGAAGTTCTGAGTTTTTGCAAATTATACTCTTTAGGGCAGTGGTCTCCAACCTTGTTACGCCCAAGATCACTTTTTGACTTTAAGAGCAATCCAGGATCTACCATGCCCCTTCCCCTCCCCCAAAGCCCCACCCCATTTACTCCATCCCCCCCTGCTGCTCACTCTCTCCCACCGTCACTCACTTTCACTGGGCTAGGGTAAGGGGTTGGGGTTTGGGAGGGGGTGCTGGCTCTGGGCTGGGGGGTTTGCAGTGTGGGAAGAAGCTCTGGGATGAGCCTGGGGCAGGGGTGCAGGAGAGGGTGAAGGGTGCAAGCTCTGGGAGAGAGCTTGGGTGCAGGAGGGGGCTCCTGGCTGGGGCAGAGTGTTGGGGTGCAGGAGGAGGTACAGGGTGCTGGCTCTGGGAGGTGGGGGTCAGGGCTGAGGCTTGGGGAACAGGAGGGGGTTCAGGGTGCAGGAGGGGATATGGGGTAATGGCTCTGGGAGACAGTTGAGGGCTGGGGTGCGGCCTCCCACCGGGCAGCATTTACCTCTGGTGGCTCCTGGTTGGCGGCGCAGCATGGCTGCTGCTAGAGCAGGCTCCCTGCCTACCCTGGACCCATGCCACTCCCAGAAGGGGCCAACATACCCCGGGGCCCCTGGGGGAAGGGGCACTTGGCTCCGCACGCTGCCCCTCTCTGCAAGCACTGCCCCCGCAGCTCCCATTGGCCACAGCTCCCCATACCTAGCCAATGGAAGCTGCGGGGGCGGTGCTTGCAGAGAGGGGCAGCAGCGGAGGAAGACCCCTGTTCCCCCCACCCCCTGGGGGCATGCTGGCCGCTTCTGGGAGCGGTGTGGGGCTGGGGCAGGCAGGGAGCCTGCCTTAGCGGCAGCCCCACTACACCACTGGAGACTGCAATCGACTGGGAGATCCTCTAAGATTGACTGATGGATCACTATCGACTGGTTGGTGACCACTGCTCTAGGGAGAAAACTCCATTGAACTACTTTGGATTATAAATATCCTTGCTGAATAGATGCTAGCATACCTGCTAAGAAAAGCAGTTTAGTGTCTGGCTAATAAAGCTAATGGTCCTTCCTGCTGGGACAATTACAGCACAAATTCAGAATCTATTTTACAGAAATTGTCAGAAATTCAAATAAAATAGGAGTAAGACCCTCCTACAGCAAGAGCTACATTTAAGAAACTCTCCTTTAGAGGGGCCCACAAATTAAAAACCAATACTTCCAACAGTCTACAGCAGGGGTGGGCAAACATTTTGGGCCGAGGGCCACATCTGGGTGGGGAAATTGTATGCAAGGCTGGGGCAGGGGTGCGTGAGGGAGTGCAGGGTGTGCGGTGTGCAGGAAGGGGCTCAGGGCAAGGGATTGGGGCAGAGTAGGGGTGCGGACTGCGGGAGGGGGCTCAGGGAAGGAGGTTGGGGTGCAGGAGAGGTGCAGGGTGCACAAGGGGGCTCAGGGCAGGGGGTTGGGGGGCAGAGTGCAGGAGGGGTTCAGGCTCTGGCCCCGCTTACCTAAAGCGTCTCCGGGGTGGCAGTGGCATACACCGGGGCCAGGGCAGGCTCCCTGCATGCCTGCTCTGTCCCCGGCCCAGCGCCACTCAAGGCAGCGCTGGATCCGTAGTTTGCCCACCCCTGGTCTACAGATTATAAAAATAGTAATTCAGTATAAGAGAGGGATAGAATTAAAAAAAGCATCAGTCTCCTTGGTTTAGAAAGTACATCACAAAAATTTAGGAAGCACCATGAAACAATTAGTTTTCTTTAAAAACTTGTAACAGAGTACTGACTATAGTAATAAAAGTTTCATAATCAAGAAAAATAGTTGGAGGCCTTTTTCTAAGATTTTGAGTTACAATTTGAATGTGCCACCAGCTTGCTCATTCTAACCTCAACAGATAGAGCTTTTATCACAATGTATCTTAGCCTATCACATATGAAGGCCATAATCATTTAGTGCCTTAAAATATAATAAAACAAGTTAAAATGGACTTGGATTGAAAGCCAAATGAAAGGATTTTCAGGAGCAATGCATTTAGTCAATTATAGGCTACTGCACTCTCAATATAAAATTGGGAGTGTCTTTAAAAGCAGAATGACAGTACGTAAGCCTTGAAAAATGAAAGCACTTTTCAGTGATGACATGCTTGTTAAGCAAAGGTTTCAGACTACCAGTAGTCTAGGGATGGCAGAAAGACACAAATACACGTTTGATATCAATATAGTACCCAAACTTTTCAAATAAGGGTATAGGGTCAAGGATATTATTTTTATCTTTAAAAACAGTCAGGAGGTGCTTAGACACTTCGATGTCTGAGCCCATATACAGAAGAATGAGTGGGACAGCAACAGAAACTATGCAATATGAGAGAGAGATGAAAGAAACACTAAGCAAGAAGTTCTGCTCAACCATCACTACGAACCAACAAGAAGAGTTTATTTTTATAAGTTAAAACTTGAAATAATTCAGCAACATCTATAATTAGGTATCATGTTAGTGATTACGAGTAGAAATTTCAGCATGATAACTTGATGGAAGTCTAA
This sequence comes from Mauremys mutica, assembly GCF_020497125.1. Lineage (NCBI taxonomy): Eukaryota > Metazoa > Chordata > Testudines > Geoemydidae > Mauremys > Mauremys mutica. The sequence continues at coordinate 231,068,721 of NC_059072.1, forward strand.
GATAGATATGGACTAAAGGGTCTGGCAAAAATTCTAGTTAGCTGCTTGTGAAAAGCAATTTTTTTCCCTCTCCATAACTTGCGTGTAAAATACCTTTAAATGTTTTGCCCAATGGCAAGGATATGCAAAGAGGTATTGTACCTTGCCTGATAAGTGTATGTGATAACAAAATGCAGATATGTACATATTATGGAAATGAGGAGTTGTCATCCAGATACGGGTCACTGAGGTACAGCAAGGCGATAAACTAACACCTTGCGTCTGTTAAGCATCAAATAATATTCAATCCAAGCAAAAACAATATCCAACTGCTGAATAATGGTGATCCTGTTACAAGCATATTATGGTAAGTAAATGTTGATTACTGTTGGAAGGTCTTATCAAATAAAAATAAGTGATCAAAAACCTGACTCACCAGAACTGTAGTTATACGCTTTAAAGTTATACTGTGATAAACTGTAACAATTAAGATTGGTTTTATTTTCAATAAACAATCAACACAGAAAAATTCATTTCATATGTTCATAAACTAAACAAACATGATAACCTTACACACCTTCTGATACATTAGTTCCATATAACCACTTTTCAATGTGTGACTACTTTGAAGACACACACAATGTGACATTAAAAGAGGTTTATTAATTTTCTTTCAATGCCTTCCTGACCAAGTACATTCAGTTTACAAGATTTTTATAGCTTCAACCTTGGCAAACTTGTGTTGGGACCTAAAATACAAGTTGGTTCTTTCCTTTTAGTAAGTTAACATCTTTAACAAAGGTTCTGGGGACCAAATTTCTTCCCTCAGTTGTATCTGTGTAACTTCCCTATCTTCAGGTTATGACCTCAGTGCAAGCTGTGCAGATGTAAGTTAATGTTCATTTATAAAATTTATTTCCAGGCCAAGACAGATGGGATATTATGTGTCTGGTGGTCAACAATAAAAGTTTTATGTGCTATAATTCTGAACCACTATATGCCCATCACAGACTACAGATGAAAGTTCTGCTTCCCCCTTGAGTCTATCAATTACAGAAGCATCTTAACAAAAGTTATGACAAAGTTTAAGGACAATAATTTGCTCTGGCAGTTACACCAGATGGAGTCAATGACCTAAATTGTCAAGAATTACTAGTGATTTTTGCATTCCCAATCGCATGCCTTAAAGGAGTCTGATCTTCAATGGCACTCAGAGCTTCTTGGAAGAAAGAAAAAAAAATTAAAATTAAAATAAATTTAAAAAAAAAAATCAGGCCTTTAAGGATATTGCACCAGGCACCCAAAAATCAAGGCATCCAAAATCACTAGTTACCCTTGAAAGCTTAGGCCAATATTACCTCATCATTTCTGCATGTAATACAGGATGTCAAATTACCTCAAGAACAGTTCAAAATGCTTTACCAAAGCTTTTAGATTTTTGTCAGGAAAGCACATCTTCCCCAGTATCTCTGGAAGTTTAACTGTAAATAAACAGAGAAATAAACAAAAATACTTAAGTCTACATTTTAAATAGTTTAATTGCTTTCACCCTATATTTGACTTAATACTCAAAGAGGAATAAAAAAATCTTTCTCCTAGCAGCTTCTCTTCTCTTTCGAAAGTATTTATAAATCACCACCACAAAACACTTACTGTGCATTATAAATATAATGAGGAAGTTAATACTATTACTTCTGTTTCTTGACATACACTGGAGATAATATTTTTATATATATCTGCAGTGTAACTGCTACAAAGCCAGCAAAGTGAGCTCAGAACTCTGTGGCTTCAGCACCCAACAGGCAGATTTTTAAATGCTCATATAAAGAACAATTTTTTAAAAATGTATTTAAAATCTAATGCACATTTTTCAAAATATTTTACTGCAACTAGACAACTGCATTAAACATAAAAATTTCCATTTTGAACTGCTGTGATACCAGTGTGAGATATACCAAGTTTTTTTAAATGGCTGTTCTGTAAGTGCACATGGGACCTAATAGTTTTAAATTATGAGCCAAATTTACCTGAGGCCACTATTGGAAAAAAATTAAAACAGCAATGTAAAACCATCAATTTAGATGTACAGCATACAGATTGTGTTTCATAAAACAAGGGTTATGTTTTACCAAACATCCGTAGCAAATGCTGAGATCCATAGATGTAAGAAGGAGGAGGTGGCTGATCGCTTTGGGGATAGTTCTCCGGCATCAGTTTCCAAGACAACACCTAAATACAACATTCTGGTTAGAAAAATATTTCAAGGTGTGATAAAGAATAGTATAGCCTGACTTAATTCACACAGAAATCTGGATTAGAGGACAATCAGATTTTTTTAAAATATTTTCTTACATTCCTCCTTTTATTTAACTTTCTTGTTTGATGTTAAAAAGGCTGTTTAACACCGTTCGAAGCTTTGCTGTACACACTACAATACTGTAGAGTCCATGCCTCCTAAACACAAATGCACTCCCAATTGTCTTGTAAATTAGCCTATCCAACCAATGCCAGCACAGTTCTAGGAATAAGCATTTTGTTATGTACCTAGTGCTACAGAGTTAACAGCAGAAACACAGAATGCTGTTTTTCATCAGTACCTAGAAAAAAAAAAGTACAGTAGCTCCATTTTTCCCGGTCACACTAATTTCTCAGAGTAGTAATTTTAAAAGAAATATTTTGCTTAATGGTTTTACTGTGTTTATATATGGAAAAATGGAGCTACTGTACTTTTTATATATACATATATACATATATATATACATACACACACACACACATACACACACACACACACACACTTACACTTCAAAGTGACTTCATTTTTAAAGTAAATGTTGGACAGACAAAAAGCCAACTTGGCCACAGAATGGAAAAGAAGTCTTCAGGGTGATGGGTGGACTGGAAACTAAGCCTATAAACCAATAAGTAATGAAACTACTATTTTACTCTGAACTATAGAGATGCTACTGCCCTGCTAAAAAAATGTTGCATTTTACAGGGTCCCAAGTTTTTCCACATAAATCCATCAGTTTGGGGCACCAATTGTGGAGATGCCTCTTCAGCATAGCTGTTACCTCATTGAATTCGTTATTTCTTCTACCTTCAAAGCCAGCAAATACTGCACTCCCTTCTTTGCTAGGAGTCAGAGTGATAGGTGATGACGACCCACTATGGACCGGCGTTTCTTCAAAAAGTGAACAGAAAAATACTTTACACAAAGATCCATTAAATGTGGCGTTTATTTCATTCAGCTAGAAAGGTCAGTTTCTTATGCAGCTATTAAACAGAGTCAACCCCTGCTGCTAAAACCTTTAAAATTTTAAACATAGGAACAAACTGAATATGCAAAACACCTATCACGAGTTTATCAAATCTGCCCACAAAAAACAAAAACAAAACACCATTGCCCTTCATTTCTGACCTGCACCAATCAGTAAAGTTGGCAGCTTTTGTGTAAAGTTATCAAGGGGGACGGCAAGTGGTGCAGACGGGTTTAAGCGAGAAGAGTTCCAGAACTTGGTCCAATCCCTCAGCCCACCCATTGGCTTTTCAGCCTTCAGCCCTGAAACACTCTTGCAATACTTTAGAAGAGGGTCAATGCTAGAAAAACAAATTACTTTGTAGAACTGATATTGGAGAGTTGTGAAAGCGTTGTGTCCAAATAAATTTCCAGATCAAATTTGTTCAGGTTTACAAAGTGTTTTCTAACAGACAGCACTGCAAACTCAATCGCGATGTTAAAGTCCAGCTGTTTTCTTTCTGGTTCTATTATCACTGCTAAAAGACTAAAAAGCTGTCTTCAGTTGCCTTTACTGGAGAGGCAGTGGTCTAACAGGAGAAATAATTAGAAGACAACAAGTTTTGCACAGATCATCCTACCACTGGAACTATCAATAATTCTAGTTATAACACAACCAGAAAAGTATCCAGTTCACTCCCGCAGCTGTGTTGATTCACCAGGGATAAAAATAAAGTATGCCTATATGTAGGGCCCTACCTAATTCAGGATCCATTTTGGTCAATTTCACAGTTATAGGATTTTTAAAAATTGTAAATTTCATGATTTCAGCTATATAAATCTGAAATTTTATGGTGTAATCATAGGGGGTCCTGACCCAAAAAGGAGCTGGGGGGGTCGTAAGGTCATTGTGTGTAGTGGGGGGCAGGGGGGGTTGCGATGCTGCTACCCTTACTTCTGCATTGCTACAGGTGGTGGCGCTGCCTTCAGAGCTCGGTGGCCAGAGAGCAGCGACTGCTGGACAGAAGGCCTGCTCTGAAGGCAGTCTGCTGCCAGCAGCAGCACAGAAGTAAGGATGGCATGGTATGGTATCACCACCCTTACTTCTGCGCTGCTGCCTGCAGAGCTGGGCCCTCAGTCAGCCGCCACTCTCTGAAGAAAGCTGTGCAGAAGTAAGGAGGCACCGTATGGCTTTGCCACTCTTACTTCTGCGCTGCTGCTGGCAGGGCGCTGCCCTCAGAGCAGAGCGTCCAGCCGATAGCTGCCGCTTTCCAGCCACCCAGTTCTGAAGGCAGTGCAGAAGTAAGGGTGGCAATACCACAATCCCCCACTAAAATAACCTTGCAGATGTTTTGGAGCATGAGCTTTCGTGGGTGAATACCCACTTCGTCAGATACCGGCATCTGACAAAGTGGGTATTCACCCACGAAAGCTCATGCTCCAAAACGTCTGTTAGTCTATAAGGTGCCACAGGATTCTTTGCTGCTTTTACAGATCCAGACTAACATGGCTACCCCTCTGATACTTAAAATAACCTTGTGACCTGCCCCCCCTGCAACTCCCTTTTGGGTCAGGACCCCCAATTTAAGAAACTCTGGTCTCCCCCATTAAATTGGTATAGTATAGGGTAAAATAACACAAAAGATCAGATTTCACTGGGGGGAGACAACACCCGATTTCATGGTCTGTAACGTGTTTTTCATGGCTGTGAATATGGTAGGGTCCTACCTACCTATATGACTGAATATATACAAGAACTATGTCATATATATTATATTATATTATATATATAAAAAAAGAGCAGATCTGCATTTTTATTCTGAAAAACGATGACTTTATGACCTTGTTCCCTAATTTTGCTTTGGGACAGACAACAACATGGAATCCATTTTTAGAGTAATTTTTCCAGATGATCAAAGCTCATTTAAATGTCAGAAAAGTCACACATGCGTGTGGACAATGTGAATGAGGCAGTTTGTGCAGACTTGAACTAAAAAGAACTGTTCCTGTGAGTGCCACTCAACCATCAGAAATTTAATTAATAATGTAGATATACCTATCTCCTAGAACTGGAAGGGACCCTGAAGGGTCATTGAGTCCAGCCCCCTGCCTTCACTAGCAGGACCAAGTACTGATTTTGCCCCAGATCCTTAAGAAGCCCCCTCAAGGATTGAACTAACAACCCTGGGTTTAGCAGGCCAATGCTCAAACCACTGAGCTATCCCTCCCCCCACCTGAAAGCTCAATTGAAAACCTTTGGCCTGATTTTCAAAGCTGCTGACCCATCATGTGAAAGCCAGGCAACCAGTTTTTAATCCAACCACTTCAGACAAATCCTTGTAAACCTATTCATCCAGAGTGTCTTACAGAACAATCCAAGTGGCCTCCCATCCGGTGGGCACAGAGCCATTTGTGGCTGCCTATTACAGACCCCAGACCCTCAGAGCACCTCACCCTACAGCCACCCAGCCAGCAGAAACCCCAGAACACTTCGCAAGTATTATTCTGCAACTCTTTTCCCCCCCACCCCCAAGTTCCCAGACTAGTCAAAATCTGCCAAGAACACTGAGTCCCAGTGGACACCCCCCACCCCCGCCGCCCACATCAGTGGGATAAGCAATCACCTGGGACAGCCTACAAGAACAATAATACATCTATCAAGTGTAACGAGCTATGAGATGCCCTCTACTAGTGAAAGTGTGAATAAGTAAAAAGTTTCATTTGTTGCCCACAAAGTGGCAAAGTGTACCTATTATTAGTTTAGAAGCCATACAGAATATAGAAGGTTTTACCTAAAAAGAACAAAAGTAATTAGTGAACAGGACAGAGAGAGGGAGGAAAAAGTTTTTCTTCAACTCAATTTACAGTTCCTATTTCTGACATCATGGATATTATTTTTTTATTTTTAAAGGGGAGGCTGGGAGGGACAAGAGTAAGGTAGGATCCTTCATACTGGGCAATGGATTCTTTATAATGTGTTGGAAATGTAAGAAGTTTCAGAACAGAAACTCTTCTGTGCATAAAACAGTTATACTGGAAACAGTATGTATAATTCAGCACACTGGAAAAAGCTGGCAAACAAAAACATCCCAGTACTTCAGAAGTGCTTTGCCCTTACCTAAACAAACGGAACATACCGACCAGCTCTTCTCCCTTAACTCCCTAAAAAGTTACCTCTTCACAATCCCAGCATGCAGCTTCATCTCCTCTTCTCTACCATGTGTCACAGCTGCAGCTTCTGTGCGACAGTAGGCCAGTCAGCACTCAGGGTCCTCTCACTTAGCTGGCTCTCCCTTTACTACAATCTCACCTCTCCACTACTGGTCCTACCTACTTCCAAGTCTTTCCCATGATTCTCACAAAAGCCATTCTCTGCCCAGTTTCCATTACTTGCTTAAAACTCCCCCACAGTCGCTACAGATTTCCCATTTGTACATAAAAAATTAGAGGCAAAAGGTTAATATGACAACAAGGAACTACTCAAGACAAACATATTTGTTCTGCAGCCCACAAAGGTGTTGTGATCTACAGTAATATCATAAAACTGAAACCTACTTTTTTCCAGATGCAAAAACAGTTTTGGCATTGAAGCGGGCGTATCGAGATGCCGTCGTTTAGGTTGTGGAGATGCACTACTTTCTGACAACCTGTCGCAGTTCGATGTATGACGTGTAGAACGCCTCAGAGACTGTAGTATTTCAGGCTCAGCTTTTCGCCTCTTGGGTGTTGCTGGCTCTCCTGTTGTAGGCTGACTGTCTGTGGATTGAGGAGTTGGTGGATTCAGCAGAGGTGGACTCGGGGATAGCTCCTCCTGATTTCTAGGAAATGAGGAGAAAGCCTCTCATATAATTATAAAAGAGAACAGCTTTCCAGATTTAAAAAAAATAAAAAAATCCTGTCTTCTCGGATCTAGCTAAATAATTTTCCAAATTAGGGTTAAAGTCTCCTTTTGAAAATTGGGGGACAATGTGGCTTATTATTTAAAATGTTGAGTTCCCCAAATATAAGTATTTATTTTTCAAATGTTGAAGCCCTTTACACCAATTAAACAAATGTAAACCTTAATCTATTCCCAAATTTTCAGTTTCCTTCTATACCACTTAGTTCTACCTTATTTTCTTTCCGAGGTTAAGTTAACCTTCTGGCTGCAACAAAAATTCCAAACCAGGACAAAAAAAACCCACAAAAACAATGGTTGGAAGAAAGAGTTCAAGATTTTATAAAAGCTATTCTGAAATACAAAAGCAACATGTTATGATTAATCACCCTACCTATTTCAAAATGTATTTCAGTGCTCAACAAAATAATGTGTTTACTGCCTCATGACACAATTCAGAGTCTATCCAAATTACCTGTTAGTGTTTGCTGCATTTTCTTTGATTGGAAGAAAGAATTTGGATGAAGTCACCTTCTTAAACTGTGCTTGCTCATAGGGATAGAGCAAGATCAATGGAAGAATGAAGTCAAAGGTTATCCTCAGTCCATCCACCATTTCTTTACATAACTCAACACTAGAGAAAAGGTTGAAAAGGAGGGAGAGGAGGATTCAGTTCTAGGTTAGGGAACCGCGGCCAATGGGAGCTTCGGGAGAGGTACCCAAGGCGAGGGCAGCGCGTGGAGCCCTCTGCCCCCCTCTCTCCCAAGGGCCACAGGGACATGGTGCTGGCGCTTCTGGTAGTGGCACGGCACGGGGCCAGGGCAGGCAGTCTATCCTGTGCTAGCCCTGCAGTGGGCTACCGCCACCCTGGAGCTGCTCCAGGAAAGCAGCGCTGGGCCAGAGCCCGCACCTCGAACCCTCTTGCACCCTGCACCTCAACTCCCTGCCGCACCCCTCCTGCACCCCTGCCCTGAGCCCCCTGCTGCACCCTGCACCTCCTCCTGCACCCCAACCCCCGCCCTGAGCCTTCCTGCACACTGCAATCCCTTCCGCACCCCAGCCCCCTGCCCTAGCCCTAAATTCATGGCCCTGCATGCAGTTTCCCACCCAGATGTGGCCCTTGGGCCAAAAATTTCCCACCCCTGGTCTACAAAATAGGGCAACTCTATCTCACATGGGTGTTGTTAATATGGGTGAAATGCTGGGACACTCCCATTAATAAAGAGACCAAAGGAAATACCTGTAAGTTCACATAAACAGACCATAGAATGGTGTGAAAAAGCATAGGAGAGAAAGGACAAAGGAATACAGCTTTTGGGAAAGCACTGTTTTTCAAACAGTGCATACCATTTCATTATTTAGTTGACTCTTTGTGAGCAGTAAGGAGGACGGAGTTTCTCTAATTTAGGTGGCAGATAATCCCCTTGACCATAATTTGCTTGTAAGTGACAAAGAGTCCTGGAATTGTTGCTTTGAAGTTACTACTTACAGCCGTGGTGGGCAACCAGCGGGCCACGGGCCGCATGCAGCCCATCAGGGTAATCTGATTGCGAGTAGTAAAACATTTTGCTGACATTGACCGTCAGCAGGTACGGCCCCCCGCAGCTCCCAGTGGCTGCAGTTCGTCCTTCCCGGCCAATGGGAGCTGTGGGAAGCAGCGGGCAACAGAGACGTGCTGGCCCGGTGCTTCCCACAGTTCCCATTAGCTGTAATTTATTTTATTTAAATCAACATTTAAAAATCTAATAGTCTCAATTAGTACACATACACTAGTTTAAATTAATAAAAAAGTACATTGAGTTCTCTGTTCCTATTTCTGATGTCTCATGATAAGCACTAGTTTGGGATATTGTACTGCAAAAAGAACCTAAGTATCATTATCCTGTCAAAATAGTGAATGATACATGATAGTACAAACTGAAGCACTGCAGGGAATAAGAAAATTCTGAATTGCTAAAACAGAATGTGACAAAACAAATTAAAGTTTGTTTGTTTTTTAAAAGGATTAAAGACTACACCCCAATGTTAACCTGAAATAGGACAGCCCATCCATTTGGACTGTTACTTTAAGAGGAGTTAACCCCGGAGCAGGAGGGATCATAAGTTTCAAAAAAATCACCAACATGCCATGTATGGATGTTTTATCACTACACACATTTATCTTCACTGCATAGTGATCCTTGAGATTAAGAGCATTCGGCAGCCTAATCACACAAGAAAGTGACTTGCCTGTAACTGGTGTCCTCTGAAGGCATTTTGTGATACACCTGCACTTTTGGAGTTTGCGCTCTTATAACTTGACCAGGTGCCAACTCATAAAGCTCAAAGTTTAACTTTACTTCAGCAGGGGGTGTCTCACACCAGCCCCTGCAGTGGAAGATAGGTACCTCTTAGTGCTCAAAATTAGATTCTTGTCATGCAGAGGTGAAAATGCCCCATATATACAGAAATTCTTAACAAAATGGCTAAAATAGAAGCCTTGACTTATGTGACAGAAGGGGAGAGTGATGTTTTATTGTAATGTAAATACAGAATAAATATGAAATTAAATAATTAGTTAGTTTAAATTCAGTTAAGGAAATATATGTGCTGTAATGAAAGGACCTAACTAGCAAGCAGAAAGAAGGTCTTGAAAGTAATAATCTAAGGCCAAAAGAAATTAACTAGGGAGGATGTTGGTTCAAAGAATAACTAATAAAGTAAGGTGAAGTCTCTAAAAAGAGGACCTCTGACCAAAAGGGGTGACTGCAGACGGTTTTAAATAAGAGAGAATCTGTCCAAGAAGGAGCCAGGATGGAGCTCCCCATCCCACAGACCAGTATTATTTTAAAAAGTAAAGCCCCATGTGAACCCAGGTGCAACAAAAAAAGCTACTGGTCAGCAAGGAGGAGAGGCCTTGGGGAAAAAGGAGGCTGTAAATCTTGTCTGGATTAATACTGGAAATAAGGGTGAACTGTCTCAAATTGTTTCGTAGCTAAAGTAGTAATAGCTATGACATCATTTGTTTGTTGAAGGGTATAAAAAGCTATGAATTTGAGGGTTCTTTGTCAGACCCTACCTGATCATGCTGAAGAACACCAGGATGAGAATGCCAAATGTAGGGGAAACTATCTGTAAGTATACTGATCACACGCTTATGAATGCTTTGTTGCTGTATTTGGGTGCAGTGACTGCTCATCCTTTGGGCTGTTAGGCATGTTTAGAGCAATTGTATAAAATACCATTTGGCCTTAATAAAGGACTTTATGGTTAAATTAGTATTGTGGTAATATCCCTGTATTATTATTAGCAATTCCAACATCAACTCTTTGAATAAGAGTAATTTTCTCATCTCTAAACATAAAGTTGTCCTGATATTGTTGTGCTGTCTTATACACTGGGGTATGAGTCCACTGTATATGGATGGGCACAAAAGCACACACCTAAAACCTGGGCTTGAAATTCAAATCCGTTCTTCCTCTACATCCAAACAAATGTTAAACATGACTTACTTCTTTTCTGGTGGGACATAATGAAGGTTCATGTTGACATGTGAAGTCATTTGATGGTGCCGAGATCTTTCATTAGCTGAAAACGCTGCATTAATGGCAAAATTCTTCACATATGACTCCAAGATAGTTATTATATTTCTCTGACAAGGCAGTTTCACTAGCTGAAGAGACAATTTGATGACTGTCAAATAGTACAATTATGGATTTAAGCAATGAGCCACAACATTAACTTGTGACCCACTGCCTAGCCTAATTAACTAGCCTAGTCAGCAAAACTTTATACATATATTTCAAATTTGCTCCTTAAATTATACTTTTGCTCAATCCCTTGTGTGTCCAGTTTTGGGGAACATATAAATATAATAGAAGGGGATTAGCTCAATGTTCTATTCCAAGTTTCCTAAAACAAAACCAAATAAAGATGTGAACCCCCATTTTACAGATTAATATATTGTTAATTCAGTACTCTAGTAATTTAGAAGCCTTATCCCCTGAAATCTTAGGGGTTTTGCTGTGAAAGCAAGTTAGCTAAAATAATGGAAATCACTACATGCAAGTACAACTTTTGACTGCCTTCAGGTATTTTTTTCTTATACTCTCCCTCATTTAGCCAATCATACCCGTTTTCTCCTGTTAATATAATAACAGTCTTCTTCAAGCTTTTTTTTCAAAACTTCAGGAATTTCTATACTTATTGCTCTTTCTTCCATATCCCTTTTACTGTGAATCTCTTGTTCTTCTTTCTGCAACAGCACAAATCAGTGTAAGAAAAAATGATTAGTGTTACTAGTTAATTACTGTAGTATTTTAGGCAAAACTAGATCAAATTTTAAAATTTCTGTGAAATAGAAACTGAATCTAATTACTTGTATGGTAAAATACATGTAACAGTACACAATGTAGTTTCTTACCAGTAACACCTTCAATTTATGTGAAAGTCATGTTTTAAAAATTCTATTTGTTTTTTCACTGTTTTCCTGTTTGCTTTTTGCTCATTCACATTAAATTTAATTTAATAATAATTAAATTATCAATTAGGTCACTTTTTGTTTGTTTATAACCAATTCCACTTTCAAATGATCTCTCCTGCAGTGTTTAGATTATAAACAGCTTTCACACACCTGTTTCCACTGACGTTTTTGTACAGTGGAAATATTTCTACTGGTCTTAGATTCTTACAAATAGGTCTAAATTTTAGCCTAATTTGAGTTGGCAGACCCTCTTTAAAGAAACACTGTACATCAGCCATTAAAATCCTGATGGCATTAGAATCTGCTTCACCTGAAGAGACTAGTAACATTTTACACTAACTATAAATCCGGGTAGTGCTGTTTGCTGGCAGACCTTAAGAGTGGAAATAGAATGAGAGGAACAAATCCAAGTTAATACATTTTGTATTGAGATCAATGCCATCTAAGGGAATAAAACATCTTCTAGGAGTTTGAATAGCTCTACTACAATAAGACCTCTATTAAGAGTCAAAAAATCATGAGTTCTAGTCCTGGCCCTATGACTACATGCTGCATGGCCTTGAGCAATTAATTCACTTAACCTATCTCAATTTTCCCAGTTTTCAATCATGCAAAGTACTAAGTATTATTAAAATCAAGGGAGCTCATAGGAATATACCATGTCTGTCCTCTCTTCAATGTCACTTTCTTCACTTTTTATTTCTTCATCGGTTCCTTCATCACTGTCATCAGAAGAACTACTTATAGCTGTTTAAGAGAGAAATGAGTTATCTTTGATATTTAACAAATTTATTCTGCATATTACATTGGACAGAGATTCATACCCAACAATTTTTCACTTTGTAACATTTAATTCAAGGCTGTTTGCTTTGTTTTTTGTAATGAGGTATAAACTAGAAATGCTGAAGGAATATTTTAAGTATTTTAGTGTGCAATAGTTAGGAAGCTCAAACAAACAGAATGTTCATATATCAACTTTAAATATGAACATTCCCCAATATATGCAAATTCACAAAATTTTTCAACAACCAGTAGCTCTTTTAATTTTCACTGGACTCTTGTTGTAAGCAAAAGGTTACAGTATTCAGCTTAAAAAGGCAAAAAGAAGAAAAAGCTTTTAAATAAATATCACTTCATATGCCCAAATGCAAGTTGTGAACAAGTTATACCAAATGTTGAAATGAAAAAGTGGTAAATAATAACGGTGTAAAGATGTCTGAATCAGAGGAATGACAATGGCCAGCATACTAATGAAGTGTTGACGCTGCAAAACAATACAAACAGACCTTAAAGTTACTGGAAAAATGCCCTGGACTAGATGGCTGATAGAAGAAAGAGGCCAGGAACAACCACCAGCATGCTGGAGGCAAGAAACAGACCTCTTTACCATGCAGGTAGGGAAAAATCCTGTTTCCCAGAAGATCAGGACAAGCCAAAATGGTAACTGCGCAAGCAAGGCAAGGACAACAGGAGAGGCTGGGGCCAGACAGAGCAACACTACTCTCAGATCAAAGGGAAGAGGCCAGATTTTTAAAGATATTTAGGTGCTGCTGTTCTCTGCATCGCAACTACATGCCTAAATCCCTTGTTGAATATGAGATTTAAGCTCCTAAATCAGTTAGATGTTGACAAGCTGAGAGCAGCAACACCTAAATAGCTTTAAAAATCTGGGCCAGAGTGCCCAGAAGAGCTGAATGAGGGTGAAGCAAAAAGTACTGTCTGCCTCAAGGGTAGGGAGAGGAGGAGGATATCTTGGTGTAACATCTGCTCATTTTTTATAAAAAACATATTAATATATTTCATATGGTTATATTAACATTCTAGCCAGTGCTATTACATGCCTATAATACCAAACCCAGTAGCAAATCAGATTGTTCAGTTTGCACAATTACAGTAAAACTTGTTTTATGAATGAATTGAGGATCGAGTTCATAAAACTGAGCATCTCAATTTACAGTATATACAGGATACGTTGCAGTATGGTGCCCTGCATTGTTTTCTTGTCCTTCAAATCACTGCAAAGTGATTACCAACACAATGAAGGCATCAGAATGTGAAGGGATGTCAACTTGTTCCTCATCAACATCACTTTCGTTATGTGTTCCCCCCGCCTCCATCTACTCGGGAAAAATTGTTCATATAACTGGTTGTTCAGAAGACTGAAGTTTGTAAAATTGAGATGCTACAGTAGTTTAATAAGTTAATTTTGTAAATAGCATGATGCAAGTGTAGTCATCAAATCAAAGAGAAGACAACTCACAATTTTCACTGCTCTCATCGTTTTCCTCAGCAGGAAGGCTTTTTAACACAGAGTCAACACCAGGCAGCCGACAATGTCTCTTCTTCCTTCCTTTTCTTCTCCTAAAGAAGAATTTGAGTGAATTGTTCAATCTGTCATTACTCCACTTGTTTACTACTGCTGCCAAAGCATAAGAAGCAATGCTATATGCAAAAGCAAGAATAAAATATGCATAGGCAATGAATGTTTGTGATTGTATTTATTATTTCAACGATAATTTACTTGAGGGACAATATTCGGTGGTGAACACATCAATGTTTTTACATTTTACTATACTCCAGCCACCCTGTTCTTCTCTGTGGCCATAAAAGGCTAGCAAGTATTACAGACAGATACCATATTGTCCTGAGTATAGGCCGCACTTTTTTCCCGTAATTTAAGTCTTTAAATTAGGGGTGCGGCCTATAATCAGGAACTTGAAAAAAAAAATAAAAACAATAAAAATACTTCAAATCCCAGCCGCGGCGGGGAGCCCAGAGCGCTTTCAATCCCAGCCGCGGCCGGGAATCAGAGCGCTCTGGGCTGCCCCAGCAGTGTGCCCGGCTCCACGTACCCGCGTCCATCGGCCCTGGCCTCGCGCCGCCCGGCTCCAGCCCCGGGCGCGTCCCCGCCCCGCTCCGGCCCCAGGCCCACGTACCTGCCTCCGCTGGCCACGTCCCCGCCTCCCCTGCCGCCCGGCTCCACCCCGGCTGCGTCCCCGCCTCCCCCACCACCCGGCTCCAGCCCCGTGTACCCGACTCCGCGGGCACCGGCCTCAGGGCCGCGGGGGGGGGGGCAAAGGGGGCAATTTGCCCCCGGGGCCCAGCAGGGGCCCCCACGAGAGTTTTTCGGGGCCCCCAGAGCGGTGTCCTTCACTCGTTCCAGGGGGCCCGGAAAACTCTTGCGGGGCCGGGCGCAGGAGCTTCTTCTGCTCCTGGTCTTCGCCTGCGAGGGGGGGGTCCTTCCGCTCCGGGGCGGAAGGACCCCCCACTGGCGAGTTACCGCCCAAGCAGGACCCGCTGCCGAAGTTCAGCCCGGTCTTCGGCGGTAATTTGGCGGCGGGGGGCCCTTCCGTTCCAGGACCCGCCACCGAAGTGCCCAGAAGACCCGCGGCGGGGCCTCCCGCCGCCGAATTACCGCCGAAGACCGGGCTGCACTTCAGTGGCGGGTCCCGTTTCAGCGGTAATTTGGCGGCGGGGGCGCCCCGCCGCAGGTCTTCAGGACACTTCGGCGGCAGGTCCCAGAATGGAAGCCCCCCCCCCCCCCCCGCCGAAGACCCTGGTCCCCCGGAATTCTCTGGGCGGCCCTGCCTGGCCACGCGTCCCCCACCGCCCGGCGCCGCATCGCCCGTCCCCCGCCGCCCGGCTCCGGCCCCGGCCCCGCATCCCTTCCCGGCTGCCCTACTCTGGCCGGCCAGCTACCTGGCTCTGGCCGTCCGGCTCCCGCCACATATTTTAAGTTAAAAAAAGTTAAAAATTTAATTTTTTTAAAATAGCACCAAACTTTAAGGGTGCGGCTTATAATCAGGAGCGGCCTATACTCGAAACAATACGGTATTTGTTTTTGGAGAAAGAGCCCATTTGAAGGCAAGAGATAAACGTATTCCTTACATGCGAGCTACAGCTTTTCTTGCCAATTTACGTTGTAATCTGCGATTTTCGTCTGTATCACGAAGAACATGATCTTCAGCTGCCCATCTATCCCAGCTAAATATGGGGCAAAAGAAAAAAATGTTAATAAATAGAAACTGACTTTACCAATAAATACTGAATGACAAATGTAGATTTACAGTCATCTACAAAGTAATATTTTAGTGCTCTTTAGAAGCAAAATCTGGAATTAAGTGGTACTATGATGTAGACTTGCATCTTTTTGCACCATCCTTTGGCTTTATTTTTCCTTTTAAATATGAGAGAGAGAGAGACAGAGAGAGACTGAGACTTTCTCCTTAACTTTATAAGTTGCAGTACTTGAAGCAACAAGATAATGTTAAGGAATATTCTGTCAACATCAGAATGTTTCCAGACTTCACCATCAAGCAACTCAGATTATGACAGAGATAGAGTTTGAGTTTCCAACTACAAAGGGGCCATAAACCAATATGTCAACATAAATGAATTAGTCCCATAGAAAGCATTGATTAAAAGTATTCACAAAATAAAGATAACTGAAATCGTCCTTTTTCATTATAGTATTATTTCTTCCTATGAAGGTATAGTAATCTTTATGTTGAAATGTTCACAATTAATATAAATACTACAATTATAATTACACTCAAATTATCAATGGGTAATCAGTGCAACAACAGAGAGAAATACAGCTTTATAATCCTGGAACCTAACAGTGCCATTTTTATGTTAATTGGAGATCTCCTGAAATTTAGCAAGGTTACTCCTTTTACACTCATTTATAATACTAAGTAACTTTAAACTGCCCCTTTCCATAATTATATTCCCACCACCTTCTTACTGGCTCTTTATATTACACATCATTTAAATTAACATCTGCGTCAACGTCTTTCCCATACTATCAATATAGATAGAATTTTTAATAAAACATTCACAACTTTTAAAAGTACTCGTTAAAAACCTTGCTCAAACCAGTTATAACCAAAACATAATGGTATCATAACCCTGGGCCATATCCTTCCTAACTCTTACTTTCCGATAACTAGGGTCCTACCAAAATCAAGGTTCTCTTTGGTCAATTTCATGCCCCGGGGGTCTTAAAATTGACCAATTTTACAATTTCAGATGCTTGCATCTGGAAATTTCACTGTGTTGTAACTGTGGGGGGGGGGTCCTGATCCAAAAGGGGATTGTGATGAGGCCCAAAGCTGTTGTAGGGAGGTTGCAGGATTGCCATACTCACTTCTGTGTTGCCTTCAGAGACCATCTCTGAAGGCAGCAGCTGCGGAGTTTCCTGCAGCTGGAGGAGGCTCCCGGAGGTGGAAGTAGGTGCGATCGCCCCAGTGCTGCTGGGAGTGCCCCAACCAGGGGCTCCTAGCAGCTAGTCAGGGCCAGTGGTGGATTAAGGCATGGGCTCATGGGCCCATGCCTAGATGCCCCAGAAAATTTCAAAAATGGGGGCCCCGGCCCTGGCAGAGCCACAGGGTGGAAGCCCCGAGCCCCAGCAAGCGCTGTGGGGGCTGAAGCCCCAAACTCGGGCGCCCTGAGCCCCAGCAGAAGCCGCAGGGGCTGAAGCACCAAGTCTGGGCAGGAGCCAGGAAGAGAGGGCCAGAATCCCCGAGCCTGGGTGGCCAGAAGCCCACAAAGGAGCCTTGGGGGGCAGCAGCCCTGAGCCAGGGCACCCCGAGCCCCAGCTGGAGCCATGTGGGGGCGGCAGCCCTGGGCCTGGCCAGAAGCCAGGGAGGGAAAGGGGGACAGAAGCCAGGATCTGTGGGGAGTGAAAGTCCCGAGTCCCGACTGGAGCTGCAGGGAGGCAGCCCCCAACTAAAGTCCCTGAGCCTGGGCAGGAGCCACGGTGACGGGGGGGCAGCCCTGAGTCTGGCAGGAGCTGCAGGGGATGGAGCTGTGGACTCCCAGGCCAGGTCACCAAGCACGGGCAGGAGCTACAAGGAGTGGAAGCCCCGAGGCCCAGATGGAGCCGTGGAAGGAATGAGGGGGTAAGGTGAGCTGGGCAGGACCTGCAGGTGCTGGAGCTACAGGGTGTGGCAGCCCCCAGCCTAGGTCTCTGAGCTCTGGATGAAGCCTGGGCAGCCCCCAGCCCCAGCAGGAGCTGCCGGAGGTGGGAGGAAGAGCAGCAGCCCAGAGCCATGGCAGGAGTTGCGAGCAGCGATAGGAGCCCCCAGCCCAGGTGCCCCGAGCACTGGCAAAAGCCGCAAGAGGCGGACGCCTGGAGCCCAGCACTGGGGCTGCTGCACCGCAGAAGCGAGGATGGTACACCTTACTTTTGCACTGCCCGTGGAGGTGGGTCTGATCTCCCTCCAATAATAGCTGTGCAGGGGAAAGACATGCCCTGTCCCTCCCCAGTCCAGCTGATTTTGGGGAGATCAGATTTCATGGGAAAGGGCTTATTTCTCCGTCTGTGATGTGTTTTTCACAGCTGTGAAACTGGTAGGGCCCTACCCATAACACTATTTCCAACTTCCTTACACTAGCAACTTCCATTTCCCATACTCCTCTACCCTTACGCTAATTTAGGCCCAAAACCTAACTTCTACTTATTTCTTAGCCTACACCATCCTGTAGGCTACAGCATGCCACTGAAAAGATTTTGTAAATACAAAAACTTTTTATTTAAAATGGTGCACTGTATATTCTCACCTTCTGTTCCAACCATTAAAATGGATCAGATATTCTGGAATCTTTCTGCCCTTCTCATCTTTTCCAACAACAATATCAACAATCTGAAAAAGAAAACAAAGAATGTGGCATAATACAAAGATTACAGTGCACTTTCTATAGAAATGAGTGTTTAGGGAATGGGTTTGTGGGCGCAAGAAAGGAATGGATAATTATGAGTAAATGGAAACCTAATGAATTGCCTTTGAACATCCATACTGTAGGAAATCATGCACCTTCTCCTGAGCCCATGGAACTACTAAGAGCAGCAAAGATGATAGACAATGTTTGTGTACTGACCTGAGATCTAGACACTGAAGAGACTACCAATGGGCCCTGCCCTGTCCTCATTTCCTATCCATCCCAAAGCATCCCAAAAAGTGCTCTGAAGAAGAGGGATGGAACATTGTGGATTTGCACATTTGGACAAGTAGCCGCCTTATCTCCTGCATGAGTTGCTTCTGCAGACCTTCAATACAGGAGACTAACCAGTAACATCATGGTACAGAAGGAAGACCAAATGCTTAGTTAAAATTATTTAACACTTCTCGTGAACAGCATGTAGGGCCAAACTGCAGTATGCTTTGCGAATGTCAGAACTGAACTCCAAGTGAAATAACACAGCAGATTTTGAGAATGGAGATATTCTTGATACTAAAAGCGAATACAGCCATAGCCCCTCACAGAGTGTGCTTTTATTCCATCTAGTACCGCAATTCTACCTACTCATATAAACAGACTTGAATTCAAAGTACTTTTACTTTGATATCTCCCAAAAAACTAAACAATCTAGAAGACTGAAGGATTGCCTTAAATCTTGCCAAATAACTTAAAATCTAGTCTGGACAATTGTGCCTCACATAAGACTTAAATACACACTCAACATACACACCACACATATCAGGAGTGTTATATAGTGCTTCTTAGGATAATCCCTTGAGAAACCTCATCTCTTCCACAATGCTCACAATAATCAAGTCAATTATATTAACTAGAGATGGACTGGAATTTTCTGCTTGGGATTTTTGGGCATAAAATGCAGCTTCCACAATTTCAATGTGGCTGAATTTTTTCTATTTTCCACTAGAAATTCAGTTTCATTTAAATATTTTGGTTTGCAGAACTGAACCAAAACATTTTGTTTTAGGTCAACATTAATTTGTATCCACCTGTGCTGTTGCAGTGCCAGGGGCGGCTCTAGCAATTTCGCCGCCCCAAGCAGGGCGGCATGCCGCAGGGGGCGCTCTGGCGGTTGCCGGTCCCGCGGCTCCAGTGGACCTCCTGCAGACGTGCCTGCGGAGGGTCCGCTGGTCCCGCGGCTCCGGTGGAGCATCCGCAGGCACGCCTGCAGGAGGTCCAGCCGAGCTGCGGGACCAGCGGACCCTCCGCAGGCATGTCTGCGGGAGGTCCACCGGAGCTGCCTGCCGCCCTCCCAGCGGCATGCCGCCCCAAGCGTGCGCTTGGCGCACTGGGGTCTAGAGCCGGCCCTGTGCCGTGCCTTGTGTAGTTCAGGTGCTTCATGCCCGCATTCTCCTCTATGGGCCTGGCTCCCTCACTAGACCTCACTGTAACATCTCCTGTGATGCACTGTAGTCTTCTCACCAGTTAAATCAACGCAGTCCATCATAGGAGTTGTGATCCAGCTAAGGAGCCAGGGCCACAGAAGAGAATGGGTCTTTGTGTTTTTCTATGTCTTTTGCAAATACATTTGGGAGCATTAACAAAATAATACACAACTCTGCAACACCCACTTTAAGGAGCTCCTGCAGGCAACTATCCCAATGGAACTCTAAAGGGAGCAGGTCAGACATACAAGCCTGGATGTTCTTATAGCAACTAAAAGGGCAGTCTTCAAAGAGAGAAACTGAAAAGTCCTCTATCACAGAAATGAAAACTGGACTTAAAAGTTTCAAACTATCCTTTGGGTGTGATGAAAAAAAAAAATCAAAGTTGATGAAGTCCCTGAAACTGGAAAGACAAGAATCTGCACCATTACACAGCCTGAGTTAGGAATTAATTTAAAGGGTGTTTCAATGTTATTTAGTTAACACCCAAAACCAATATTACATTTCTTTTTTACACCTTTTTTTAAAGTCAGAATTCCTAGAAATTTCTTTTTTTTACATCTTTTTTTTTTAAAGTCAGAATGCCTAGAAATAAACCACTTAACCAACACTATGTCATTCAGCTCACACTGCCACTTTACCCACTCTGTTTCTGCTTAATTCAACAGCACCTTTGACTTGAAGTCCAAACTTAAGACGCTTTTAGCAGGGAGGGCTCCCTAACAGTACTGTACCTATTAAAGGCTCCTAGGACTGAACTCTAGAGTGGAGACTATTTTGCAGGTGCACAAGGGATTGCGGGTGCGCAAGTGCCTGGCCCAGGCCCGTTCACACCGCTCCTGTTTCCAGGCTAGGAAGAGCCCTGCTGTGATGCGGGAATCTCCTCGCTCCCAGCTTTTACTACACGAGCGAGCCCGGGACTGGCAGCCCACACAGCTGCCACCCTCTCCCACGCCGAGCACCCCCGCCCGGGGAAGGATGTTAACCCAGTCCGGGACGCAGCCCGGAGCAGGCGAGGCGCTTCGCTGGCGGCCTCGGGCCCCGGTGCGCCAAGGTACTGAAGTGCCCCGGACCGCGACTGACGCCCCTGCGGGTCCGGGCCGGGGCCGCCGGGCTCCAGGCGCTCAGCGCGGCGCGGCGGGGCGAGGGAAGGGGCCCAGCAGCACGCGGGGCTCAGCGCGGCGCGGCGGCGGGGGCCCGAAGGCGGCGGGGGCGGGCCGCGGCGGCAGCCAGGCCCCGGTGTGACGCTGCACCGCGCCCGGGGGGAGGGGCGGGGCGGAAGCGGCCCGGCCCGAGGCTCCGGCGGGAGAGACCGGGGCGCCCGGCTGGAGCCAGCGGGAAATGCGGGGGGGGACCAGGAGCCCCTTGGGCCAGACCCCGGCGGGCGGGGCGGGGCCTGTCTCTGACTCTCATGCGCCCCTCCCCCCCCCGGCCGGGCGGAGCAACCGCTTCCGCCGACTGCGGGCCCGGCGCGAGGGGGGCGAGGGAGGGGGCCGCGGCGGGGGGCGGGGCTGGGGAGCGGCGCGCGCGCGGCCGGCGGGTCACCTTGGCATCATAGAGCACTTGGGCCTTGGTGGGGTCGGGCTCGAAGCAGAGAACGCGCTCGCCTCGCTGGAACTTCAATCTCATTCCCCGCGCGGTCATTTGTTCGTCATGGCGAAGCGTGGAGAAGCCCCGCCCCCCGGCCGGTGGGGTGGGGCCTGGGCTAGCCCCGCCCCCCGGCCGGGCCCCCGCGCCGCGGGCACGGAGAGGGGTGGGGGCAAGGAGCGGCTGTAGCGCCCCTGGGCTGCATGATTGACGTGCGGCGCACAGGGAGCGTTTCTGGGGATGATGTGCCCGTCACCGCCCGGGGGAGGGGGCGGCCCAGTTGCCTCCTCTTCAGCCCCCTCCTCGGTCCCAGTCCCTCCGGGGCTGCCTTTCAGTCCCTGGCTCCTTCCCCGCCGTCTCCAGCAGAGCCGCCCGCTAACTCACTCTGCCTTCAGAGCGGGAGCCCTGCTACTCTGTGTCAGCAAAACCAAGGAGACGTGCTTGTGGCACCTTAGAGACTAACAAATTTATCTTGGTATAAGCTTTCGTGGGCTAGAACCCACTTCATCAGATGCATGCAGTGGAAAATATAGGAGCAGGTATTTAATATATTGATTAAGTGGGTTCACGAAAGCTTATGCCCAAATAAATGTGTTGGTCTCTAAGGCGCCGCAAGGACTCCTCCTTGTTTTCACTCTGCCTTTGTAGGTCTTCCTGCAAACAGTGTTCTCAGCCCTTTGTATAGAAATCACCCAGTTGATCAGGAAAGGGGCCCCTAATCCCACAGGGGTGTGGCTGAACCTAGCTACCCTTAAAAGGCCTGCCAACATGATGCTAGTGCTAACTTCACTATTGTATCTGCAGTTCTTAGGCAATTTAGTTATTTTCATCTGTAATGTCAAATATTCAAAAAAAAAATCAGCATCTGTTCTTGACAATCTAAATTATCCAGATTACACCTGTAATGTGAAGATAATCATAGAGGAATCCACAACACTAAACAAAAAGGAAAATAATTATGTTAAGATTATAAATTAAAATAAATTTTCATGAAATATATAATAACGGTATATATGACCAAAGACAGTCTTACAAATAACTCTATAAAGAAAACCTGAAAAACTTAATACTATATAAACACAAAAACTTTCAAAACCACAAAATTAAATGTCCAGAATTTAACGTCCATTAACTAGAGAGACAGTGCATATAGTTACTTTAAATTATACATTTAACACTAGCCAACAATTGAAAATTCTACTCATGTGAAACGTAACCAAATTAATGTTATTGAAACCTTCACATTAGTATTTTATTACCTGTACACCTCTACCCCGATATAACACTGTCCTCGGGAGCCAAAAAATCTTACCGCGTTATAGGTGAAACCACGTTATATCGAACTTGCTTTGATCCGCCAGAGTGTGCACACCCCGCCCCCCGGAACACTGCTTTGCCACGTTATATCCAAATTCGTGTTATATCGGGTCGTGTTATATCAGGGTAGAGGTGTATGTGTTCCCATTTGCAATTTTGGAGCTTCTGTAGCACAGTCTCACCATAACTTGCACAGTTGCACATCATATCTTTTTACCTCAATTGATCTGATAGTAACACATTGTGCTGTAAGTAGTAAGCACTTCATAAAAACCTCAATCATACATTTGCTCATTCCTCACTATGAAGCACTGTTCCCCTGTAGCATACATTTTGTTGTTAACCTCATTCTGAAAATGGCTTTTTTCCTGAACTAGGAAAGTGCTAATATTCCAGTCAGTGATTCGTGATCTGTCTCAATCATTTGGAAAAATGTTTTCCCCCTGCTGAGATCCCCATGGTTAGAAAGGTCAAAAGCATCTGAGATACATGAAAACAAAGGTATATGTTTGTTGTGCACAGTGTGGATTGCTGAGTGTTTCAGTATATAATCCCTTCATGAACCTAACAAGAAACATGGATGCCAATCCTGCCAAAGCTTCCCCCTCACTATACAGCCAGTTTCACTCTGCACAACATAAGCCTGAGATGGATGTTTGTCCCTCTAGATATTGCACTAAAATACCCCACAAAGAGAAAACAAATGTGTGAGGCAGTGACTTAAAGAACATATTTATAAATGAACTAGGGCTGTCGATTAATTGTAGTTAACTCACGTGATTAACTCAAAAATTAATCGTGATTTTAAAAAAATTAAAACAATAGAATGCCAACTGAAATTTATTAAATATTTTGGATATTTTTCTACATTTTCAAATATATTGTAGTCTGTGTTCTCATTGAAATCAAAGTGTATATTATTTTTATTACAAATATCTGCACTGTAAAAATGGTTTTAAAATAGTATTTTTCAATTGACCTCATGCAAGTACTGTAATGCAATCTCTGTCGTGAAAGTGCAACTTACAAATGTAGATTTTTTTTGTTACGTAACTGCACTCAAAAACAAAACAATGTAAAACTTTAGAGCCTACAAGTCCACTCAGTCCTACTTCTTGTTCAGTCAGTCACTCAGACAAACAAGTTTGTTTACATTTACAGGAGATAATGCTGCCCACTTATTATTTACAATGTCACCAGAAAGTGAGAACAGGCATTTGCATGGCCCTTTTGTCACCGGCATTGCAAGGTATTTATGGGCCAGATATGCTAAACATTCATATGCCCCTTCATGCTTCAGCCACCATTCCAGAGGACACACTGATGATGCTCATTAAAAAAAATAATGTGTTAATTAAATTTGTGACTGAACTCCTTGGGAGAGAACTGTATGTCCCCTGCTCTGTTTTACCCACATTCTGCCATATATTTCATGTTATAGCAGTCTCGGATGATGACCCAGCATATTGTTCATTTTAACAACACTTTCACTGCAGATTTGACAAAATGCAAAGAAGGTACCAGTGTGAGATTTCTAAAGATCGCTACAGCACTCAACCCTATGTTTAAGAATCTGAAGTGCCTTCCAAAATCTGAGAGAGACATGGTGTGGAGCATGTTTTCAGAAGTCTTAAAAGGGCAACACTCTGATGTGGAAACTACAGAACCCAAACCACCAAAAAATAAAATTAACCTTCTGCTGGTGGCATCTGACTCAGATAATGAAAATGAACATGCATCGGTTCTCACTGCTTTGGATTCTTATCAAGCAGAACTCGCCATCGGCATGGACACATGTCCCCTAGAATGGTGGTTGAAGCAAGAAGGGTCACACTTCTTATCAAACTGTCTGTACTGGGCTATCTTGATTATCACTTCAAAAGGTTGTTTTTTTTCCCCTTACTTAATTGGCCTCTTAGAGTTGGTCGGGCAACTCCCACCTTTCCATGCTCTCTGTATGTGTATATATATCTCCTCAATATATGTTCCATTCCATGCATCCGAAGAAGTGGGCTGTAGCCCACGAAAGCTTATGCTCAAATAAATTTGTTAGTCTCTAAGGTGCCACAAGTACTCCTGATCTTTTTGTGGATCCAGACTAACACGGCCGCTACTCTGAAACCTACATTTGAAATACAGATACATAGTCAATGTTCATAACTTTAGATCCAAAATTATACATGTACACAAATAAGAATCATATTCAGCAAATTATAACTTTTCCAGTGACACCTTACATGACTCATCTTGTACAAATTGCATCATAATTATGTCATAATCAGATCATAATCTACAACCATGAAAAATAATGGATGAAGTGTCGCACCCACATCTAGCCAGAAATCAGTGGGGTTTGGGTCAGGTTTTCCTGTAGATACCAGGCTGTGTGGCCAGGCTCATCCCTTGGCCTTTCTGCATCTTCACTGGCCCCACACAGAAAAGACACAATGTGATGAAAAAACAGCTCTCCAAAACCTGTGGAACTTTGGATAAGTATTCTGAGTGCTTTTATTTCAGAGCCTGTACTACTACCTGTAAATCCATATTTTGTAGCTTTCATACATTTTAAGGCTAGAGGGAACTATTGTAATCGTTTAGTCTGACCTCCTGTATAAGACAGGCCAAACGACTTTCCTGAATTAACTTCTGTTTGAACTAGATCAGTGGTTTTCAACTCACGGGCCGCAGACCCTGGACCCCTGGGAGTCTACAGACTATGTCTAACATTTCCAAAGAGGTCCATACCTCCATTCAAAATTTTTAGGGGTCCACAAAGGAAAAAATGTTGACAACCACTGAACTAGATCATATCTTTTAGAAAAACCTCCAATCTTGATTTTAAAGTTTCCTGTGATGAAGAATCCATGATCCACCAAAAAGTTTGGTAAGTTGTTCCAAAGATTAATTATACTCACTGTTAAAAATGTGCACCTTATTTCTAGACTGAATTTGTCTAGCTTCAACTTTCAGCCACTGAATCTTGTGATAGCTTTGTCTGCTAGATTGAAGAGCCCTGTATTACAAAATTTCTGTGGCCGTGTAGACTGTGATCAAATCACCCTTTACCTGCTCTTTGATAAGCTAAATAAGCAAAATATTTTGAGCTCCTTGAATCTCTCACAAATAGATGTGTTTCCCGATCCATCTTGTGACTCTTCTCTGAATCCTGGCCAATTTTTCACCTTTTTCTTGAATTGTACACATGAGTACTGCACAGTAGCAATCACACCAGTACCAAATAACAGAGGTAATATATTCACAGTCAACCTGTGCCAGGGGATGTTGCCAGGGGATGTTGTGAGGGCTAAAACTATAACGGGGTTCAAAAAAATACTAGATAAGTTCATGGAGTTAAGGTCCATCAATGGCTATTAGCCAAGATGGTCAGGGATACAACCCAGTACTCTGGCTGTCCCTAGCCTCTGATTGCCAGAAGCTGGGAGTGGATGACAGAGGATGGATCACTCGATTGCCTGTTCTGTTCATTTTCTCTGAAGCATTGGCATTGGCCACTATCGGAGGATAGAATACTGGGCTACATGGACCATTGATCTGATCCAGTATGGCCTTTCTTATGCTCTTATGCTTTCTCTTCTCCTATTCAGTATTCCCTGTTTATGCATCCAAGGATCACCTTAGCCCTTTTAGCCACAGCACTGCACTGGGAGCTCAGGTTCAGTTGATTATCCACATGATAGCCAAGCCTTTTTTAGTCACTGTTTCCTAGGATAGCATCTCCCACCATATAAGTATGGCCTACTTTCTTTGTCTCTAGATGCATACATTTGCATTTATCCTTATTGAAACACATATTGTTTGCTTATACCCAGCTTACAAAGTGATCCCAATCACGCTGTATTAGTGACCTGCCCTCTTCATTATTTATCACTCCCCAAATCTAGGTTTCATCTATACTTATCAGCATGATTTTATATTTTTGTGCAGGTCATTGCTAAAAATATTAAATGGTTCATATAGGGCCATGAACCAATCCCTGGAGGACCCCACTAGAAACACACCCACTTAATGATTCCCCATTTACAATTACATTTTGAGACCTACCAGAAAGCCAGATTTTAATCGATTTAACGTAGGTTATGATAGGTTGGGTTTGCCACCATAATGCCCCCTTGTGTCAGTGCGTGAGGTTGCCATTATCCTCGGCTCCTGTGCCTATTGCAAGCCAACTGCCTCTCACTGTGTCTTTTGTGGCTCAGCCCTCCAGCCAAGTCACATAAAATCCATGCCCCATTCAGGGCAACAGAAAGTTCAATAAATAAATTTCCAAACTAATAACTTCTTATGCTTTGCCTCTTGTCATCTGCTTCTTGGCTCCTTTTCCTGGCCCCTGCAAAGTTTCTCTTACATCTGCTTCTTCCCCAGCAGGATTCCTTCACTACCTCCTTTTGCCGGAGACAGATCAAGAAAAATTGATCACAAAACTAAAATTAGTGGTTGCTTGGGGAAAAATGACCATTGCATGATTATATCTGTTATGTGCAAACGTAATAAAGTGCCAACCAGTAATATAAATACTTGGTGCTTTAAAGGGGCCAATCCACAAAGCTGAAACAATTATGAGCCAAATCCACTGAGAAATAGAATTTAAACAGAAAAAAGTGAGGATAATTGGGAATGGTTTAAGAACAATTTACTAGATGCCCAAGAAGCCGCAATCCTATAATCAAGAAAGAAGACTACAATGGTTAAAAAACTAAACCCAAACAAACAAACAAAAACAGTCTAGCTTAATAGGGAAGTGAAAGCAGCTGTAAAAAATAATGCAATGTATAACAGATGGGGGAAAAATGGGAGGTTGATGGCAATTAATATAAATTAGAGGCTAGGAATTGTAGAAAATTGATAAGGGAAGTCAAAGGAGAAAAGGAGACCTCCATGCCCCACCGAATTAAAGACAATAAAGAGTTCTTTAAGTACATCAGGAGCAAAAGGAACTCTAGTAATTGTGTTGATCCACTATAGATGGGAATGGCAGACTTGTCCATGATAATTCCAGGGACAGTGTAGTACTGGAAGACCTCTGGCATATTGCTCAGATTGAAGTCCCCTAATATTACAGAGTTTTTTCCCTACCCCTTAATGATAAGTGCTTATGGATCTGCTCATCCTGTTCTCCAGTGTGATTTAATGGTTTGTAGCAGACATCAACTACTATCTCATCTTGTGTTTTACCTGTTAGAGATTTGATCCATAAGAAATCAAGATCATTTGCTTCCATCGATGACTCAGAAACAGGTATACCATTTTTGACAGAGTCCCATTCTCCCTCTCCTTTCGCCCCCTTAATCCTTCATAATCCAGTCATGCAAATCTTCCCACCAGTATAATAACTCATGCTTTCAATACTTCTGTCCCCTCTCAGTTAGGTCACTGGAAGGAACTGGACAGAGGCATCAAGCTGTCAGAGCAGCAGACTCCATAGTGAGAATCAAAGCACAACTCATAAAAAACTTCCCTTCAACAATAATCCATTGTACAGCTTTTCAGAAATATTGCATGACTGGTAGTATTTAATATTGGGCTGATTTGGAATATCATATATGAAGAAAATTATATCCCCATGTATAAGCAAGTAAAGGGCTAATCTTGCTCCCACTGAAGCCAATAAGAATTTTGCCATTGACTTGAATGGGAGGAGAGAATCAACTTCTAAATTCTTTGAGACAATCATTAGCAAGGCTCAGACAGTAAACATTTAATAGTGGAAACTCCTTTTTGCTTCTGCAATCTCCCTTTCCTACATAAAAACTAATTCATTTTATTAAGGGGAAATTTGCTCCTTTCAAATCTCCTTCAGGTTCTGCCCTGCTAATTACACTAATTTCAGCTGTTTACAATGGCTCCATAAACCTTTACCCAAGGTGAGGCAGTTATTCTTTTCAGGATACAGCTCTACAGAGAGATCCTGACATTACTTATACAAAGTGTACTTCTTGCTTTTCCATAATTTAATTAAGAGATATGAAAAGGGCAATCACTATTCTACCATACAAAAAGCCATGGGAAACTCTGGAAGTAAGGGCTCCATTTCCATTTAGTATAGTGGGGTGGGGTAACAGGAGTGTGTGTGGTATCTCTGCCTGTTATTAAGGTTTCCTGACATTTCCCATTTCAGTTACATATAACTTTGCCAAACTTGAACAGTTTGGTCTGAAATTTTACATGCTGGGTGTCTGCCTCAGGCTGAATTGTTTTGGAAAATTTCAGACAAAATAGTTCAGCTGCTTCTGAGAACAAGGCTAGGACTAGGGTGGCATTTTCTTTGAACAGCTGCTCTAGTGCACCCATGCGTTAGAGCAGGGACTTGAAATTTGGCAGCAAGGGGGTGACTGTTGTGTCAGGGATGTGCCTTTTGCCATCCCCGTGAAAACATCTGCCTACATTTTGCCAAGTTATAAGCATTTAAAAAATTGCAGTGTGCACATATTCAGTAGAGACGTCTTCATTTTAGCAGCTAAAATGTCTGAAGATTCCATCTTCAGTGTGCATGGTCGAGCCTCTTACAGCTCCTGGTGCTGACTGGACTACTCATGCGCAATCCACACTGAGTGACTGAGCATGCGCCAGCCCAGGGCTAACAGGACTTTCCCTGTAATTGCTGTTTCCCAGGGTGAGGCAGGACACTGGAACTGAGAACAAGGACCCTGTGTCTCCTGTGTGCTCAATAACCCCCCTACTGGGATCCAGGCTGCATGGAGGAGGAAGCTGCCTAACTTGAATGCAGAAGAGACAAAACCCAGACCAGAGGGAGATGGAAAGGAGTAGGTTGGGACAAGCAGTCTGGTAAACTGGGACACTGGGGGAGAAAAACTGTGACTCGGAATTGGGGGAAGACTGGGACTGGGTGGACAAGGAGACTGAGACCCAGAGGAGACTGGAAGCTAGTGAGCAAAGTGGGGTCTGAGGAAAGACTGGTAGCCAATTGACTGGGGGTGAGGACAGGACACTGAGATTGGGTGAAGACCTGAGGGGAGGATAGAAATTGGTACAGGCTGGACAAGAAGACTGAGACTAGGAAGCAGTATGGGGAAGAAGGAGGGAGATGTATCTGACAAGGGGCTGAGGTGCAGAGAAAGAACTGGAACTGGCTGGGAAAAGAAACTGGGACCAAGGTCCAGGGTTGGGGTATAGGGGGAGGATGAGATTGGCTGGGGAGCCTGGGATGGAGACAGACTGGAACTGGGAGCCAGTGTGGGGAGACACCAGTCATAGGAGGAGTCAGGAGGGGAGAACTAGAACTAGCTGGGCAAAAAGAGTGAGACCGGGAAGAGTGAGGAGAGGGGGAAACTGGGAATGAGGAGGTGGGGAAGATTGGGACTCAGACAGAAAAACCTGAAGAGAGAGAGTAGGATTGACTGGTCAAGGAGACTGGGCCTAGGATGAGACGCCTGAGGAGTGGAGACTGGGACTGGGTAGGCAAGGAAAAAGGGACTGAACAAGGAGAAGAGACAGGACTGGGACAGGTTGGAAGGGTCCAGCTGAAGGGGTGAAGCCTGAGTGGAAAGGGCAGCAGAGTCTGTGCCCAGTAGAGCACACCAGAGCCAATAGAATCCAAGATTCCTGAGTCTCACCATTCCTCTGTTGTCAGCAAATATCTGTGAAAGCCACTGCAAAGTGTCTTTTCCCCTTCTAGTGCTAGTCCACAAAGAGAAGCTAACTGATAAGCAGTAATAAGTTGTTATCAAGTGGAAGAGGTCTTTGTGGTGGATCTGAAGGTTCTAACCTTGCTAATGACCCATGTGATGCCCCATGATGCAATTTCTGTTTTTTCATTTTGCTTTTCTAAAAACTGTGGAAATTGAACACAAAAACCCTAAAAGAATTTTATTAAGGTTGCAAAGTCAAGCACTTAGAAGTTAGGAAATGCCAGAATTAAGGTTGCTGGTGCAATCTTAATTTAACCCCCATATATGTATGTATTATGCTGCAGTCTGTAACTACATACTATGTTTTCCCACTGGACCTCTGCTTCACTCAGTGCACAAGATGGATGATGCTGCATTAATGAGCAGCTATTCAATATTTAGTTTTCTCCTCATTGTTGAATGTATGGCCTGAGGCCTTATTTACTGCACACTATTCAAGCCCTGCTCTGAAGACAGAATTATTAATTTCCTCAGAGGCTTTTCTATGGCACTCATCACTGAGGGAGGTAGTGTGGCTAAAAAGACCGAGCACTAGATTGGGATTTAGGAGGTCTGAGTTCTGTTCCCAGCTCTGTTGGGAACAGAATTTGTGTGACCTTAAGAAGCCCTCAGTACTAACTGTCAAGTCAAGGAGGCTACAAGAATATCATGATTGTGGTCTCCCAGAGAAAATCATGTGAGGTCCTAAATGAAAGCCAAGGTTACACTGGTCATTGATATCATTGTGAAATGTATATACTGATACGATGTCAGGAGTTATGTATGTATACTAAAAATATGTTCTTAGATTTTGTATCACAACAGAAGTGGAGAAACAGGTTTCCTGTCAGACAAGGGATGTTTATTCACCCACCTTTCCGTTGGATGTAAGCTAAGAACTATAAGCTAACACAATGGTTGCACATTTACATACTAAATTATCAAAGGAATGTGAAGTCAATGGGGCAGCACATAGGAAAGCAAGCCACAGGGATTATACTGTCTTTGAGTACAGATAATGAATTTTGGGAGTTATAAGTAGAAGGCAAGGAAGATACCCCCTCATCCTGGGCCTAAGAAGTAAATGAGCAGTACATTTGCATTCATGAAAATGGGATCCCAGCTAGGCTTCGTTGAAAAAGCAGCAGAAGACATCTGGGGTGAGATAAACTGCTAACAGGAGGTTGGCTTGTTCAGTTAAATTTAGTCTCTAGAAGGCATGCTATGATTTTGTTTTATATGTAACCACTTGTTTTCATTATCCTTACTCACTATCTCTTGAATCTTTGAAAATAAAGGTCCAGGGTTGGGTTCTTGTTTTTGCTATAATTATATCATAGTGTTGCAGTATTAAACAAAGTGCTGATCTTGAATCTCACTCACACTGGGGGCAGGGGAGCTAACAAGATGACTTACAATCCTGGGCACCCTCAGAACTGTCACACCTTAGGCTAGGCACTTCACCTTTTTGTGTGATGGGTTCAGTCACAGAGACCCCCTTGGGGATGTCACTGATGTGCTGAAACTGGCACTCAGCCCGTTTTCTTTGATAGCTTGGGACTCCAGAACCCTGTCTTGTTGAGCCAGACACACTTGCCTGCTGCAACACAGACCCAGGATCTGAACCACGCCCCCAAAGCTGTAGACTTAACTGAAAAGAGCTCAGCAAGTACTCTTGTCTCTAGCACCCAAACACCCAGCTCCCAATGGGATCCAAACCCGAAATAAATCCGTTTTACTGTGTATAAAGCTTATACAAGGTAAACTCATAAATTGTTCGCCCTCTATAACACTGATAGAGAGATATGCACAGCTGTTTGCTCCCCCAGGTATTAAATCACTTACTCTGGGTTAATTAATAAACAACAGTGATTTTATTAAGTATAAAAAGTAGGATTTAAGTGGTTTCAAGTAATAACAGACAGAACAAAGTAAGTTACCAAGCAAAATAAAACAAAACACGCATGTCTAAGCCTAATTTAAGTAACTGAATACAGGTAAATCTCACTCTCAGAGATGTTCCAATAAGCTTCTTTCACAGACTAGACTCCTTCTTAGTTTGGGCCCAATCCTTTCCCTTGGTACTATCCTTGTTAATTGCAACTCAGTTGGTAACTAGGGGTTTTCTCATGACTGCAGCCCCCTTTGTTCTGTTCCACCCCCTTTTATAGCTTTGGCCCAAGGTGGGAATCTTTTGTCTCCCTGGCTCCCCACCTCTCCTTCTAAATGGAAAAGGACCAGGTTTAAGATGGATTCCAGTTCAGGTGTCATGATCACACGTCACTGTAAGACCTCCTTCTTCATTACCTAGTAGATGGAAGACACAGGTACATAGGAAGGGTTCCAGGTAAACAAACCCATTCACAGTTCATTGATTCTGAAGCACCCTTAATGGCTTCCACTTAACATGTTTACATCAGTAACACAAGTTTATATCTTTTTCTCCTAGCTCCAGACATAGAAGTAATACATGCAAACAAATAGGATGAACACACTCAGTAGATTATAAACTTTGTAATGATACCCGACAAGAGACCTTTTGTATAAAGCATATTCCAGTTACATTATATTCACACTCACTAGCTTATTTCCTAAAACATATGTGGTGCAACGTCACACCTTGTGTCTCAGTTCTCTGTAAAATGGAGCAATACTTAATTCCCTTTGTAAAGAGCTTTGATGTCTACCTATGAAACGTGCTATATAAGAGCTAGGTACTACTATTATTATTATTATTATAGTGCCTGAGGGCTGGATTCACAACGGAGACATAGGCATCTAACTGCACCTTTAGACATTCAGGTTCCACATACTGGTGCCACTGATATTCACAAAACCCCTGCTCAGCAGCTGCCTAATTCTGTAGGCACCTGAAGTCCCTAGGCACCCAAGTGTCCACTGGTAAAGTCACCTACATTTCTGCTGGGAGGCATGTGATCAAATCATTACTGGGCAGTTTTAACTTAGACATTGAGCCTGGGACTTCCTTGTTGTCTTATTCCTACTGGGACCGTGGGCTGCACACCACATAGCCAACTGCTTAATCCAAAGTATAAAAGACCATCCAAAGATCGTTTTAAAATAACAACATATTGTATATTTATTTTTATGCTGTGGGGTCACCCAATCAGTGCATTCCATTCTTCTTTTGGCTTCAATACATGTAGACTGAACAAGTCAGACAAAATGAGGCTCCAACAAAATCATGATATATAGTACCACTGAAATATGTTTTAGAATTTTAAAAAGAAAGTTTGGATGTCTCCAACACAGGTAGTCCTTGACTTGTGCAATTTCTGGGAAGATTATGTGACAGGGGTCTCAAAGCAACCCTTGGCGAAAAATCCCTTACAATGCCAGTGTAATGAAGATATCTTTTCAAGCAGTACTCTTGACAATCTTTCTCTCACATGACGTGAGTAACTCTGAATCACTTCTACACAAATTGAATGGGCAAAAGCTCACACTGAGGAGACTGTTCTTTAACTTCATCTATTTTTATTACAGCACTGGAGAAGCAATGGTATAGTTAAGGTTGAGATGGCACTCTCATTCTAAATCCCCATTTTCAGTGACTTATAATTTTCTCCTAAAGGGTTTGACATTTTACATGCTTGATTTAGCCCATACATGATTAAGTGATTTTTTTTTCCTTTTGGAAAGTTTCACAAATGCCTGTTAGGCCTCTTCTGAGTTATCTAAACATTAAAAAAATCTCTTTTGTTTGTTTGTTTTCAGGTTCACTCCCCCTCCTCCCCCTGACCCTTTCTGTCTTGGCTAGCCCCAAACTAATTTTGGTTTTAAACACTGAAACTTGGCATGTACTTAGTTGTGAATGGGAAAATGTTCCTTTAATTGGTCAATAAAAATTTGGTTTTGAAATAACAAAGGCCATCGTCCTGTGGTCCCCATCAAATAAATGCAGAAGGGATCCTGTGTCCAGGGATCCAAGCTTGAAATGGGAGTGCCATCCACTGGTATAGAGTATTAAGTGAATGATTCTACCGTCATATGCCATCGAGTTAATTGAAATTGTTATTGTAGTGTTGCGTTTTTATTTGCTGTGCCGCTTCTTTTTAACCAGTTTAACTGTAACTCTATTATATCTCTACTCTTTCACTGTAACCACTCACTTTTCAATAAATATTACTTTTGTTTTCGAAGATTTACTGCTTGACTGTCTATTCTTGATTGGCTGGCTGTATCCGTATCCTTTCAAGGGAAAGTTAGCTAGCCGCAGCTTCACCTGGAACCTCCTTTAGGGCAGGCCACATCCTTAATTACTGGAATAGATAAATTAAAAATAAAGGTCTTAAATTAAGAGCAGCATTTGTAGGCAACGTCATAGGCTTAATACAATTGGTTTCAAATCTTCCGATAATGCCACTTTCTCTTCAACCCCATCCAAATCTGTGGGAGATAGAGTGACCAGACGAGAGGAAGAAAATATCAGGACACATGGGGGGGGTCTCGCCGGTGTAGCAAAAAACGGGACAAATGCCTAAATATTGGTATAGCCCCAGTTTTATCGGGACGTCTGGTCACCCTAGTGGGAGAAGTTGGGGCAAGTTACTGCAGATAAAGAATCATTAGTATCTTAACACTTACTTCATCCTCCTAGAACCCCACAATGTGAAGGTGATTCTGGCGCAAATGTGAGCCAGGGCCCTGGCACCATGGTTCCTGCAGGGGCCATGCTACCCAAGGGAGGCAAGGAGCTGATCATGTGGCACATAGCAAACCTCCATGTGGAAGAACAGCTGTCAGGATGGCCGAGCGGTCTAAGGCGCTGCGTTCAGGTTGCAGTCTCCCCTCGAGGCGTGGGTTCGAATCCCACTTCGGAAGATACTCTGTGTTCCCAGAGAACAAGAAGCTACAAGTTTGCAGAGTGGAGCCCCGCCCTCTTTGTCCTTCTCACAGAGAATTAGAAGGGAAAGACCAATTTGTGGCTCCACCATTCACTTTCAACTCAATTGCTACTGCAGAAAAAAATGCCAAAAATATTGCAGTTTCCAGCATGGCTTATACCATAAAAAGTGGGTAAAATAAATGTTTCAGGTCCTCACTTTGTGCCTGAAAGGGGAGCTTGGCACTTGGTGGGGGAAGAGAAAGTTTCAAAATGTGAAATTTTCTCCTCAAGCTGCTCCTTTTCTTCTCCCAGCTGCCTTTCTTCATTCTCCCATACAACCCCTTGCAACCCTTATTAACAAAAGGGAAAGAAGCAGAAGCAGCAGTGGCCTAAAAGTGAGATTTTTTAAAATTTTATTTTAGCGAGTGATACTGAATGAAATGTTGTTGGGGAAAAAAAAAGTTTAGTTACTGCATAAAGACTATATTGTCCTCTTAATCTCAGAGCAAATTTATTGATATGAGTGGGAGATTTACTGTGGAGTGAGGGAACTATGAAGTCCAGAAATTATATCTCACTCCCTGGGTCACATTTAAATATGGACTCTTGGCCTCTCCTCCAATGAGTTTGACATCCCCGCTCTAAAGTCTTGTATACACTCAATTTGTGTACCAATTTAACTAAACAGGTGTAGAAGCTGCTTTTCGGCAGCTTTTCGGTGGCAATGCCTCTTGACGTTGCCGCTTTTTGGTGCCATTTCGGCAGATGCTTGTCCACCAGCAAGTACGTGGGTGCAGATAGATGCCCCGGCAGGCAGCATAGTGCCCGCGGGCATGGCATTGGGGACCACTGGCCTAAAGCCTTAAGATTAGGGAAAATATGCAAATTAAATAGAAAGAGCCAATCTAACTAATCTCATTGGCTTTAAATGCATATGTATATTTTGGAGAAATTTACAGATTAATTGGGTAACGGGAAATGCATACAATATGATTGATCTAGATTTTCAGGAAGGCTTTGATATTGTTCCATTTAATGGACCAGTTAAACTAAAGGCAGCAGGGATCCTGCTTGGACCATGGGAAAGAATAAAAAATTGGCAACAGAACAAAACAGAGAAAATGGAGTTTTGCCAACATAGTGGAGAGAGAAGCACTGAATAGTGTCCCTGTAGAGCTCAGTCCTTTTACCTGTACTTTTATTTTGCTTATATTAATGGCTACAAACTAGAAAGAGAAAGTTGAACTATAACCATTAAGCTTGCACTGATTTACAAACCCTGCAATCCCATTCAAATCAGTGGGTTAGCATAAATCAGCATAAAATCTGGCCAGGAGGTTTAAAAGGACAACTTCCACTTTAAATCATATTTCTATCTGTAAATATTTTATCTGTGCAGACCTCTAAAAATGTGCAAGAATTTAAATACCTGATCCATCAAAATACTCCAAAGTAATCAACCTTTAAAACGTAAGTATGAGGTGACTGGTGAAACTAAAACCAAGAAAAATTGCTTGAAAAATGACTGTCTGGGATTGCAACCAAGTGTTCTCATTACTATTTGGCACAACTTTTATGTTACATCTGGGGAAAAACAAAGAAACTTGAGAAAGAGGGAGATAAGAGCAGTGAAAAGAATTTTTACTCCAAGGTTTCTTAACTGAGCTGTGAACTTTCTTTCCCCCCATTCCTCCCACTCCCTCTCAGTAACTTCTTCTCCTAATTCACCCCAAATCAAACAACTAGCTTGTGGTGTGTTCTGCAGATGGTTTACCAGCAATTCAAACTCATCTGTGTATATCTAGCATACAGATGCTTGATTCAAAATATGCTAGATTTGGGGGGAGGTGCGTCTGCGCACACGTCTGAGCAGGAGAAAGTTATTCTACAGAAATAAAATAGTCCAGCACTGTTATTTATTATTCTGAGTGCCTCCCTGTTCATTCTCATCATCTGAGGTGTATTAGAAAGGCAAATGCATATCCTGG
The DNA here is from genome assembly GCF_020497125.1 of Mauremys mutica. Lineage (NCBI taxonomy): Eukaryota > Metazoa > Chordata > Testudines > Geoemydidae > Mauremys > Mauremys mutica. The sequence goes on from NC_059072.1 coordinate 231,105,811, forward strand.
GAAATTTTCCAGATTCATTTTCAAACAGTTAAGCACTGTGCACAGGCTATACTGTACGGAATCCTGTAACTATGCAACCAGCTGCACTGAAGATATACTCTAAATACACAATAATGGTTGATAATAGAACAGACTGAATACTGCAAATATGTGTTTTATTCACTATTTACAAACATTCATGCAAGTATGATTATTTTTGCATAATATCTGGGCTCTCCAGCCCAATATTGGTGCCCTACAGACAAGTAACTATGCAAGATAGCCAGTTCTAAGGGCAATTGTCAATGTCTCCTTCCTCAGTCAGTAGTTATACAGATACTAATGTTCATCCTGGGTCTCAAAGCATTTGGTCTAGCAGTTTCTGTCATATAATTGTGATATATATTGTACAAAGTATGCTTTGTGAGGTATTATTTTTAAATTATAATTGCTCTGTTAAACATTAATATCCTGTTGAATTGTCTGTGCTATCCTTGTATGTGGAGTTATGAAGTTGTGTTGTGTGTATGTTACTGAAATATGTTGTGAAAACACCCACAACCAGCCTTTCAGATACAACAATGGGGCAACCAGACACTGATGATGGCCCATTAAGGGGAATACACACTCATGAGGATTACCCCAGGAACTGTATACAATGGAGACCTCTGAGAGAGAGCATGTAGACAGTGGAGACTGCTTGTCTCGCATCATAGCAAATTATCTTTCCAGCAAGCTGGAGGAACCTATAAAGGAGGGGAAGTGACATTTGGCCTCACTCCCTTCACAACTCAACACCTGGAAATAAGTCTGAAGGACAAAGTCTTTGAACAGGGAGGTGGTCCCAAGATAGAAAGGAGAATTGCAGCCTGTCTATTAAGGAACGATACCATCAGGGTGAGACACTGCTTGATTCAAATACTGTTTAGTTTATAAAACTAAGACTGCCAATTTGTTTTATTTCTTAAGTAACCAACTTTGATCTGTACACTTATTACTTAAAATCTATCTTTCTGTAGTTAATAAATCTGTTTTATATTTTACTTAAAACAATGTGTTTTGCTTGAAGTGATTGGTGAGTCTGCTCAGTGTACAAAAGCTGGTACACATCCACTTTCCTTTGTAGAAGTGGCAGACTGGGTAATAAACATACACTGGTCAGGCTTCTGACCAGGACAAGACAGTACAGCTCTGTGAGTCCTAGGCTGGGGAGCTGGGTTGCATTCATGTAACTCAGCTGGGTGTGTCCCTGCCTGTGGAGGGTTGCGTAAGTGCAGGACCTAGAGAGGTTTTCAGCTTATCACAGTGTGAGAGGGAGCCCAAGTTGGTAAGACAGAGGGCTCAAGGTACCCCAGTTCCAGGTTGCACCTCAGGGAACCCATCAGACACAGAACTTAGCATCAAGAAATATGGGGTGAAATCCCAACGCCAATGAAGAGCAAAACTTCTGTTAATATCAGTAAGATCAGGATTTCACCTGTATTTACTAATCTGGTTTCTGCATCAAACTTGAGCAAACCAGCCTCCATTTCCCCATCTGTAAAATATTAATACCTAAATACCTCACACAGCTATTCTGAGGTTTAATTGCTTAATGTCTGTAAAGCACACTGAAATCCATAATTAACAGTTGCTAGAAAAGTGCATATTCCTTGTTTACTACTATTATTATTATGCTTTCACTAGGAAAAGTTGTCTTTCTGTTATATGTGATCAGATCTGAAAAAATGTAGATCATTTTCTACACTCCCAGAAAATATTTTTCTAGCCTATATACTGGGAAGGTGGGCTATGTGATCAGTGATGTTAGTAGAAGCTAAGTGGTTCATTCCTCATGCCATATTAAAACTATAGCTGGTATCCAAATGATGGCCTTAGCATTTCCATTTTACAAATTTTTATGTTAAAAAAAACCATTTAACCATAACATTTTGTTTATATTGTCAATTTTATTTATTGAAGTCAGTTGTTAATGTCAGACAAATAGCCTAAAGGTGTTCAGATATGTTTGGATCATACAGACGACGCTGTTCTTCAGTAGACTAGTCTTGGCTATTGAGTACAAGGACTGGATTTATGTATTGTACATATCCAGAAATAACAAAGAATAAAAACAAGGGGTCTGAAGAAGAGATTAAAATGCTCATTGTGACAAATATCAGAGGGGTAGCCATGTTAGTCTGGATCAGGAAAAGCAGCAAAGAATCCTGTGGCACCTTATAGACTAACAGACGTTTTGGAGCATGAGCTTTCGTGCATGAGCACTTCGTCGGATGCATCATGCATCATGCTCATGCTCCAAAACGTCTGTTAGTCTATAAGGTGCCACAGGATTCTTTGCTGCTTTTATTGTGACAAGGCATCTCTTTGGCCTTGTCAGTCTCAGAGTTTCTCCCCTCTGGCAGTGTGGGACTGGAGTAAATCAGTTCTTCACTTTGGTTTTGGTTTTGTTTTTTTCAAATACCGGTATTTACAAGGTAGGCCTCTGGGTAGGCCCAAATAGTTCTCTTAAGCAAAAAAGCCAGACTCACAGCACATAAGAAATATATTTTCTTCCTCCCTCCCTGGGGCCTTGACTTATTATGCTGGCTTCTGGTTGCAGCCCTTCCCCAAACAGAAGTAAAGTTGGTTGTTTCCTTATAGGGAGAAGAACAGCTATCCACTTAGGAGGACCCTCTTTTTACTGCTAGAGCTTGTTTTTCATTCCCCCTTCCTCTCAGGAGAAGGGGGACTGGTGGGGGGCGGTTTAAAGGTCATTGGCAGCCCTTAATTGGATTCAGGTGCCTCCAATTAACCTGAAGTAACCTCTTTTCAATTCATAGGGGGAAAGGACTTTCTGGGACAGATATATCTGGCGTCCATCACTCTCTTATAACTATCAGATCTGACTTGGTCACACTTTTGAGAAGGATATTTACAAAACCTGGCACTGCTTCACTCACATTAGCAGGGCAGGAACATGGTTGAAAAGAAGACTGAAGTTTGCCAGTAGCTAGAGTCTAAGAAAAACAAATGACGGGCAAATATATAATTTCTGTGATGATTTAAAAGTTGGAAACCGAACAGAAATACCACCAGTCTCTGAACACTTATCAATGAATTACCAAAGCCAATCAACACCTCACAGCCACATAATTTAATGTGTGATTTCAAACACTGAGAATGGCCTGATGCCGGCCAAACATTTTGGTCATTTCATACTCTCATGTCTAACATGTTTATTGATTAATCTGCTTAGTGTGATTTAAGAAAACTTTAAACTTTGTTTTTAACATAGGGAATAACAGGGGCTATTATGATTTATTAGGGTTTCTTTTATTAACTGCTTTGTGGGTTTGAAGGTTTGGTCTCCAGAACTGTAGACATTGAAGCCTGCTCATCTATAAATGGGTAAAGTGAGGGGAGCTTCCTTCTACTGCCCTCTCAGTTACCATAGCTACAACCAAATCATTGTTAGGTTATGCTGCAATTTCCTCCTCATTATGGTCTTATTCCTTACTTCTTCACAAAGAAGGTTGCCAACTGGTCTGAATTATAACAGGATGCAGAATGTGGATTTTGTCTGAAAGTGTTCTCCAAGATGGCACTAACCTGAAGTAAAGAAAGTAGCAGTTGATTAGGGTACAGTGTGCTAACGTTCTCTGCTGATAAAAAAAATAAAACTCATGGTAAATGAACCTGAATTTTGGTAGAACAAAGGAACAGTAACACACAGCTAAATGATGTAAAAAAAATTATAATACATAGATTGGGAAAAGAGTGTCTGTACATCTGGGTATAGTGCTTAGATTATCCACAAATATAAAGTTAGTTTTTAAAAGTTATATAATACATAGAGTACATAATCAGCAATAACCTAAATTTAGGTGAATAGATTTAACAATACAGTTTAGATATTAGAATCTGACTACTCGGGTACATACTACAGTAACTCCTCACTTAACGTTGTAGTTATGTTCCTGAAAAATGCGACTTTAAGCGAAATGATGTTAAGCGAATCCAATTTCCCCATAAGAATGAATGTAAATTAGGGGGTTAGGTTCCAAGGAAATTGTTTTCACCAGACAAAAGACTATATTATATATATATATATACACACACACACACACACACACACAGAGTATATGTTTTAAACAAACAATTTAATACTAGTACACAGTGATGATGATTGTGAAGCTTGGTTGAGGTGGAGGAGTCAGAGGGTGGGATATTTCCCTTTCTACTAAATGATGAACTAGCCATTGGCTGAGCCCTCAAGGGTTAACTTTCTCTCTACACAAGGCAGCAGGAATGGAGGGAGATATGCGCATTTCCCTTAAGTACACTGCCTTGTTAATTAGATCAGCCTGCTGATAGGCAGCTGCTGCAAGCTCCCTCCATCTTGAGCCCTGGTGTGTCCCCCCGGTGTGTCCCCCCTGCTCTATGGAAGATGGGGTAAGCAGAGTGCAGGAGCAGGAGGGAGGGGGACACCCTGACATTAGCTTCCCTCTTCCTTCCCTCCCCCCCTGCACAGCAAGCAGGAGTCTCGGGAAGCAGCTCCAAAGCAGAGGGCAGGAGCAGCACACGGCAGTGGGAGGAGGGACACAGCTAAACTGCAGGCAGCTGCTGCACAGGGAACTTAGGGGAGCGGAGAGCTGATGGGGGAGCTGATGAGGGCTGTTGGTCCACCCTGGTTCCAAGCCCCCACCAGCTAGCTGCAATGGGCTGCTCTTCCTGCAAGCAGTAGACAAAGCAGGCGGCTGCCAAACAACATTAGAAGGGAGCATTACACAACTTTACACGAGCATGTTCCCTAATTGATCAGCAATGAAACAACATTAACCTGGACGACTTTAAGTGAAGAGTTACTGTACATTCAATCTCCCCTTCACAAAGTACAGTCAGTAAAGGCTGTTATTGCCTTCATTTTCCTCAAGGTGGCCTGGCTACTTAATCCATTCAGCAGTAACATAACACTGTCCTCAATTATTTATTTCATACACAACATCTGACACAATTATTATTTGCCAGTATATACATTCACCCTCATACTATGCACTGGGTTGCTTTCAGGGTGCCATGTAAACATGCAATAAGGTTCCCAGAAAATGAGATTATCTCTGTATAACTGATGTTACTGTAACTAAGATAAATACTGGCAAAACAAATGCTGATTTCTTGTGAAAATAATTTGCAAGGAGACCTTTATTTTGTAGAAGCATATGCCAACCAATATTATTCCTGACATTTGACTTCTTATATTAAAAGACCTGTTAGTAGAGAAATCAATGGTGGCTCTTTTTTCACAACAAACAATGTTCTTCTATATGGTGGCCTCTGTATATTTCCAAGTATGCCTCTGATGCTACTGAGCTGCAGGAACCTTTTTGGAAGTGGTGCCCATTGGAGCTGTACAAGTATGAGCCCATGACACAGAGGCCTGGTCTACACTACAAAGTTAGTTTGATGTAAGTTGCATTGCGTCAACCTATTTGTGCACCTGTCTACACTCAGATTTGTCTCCCACTGATGTAAGTGCCTATTTATGGCAATGCAGTAACACCACTTCTCCAAATGGCCTTAAACCATGGTTGATATACTGTTGATGCAGTGCAGGGGGCGGGGGAGGTCTAGCTATGCTGTGAGCCAGGATCTTTTCTAGACTTCACTGCAGTCTTGCCAGTCCCACTAGCTGAGCATGGATGAGACCAGTGCAGGGGAAGCCCAATTGTAAGTGTGTTCAAGCATTCTCCCTTACAATGTTTAAATGTGAAGATGGCACCTGGCTCAACCCCAGGTTAGCTGGACACAGGTACAACTGTTTATTGTTTTACTAGTATGAGAAGAGGCAACGGTACAACAAACAGAGGTAGAGTTATCTGCTTTTCATCCCCCTGTAGGGTTAGGCACAGGGAGTCATGTAGAGCAGTTTGTACAAGTACACAGGGATGTCCCTTGTGTCCTCCTGAGAGGTCCTCTGCAATCCTCTCCCTAAGATTTCTAGCGATCTTATTTCTTCTGACCCTTTCCCACGCCGCTCTGCAATGACTTCAGCAGGCACCATTGCTAGTAACATACGGGCCCAGGCGGCTTCAGGATGCAAGCAGCAGTTGTATACTCTGTGCCTTTGTGACCCTCAGGAATGAGATATCAGCTAAAATCACCACCACTGTGGAAAATAGTGCCCATGCTCAGTGCCATTGCCCTATTCACGTCCATGGAAACAGGGGCCGAAATGTTATTGATTTACACAGCTGAATAATTCCCTCCTCATTACCCCTTCCACCTTGTCCATGGCAGACCATACTCACCATTGGGAGGGCTGGAGAGTGGCGTTTTGCTGAAGTATCACAAATATGTCTTATTCAAAACTCATATGGGAATAAAAGAAGGGAGGTTCTGAAACTTATTTTGCACTTTCCATTGTGACTGTACATACAGTGATACATCTGTCTGTTTTATCTGTAGCTGCTGCCATTGAGACCTTGAGGGTTACCCTCTACACTCCTGCAGATGCCTGATCCTGATGAGGAGGAGAAAGAAGTGGACTAAGGAGGACATGTTCACTGATATCCTGCAAGCAAGGGCTGCACTGGACCGGGAACAGAGGGTCTGGAGGGTGAATCCAGCAGACAGCCTGGAGGAGGAATGAGTGGGCAGAAGAAAGGCCCAGGAGTCCCAGTAGCAAAAGGAGAGGGAGATGCAACAGGATGTAATAGGGATTCCCAGGCTGAAAGCACAAATGCTGCAGACTCTTCTTGACCTACAAGTTCAACGGCAATGAGCTCGCCTCACTTTGCAGTCCATGGAGAACACCATTTCAGCAGCTCCCTCCACCCTCCAGTGCAACATTTCATGGGGCATCATGGGCCACATCTCTACCCCTACCATTTGGGGACAGTCAGGACAACCACAGCTTCACATACAGTGACCTGTGAGAACCATAACTGGTGTGTGTTAGGCAGAAATGGACAGGAACATTCCTCACAGTACACTTTACTTGTAGTAGAACAGGACCTCAGAGCTCATAGGTTCAGTGAAAAACACAGTGTATTAATTATACATGTCAAGTATCAGAGGGGTAGCCATGTTAGTCTGGATCTGTAAAAGCAGCAAAGAGTCCTGTGGCACCTTATAGACTGATGAAGTGGGTATTCACCCACAAAAGCTTATGCTCCAATATGTCTGTTAGTCTATAACGTGCCACAGGACTCTTTGTCGCTTTTTAATTATACATGAACAGCAAGCACCACATAATTCATGGGTTCATTAAAAGACAGCTTTTAAGTGATAGCTGATGAATTCCTTCATCAAGTAGTAGCTGAACCGACGAGGGGGGATGCCATTTTAGATTTGGTTTTGGTGAGTAGTGAGGACCTTGGTGAGGAAATGGTTGTAGGGGACAACCTTGGCTTGAGTGAGCATGAGCTAATTTGGTTAAAAATAAATGGAAGAATAAACAAAATTGCATCTGAGACTAAGGTTTACGATTTCAAAAGGGCTAACTTTACTAAATTAAGGCGACTAGTTAGGGAAGTGGATTGGACTAACATATTTAGGGATCTAAAGGCGGAAGACACCTGGGATTATTTCATGTTGAAGTTGCAGGAGCTGTCAGAGGCCTGTATCCCGAGAAAGGGAAAACGGTCCTTAGGTAGCAGTTTTAGACTGAGCTGGATGAGCAAGCGTCTCAGAGGGGTGATTAAGAAAAAACAGAAAGCATACAAGGAGTGGAAGATGGGAGGGATCAGCAAAGAAACCTACCTTATTGAGGTCAGAGGGTGTAGGGATGCAGTGAGAAAGGCCAAAAGCCGGGTAGAGATGAACCTTGCGAAGGGAATTAAAACCAATAGTAAAAGGTTTTTTAGCCATATAAATAGGAAGAAAACCAAGAAAGAAGTGGGACCGCTTAAAACTGTAAACGGAGTGGAGATTAAGGATAAGCTAGGCATGGCACAATATCTAAACGAATATTTTGCCTCGGTCTTTAATGAGGCTAATGAAGGGCTTAGGAATAGTGGCAGAGTGACTGATGGGAATGAAGGTGCGGGGTTGGAAATTACAGTATCCAAGGTAGAAGCCAAACTTGAACAGCTTAACGGTAGTAAATCCGGCGGCCCGGATAATCTTCATCCTAGAATATTAAAGGAATTGGCGAGTGAAATTGCAAGCCCGTTAGCGATAATTTTTAACGAATCTCTAAACTCGGGGGTTGTACCGTTTGACTGGAGATTAGCTAATATAGTTCCTATTTTCAAGAAGGGGAAAAAAAGTGACCCAGGTAACTACAGGCCTGTTGGTTTAACATCTGTAGTATGCAAAGTCATGGAAAAAATATTAAAGGAGAGAGTAGTTATGGACCTTGAGGTCAATGGCAATTGGGACAAATTACAACATGGTTTTACGAAAGGTAGATCGTGCCAAACCAACCTGATCTCCTTCTTTGAGAAAGTAACAGATTTTTTAGACAAGGGAAATGCGGTGGATCTAATATATCTTGATTTCAGTAAGGCGTTTGATACGGTACCGCATGAAGAATTACTGGTTAAATTGGAAAAGATGGGGATCGAAATGAAAATCCAGAGGTGGATAAGGAACTGGTTAAAGGGGAGACTGCAGCGGGTCGTATTGAAAGGTGATCTGTCGGATTGGAGGGAGGTTACCAGTGGAGTTCCTCAAGGTTTGGTTTTGGGTCCGATCTTATTCAATCTATTTATCACTGACCTCGGAACCAAAAGTAGGAGTGGGCTGATAAAGTTTGTGGATAACACGAAGTTGGGAGGTATTGCCAATTCGGAGAAGGATCGGGATATCCTCCAGGGAGATTTGGATGACCTTGTAAACTGGAGTATTAGTAATAGGATGAAATTCAATAGTGAGAAGTGTAAGATTATGCATTTAGGGATGACTAACAGGAATTTTAGTTATAAGCTGGGGACGCACCAGTTGGAAGTAACGGAAGAGGAGAAGGACCTCGGAGTCCTGGTTGATCGCAGGATGACTATGAGTCGGCAATGTGATGTGGCCGTTAAAAAAGCTAATGCGGTCTTGGGATGCATTAGGCGAGGTATTTCTAGTAGAGATAAGGAGGTGCTAGTCCCGTTATACAAGGCGTTGGTGAGACCTCATTTGGAGTACTGTGTGCAGTTTTGGTCTCCCATGTTTAGGAAGGATGAATTCAAACTGGAACGGGTACAAAGAAGGGCCACTAGAATGATCCGAGGAATGGAAAGCCTGTCGTATGAAAGGAGACTTGAGGAGCTCGGTTTGTTTTCCTTAACCAAAAGAAGGTTCAGAGGAGATATGATTGCTCTCTTTAAATATATCAGAGGGATAAATACCAGGGAGGGAGAGAAATTATTTCAGCTCAGTACTAATGTGGACACGAGAACAAATGGATATAAATTGGCAGTCGGGAAGTTTAGGCTTGAAATTAGACGAAGGTTTCTAACCATCAGGGGAGTGAAATTCTGGAACAGCCTACCGAGGGAAACAGTGGGGGCGAAGGACCTCTCTGGCTTTAAGATTAAGCTTGATAAATTTATGGAGGGAATGGTTTGATAGGATAACGTGATTTAGTCAATAGGTCAATAACGTGCGACCACTGGTAATTAGTACCGAGGGTCAATGTTGGGATATTGAAAGTCTTTTTCCTGAGTGTCTGGCTGGAGAGTCTTGCCCGCATGCTCGGGGTTCAGCTGATCGCCATATTTGGGGTCGGGAAGGAATTTTCCTCCAGGGTAGATTGGCAGTGGCCCTGGAGGTTTTTCACCTTCCTCCGCAGCATGGGGCAGGGGTTGCTTGCTGGAGGATTATCTGCTACTTGAAGTCTTTAAATCAGGATTTGGGGACTTCAACAGCTGAGTCAAGGGAGAGAATTATTTCAGGAGTGGGTGGGTCAGCTTTTGTGGCCTGCATCTTGCGGGAGGTCAGACTAGATGATCATAATGGTCCCTTCTGATCTTAAGTTCTATGATTCTATGATTCTATGACAGTGTGATATTCATACATGTACACCAAGCCCTACACAATTCCTAACAGCCCCCAAAACTTCAGGGCTAGATAGAGCACAGTACATTGCTCTGGCTGACCATTAAAGTGCTATTTCAAGGTCTCCCTCAGTCACATAGTTCCACACGGATCTTCTAATGGCCCCTGTGTCTAGCTGTTCAAACTCAGCAGAGAGCCACTCCACCTCTGCTCTCCATCACAGTGGCAACTTCCGCCTCACAGATATTATAACTGCCTGTTGAGTGCTGCATAACAACTAGGATATTTTTCTCATTGGGATCCAATCTAGTGAGGAAACACCAACAATATTCATTCAGTCTGCTGAAAGCATATTTAACTGTCATTCTTCACCTGCTGACATGATGACAGCACTAAGGAAAGATTCAGTTAAGGTGGCTGGTGAACAGCTTCCTAAAACAGGAAAGCAAGGGGTAGGCTGCCAGTCACCAACTAGCCCCCACTCCCTTGGGCAGACTGCGGTATGAGCCACTCATCACAGGCAAGGAGTTTTTTGGATCTGCTGCCTTTCCCTGCAACCCAATACCTCCATGGGGCCTTGGACAAGGCCCTGCAACCTGGGGAGGTGCCAACCTGGAGCTCCTCAGCCCCTCTGGCCTTTCCCCAGCCCCACCTCACTCTAGGTACCCTGAGCTTCCCAGCAGCCAGGCCCCATGCTCTCTGAAAGCAGAGAGAGGTTGTGTCAGCTCCTGGATTCACTGGCCTTTATAGGGCCAGCTGGACCCTGATTGGGGTGTGGCCCCCAGCTGAGGCTGCTTCCCCCAATCAGCCCAGCTTTCCCCTGCCACAGCCCTCTCCCAGGGCTGTTGTTAACTCTTTCAGGCCAGGAGCGGGTGACCACCCCGATACAGGTGGCATGTGACACATTGGGATACCTACTCATAGTGCACTGCACTTTGCATCAACACAAGCACTCCTAGTGAGTACGTGAAGCACATGCAAGCAGTCAAACATGCTTGCACACAAGCAACACACTAACTGTGACAGCTTTACACTGACATAATTTGTGTGGACCAAAGTTTGTAGTGTAGAGATGCCTGAATATTTGGAGTCCTGGTTATAAAAGGGACTTGTGGCCCCATCCATGTCAGCTGTTTCCATAGCTAGTTAAAGGTGTAAGGACCTTCTTTACATGCCTTGGGTGATTTCAGAGATTATATGCAACTGCCCGTCACCCTAGTTTTTATAGTTACTGTATTATATTCATAGGCACCAACTCCCATGGGTGCTCCGGGGCTGGAACACCCACAGGGAAAAATTAGTGGGTGCTTTGCACCCACCAGCAGCCAAGTTCCCCATACCTTCCGCCCCACCTCCTCTGAGCGCGCCGCATACCCGCTCCGTCCCCTACCTCCCAGTGCTTCCTGCCCGGCTGCTGCCAAACAGCTGTTTGGCAGCGTTAGCATGCTCTGGAAGGGAGGGGGAGGAGCAGGAATGTGGCGCGCTCAGGGGAAGAGGCTGGGAAGATGCAGGGCCGGGCAGGGATTTAGGGAAGGAGTTGGAATAGAGGCAGGGAGGGGGCAGAGTTGGGGTGGGAACTTTGGGGAAAGGGTTGGAATGGGGGCAGAGCCAGGGGCAGAGCGGGGGATTGAGCACCATGGGGAAAGAGGGGAAGTCAGCACCTATGATTATGTTGGTAATTAATTACACACCTCTTCTGCAAACACTTAAGTCACTTCTTAACCTTAAGCACACAAGTAGTTCCTGTGACTTCAAGTAGACTACTCACATGTTTAAGGATAAGCATTTATCTAAGCATTTGCAGGAGCAACAATGCCTTAGTTAGTAAGCTTTGGGTAGTTTGAGCCATTCCACACTTAATTTTTATCTGGACCAAGTTCTCTAACCTTTTTGGTCAGGGCCAATCAAGCTACCAAAGATAAGATAAGAAGGACACACTTAAGTAGTGTGAACCATGCCCATTCATGTTAGTGAAGGTTGACATGCTTCCCATTTATGTGACAGTAACTACTTCTGACATTCAAGCGCTGCAGAAGTACAGAAGTTTATGCTGCAGTATAGAAAGCCATCTATGCTGCAATGTTACTGTCACAGGGTGACTGGCCCTTTAAAGTATTTGGGTCTAACCTGGCATTACCACACACCATCACCCTGCCATCTGATACTGTGAGGCAAGGGATCAAGTGATAGCTTGCATATCATCTGGTCCTCATAAAAGCCAGCAAGTAGCTCATTTGAACTGGAGGGAGTAGGAAGGTTTTTACTGGAGTCCATAGATCAGAAGAAAGAATTCAGTTCCTATGCACCTCCCATGTGGATAGCCTGGTGGGTGTAATCCTGCAAGAACTATGCTAGAGAAAGAAGGGAGAAGAGAGGCTTACCTTAGCTCCTAGCTTAAATCTAGATGGCTTTGGAGCAGTTTAGGAAGGAGTGCAAGAGCTGCAGGGAGTAAATAAGCTCCTGTAGAAGACCCTGGGTCAGGGGGGAGAGGACATGACTGAGATTTTGAACTTGTGCTAAATACTTTTACTTTGAAGAACTAAAACTGAAGCCCTGAAAACAAAGGAGACTGACATTATGATTCTGTTGCTAGAGCATGTTCTTTGGCGGATGGGCTCATATGCTAGCTCACTGACTTACGGTTGCCTTGAGAAATAGTTATCTGCTGACCATACATTTTCTATCTGTCTCCAATCTTGTTCTCTTATCATCTGTTTTGGACTAATTATTTGGACTAAAGAATCTCAGTCTCTCCTCTTATTCTTTCAAGGTGCATCTGTCTGCCATTTCAGTGTTTGCTAGTGGATAGTTTTATTATTTTCAGTTATCCCACCAACCAAAGGTTCCTGAAAGGTTTGGTTAACATCTTCCCAAGGATCAAATAACCCTTTTAATCATGTGACCTTAACCTGAACTCACTCTTTGGGCCCTTGGAAAAGTGCTGTTTATTGCATTAGTTGCTAAAGACAACAGGCCAGATAGGCAATGGAGCTATGCCAGTTTATACCAAGGACCTGATCCAATGCACACTGAAGTCAATGGAAAAAGTCCCATTAATTTCACTGTGCTTTGGATCATCCCTCAGCTGAGGAGCTGCCCATTTTATTTAAAAAACAGTTGTAGTTTAAAATTATTCCACAATAGATTTGGTAATTTAAGTAGCTTTTAAAGTACAAATAATAAAGTTCTTTAGCATTTATTAAGACAACTATATTAACTTTATTTTCACAAGTAAAATGTTGTACAGCTAACTGATCCTGCAGTGGAACATCACAAATCAGACAGTAGGAATGGGATTTTAAAAGTGTCAGATCTTAAATGAACCTTAAAATGAGATTTCTTTAATAACGCTTTCTTTATAAAGAGCAATTCAACAGGATTATGTTTGTGTTCCTGTATTAGTTCTTGAAAGAATACAGAAGGAAGATGTGATGTGATACCTTTAATCGGACCAACACCTCGCCCCTCAGGAGAGCCCGGTGTAAAGCAAATGTCTAAAACACTATTGGTAGAGATGATTCCTAGATTATGGATATCAAATCCCTCAAAATACGGGGGGTGTTTGGAGCTGGGTTTTGGTTTGTCCCCCATCTCATTACTGTGACATGTTGAACCCACCATGATAGACTTTTTTTTTGTCTAGTTTCAGATCTGAATATTGTCTTAGTTTGCATCTCAGTGATGTATTTCAGAGATTCATCTCTGATGAGGTTCATTTAAAACAAAAAATAAAACCCTTCACAAAGTTGCTGTATGCTTTTTTTGTTCTTCTTGTTCTTGGTGTGAGTTTCTCTAGATTGCCTTCTGAAATGTAAGAGCTTGCCAGACCAAGTGGGGCCCTGCTTATCAAGGTGTTCGTGTAGACCAGGGTGTTCCATATGAGAGAGTTCAGATGAGATTGCATTACCTCATCATTCCATATAGTCACCAGTGCCCACACACATGCTTCTGGCAATAAACTCACAGGAAGTATTCCTCTACGGCATGGTTAAGTTACTACAAATTTATGAGAAATTTATTGTGGAAGAAATCGATACTGATAAAATATCAGGCAAATGTTTGCAAGCGCTATTTGTACAAGTAAGTGGGTTCCAGCAAGTGCTGGTCCTCTGTGGTACAATGCAGACCCAAGATCCCATAGGACGTCAAAGATTAGATTGTAAACTCTTTGAGGCAGGGGCTGACTTTTTGTTTTATATTTGTACAGTGCCTAGCACTGTGGGGTCCTGGACCATGTCTGAAGCTCTTTGGCAGTAGTAGCTAAGCAGTGACCAATGCACTATGGATCGGTAACGGGAGGACTGTTTGTGCAGGTGGGATTATTGTAACATAATTCATTCCCCTGTACACAGCCACTGCACTGGCAGAGATTAGCCTGGTGAAGGACCACATGTGGGCTAGCTTTGCTCAAAGCAAATTGAATCCAAAGATAGGTGTGATCCTGACACTGTGCACCACTGAAGGCACTTTTGCATGTGGCTCTGTGGTGTTACAAGCAGGCTAAGGGACCAAACAGCAATATTACATGCCAAATTTCTTTAGGGTAGACAAGACCATTGTGTGAACCTTCAGCACTGTAGAAGAAAGAGCCCTGCTGTTGAAAGAAGGCATGCCTCATATTACTCAACAGCAGCCACGGAGCACAATTGGTTTGCTCAAAAAGGGAATCCTGTCTATTTTTCCTTGGCCACAAGGCCTACGTAGCCTTCAATCCAAGGTCCATAAAGCATAAGAGTTTGTGTAGGTTGGCAAAATTGGGATGGTTCTCAGCAATTGTAGCACTCAGTCAGAGCTTGGCAAGGAGCTTATTTAATGATTTGATAGTCCTGGCTGAGGAAACAAAGACTGGCTACAATATTAAACACCCTTAGCATCTCCTGACCATCTTCACTCCTGTTATTCACCTTACCTTTGAGATTTCTGTGAAGCCCATGTCCAAGAGCTAAATTATGGCTGCCCCTCTTGTGCAGGGAGCAGCTACAGTATGTTGGACTAGTTGAAAATTTCCAAAATCTGGAATTTTGACACCCCTCCCCCAAAAAAGGTCTTTTTTTGCCAAAATGTTGTCCAGTTTTTCATCCAGCTCTAATACTTGGCTGAGTGAAGTGAGGTCCGACATGCAACTCACAGGTCCACATTGCTCTCTTTGGTCTGTCTGTCTGTTTGTAATATGATTACTTTTGAATGCCCCATTTGATCAATTCCAAAATTTCAGGGAATGTTCAAGGTATCAGTGGGCAGAACCCTATTGATTTTGGTGAAAAGAAGGATAAGGAGACTACTAAGAGCCCTTGGCATGAAGGAAGAAGTTGGTGGGATTGCACTGAGTCCCTGAAATAGAGGGGGACACGAGGTGCAACAAAGGGAGCTAGTGAGGTGGAATGGAGGGATGGAAGGAGCCCCTGGCATGTGGAATAAGCTTCGTGGAAGAAGTAAAAAAGTGTGTTGCCCCGTGCTCTATAATACCTGCATTCTCTGGGTGTGGAGTGGGGGTGAGGGAGTTCCAGTGACAGCAGTGCTATCCCAGAGAGGGCTTGCTTTGATAGTGTAGGTATGTGGCAATGTCTCCATCCACCTCCTGTGGCAGTTTGCAGCTAGAGGGTTGTGCTTGGGAAGTGAATGCCATGCTTTTTCCAAAGGTGTACAAGGGCTGCTGCTGAGTATGTCAGGAGCAGTCACCAGGACCGGCTCCAGACACCAGCTCAGCAAGCAGGTGCTTGGGGCGGCCAGCGGAGAGGTGCGGTACGTCGGGCTCTTCGGCGGCAATTCGGCGGCAGGTCCCTTGGTCCAGCTTGGAGGGAAGGACCTGCTGCCGAATTGCCATCGAAGAAGAAAGCAGCATGGTGGAGCTGCCACTGATTGTGATCGCGGCTTTTTTTTTTTCTGCCACTTGGGGCGGCAAAAACCCTGGAGCCGACCCTGGTAGTCACTGCATCTCCTTTTTGGCCACCAAAAGTGTAAGGTCTCCAGGCACCACCGTTGTAGCATATCTTCCCTCCTCCTCCACTGTGTGGCTCTAAGACACAAAAGTCTACAGAAAGCTACAGGTGTACTTTAGATGAGCTCAGCACACGTGGGAAGGAGTGACATGCCAAATTTCTGATCCTCAGGGCTGTTCTAAATTATGCTTGCTTGAAACTGGGCCTTTATGTCAAAAGTGATCATTAGATTATGCTCTAGCCATGTTCTCTCACTCTAGTAAATCGCTCATGTTGGAAAGGAACCATGAGAGCTGTGTAGGACCAGCTGCAATTACTCACATCAACCAAGATGTCTCCCACACTAAACTCTGGTCTACACTACAGATTTATGTTGGTATACTTATGCTGCTCAGAGGAGTGGAAAATCTGCCCCTCTGAGCGATGCAGTTATACCAACCTAACTCCCAGTGTAGACCACGCTGTGTCAACAGGAGCTACCGCCTCAATGTAGCTACCGCCTCTCAGGGAGGTAGAGTATCTACATCAATGGCAGAAGCTCTCCCAACAGTATAGGCAGCATCTTCACTAAGCGCTACAGCAGCGCAGCTGCACCAGTGCAGTGCTGTAAGTGTAGACAAGTCCTAAATTAATCCTCATCCAACCTCTGAACAACACAAAGGAGACTTTTCATGGACCAGGATCTGGTCCTAAATATCTAACTCTTCTTCGCTTACACTCAGAATCTCTTACCCCTATTTTTCACAAGTATCAGAAGCTGTCCATGTATTGATTAACTATAACACTGAGTTTATTAAATGAGAGAATAAATCAAACAGCAAAATTACCAAGTTTGTATATTTTCCACTAGACAACAAAATAACCAGCTAGTCAGCATACAAGGTGTAATTTAAAGTGGGGTGTGGAAAGGATCAAAATTATCAATCCATCAAATTTAACCACCTAAATATATCACTACAGTTTATCTCCCATTAGTTATACAGTACAAAATATATTATCCTATTAAAGTATTTGTGCTATCTGAAAATACAAATGTTAATTGTTTTAGTTAGATAATGTCATAAAGGTAGTTGATGGAAAGAATGGACAGATTGTGTGTATGCTCTCTAGATTTGAAATGTATGTCTACTACATGCACACATTCTATGATAAACATTTGCATTCCACCTTGGGTTGCTGATAACTCATGATTTCCATCCCAATTCTCTTATTTATTTCATTTATCCTTTCCTGTCTTTTTCCCAGGAGAGATCGCTATTCTCAGATAGAATTCTCACAATTCAAAACTGCAGCAAGTTCCAACTAATTTTTTTGCCTAGAACTACAATCTATTTAACATGCTGATATGTTTTCCTAACTCAAAAACTATCTATTAAAATTCTGCACAATAAAAGCACTCAGTATTTATTTTGAGCTACAGTGCATTATGAGATCCAACAGTGGCAAAGAGAAGTTACATTATTGTCTCAGCAGGATACGATGACTTTTGCTACCTAGGTAAGAAAGGTTTATATTTAGTATGTAGAAAACTAATTGACACCAACATGAACACATACAGTTAGAAAGATGTATCCTGTTTTAAAATGTAATAAACATTTTTCTGGCAGTGGAAAGTCTTTCTGGGATATTTGGATGATGTGCAGCAAGAGAGTATTCAAACGATTCCTGCTCTTAGAAACTGTCTATGATCTATTTTGTCATCCACTTTCAAATTATCTAGTTTAGCATGATAACAAATCCCGGAAGCTTAAGCAATTTATGGCACACGTATCTACAGTAGTGATGGTAAATCTATGACACACAATGCAATTCATTTGGCGCTTGCCCAAAATGTAATTTAAGACTGTGAAGACCTGTCACTAGTGATGCAACCAGCACATGCAACATCCTGGTCCACTAAGGGTCTGATATCAAGGGAGGCTGCCTTTAGGATAGAACTTCTAAATGGCATTTAGCTCTGATATTACTATGGAAATAAAGTAAGAGGAAGCATGAGGAAACTCTACTGGGACATTTCTGAATTACATACACAGGAAAAACAGTTGTTTGGATATGAAGAAAACTATTCAGACCTTTTTTTTGCTCAGATAATTAAAAAAAATGTATTTATTTAAACTTAATGTATAGTTCTATATATTTGTGAGAAGGAAAGGAACATACCAAAGCAGGATGTTCTCAGCTCCTCACAACTACAGACAGTAGTTTGTGTGATCGTTCTCACAGCCACCAGTTATTTTAGTCATCTTCACATTTAGGGCAAGGGTGATTTAAACTTACTGATCTTTCATACCAAGACAGCTTCCTAGATATCAGACAATAAGCCCCCACTCCTGCAATTTACAATGCAGGGGTGGACTCCTGTGCCTATGGAAAGCCTCAATAGGGATGTGCATGGGTACAGGAGTATGCCTGCATGTTGTAAACTGCAAGACTCGGGCCTAAAATGCAACATCGTCTTATTCAGAATGAGCCACACCCTTTTCCTGCAACCAAAATTCTCCTTAATGTTTCAGTCTGTTTGATTACCGTAGTGCCTAGGAGCCCAAATCATGGACCAGGACTCCACTATGCTAAGTACTGTAAAAACATAGCACAAAAAGTCTGTTCCTACCCCAAAGAGCTTACCCTGTAAGTAATTTACAACCACACCCCCTCACCCTGGGAGGGGACGGGAGGAATTGTGACTCAGAGCTGTGTCTCTCTGAGGCTATGTCTACACTGGCAATTGAACGACAAAACTTTTGTCTTCAGGGATGTTATGATTCACCCCCGCCCCCCTAAAGACAGAGGTTTTGCCGCAACAGGTGCCAGAAGACAGGATAGTGGGCTATATGGACCGTTTGACCCAATATGGCCATTCTTACATTCTTATGTTTCTGCTCTTACAAATAGGCTTGCACTGTATTATCCATTCCATGAAGGCCTCTCCTCCCCAAGGGTAACTATAGGCAAGAGATAGTGCAGTCCAATGTAGCCATACTGCCATGGAGCTAGAGGGGGTAGTACCATGGCCCAGGCCCAGTGCAAAGACAGTAGGCCTCCACACAGATCCATGAAGCCCTCCAAATTTGGGGCAGGCCCTATGGCCTTTTCTACAGAGAGATCCCTAAGGGATGAATTCCCCAAGCGGGTCCTTGGAAGTTAACCCCCAAGATTTTGCTACTAGCTGAACTTCTGATTAAAATACAAAATTAGCCATGTTTTGTTCATGAGCAGCTGGGTGCATCTCACAGCGTGAAATGGCTGATGGTTAGAACTTATAATATTGTCTCAGGGTGACCAGTCCCTTTAAGGGGAGAAGGGACCAGGCATGACTGTCCTATAATTAATTAGCTACTACTTCCCAGCCTGAGAGGTAGGGCTAAGGGGGTCAAGTGATAGTTTAATGGAGACCTAGGCCTTAAAAAAGGAGAGAGCGCTCAGTCAGGGGTTAGAAGCAGAGGCAGTGGGTAGGCTCTTGTGGGAGATACTGAGCTATGGTCTGCAGGAAGGTACTCTGGGGAATCAGCTTGGGGCCCACTGCCCTTTACTAGAGCAAGGAAGGTGACAAGGAACAGAGTGCTCTAGGGAAGCCAGCCTGGGGGCTGAATTCTCTAGCTCAGAGTCAGAGAGACTCTTGGGGTGCCTCACAATAATTTGCTGCTGTAGCTCCCACCTGGCCCCCTCACAAACAACATGCAGGTCTTAATGGTAGCCTAGAAAGAGGCTAAAAACTGGGCCCAGAGGGTGGGCTGAAGAGAAGCCCCAAAGGTCAGAAGGATCTTTAGCTTGTTTGGATTTTTGCTACTGTAGAAGGGGTTAAGTTTTGTTTGTGACTTGGCCCTAGGGCTCAGGTACATCTCCAACACACAGGTGGGTGGAGAGCAGAGGAAACCTACTTTGCAGAAGGAAACTCAAGCAGGGAATGCCTGCAGTACCACTCTCAAGCAGCAGAGGATGATATGGGGGCAAGTATGCCCCACAACACACATCAGTACCACAACTTTTACTTGTATTTATTACCACGCAGGTCATTCTTACATGTTGAATCTCTAGAATTTTGGTACCTCATTTGTTAAATGGTAAAGGACATTTTCCACATCCTGACTGAATTATCCACCACTGCTAGTTTAAAGTAATTCACCTAAACAAGGTAAAAGTCTTATTTTTAAATACACAATTTCATTCCAGAGCCTTTAAATTGAATTAAAATTGAGAATCAAATTAAACAGTGGAGTGGAAGGCATTCTATGGCTACAACTGTTTGCAATTGGGAAAAAAAGAAAAAGAAAATATTCTATTTGGATGTAAACATTCCCCTGCTATGCTAGAAACCCTAACACAGCAATATTGTGCTGGGGCATGGGATGTTGAAAGTGTCCATTAAACAAAGATCAAATATAGAAAACAGGCCAATTTAAAAAATATTCAGTTTTAATTATTAAAGAAGTCCCATTTTTTAAAATCTCATCTATCCCTTTGCGAAATGCCCACTAACGTGCAGGACAGCAAGATGCTATAAGTTCTGTGATAAACAGTATTTTCCAGGAAGAAAACAATGAAAACCAAATGGAAATGTGTTATGCCCCAAAAGGAGATTAGTCTGATGCCAGTGCATACACTAAAGATGGGTGTTTTATCTGGCTTGACTAATGCTTTGCAGGCTTTGTGATGCTTTGCTTTACTAAGGTCCAAACCTATAAACACTTATTCATGCAAAGAGGAATAGAATCTAGCCCTATACATACTTTTCTACCCTGACTGGCAAAGAAGAGGAAAGAAGAGCACCACAAAACATCACTCACAGTTGAGCTAGCTCAAAGTACTACTTGCGCAAAAGCAGGGATAGCGAAGCTTAGACTTGGCACCTTTTCAGCTGACTGCTGACCTGCTGGCCCTGACACAAAACAAGCCAAGTGCTCCAGTATGAAAGAAAAAAGAGCATTTTAGAATAGCAGTTGAAGCCACATCTAAATCATATATGGTACTCTCCCCACCCCCACATATTAGAGCTCAAAGGTTATCACTTTTCTAGAGTCAAGTGTTTGGCGCGCAGAGGTTTCTCCAGATACAGCTCATTCAGCTAAAGAGAGGATGATAAGACAAGTCACTTTATCAGTCAGGTCAGGATAATGTCAATATTATTTCATTTTTCAAATGCTCACAATTAATTTCAAATACTTTGGGTAAACGTTACTAGAGGTGTTTTTACAGTGAAGAAACTCCATTAAATTGATGCTGCCTTTACTGTAACCTCACTCTTTTAGCCAATTGACACTATCAGCTAGCTCAAAGACAAATCCCTTTGGCTATCTTAATTCTCCTCTGTTGTATGCGCTGCAGACGAGACACAAGAGGCTTGGTGTTGTCAGAGTCATGTTGCATCTGGCACTTTTTCTGTTTTCAGTGTTTTTAATTTGCCCTTTGCAACAACAATCAATGTCAAACCAGGACACTGAAAAGCACATCTGTGAAAACACATTCTCTATCTTGCTAGAAATCAGAAAAACTATTTGGAGTTATCTCAAGCAGTACATACGCTTGGGCCTGCTCAACTACTTCAGAATCCCATAACGCTGTAATGGTGCTGATTCTCCCAAGCAAGTCAGTTAATGCAAACTTAGGGCCCGAGCATTTTAGAGTATTTCCAACTAGAGATTCCATTATATTTGGTGAAACTTAGCAAAGAAAAAATTGCTGTGCACACAACTGGGATGATTACTAACCAAAGGCATGGTAACTTCAGTGTTCATGAGGGAAAAGGCTAGTCAATCCCATGGACAGAATGGGAGTTAGTAGAAGTGCCAAGTAACTAACTGTTGAGGATAGTAGGAGGCTGTGAGGGCTGAGTTAAGCAAGTTCAGGGGGAAACAAATACTGGAGATAGTTAAGTTCAGAGGCAGTAGTAAGGCTATGTGTTTTCCATAACCCCTGGAGGAACACCTGTGCTGCTCTTACACAATGTTTCTCCAGCAGAAGTGTCACTGATGATAGCTGTGACATTCTATATCTTGGGGAGCACCCTGTAGCCCCCATATGCCTCATTTATATATGATTGTGATCTTGCATATAAAGCAGGGGTCAGCAACATATGGCACGCGAGCCGATTTTTAATGGCACACTGCTGCCTGCCGGAGTCCCAGCAGGCAGCAGCGTGCCATTAAAAATCCTGCCCAGCCCGCTCTTCTCTGCCCTCCGCTCTCCCCTCCCCCCGTGCGGGGGCAAGGGTCAGAAGCATAGGTGTGCGCACAGGGTGTGCCCAGGCACACCTTGATGCAGGGGTGGGCAAATGGCCCCACTCTCCCAGCGTGGCAAGCCGCGGGGTCCGCATTCCCAGGCCGGTGTGCAGCAAGCCGCCAGCCCCTCTCCCGCCTTCCCTCCTCCCCTGGAGCCATACCTCCGCGTGCAGCATTCTGAGGGACGGGGCTGTGTCTCCCGCGGGGCAGCGTGTCTGGCTCTGTGCGGAGCAGAACATGCTGGTAGAAGCCTCATGGTAAGGGGTCCAGGGCGGGGGGGGGGGGGTTGGATAAGAGGTGGGGGCAGTCATGTGACAGGCAGCAGCGTGGGTTGGATAGCGGGTGGGATCCCGGGCGGGGTGGTTAGGGGTGGGGGGCGTCTCTGGAGGGGGCAGTCAGGGAGCAGGGGGGGTTGGATGGGGCATGGGAGTCCCGGGGTCTGTCAGAGGGTGGAGGGTGGATAGGGGTCAGGGCAGTCAGGGGACTGGGAGCCAGGAGGGTCCTGGGGGGGCAGTTAGGGTGGGGGGTCTCTGGAGGGAATGGTCATGGGACAAAGAGCTGTGGGGGTTGTATGGGTCAGGAGTTCTGGGGGTCCTGTCAGGGGGCAGGGAGCTGTTGGATAGGTATGGGAGTCCCAGGGATCTGTCTGGGGTAGGGGTGTGGATAAGGGTCAGGACAGTCAGGGGACAGGTAGGGGGTCCTAGGGGGGCAGTCAGGAGACAAGGAGCAGGGAGGCTTAGATACGGGGTGGGGTCCTGGGGGCAATTAGGGGGAGGAGTCCCAGGAGGGGGTAGTCAGGGGACAAGGAGCAGGGGGGTTGGGGGTTCTGAGGGGGGCAGTCAAGGAGCAGAAAGTAGGAGGGAGTGGATGGGGGCAGGGCGGGGGCAGGACTAGGTCATGGGGGGCGGGGCTAGAGCAGGGCTCCCTGGGTGCACACCCTAGTGAAATGTGCTGTGCACACCTATGGGCAGAAGCTTGGTCCTGCCGGCTCCTCTGCCTCTTCCCGTAGTGTGCTGGATTCCTGCCCCTCCTCCGCCTCTCCATCCCTCTCTCCCTGCCGGCCGATCAGCTCATGACCCTTGCAAGGAAGGGGGTTGGGAAGGAGCAGAGTCAGCATACTGGCTGCTCCTTGCGGAGGCAGAGAAGAAGCAGTGGGGTGGGTGGAATAGGGGCATATACAGGGCCGGTGCTACCATTAAGGCGAACTAGGCGGTTGCCTAGGATGCCAAGATTTGGAGGCGCCAAAAAGCTGTGCCAATTTTTTTTTACAGCGGTTCCTCCCCAAGCGCGCATCACTGCTCCACTTCTCCCGCCTCCCAGGCTTGCAGCACCAATCAGCTGTTTGGCATCACAAGCCTGGGAGGAGAATTGAAGCGGGGGCGGTGTGCTCAGGGAGGACGCGGAGCAGAGGTGAGCTGGGGTGGGGAGGTGCTGCATGGCTCCCCAGGGTGGGAGAGCTGCCGCCTGGGGGGACACCTCAGGGCAGAGGAAGGGGGGGAGCTGCCGCAGGGCGAGAAGAGGGCAAGGTGGAAGTTTCACGCCCTAAGCGAAACTTCCTTGCACCGGCTCTGAGCATATCCCCTCCAGCCCCCTGCCCTGACCTGACCCCTCCTCACACACTCTGCAGCCCTCTGCCCTGACCCCCACTCACACACCCAGCCCTCTGACCTGAGCCCCGCACAACCCCCAGGCCCCTGCCCTGAGCCCTGTACCCCCTTAATACACACCCAGCCCTCTGCTTGACTCCTTCACCCACCCCCCAAGACCCCGGCCCTGACTCTGGCACCCCCACACATACCCAGCCCCCTCCACCCTGATACCTGCACTCCCCTCACATGCCCCCAGCCCTCTGTCCTGACTTGCACCCCCCACATACCTAGCCCCCCTACACCTCTCGCATCCCCATCCCTACCCCTCACAGCAAACGAGAGCTTCTGTACACCCACACCCACATTCGCACCTGCACCCCTCGCACCAAATTGGAGCTGCTCAGGTAAGTGCCCCACACCCAAATCTCCTGAGCCCCCTTCCTCATTCTAGCTCCTGGCCAGACCCTTCACCCCCAGCTCTGTGCTCAGTGCACTCCCACCCTCAGCTCAGTGCAGAGAGAGGAAGAGAATGGGCCAGAACCAGGGAGAAGGTAGGTACCCACTGTATGGGATCCCAGCTGTCAGAAGCCCATGGATGGAACCCCTGAGCAGCAATGGGCTGAGCCACTCAGCCCACTGCCGGTCTGGGGTCCCAGCCGCTGGCCCCACACAGCCTGCTGCTGGTCTGGAGATCTGGCTGCCGGATGCTTGCCAGCCAAGGTCCCGGCTGCAGGCCCCGCTCAGCCCGCTGCTGGCCTAGGTGAACAGAACCCCAGACCTGCAGCGGGCCGAGCGGGCCGGCGGCGTAAGATCAACATTTTAATTTTAAATGAATCTTCTTAAACATTTTGAAAACCTTGTTTATTTTACAACACTAGTTTAGTTATATAATATATAGACTTATGGAGCGAGACCTTCTAAAAAACATTAAAATGTATTACCGGCCCACGAAACCTTAAATTAAAGTGAATAAATGAAGACTCAGCACACTGCTTCTGAAAGGTTGCTGGCCCCTGATATAAAGCATGCCTTGTAAGGTATCAGGAGAAAGGTTATGATCTGGTGAAAATCATTTGTCTATCCATATCATTAACACATATGAAGTTATGAGAATTATGTTGTATGGTTGTCACTAAAACATGCTGTAAGTTGGGGATTCAGCCAGATATTAGCTCCCCAGAGGCAACAGCAATGAAAGTAACCAGTGCCCAGGCAGGGTATGAAACAACCCATCAACAGCCATTTCCAGCAAGGGAGCTACAATTCAATGACTCACCCACATGAGGCCACACTCAACTTTGCCTGGAGACTCAGCAATACTCACCCAGACATGCCTAGACTTGTGTTTTCCAAGCACATGGACTGAGGGTATAAACCAGACACAGTGGCCACATGCTTGGCTTTTTCTCCTGCCCCCACCTATGATGCAAGCAACAAGGCCACTAGAAGACTGAAGACTCCAACAGAGGAGACTGGCCCAGCTTTAAGGGACAAATCTGTATATTAAGGACTGCAATATCCAGCGGGGTGAGAAAAACTGCTTAATCTAGTTGCTGCCCAGTCTAACAGGGTTGAGAGTTTGGACTGCATGCTTATATTTTATTTCTTTTGGTAACTAATTCTGACTTTTTGCCTATCACTTAAAATCTATCTTTTATAGTCAATAAATTTGTTTAACTGTTCATCGCTACCAGTTAGTTTGTATGAAGTTCATGGCAAATCTGCTCAGATTTTGCAAAGACTGGTGTATATCCACTTTCTATTGATAAAGTGGTGAGCCAATTAATACATTTCCACTAGTCATCTTGAGCAGTGCAAGACAGTATATTCCTGGGGTACAGTGCTGAGAGCAGGGGGTGATTTGGCTCTGATGCCTGTGTGTGATTCATGAGTGGCTCTGCGAGCATTCATGCAATATAGCTGGGTGTGGGGCTCCAGGTGCTGTTGTGCTGAGCAGTCACAGCACCTGGAGGGGTTTGCTGATGGTCACTAGCAAGGCATTGTGAGTGACAGCCCAGGCGGGAGAGTTAAGGGGACACAGCCTCACAATCCCAAGCTAACCCCTAGGGATCCTGTCACAATAGCATCAATGTTAACAACCATTTCCCCAGTCAGCACCTGCAGCAGTAGCAATGGGTGGGAGACAACATGATTGCCGAGTAGAGGAATTTTAACACAAGCAGGAAGAAAAGGGGGGGTAAAGAACAGAAAAATATGAAATTCAAATATGGCAATCTTCAGCACCTGGACAACGCATTTAATTAAAACAAGCCTTTTCAGTTGCAGAGCTATAAAATTAACAATTGGATTTTATAGTACTAGGTGGTCCACTGACTATTAGAGTACTCGTGGAGGCCCTATTTTGGGACTTTCAAAGTGTTACTGTCTCAAGTACAGCATGAATTATCCAAGCACAACTATAAGTCATACCAACTTCTGGACAACAGGAAGTAGATCGGCAGGTGGTATAAACAGCTCCACTAAAGTCACTGGAATTAGGTGAATTTACACCAGCTGAGAATCTGTCCCCAGAACAGTTACTGCACTCAGGAAACTCTTGTAAAACACACTGCCAAGTTCCAAGGAAACAAAAGCTCCATGTCTAAAAGCATCTTCTGTAGATGATCCTAGTAAAATTTCCTTCCATGCACAAAAAAGGTTCTGCTGCACCATCACAATGAAAAACCAAAACCACAAAGGGTCAGAAAGCAATTAAAGGGGACATAGCAGCACAAGGGAAAACAAAAAATGAGTCTAAAGCTAAAAGTTAAGCATGACATTTTTATATAAAAAAATTATTTAGATGAGGTCTCAAACATTTTTAATATGAATTTACAAACATTTCAAGTTAGTGCATAATATTGTGACAACCAAGAATGGGAAAACAGAACAGCTAATGGTTGATTTTCTGATACCTAATACTATTATCACCTTGATCATACGCCCTAGTATGTGAGCTGAGGGGGAGAGAAAAACAGAACACTGGAAAAAAAAATAATTAAGCCATGATCCATCTAATCTAACTTTCATTGGCACCAGACAATAACCATTCATAACCCGATATTTACAATGCTAGATATACTATTGGGATGCATGGCAGAATAATTTGTCATCTCTATGTGGAGAAGAAGCGAGGTATGTATGACAGCCCTATGGCTTCTTTGAAGGTGCCAATGGAAGTTAATGCTTCTTTTCCCCCAGAGGAAAAAGAGAGGAAATGTTGTGTGAATCTTATAAAACTGTCAACAGCTGCTGATCTATTGAATGTAGGGTATTATTTCAACTCAGTACCTGTTGTTGCAGATATTCTTCATGAAATGGCAAAATTAATAAAGACAAATATTTGAAATATTTTTTAAAATAAGGGTAGTACACAGATTTTGAAATATTCAGGTGTGATCTTTTAAGGACCCAGAACAGCACAAAAGAGTTTGCTTGAATGAGAAGGGACAATCTGGTAATTACAATATTCACTTTAACTTATACTTTCTATGCAGTATTTTAGAGTAGGATTCCCCTTCCGGAAGTTGTTTCAGACTTCATGCAAAGGCGGTTCAACTCATTCACCCTCCTGAATCTTTGCCCTCTTTGGATAGTCTGTGTCAAATGTTGCACTGCAAGTATTCCTACTGTCCAACAAATTGGCTTGATTGTAGTCCATTGCTACAACTGCTGGTTGGGTAAAATGAATCTCCTATGTCTTCTTTAGCAGAGCATGCAATGTAGCAAAAACAGAGGTAAATGGATGCATTAGAATACCTGAGCTCCACTTAAACAACAATGGAGTCAGGCTGTTGGTACCTATAAAAAATTCTGTATTTAACAAAAGCACACACATTTAAATTTTAAGAGTTAGTCAGTTATAGTATGTAACTCACCAATTTAGTTGGACTGCCCTTCCAACTAGCTTCCTCTTTGAATGTGGTATTAAAAAGAATTGAGAATTACCTAAAATTAATCTTGACATAAGTTTGATGCACTGATGCTATCAAGTCCAAAACCAAAATATCGTTTCTCACTCCAGCCCTTAAAAATTGTTTCTTGATTGCTTCCTTATGAAGTAAAGAGTGCCTCAATTGTTTTTTTATTTTTTTAAGTTATTCTAATTTTTAGATTAGAAATATCAAGTCTTGATTTTGTTCTAGCTGTGATCAACCTTCTGTAGAACAGGAGAACTGAGGGGGATAAAACATTACAAGAAACTGAAATCTAAGATGTAGTTTTCACAACCTTTAATTGTAAAAGGAAAGAATGTTTAGTCACATAGCTTAAAACTGAATTTTTGTATTGTTTTGTTTTTATGAAGCAAAAAAATGAAAAGAAATATTCAAACAAACAGCTGGGAGAAAAGCTCCCTGTGTGAAGACAGCATCTCCTTCTCTCATTCAAGAATGAAAAAGATTTAAGCTTAATGTGATGTTACTATTCCGTTTAGTTCTATAGTCTTCCAGCACAAACAGACAACACAACTTTTATTTCTTGGAGACCATCTTTATACATCATAAAGGAGCAATAAATAGCTCAGGAAAAGAAATGTTTTCCTTTGCAGGTCACCCATAAGGAAAGCAACTCCACGACACTTTTGTGCCTTCATCAGTGCCCTGCCATGGAAGCCTCACACTTTAACTTAGGTCCGGTCCATAACGGATATCCTGGCATAGCTATTTCAGTTAGGAATGCACATTTTTTTTTAAACTGAAATAGTTATACTTGTATGTGCTCCAGTGTGGATGCAGTTCTGGCAGTATGAGAGATTATTTCCTTATGGGAAGCTACACTGGTATAAGCTCTTTTATACCAACACAACTGCATTCATGCTAGGGGCAGCTATACTGCTTTAACTACACTGGTAGAGTTAACTACCATTATAGTTAAGGTGGATACAATTTTTCATTTTAGACAAGCCCTTACTGTAAAATACAAACAAACTGTTTCTCTGAACCCATTTAAAATAACCCTCCCAGACACATTTAACACTTTTGTATATGCTAGGAAGTTCTGACAGCTTCCTCAAATTCTTAGGAAAACACTGCAAATTGGAGCCCAATCCTAGTCCTGTTGAAATCAGAGGGAGTTTTGCCCCTGACTTCAATAGGAAGAGGATCAAACCCTCTCGTGATTAATACAACAGCTGTTCCATACCCAGTACTAATAATTAGAATAACCTTTAACAGAATTAAGAGTCTGATTAAGATTACAAACTGCAAATCCAATCTCTAACAGGATGAAAAATATGTCTAACATGTTATATTTAGAGTACTCACATGGTAAGATCTGCAGTGAAGTAAAAATTGATCTGCTACATTTCAGAAATGAGAAGTCTAAAGAGAGATGTCAGAACAAATTGCATAAGCATAGAGTATTATCATTACAAAAATGTATTAATGCCACAATAGCTGCACTGGGAGCTATTATAGTACTTGTTATTTGGTACACATTCTATGGTACCTATTTCCACTGTTTTTGCAGTTGGCTCAGACAAACCAGTTTTGATATGGTACAAAACACAGGACTTAGTGACTGATTAAATAATTGCAATTCTAGAAAAGCTATCTATCTCCAGATCATGCCACTACAGTCCCAACCTTTAACAGCTCTGTGCCAGTCACTATAAAAATATAATATAGAATAGCAAGAATCCAAAAGGATGCATCAAAAATTAGTTTGCCTCCTAGGGTCCTCAAAACAATTAAAAAAAATAAGAATAGTGAATGCATTAACAAAGCCTTTCAACTAGCATAAATTTGACCCGAGACTCAATATTCAGTTTTTGACCTTGTATATACTGGGGATTTGCTTTCATTTCAGTCATTATTATAACTGGACAGGTGCAACCCCTCATGTACACAGACAGCACTGCTATATGTACTGGTGGAAGAGCCCCTCCCTGCTTCAAATAGAATAAGTTTCACCAGGTGCACCTTAGGGGTTGCACCAGTCCAGTTACACCCATGACTGTAATAATGGCAAATCCTCAATGTAGATAAGGCCTTCTTCTTGTGCTTTTGCACCAAGGCAGGCTAAAACTCTTGTGGATTTCATCTGTTGAATCCTGAGTTTGACCTGAATCCTCTATTCGTTAGCAGTGGTGCAAACTGTGCCCACCAAAACTCTGGTTTATCTCACTTGCATTGACGTGCATTCTTCACCAGCTTTTATCTTTCACCCCACCTGGAGATGCCAAAACCTCCCAAAATGACAACAGCAAAATCTCGTGCACATTCTGTTTTGTATATGAATAACTCTATCATTAGGAACATATTTAAAACAATCAGAGGTCTCCTGGTTTTCTTTCCCGCCCACCCGGGATTTCTTGGGAAGCAACATATTCTTTACAAAGAGGAAAAACAGATTGTTGGGGGGCCTTAACATTACAACAGTATCAATAACTAATTTCCGTTGGGTAGTAGCATGTACAAAAAATGAATACAAGTAGGGAACACATTTTGTAGTAAGTGTTCTGTTCTAACTTGCTGGAGCTTTGTTTACACCCTAAACCATGCTGCATCAGTCAACTAAGAATCCATAGTTGACTTTTTTAGCCAAATAATCTGTATCTGTTTGAAAAAAATCTCTAGACTATTAGGAGTGAGGCCCTGTCTCAACTCGAGTGACATTCTGAGCATTGCTGCTCTTCTGCTTTCCGTGGTCTTTCAATCTGCCCTTCTTCCTCTTCCCCTTTGGATGCACAGCATGCATGGGCAGCACCCTGATGCCCCTGGCACCTTGTACATTTCTGCTTTAATGCGCAGACAGTGTGGGAGCAAGTGCCACTGTTGCAAGCCCGGCACACCTGACTTTTATCATCTGTCCTGGAATTTTGAGACCGCAGTGGAGCCTGCTGGTCACCCGCAGCCTGCGGCTCCCTGGTTGCTGATGGCTTCAACGGGGCCATCCACTTTATCCACAGATTCAAGTCCACATCCCCCCAGGCCATGGTGGGGTCCTTAGCCGCCAGCCGCCTGAAGTCCTCGTCATAGTGCAGCCAGGAAGTGCCGCCGTAGGTGGCGTGGAATTTGCGGATGACATCCAGGTATTTGAACATGGCCCCACACCTGTTGGGGTGCTTCTCGCACAGCACACTGGCGTACACCAGGAAGGCGGAGACCCACTGGTCCAGCGTGTCCCCCAGGCCCTGGCCAGGCTCGTGCTCCGGGGCCAGCTCTGTGTGGAGCAAGGAGAACAGGTCAATGAACTCCCCCCTCCAGATCTGCTCCTTGGTGGCCTTCGCCAGCTGATAGCCCAGGGGTCTCCGCAACCCCACGTAGGGACTCGCTGCCTCCGGGCAGGGCTCCCCCTGGGTGGCGGGCGGAGGCCCCGGCGAGCCGCTCGCAGCCTCCAGGCCCTGCGGCCCGACCGGGCCTTCCGGGGCCGCCGCCAAGGCCGCCTGCCGCTCCAGCCACCGGGGGTTCACGTACACGGTCCTCAGCCGCGGCGCCGCCCCCGCCCTGCTGCCCCCGGGCCCCGGCTCCCGCGCCAGCCCGGCCAGCTCCCGGAAGATGCCCAGCGCGGCGGGCAGGCCGCTGCCCTGCGCTCGGGGGGCCGGCGGGGCCAGGAGCGGGGCGAGGAGCGGGACGGGGGCGGCCCACGGGTGGGAGACCCCGGCAGGCCCCGCCGCGCTACCGGGCGGGGCCGGGAGCAGCCCCGCTAGGCCCAGCTCTCCCTGGGCGCCGCCGAGCCCCTCCGCCCGCGGGGCCCAGCGGGGCAGGCCGAGCCCCGCCCGCTCCCGGGAGCCTCCCGCCTCTCGAAGCCCCGCCAGCGGCGCCCCCTGCGCCTGGGGGGGGCCCGGGGCTCCAAGCCGGCGCCGGCGGCGGCTCCTCCGCCTCCCACGTGGCATCGGCGCGGCTGGGGCTGACGGGCCGCGGGAGGCGGCGGCGGCTCCGGCTCCAGCCCCAGTGGTGGGGCGGAGCGGCAGGAGCCAGCCCGCAGGACCGGGGCGGATCGGTGCTTCCAGGGCCCTACAGCCGCCCAGGCCAGCGAGTCCCGTCTCTGCTCCCCGGAACTAGGGACCCGCAGGGCCGGCCCCGCCCCGCCCCCGTGACAGGGACTCACCGCCGCCCTCCGGCCCGAGCTGCTCCTCCCTCCCCAGTTTTACACACACACACCCCGGACTCACATCTGTGTTCCGGGGCCCAGTTGCAATGCAGGTGCCCTGTGTGCGGCCCCTCGCTTCATGCCCAGAGCTTTCTGTGGCCCAGAGCAGGGAGAGCTGCGCGGTTGCACTGGCTGGAAGCGGGGCCCCAAGGCTGGTGTTGCAGTCAGGGACTGTTTCCAAGACCCCACTTAGGGAATCACGTGGTGGTGAACTCAGTTTAAACACAATATAGCTATGGGCAGACTGTCTACCCCAAATCATGTCACAAGCTACGGTCCCAGTGGGTACACAAAGCAGCTGTGTGGTAACATAGTTTATGCATGTGGCTAATTGGGCAAAAGCATGGTTTGGTTAGTCAGGATGGACATGGCCAGTGTGAGCTATGTGTCTGTACCAGGGCTAATAAAACCTGGCTATAACACAGTTTGGCTCCTCTTGACACACTAGCCAGCTAATTTTAACTAAATACAGTTGCTAAACATGGCTGCTTGCTCTGTATAGGTGAGGGTCTAATTTATCTAAAAACTAGGACCAGGTTTAGATGGGGCCTTAGTGGCAGACAGCTCTGTTCTGCTGTTGTCAGTCTAAGGGGAGGGACTGTGAAAGCAGATCCTGAGAGGGGACCATTCACCCCATGTCATGGTGGCTTATAGCCAAACAGTTTCATGTGTGTGATACACAAGTGTGTGTGCCGCTGTTGCCAACTTTCACGCAGTAAATAAGCACCCCGACTTTCACAATAAACCAAAAATCAAGCTAATCCCATTTCAAAACAAGGCCAAAACAAGCCAATCCCTAAGAACCTCAACATTCTATGTGACTAGATCCCCCTGGTGTGCAGTGTGGAGTCAATCCCTGACTTCCCCCCAGCTTGCCCCTGCTTGCCGGGAGCCAATCAAAAAAAAGAAGCAACAAGCTACAGGCCAAACAAGCAGCAAGCTATAAACAAAAAACTAGCCAACAAACAGCTCACAAGCCAATTTAGCCAAAAACAAGCTCAATTTCTGTTTTTTTTTCCCCATGGGTTTGGCATGTGCTGCCAGTGATTCAGGGAACACATCACAGTAAATGGCATTTGAGAGAAACATTGTTATGAATTTGTATTTGCAGTTTCATTTAGCTCTTTTCTTTGGTTAGTAAAACTTAATTTCCTGTTGGAGTTATGTGTTCATCTGAACCTCTTGGCTGAATAATGTAATATGTTGGGAGTGTTTGATTTGGAGTGTAAAGCTGATTACTGAAAGGCTCTATCTAATCTATAATAAAAAATATTATGTGGGGGCCGAGAATCATTCCAGCTCCTTATTTATCTCATTTGACTATTAATTTGTATCTCTATTTATAAAGAATTTATGTTTTTAAATATAATGTCCTTATGGATCAGGCTCTAGCAGATAAGGAGCTGCTGGTCTGAGTGAAGTCTGCTGACATTAGGAGGTGCCATAGCTACTTACCTGTGGAGTTCTGAGCCAGGTCAGGAGTGAGTAAATGTAAGGACTATGGAGGGAGCCAGGGTCCTGCAATCAGCTGCAGTTCCAGTCATGTCCAAATCTTTTGTTATGGGGATGGCCCAGTCCTGTTCCCATTGAAGTCATTAACAAAACTGAAAGGTATTTGAGCCTAGATGCTCAAAGGTATTTAGACATATAACTTCCATTGATTTCAATGGGAGTGAGGAGCCTAAACACCTTTGAGGATCTGGGACATGGTTACTATCCTGTGTGGATATTATGTTCACCTACTTGCCAATGGGAACAGAATTCTGAAGTCTTGCTTTCAGAGCACACCCCTGTCGAGTGGCAGCTCCGAACAGGGTTAGACAATATGGTGGTAAAAACACCTCTATGCTGGTGGTGTATGCTACCATTTATGCCATGATGTAGATAAGGCCTCTGCTACAGACTTAACAACCCTTCCTTCTTCAGCTGAGGACTAGGAAAGCTACATCTTAGGTATCAGCCTATTGTGACATTACTGCTTTATTTAAAATCTCCAGTCCTCCAATTGGTCCTCTGACAAAAAATATTAATTCAAGACTTGGAGTTTCTAATGTAAGAAAGAAGTAAGAAAAAATAAGTTAACTACATATTTTTAATTATACTTGAGCCCATTTTGATACATTGTACAGCAGTAATGAAAGGATGCAACCCCTTTTTCTTTTTCTTTCCAATTAACTTTTAACTTAAGTTTAACAAGGTTTTAGTCACAGTAGCAGGAGAATCTGTGTTCAGTTTGTGAAATGAAGTTCATATTTTGTAGCGACGTTTCATTCATATTCTGTAGTGACTATGAGCAAAAATTACTGCTGGCATAAGTAGGTACATTTCTAGTGATGAGTTTTTAAACTTTTTGTTTTTAAATTCCTCTCAAGTAACTTAAAAAAAACCAACCCCAAAACTCAACCTCTTACTAACTCATCAAACTGGGGCATTAGTCTTATCAGAATTTGTTGAAAATTTTGTACAGCACAATAATTCCTCTAAAACTTGCCTGTCTACAATAGGGGCTATGCACTCATAGACTTTGTAGTGTGGACATAGTCCTAGGCTGCCACTGAAAACCCTGTGGGCAGCAACATAACCAGCAATCATGCCATATTATCAGCATAACCAGCAATCAGTGTCATATTACTGTTTCTTGAGAAAGCAGCAGCAAAGACAATCACTAAAAGTGTTCGCTTTAGTCTTTTATTGTGTTGCCTCCAGACCCTCTGTTCTGACAATACCAGCCTTATCTGCTTGTTTATCAGCTTCTCACACAAACCTCCACACATCTTTTTACAAACTGCCCTTTACGCATGGAACTCCTTTTCTAAAGTAATCCGTAAATCTCTTCCTTCAAATCCCACCTCAGAACCCACATCTGTCATGACACCTATCAGATATCAGATACCAAACAATGGTTAGGTTGGAGGAGGAGGGAAGGGAATGCAGACACTTGGCACCTACTTCATTTATAGCCTTTAAAAAAAACAACACAGACCATATCATTGTATTTATTTGAGTGTGTCTCTTTCCATGTGCCTCATATGTCCATTGTCTAAGGCCCTGATTCTGCAACTGCCTCTGTGTGGGTGGACACCAGTGTTGAAGTCAAGATAGCTCCTCATGCATGCAGGGCTTTGCCCGTATGAAAGCAGTGTCAGGGTCTGGGCCTAAAAAGATAAGCTCTTCTGAGCAAGACATGCATCCTTGTGTTAACACAACAGGGCTCTGATCCTGATTGGGGCTCTGTGCACTAGTGCAACATAAATAATAATAAATAATAATATAATTAATAATAGTGGTACAGAAGGATAAATATACTGGAAGTGAGAGAAAGGGTAGAATATCAGAGAAACCTGCCTTAACTGACAATGGGATAGGGGAAGGATAGGAATAGTAATGACATTCAACTACCAGGAGGGTCTGGGTGGGATGAAAAGATAATAAAAAAGCTCATTCACCAAGCAGGTAGAAGGGAGCTGGTCTTCAAATTTATCAGATATCTACTACCAGAGAGTCATGCAAAAGAACAATGGCCAGAAACGGCAACCTGATAGGAATCTCAGTACATTTCTCAGCAACTTACAAGTGCCACTGTGGGAAAAAATGGTTATCAACTAGAAGGTGTCTGGTAAACTTTTCATACTCTGCAGTAATGGAGTTTGAGCTGAGTGGAGGTTAGTGCTGAGTAGTAAACTCAAATAGTAGCTAGCAGAGGTAGGAGTTAATAAATACAGCACATTCAAAATTTTAGTCATGCAGTAAACAGCAGGCAGCAAAATTTGGGTGCTGTAATGTCATTACGTTAGCAGGTTGTAAAAAGCGAGGAGATGGGCTAAAGAACGAAGCAAAAACTGAAATAAAGAGTGGCTAATGAAAGATCCAACAAGTCTGAATATGAAACATGCAAGATTCCTGTTTATGATTGAAGACAATGAAAGATATATGCAGTGCAATTTGTATTCAATTAGAGAGAGACATACATGTCAGTTGAAGTCTCAGGCTTGGTCTCCATTACAAAACATTGCCATCTGAACACGGTTGTGAACATTTGTGATGATAAAATGCTGGACATGATGTAGCATAACAGTCAATATAGATTCAGGACAAATCATGTTCAGCTTTGTGGTAGCAAATTGTGTTTAAAGCTTACTGCTGAGCTGAGTTTAAAGCACAGGGTTTGGTCAATGTAAGCTGCCTTGTGTCGACCTAGCTGTGAAAGTGTCTTCACATAAATTTGACTCCTGCCAACGTAAGTGCCTCTCTACACTGGTTTAGTAACACCATCTCCCCGAGCGGCATAAAATCATGGTTGACATAATTAGGTTGATATAATAGCAGTGTAGACTTTTGTTTACAGTCTCGCATGCTCAGTCGTATAGTGCCTTCGCTACTAGTTTTCTTAAGTTTTAGTGCAGGGGTAGGCAACCTATGGCGTGGGTGCCAAAGGCGGCATGCAAGGTGATTTTCAGTGGCACTCACACTGCCCGGGTCCTGGCCACCGGTCCGGGGGACTCTGCATTTTAATTTAATTTTAAATGAAGCTTCTTAAACATTTTAAAATCCTTATTTACTTTACATACAACAATAGTTTAGTTATATATTATAGACTTATAGAAAGAAACCTTCTAAAAATGTTAAAATGTATTACTGGCACGCAAAACCTTAAATTAGAGTGAATAAATGAAGACTCGGCACACCACTTCTGAAAGGTTGCTAACGCCTGTGTTAGTGGGTTTTTTTAATCTGTACATATGTTCAGTTATGTATTTTAGTGTGCACGCCACTTTCTGCTTCATGTGCTATCCATGCTTCACATGATTGAGTTTGCAGGTGAACACACACAAGCAATTTAATAACTGGGGTGGCAGTATGCCGACGTAAGTTAAGTCAACATAATTTTGTAGAGTAGACATGGCCTATGATTCTGATGATCCATCTGTGAGTTGCTAAACTGGCACTTGTGACTGACGATCCAGAGTTGGATCACTCACTGGAGATAGGCATATAGTATACAGGGGAGCCTTGAATAGGGGAAATGGAACCATAGGACCCCTTCCCCACTTTGTGGACAAGTGCAAAGGGAAACAACTTGTGCCTTCCCCCCCACCCCTTGGAACAGTAACCTAGGCAGCCCTTCCCCAGTGATGGAGTATTGGGGAGGGTATGAGAGGGGATTCAGGCTGCATTTTACAACTGGATTCTCTGGCTGATGATGTGCAGGTGCATTTCCCACAGGATAACTGGGGAGAGCAGGACACAGCTTCAATTCCCAGCATCTCTACTCCTCTCTCTTTTCTTGTCCCCATAATGTTCCTTGATAAGACTGGAGGAGGGGGAGAGGAAGAGAGCTGATAGCTGCAGCTCTGTAAAGAAGTTTGCACAGCGCACATGGGTTCCAATATTGCTAACACTCTGTCATGCAGCTCCAAAACCAAGATCAAATAACTATTCATATTTTACATTTTAGACCTTCTTCTTGGTACCATGTATAACCCTTCAGCCAGGTGGCGTTGACAGCAACAAGGGCTGGGTTCAATATCCAGGGCCAGCTTTAGGAAGTGTGGGGCCCAATTGGAACATTTTCAGCAGGGATGACTAAAAAAAAAAAAAAATGTAAAAAAAGAGGGGGTGCGGGGCTGGCTGGAGACAGGGGCTGGCTGTGGGCAGGGCAGGGGGTGCGGGACTGGTGCAGGTAGGGGGTGCAGCAGGGACTGGCTGTGGGCAGGGGGTGTGGGTACAGGGGGTACAGCCCACCCTGTACAGTAAGTGCCCCCTCCTCCTCCCTTCCCCACCGGGGTAGCAGCAGCAGCCCAGGGCTTGGCAGCTATTTAAAGGGCCCAGGGCTCTCCTGCCTCTACCACCCTGGCCCTTTAAATAGCCGCGGAAGCCCTGGGAAAGGGTTCCTCTTAACATTACAAAACCTAAACAGTGCCACCCCTCACCCAGATATCTGGGTAAAGAACTAAATACTATCCCATGCTGCCTCTAAGAGGCAATACTTCCCCACTCACGAGCACTGGGTCTGTGTATAACAAAAGAAAACTTTTATTAAGAGCAGAAGGAATTCAGCATTAATTTGGGAAAACACTGTACCAGTGATACAAAAGTATGCAAACCATAACTAAACACCAACCCAGCAGAATCTTGGGCAGTGTCCTTTGCTTTCGCTTCTCACATAATGATGTGAAAGTCTGATGGAGGAATGTCCTTTTAATACACCACTCCTTTCAGTGTCATTGCGCAGCTAGCTATTCGCAGTCAGCAAAGTCAGACAATTCAAGGGTACACTTGCATGGGTTCACGTCTCACCCATGAAGGGGGGGTTGACTAACACATTTGCTGCTGCTCACCACTGTCACCATTGTCTGTCACTGCATGTTGCAACAAACTTTGTTGCTTCTCATTGCTGTCCCTGCTGCCACCTGTTGCTGCATTTGCCACTGCTCACCGCTGTCTCTGCTGCATTTGCCTCTAGCTGCAGTATCACATTGTGAGGTTCCTTCACATAACCCAGTTCTTAGTGATTTCAGCAGGTAGTGAGGAAACTCACTACTACATCCTCCATATTGTCTTTCATCACAAAACTATCCCCACAGCTGATCAGTGATTTCAGCTCTAATGATCATTGAGCAGATACATTGAATTGAATACTCCAAATTGAATCTTATCATCTGTCTTTAAACATAGGAAGGGAAAAAATCAATTTTTTGTAACTGGGGTTCTTTAAAAAAAGACTTTACCACCAAATACTCACCCTTTTTAACTTTCACTTGAATGTTTCATCACTACCCCCTGCTTAGTAAATGAGGTTAAAGTTAGGGAGATTCTCCCCCGCCCCCCCCCCCACTAGGGCATATTAAGTACAGTTCTGCTATCCTTTACTCATTCAATGAGGATAACAACATTGAATTAACCATGCATTCAAGACCAAAGAGAATTTTAACCCAAAACAGCCAAAATTGATCACTTTGACAAAGCGGGTCTGTCTGATGATTACCTAGGCAAAATAGGTGTGTCTATGCAAATAAGGTATGCTCTTTCCTCCCATGTCACGGTGCAAGGCAACTGCATCTGTATTTCCAATGCTTAATTTGTGCCAGGGCTTGCCAAGACTGAGCTCCAGAAGCTCTAGGCTTGGCAGTTCATAGGCCCGGCACCTCTGGGCTTGCCGTATGAATTATGAAAGTAAAACAGATGCTGGACCCCTGGCCAGGACCGGCTCCAGGGTTTTTGCCACCCCAAGCAGTAAAAAAAAAAAAGGTGCAATCACAATCAGCTCTACCGCCACCACTTCAGTCTTTGGCAGCAATTCAGCAGCAGGTCCTTCGCTCCGAGAGGGAGGGACCCGCCACCGAATTACCGCCGAAGAGCCAGAAATGCCACCCCTCTCCGTTGGCCGCCCCAAGCACCCGCTTGCTGGGCTGGTGCCTGGAGCAGGCCCTGGCCCTCTTTCATTACAAATTAAGCACTGTGTATTTTCCCTCCGTGATCCAGCAAGGGCACCCATTCTCAGGCTTCCAGCTCCCCTGGCTATCACCTCTCTTGGGTGGAGAGACCCACACCTCTCTTCCTTTTGACCAGAGTATTTCCAGGCTGCACAGACATGTTCCCTGCCTTCACTGTGTATTTCCCAGCACAGACATGTTGCCTAAGGACGCTTGGTTGTTTTCTCCTCAGAGATGGTTAACAAGGAGAATTGCTACAATTATAAGTTACAATACAGCTTTTTCTATGCAAGTCTAATTTATTATTAAGGTAAAAAGCATTACAGAGAAAACACATGAGAAAGAATAAAATAACTTACCCCCATGCCAATAAGATTACCAGAATTAACCCCAACCCTAATAAGGATTCTGGCAGGATCAGTCCTTCCAACCCCCCTACCTTAAGGATTGAGGGTCTGTCTGTTTGCTGCATCAGGAAGAAGGCTAAGTGCCAGTTTAAAACTAAGATATTTATCCAAAAACTCTTTCCTTTGTTGGTCCCTGGAGAAACCAGTTTGAACAAGTACATGTATACATTTCCATGGGGGTGGTTTCTCTGGGGAGGTTATAACCAGAGTTAATTTGCCTAATCACCTCTTGCTGTTCTCCTATTTACCCTTCCCATGAAAATATATACAATAACACATACACAGTTGCATTTTAATACAACGGACTCCAAATCTATCAACAGAATTCAATCAAGTATAATTCAGTAAACTTCATTTAATAGTACATTGCAGGAAATTGTCAGTCTGCCACACCCCAGTTCAGCACTAGGTGGCAAGGGAGAGCTCATTCAGATGTTAGCTTATAGCAGGGGTCTCAAACTCAAATGACCCCGAGGGCCGCATGAGGACTAGTGCATTGGCCCGAGGGCCGCATCACTGACACGCCCCCTTGCTGCCCCTGGCCCCACCCCCAATCCACCCCTTCCATGAGGCCCCGCCCCTGCCCTGTCTCTTCTCCACCTCCTCCCCTAAGCGCGCGGCTCCCCACTCCCCACCCTCCCTCCTGGAAAGTGCTAAGCGCCACCAACAGCTGTTTGGTTGCTTGGTGGCGGGAAGCGCCTGGAGGTAGGCAGAAAAAAAAATGAAGAGTAATATAGTAGTATAGTATTAAAATATAGTATGCTATTAAAAGTCAATTTATTAACTTTTTTATTAACTTCTTTAATTGTAATGTGAAACGTCAGTGCTAAT
This sequence comes from Mauremys mutica, assembly GCF_020497125.1. Lineage (NCBI taxonomy): Eukaryota > Metazoa > Chordata > Testudines > Geoemydidae > Mauremys > Mauremys mutica. The sequence goes on from NC_059072.1 coordinate 231,146,267, forward strand.
TTTGACAGTCATTTCATTTTTGGCCACTTAGCTGGCAGCGTTTTGCATCAACCAGAGCATCAATATTAGGTTTGATATCCTGAGACGAAACCAATCTCAGTGTTGCTTGCAAATGTTCATCAGTGAGCCTTGACCTTAACACAGATTTGTTAATCTTCACGGAAGAGAAAAACTGTTCACATATATATGTACTTCCAAACATTGCCATTATCCTTGCAGAAGCAGAGAATAACGTGGGAAATCTTTCTTGTGAAAGAAACCTGTAGAATTCTGGAATTCCAACATCTGTATACTTCTGCTTCAAAATCGAGTCACACTGAAGCTCCACTAACTCCATCTGCATTTCCTCTGCAACATTGTCAATTTCAACAGCAAATGGTGTGGAAAAAAGTTGAAAATGTGGTTCAAGTGCCTTGAAATCTTTAAACCGCACATCAAACTGTTTGTGTAAGTTAGAAATGATCTCTGCATATTCTTTCAAGGATTTGGGTTCAACTTTTCCTAAGGAATTCAGAGTTGAGAAATGGACCAAATTGCCAGCAGTCAGCTGTTTCCCCCATAAAGTAAGCTTGACTTTGAATGACTTAATACTGTCATACATCTGTGTTATCACCTGTTTTCTACCCTGAAGTTTCAAGTTCAGTGCATTCAGGTGATCAGTTACATCTGTTAGAAAAGCAAGGTTGCAGATAAAAGTGGAATCAGCAAGCTGTGGAACCTCCTTGTTTTTCATTTTCATGAAGGAATCAATCTCCTCTTTAAGTGCAAAAAAACGCTTCAAAACATTTCCACGACTCAGCCATCTAACTTGAGTGTGATACAGAAGTTCCCCATATTCACTGTCCATACTTGCTAGAAAAGAAGTGAACTGTCTGTGATTCAGCCCTCGTGCACGTATAAAATTAACAGTTTTATACATCCATAACTTCTTTCATTTGTAGACTTTTACTACACAGGGCTTCTTGGTGCAAAATACAATGTATACTGGTGAAGCTAATTCCTGGTATATTGAGGCTGTTCAGTTTAGTCTTCAATAATCCAACCACACCAATGTTTTCAGAGCACATTGATGGCGCACTGTCCGTAGCCAAAGATACGAGTTTATTCCATGGCAGCGCAGCTTTTTCAATGCACTCTTTCAATCCTTGAAATATGTCACGTCCCATTGTGGTACCCTTCAGTGGCATTAAGTCTAGCAATTCTTCAGTTATATTCAAATTGCAGTCCACACCTCTAATGAACACTGCACACTGTGCGGTATCTGATACATCTGTACTCTCATCAAGAGCAATTGAAAATACTTCAAAGTCTTTTGCCATTTGAATCAATTGTTTTTGCACATTATCAGCTAAATCCGTTATCCTGCAGGCAACTGTATTTGCAGACAAGCTTATGCCTTCAAAAACGTTCTTCCTATCAGGACATAAAATTTCACTGGCCTTCATAAGACATTCTTTTATGAATAAGCCTTCTGTAAAAGGTCGCGATGATTTAGCTATCATTTCGCTTATCACAAAACTTGCTCTTACTGAATCTTCGCTAGACTTGTTAATCCCTGAAAATAAATTTCTTTGCTTGGCAAATGCTGCTTGTAGCAGAGTGGCCCCTGCTCCTGCCCTGAGCATAGGCGGCAGGTTTGTATAATTTTTGGTGGGGCCCAAAATGGTGGTGCCCCCCCGCTCACAACCTGTAAGCCGATATAAAATGAAGCTACAACGCGTCAGTGCCACAAGATTACAAGGTTGGAGAAGGGGTAGGGGGTTCCAGGGGCCAGTCAAGGGACAAGGAGCAGGGGGGGTTGGATGGGGCAGAGGTTCGGAGGGGCATTCAGGGGACAGGCAGCAGGAGGATAGGCATGGGAGTCCAGGGGGTTTATCAGGGGAGAGGTAGGGGGTGGGGTCCTGGGGGGAAGTTGGGTGGGGTCTCAGGAAGGGCAGTTGGGGACAAGGAGAAGGGAGGCTTAGATAGGGGCTAGGGTCCCAAGGGGCAGTTGTCTCAGGAGTGGGTAATTGGGGGACAAGGACCAGTGGTGCTTAGACAGGGGGTGGGGGTCCTCGGAGGCAGTTGGGGCAGGGGTCTGGGGAGGGGGCAATCAGCGGCCAGGGGCTGGGATTCAAAGGGCTCTAAGCTGCTGGCAGCCGCGGGGAGCCCTGAGCCCTTTAAATCCCAGCCACCGCAGCTGGCATTCAAAGGGCTCTGGGCTCCCCGCGGTTGCAGGCAGCCCAGAGCCCTCTGATTCCCAGCAGCGGCTGAGATTTAAAGGGCTCTGGGCTCCCCGCGGTTGCAGGCAGCCCGGAGCCCTCTGATTCCCGGCCGCGGTTGGGATTTAAAGGGCTCTGGGCTCCCCGCAGCGGGCAGCCCAGAGCCCTCTGATTCCCAGCCGCGGCTGGGATTTAAAAGGCTCTGGGCTCCCCGCTGCTGCCGGCAGCCCAGAGCCCTCTGATTCCCAGCCGCGGCTGAGATTTAAAGGGCTCTGGGCTCCCCGCAGCAGCGGGCAGCCCAGAGCCCTCTGATTCCCAGCCGCGGCTGAGATTTAAAGGGCTCTGGGCTCCCTGCGGTTGCAGGCAGCCCAGAGCCCTCTGATTCCCAGCTGCGGCTGGGATTTAAAAGGCTCTGGGCTCCCCGCTGCTGCCGGCAGCCCGGAGCTCTCTGATTCCCAGCCGCGGCTGAGATTTAAAGGGCTCTGGGCTCCCCGCGGTTGCAGGCAGCCCGGAGCCCTCTGATTCCCAGCTGCGGCTGAGATTTAAAGGGCTCTGGGCTCCCCGCAGTTGCAGGCAGCCCGGAGCCCTCTGATTCCCAGCTGCGGCTGAGATTTAAAGGGCTCTGGGCTCACTGCCGCAGCGGGCAGCCCAGAGCCCTCTGATTCCCGGCCACGGCTGAGATTTAAAGGGTTCTGGGCTCCCCGCAGTTGCAGGCAGCCCAGAGCCCTCTGATTCCCAGCCGCAGCTGGGATTTAAAGGGCTCTGGGCTCCCCGCGGTTGCAGGCAGCCCGGAGCTCTCTGATTCCCAGCCGCGGCTGAGATTTAAAGGGCTCTGGGCTCCCCGCGGTTGCAGGCAGCCCGGAGCCCTCTGATTCCCAGCTGCGGCTGAGATTTAAAGGGCTCTGGGCTCCCCGCAGTTGCAGGCAGCCCAGAGCCCTCTGATTCCCAGCTGCGGCTGGGATTTAAAAGGCTCTGGGCTCCCCGCTGCTGCCGGCAGCCCAGAGCCCTCTGATTCCCAGCCGCGGCTGGGATTTAAAAGGCTCTGGGCTCCCCGCTGCTGCCGGCAGCCCAGAGCCCTCTGATTCCCAGCCGCGGCTGGGATTTAAAGGGCTGTGGGCTCCCTGCCGCAGCGGGCAGCCCAGAGCCCTCTGATTCCCAGCCGCGGCTGAGATTTAAAGGGCTCTGGGCTCCCCGCGGTTGCAGGCAGCCCGGAGCCCTCTGATTCCTGGCCGCGGCTGGGATTTAAAAGGCTCTGGGCTCCCCGCTGCTGCCGGTAGCCCAGAGCCCTCTGATTCCCAGACGCGGCTGGGATTTAAGGGGCTCTGGGCTCCCTGCCGCAGCGGGCAGCCCAGAGCCCTCTGATTCCCAGCCGCCGCTGGGATTTAAAGGGCTCTGGGCTCCCCGCGGTTGCAGGCAGCCCGGAGCTCTCTGATTCCCAGCTGCGGCTGAGATTTAAAGGGCTCTGGGCTCCCCGCGGTTGCAGGCAGCCCAGAGCCCTCTGATTCCAGCTGCGGCTGAGATTTAAAGGGCTCTGGGCTCCCCGCGGTTGCAGGCAGCTCGGAGCCCTCTGATTCCCAGCCGCGGCTGAGATTTAAAGGGCTCTGGGCTCCCTGCCGCAGCGGGCAGCCCAGAACCCTCTGATTCCCGGCCGCGGCTGGGATTTAAAGGGCTCTGGGCTCCCCGCTGCTGCTGGCAGCCCAGACCCCTCTGATTCCCGGCCGCGGCTGGCATTTAAAAGGCTCTGGGCTGCCCGCTGCTGCGGGGAGCCCAGAGCCTTTTAAATCCCAGCCGCGGCTGAAATTTAAAGGGCTCTGGGCTCCCCGCGGTTGCAGGCAGCCCAGAGCCCTCTGATTCCCGGCTGCGGCTGGGATTTAAAAGGCTCTGGGCTCCCCGCCGCAGCGGGCAGCCCAGAGCCCTCTGATTCCCGGCTGCGGCTGGGATTTAAAGGGCTCTGGGCTCCCCGCAGCAGCGGGCAGCCCAGAGCCCTCTGATTCCCGGCTGCGGCTGGGATTTAAAGGGGCAAAACCTAGCTCCAAATATTGGTGGAGCAGAGCCCCTGATTGTGAATATTCCTGGGGCTTTAGCTCCACGAGCCCATATAAGTTGGCGCCCATGGCCCTGAGGGGTTTAAAAGTGGCCTGGCAGGGCTTGAGAAGACAGCCTTTAGGCTGGGCTGATTGGGGAAATGGCTGCAGCCAGGAGGCCCAGACAGTCTCTCTCTGCCTTCAGAGAGGGATGGGCCTGGCTGCTTAGCTTGAGGATAGGTACCTGAGTGAAGCAGGGCTGGGGAAGGCTGAGGAGCTGGGAAGCTCCAGCCTAGAGAGCCCCAGGCTGCGGCCTAGCCATAGGCCAACAGGTACTGGGGGTTGCAGGGGGCAACCCAGGGGTAGGCCAAGGCAGCAGGTCCAAACCCAACTTTGCCTGTGATGAGTAGGCTGATACTGCAGTCTGCCCCAGGGTGTGGGGCTAGACAATGACTGACAGTAGCCACATACTGAGGCAAGGTGGGGCTAGAGGGTAGGGGTTCCCTGAGGAGGGGAGACCCTAAGAGAAAGGGGTTACTGCTAGGGGGCAGCACCCCATGTAAGAGGGCACCGGATCCAGGAAGGGACACGGGGGGCCAGAAGACAGGTGGATCACCAGCCTGCAGAGGGTGCTCCATTGCCTGGAACGAGCTAATTCCCCAGAGCAACCAGCAGGAGGTGCTGCAGGGGTGAGTCCAACCCGTTACACTGCTTTAAGTTGCTGAACTTTTTCCTCTCGGATTTTTCCGGTGAATGCATCATATTTTTCACGGTGCATCGTGTCATAGTGCCGACGCACGTTATACTCCTTGGGAACAGCAATCGTTTGCTGACAAATAAGGCATTGAATTTTATCTTTTACCTCTGTGAAAAAATATAAATTCTCCCATTTGTCTTGGAAAACTCTCTTTTCTTCCATGAGTGTTCTTTTTTTTGACGAAGTCATTTCCAAGCAGTTTTAATAAATATATACACTCAGTAATGCACCTCACTCAAAGGACAAAACACGCACTTAGATTTACTGCCTGAGGCTCTGGGAGGGAGTTTGGGTGGAGGAGGGGGTCTGGAGTACAGGCCCTGGGCTGGAGTTTGGGTGGGGGAGGGGGTCTGGAGTGCAGGCTCTGTGCTCGGTGCAGGCTTTGGGACGGAGTTTGGGGATAGGAGGGGGTGCAGGGGTGAGGGCTGAGGGTGAGGGGTTTGAGGCATTGGAGAGGCTCGGGGCATTGGAGAGTCTCAGGACTAGGGCAGAAGTGCAGGGGAAGGGCAGCTTGCCCTGGCCCTAGTGCAGGGGGGTGCTAGGACCCTGCGGCAGCAGGTGATGCCGGAAGCCGGCATAGCAGAGGAGGAGGAGTGGAGTCAGCGTGAGCTCCCGGGCAGGCTCCCAGGCGGTGAGGGGGCAGCAAGTGGGGGCCGGGTGACACTGGGGGGAGGCACGTGGGGGCGGCAGGTGGGGCCAGGGGAGAGACCCGGCCCCAAACATTGGGGAGCAGCGCGCGGGGAGCTTAGGCACAGAAAATAACTTGGGGAGGGGGGCGGAGGTGAGGGGAGTTTGGCGGCGACAGGAAGTAACTGGGGGAGCTCCGCGGGCCGCAGGGAAGAGCTCCGAGGGCTGCATGTGGCCCGCGGGCCGCATGTTTGAGACCCCTGGCTTATAGGGTAACTCCTCACTTAAAAGTCATCCTGCTTAATGTTGTTTCATTGTTACCTTGCTGATCAATTAGGGAACATACTCATTTAAAGTTGTGCAATGCTCCACTCTTACCTTGTTTGGCTCCCTGCTTTCTCCACAGCTGTCAGCCTCCCTACGCACCCCCCCAGCACCTCCCACCTGCTGGCACACCCCACAAATCAACACCTTCCCCTCCTCCCCCCATCTGGGGCAATCAGCTGGCTTGTGGCGTTTTGGAGGCAGGAGTGAGGACTCAGCGAGCAGGCTCCCCCTCCTGAATGCCGCAAGCCAGCTGATTGCCCTGGGCAGGGGGGGTGGGGGGGAAGTGGGAGCCTGCGCCTAGTCCTTGCTCCTCCCCCCTCCCTTAAAACGCCACAAGCCAGCTGATTGTCCTGGGCAGGAGGGAGTGGGAGGAACGAGGACTCAGCGCGCCTCCCCCGTCCCTTCCCTGCCTCCCGAATGCAGCATTCAGCTGGCTTGCGGCATTTTTGAGGGAGGGGGAGGAGCGAGGACTCGGCACGCAGGCTCCCTCGCCCTCCCAAACGCAGCAAGCCAGCTGGCTTGCAGCATTAAGAAGGGGGGGGGGAGGAGCCAGGACACAGCCTGTGAAGTAAAGGGAGAAGAGGTGGGTCAAGGTTGAAGGCTTGGGGGAAGTGGTGGAGTGGGTGGGCTGAGGGTTGAGCCCCCCGCCCCTGGTGCTTGCAGAGTAGAGGAAGCTGCCTTGGAACCTAACCCCCCCCATTTGCATTAATTGTTATGGGGAAATTGGATTTGCTTAACATCGTTTCACTTAAAGTCAAATTTTTCAGGAACATAACTACAACGTTAAGTGACGAGTTACTGTACTTGCATGAGACCTCACTGAAAGCATTACTTAGAATGCAAAATTTAGCTTTAAATAGAACCTTCACTGCAATGTTAACTAGGGGGTAACTAGCATAGTCCAATAATTAAGCAGTGGAACAGTCTCTCATGAGAAGTGGGAGAAGCTACATCTTACGATTTAAAAAAAAACTGGACAAAGCACTTGAAAAACATAGTGTAGAGAGAATCCTTAATTTGAAGGTGGATGGCTGATATGCCTCTTCTCTCTGAAAGTCTAATGGCCAAAAGCTTCAGAGGGGAAAGAGCTCTCTACTCCCTCTACTGCTGAAAAGGAAAAAATTCCTCTAGTCAGCATAATTATACAACATAATTATACATGAACTTAGATTTCATAGGATGTGGGCTCCCAGAGACGCTTGAGAGGGCAAAGAGCTAATTTTCAAGCAGTCGAGATTCTATGCTGAGGTCCTAAGTGCTCTTGGCTCTCCTCTTTTGGGGGCTTGCTGAAAGAGGCAATGCAGGCTGATTACAATGTTGAGAGAAGATGTACAGAACAGAAGAACTGAGTACACTACCATGATGTCCTGCTTTTCCAGCACTTTAATAAAGTTGAATCACTAAGATGGGGTAGGCAGTTGTGGTTCCAGACAAGCAGCTTTCTTATGACTAGAGATAAATATTCAGACACAGACACTCTACTACTAATCCCTGATCCCAGCTATGAGTGGGGTTTGGTGGATGAGTGAGGTGGTATGGTCCAGGCACTTTTAATACCTGTGAAACATTCTCACTGGTGGGTGAGATGGGCGTTAGATGGATTGCTGGAACGGGAAGTGTATTTTACTCTTTATTTGCATACATATGTGTTTGTGTGTGTGTCTATCTATTTATGTTATGTTGCTGTGTTTTTCCAAGCGTATGACTGTGTTCTCTTTCCCTTAATAAAGATGTCCTTGTTTGTACACAGTCTGGGAGTGGGGAAGTCCTGCCTGTGAAGGGAGTGTTTGGTTTTCCTAGGGTTTTGGGTGGGGTTAGTTATTTGTTTGGATTAGTTATTTGTCAAGAGTGATCCTAGATATATTGAACCCGGTCTTTTTTGCTGCTTTTAACCATGTGGAAAAACACATATATGTCTTTATTTTTGATTACTATAATAATGCTTGCTGTTACCCCATGGACTCTTGTCAGATGTCTCTTCTAAGTGCTGTTATTCTGCTGGACTTTGTCAGAGAGGAAGCAGAGTCTGAACTCAATATAGTATTCTTACTGGTTAAACAAAACAGAAGAATCTTTTCAGTTGGTACAGGATGGAAAAAAACCCCTCAAAAAGCAGAGGATTTACACTAATTTACACCAGTTGAGGATCTGACCCATATAAATAGAAGCCTCTTTGCATATTACTTTAGCCATTCCCTGAGGCTTTCTCTGAAAACAAGGCTGAAGGAACAGCACTATAATGGAAATGTATAATTATATAAACATTCTGCAAAATTATGCTCTATAGTAGTATTTATGACAGATTATAATCAGATGGGAATATGCCAAGTGATTTGATATGAATGATTTACAGAGCTTTCTCCAACCAGGCATGAGAGACAATAAGGCTTAAAAAAAAACGTTTTTGAACACCCACAAAAACCTTTTTGAAGCAAATGCACTTTCCAATATAACAAAATTCTAGCAAAATACTGGGAAATAAATTTAAATCGAGTGCTCTTTACTGATATTTCATTTTACTCCCCCCCAGGTAGAAATAGGTTCAGCGGAAGATAAGTGACAAATCCAATACCACAAACGTCAGTGTGCGCAAAGCTCCGGTCACTGCGTTTGCCAGCCGGAGTATAAACCAGCGAGAAAGCCAGGCGGAGGGCATCCCACACACGAGATCCACCCGGTAGTCCGGGCCCGGGGCTCTGGGCAGGCCCCGTCAGGAGCAGCTGCCGGGCGGGCGGCAGGATGGCGTGCAAGTTTGCAGAGCACCTGCTGCTCTGTCAGACCTGGCCCCGCCATTGAGTCAGTCCCCGACTCTCAGGAGCAATAACCATCATTCATACACCTGCATAACAATGTAGCGCAAGCTGTGCTTATCCCGAAGAGGGAAAACACGTAACACGTGTAATGAAATCCTGGGTCGGCTCAAGCCCCGATTCAATATGCGTAAACATCCTGCCATGAAACCCAATAGCTGTGGGATAGCTGACAAGGGACTACAACCAGCGAAACAACATCCCGGGAGGGGCACTTGCCCCCAGGGCGAGGGTGGCCCATTATTAACACCTCCTTCCCCCACTCCGACAGGCAGCGATTGGGGGAGGGGTCCTCTTCATGTGGCCATGTACTTCCCTGATGGTCACATGCCCGGGGAAGTTTCAGCCGCCTTTGGAAATCTCCCTCCCCGGTTTCGTCCCCCAGTAGTTCACCCGGCTGCGCACGGAGCGGCGCTTGGGGATGCGGGGTGCGCCCGGCGGGGGAGGCAGCCGCAGGACACCCGGCTGCCCTCCCCTCCCGCCGCGTACGGAGAGGACTGGGCAGATCCCGTGCGCATCGCTGCCGCCGGGGGAGTGACTCTGGCAGGCTCCGGAGCGCTGCGATAAAAGCTCCCGCGGCTGCTGCCTCCTTCCCTCCCCCTTTCGCCACTAGCCCACCCCGCCCGCCCGCCCCCCGGCGCAGTGACCGCGGCGGCTGCAAAGCCTCAGCGCACACAGGGCGCCCTGCGGCCAGCATGAGCCTCCCGCTGCCCGCGCCGGGACCGGCCCCTGCGGGCTCCACAGCTGCAGCAGCAGCCCCGCGCGGCGCGGGCACCCGCTGACCGCCCCGCTCCGGGACCCGGAGTCGGCGCTCGCTCGCCCCGCGGGGCGGCTGAGAGGGGCGGGGAGGACACCCGCCCTCCTGCCCCCGACACACGGCCATTCCCCGCGGCGCTCCGCTCGGGGCAGCCGCCACCATGTCCGCCCAGAGCCTGCTGAACAGCGTCTTCTCCTGCTCCTCCCCGGCCGCCGCCTCCTCCAAGAGCCTCTCCAAGCGGCGGCTCCGCCAGACCCGCAGCCTGGACCCAGCCATCATCGGCAGCTACAGCCGGGAGGAGGGGGACGCCCCGGCCAGGACGCCCCGAGCCCGGGCGGCTGGCGGCCCCTCGGCGGAGTGCCTGGCCGCCTTCTCCTCCCGCGCCCTGCTGCGCCCGGGGGGCGGCCCGCTCTGCGGCTCGCTCTCCACCCCCAGCACCCCGCTGGAGAAGTCCCCCTCGGGCAGCTTCCACTTCGAGTACGAATCCAGCCCCCGGGGCAAGAGGAACACGGCCTGGGAGCTGCCCTTCCTGGCGCGCACGCCCTCCGCCTCCGCCCTCAGCGCCCCTGGCGGCGGCGCCGGCACCAACAGCAGCATCTTCTCCTCCCCGAGGAAGTGGCTCCAGCAGAGGAAGGGGCAGCAGGCGCCCAGCAGCCACCCCTCCTCCTACGTCGTGTGGAGATCCGAGGTAGGACTCCCCGTCAGCGCGAGAGTCCCCCCTCCCCCAGCCAGCTGGGCCGAGAGAGGTGGCAGGGTGGACCCTCCCCTCGGGATAGGGCTCCCGGGAATCCCCAACTTCCTCAGTCCCTTCTGCCCTGAGGGCAGGCTCTCTTGGTCCTACTGGGGTGGGTCTCCCTCCCCCCATCCCTTCCGCTCCTTCTACACGTCGGGAAAGGGTCCCTGCTCATCTCTCTCTTCCCAGGTTGCTGTGCTATCCACGAGCTCCTGGTTTGCGTTAGTCAGATGCTAGGGGCATTTGGCTTCTGCCGCTGCTGTTGTTAGAGGTCAAAGGAGGAGTTGTGTGGCCGAGGAGAAACCCATGGCTGTAGCAGGTGCCTTTCCTGATCTGTCAGTGAGGACGGGAGAGCACTTGACAGGTTTGGCCGATAGAGTGCACCTAGAGCACTTAAGGAGAGTTCTGAGTGGCTGTACGCTGCCTTTCCAGCCTGGGCTGAGTCCGGGAAAGCTGGAGGGGGACGTGTCCACGGGTCTTGCTGTATGTTCCTTAAGAATTGAAATATGTGATCAGTCACAACATCTGAAGTCTGTTCCTAGTAATTCTCTTATTCGCGTTTGTAGCAGAAACAAACAAGAATCAAGCATATACACACAAACACAGAAACAACAAACACACAGAATTATAAATACTTATGCATAACTGTAGATATTAATTGTTGTGCACTTAAAAAAACACATACACTTTTTCACAGATATTTTTTTAAAGAATAAAGTTAATCTCGATCTGCTTTGTTGGCAGGGTAAACTTTTGTATTTGATGTTTCTAAGATTAATTCCATATATAGTTGTATTGGGCACATAAAACTCTCCCCTCCCACTGTAACACCTCATAAACTTGAATATGTAATGGCTTCTAACAAGATAGGGACATTATTTTTAATGCTCACACCTGGTGATCTCAGTTTATCTGACCACATAGATGTGTTTGAGCCACATGAGTAGCCACTGCATTCCAAAACAAATCTAATTTAACAATGCAAATATTTATTGGTTTAGTTGGCTTATGTGCTGTAGTTATCATAGCTGGTTGACAACGCTATTAAAATAATGTGACATTGTTTGTTGATTGTAATTGGTTTGAAGATAAAACTACTTAAGTTTAAATGTGACACAAGTTAGTCCTATTTTTGGTATAGTTTTTATTTTGTTAACTATTTGTGGTTAATTTTTTTGATGCTTTCAAATTGCAATTAGAAGGTAACCTTCTTCCATAAGGACAACAAGGTAGAGATATAAGGTACATTTCCCACTCCTGAAGAAGAGCTTTGTGTAAGATAGAAAGCTTATCTCTGTCACCAACAGAAGTTAGTCCAATAAAAGATACTACCTCATCCACCTTGTCTCTCGTTTCTATAGCAGTTAATGAAATCTCATCCATCATTCTAGTACTGATGTAGAATTCTTAAGTAAAATGCTTAATATGAGTATCAGTATGATTTGTGGTTCAAAATTAAGCTGAAAACTATCATGACTGAGGAATAGAAGATAGTTGTAAGAGCAAAATATAACACTAAACATAAAAGCTCACAACATCTATCAGTGCTGTATGGTGACAAAGAGCTGTATACTTGATGTAAAGGAGACTGGGGATTTAATACATGGTTTGGAAAATAGGAACATTGAAAGTTTTGGTCAGAAATTATTCAGAATTTTTTACATGTAAAAACATTTTAAATTGTATAGAAGTTACATTAAGTAGATATCAAAGAAAATTTATGGGAGTAGTAGTTTCAGTAGCAAAAACAAGCACAGTGAAACACTGGACAAGGTAATCTGGACTTTAATGTCAGCATACGTTAAGGGTAGGAATGCATGTGCCCTGTCATGATGAGTTCAGAACTGGTAAATAACACTTTCTAGGATAATTAAGGTGTGTGGTTTTCATTCAGTGATCGCTTAACCTAGTCCAGGATTTAGGCAGCCCATGGTCCTCCATCCTGCAAGGAGCTCTACATAGGTAGATCCTTGCATCCCCACCAATTAGGGTGACCAGATGTCCCGATTTCATAGGGACAGTCCAGTTATTTGGGGCTTTTTCTTATGTAGGTGCCTATTACTCCCCATCCTCTGTCCCAATTTTTCACACTTGCTATCTGGTCACCCTACTACCAATCCCTAGTGAAATCAGTGTGTGTGGCTGGAGGGATGTCTTCATGGAGTTCTTTGCAAAATGGAGGCAATGTGTGGTGAAACTGTACAGCACTGGATGTGTTCCTTTAGTCTGCAAACTAAAGAGCAAGGAGGATTGACAGTGTTGGTGTGTATCTAGCATTCTTAAATAAATAAATCACTTTTTCATTCATTAGTTGTCTTATAGCTCTTTACCATGTGGAATTTTACAACATGGGACCTTTAGTTGAATTTAAACCCAATATGGTTTCATATGTTGTTTGTTACAGTGCTGTTCTTTTCCAGGTTTTTATTGGATTCCATGAAATTTGAATACTCTGTATTTATAACTATCATTTATGAGGTTAAGAAAATGAGTATGTTAATAAGTAATCTCTTACACTTTGAGGAAGTCATTCTGGCAAGGGCAGATTTTTAGAGAAACAGATACATATGTGTTTAATGATACACTTTTATATGTTTTTTTAAATTTAATTCACCTTAAGGCTGAGACAATATGCATGAAATTTCAGTGCAAAGGAAGAGATTTGAGGAAGTTTCCAGCAGTTCAAAATACAAGTTTAGGCCCCAGTCCTTTAAGGAAATACATGTGTCCGGCTCCCTGAGCAGACTCTTCTGAGGCTTACTACAGCTCTGTGCGAGTGCAAGGGTCAGTCTATGTGAAACCCCTGGCATGACTAGGGACTTGGAATGAAAGTTTCTTTTCAACCATAGCCAGAGCATTTGCTATGGATGAATGCTGGAAATGTAGAGCTATGATAGGTTGTATCTAATAAGCATGTTGGCGTGGAGTTTGAATGTGAAAACTGAAGTGAATGAGGTGGCAGGGTTATGTGAAGATCCTTCCCATACAATAGTAATACTTGACCGTTACAGAGCACTTTATATTGTCAATGTGCTGTGCAAACATTAATTACTCACCCATATAGTCAGCAATAATTAAAAATGTAAATAACTGTAATTTGTATCTTTAAAAAATGTATGCAAGCAGTCTTCCCATTGAATACATTAGTAAAACTTCTATGTACAGGCATTAATTCTATTTCAGCTCTTGTAATGGGTATTCAATCTAGTACCATCAGAAAATCATGTTTATAAATAACCTATTTAATTATTTCATATCCATTCCTTATTAATTAAAGCCTTATCCCTAGGCTGGGAAATAAAGAATTCTGCTTTTACAGTGCAACATCATCACTGTGGCAAAATAAGTTGGTTGACGTGTTAGAGTAGAATGATCTGAAAGGGTGAACATGAGGTAATTATTTATAATACTGTAACTTTAAAAGGTACAGAATCTAAATTATCACCATCCCTTGTAGCACATCTATAGTTATGTCAGATGGAAAAAGGAAGTTCATAATGGATAAGAGTTTACTCAGCTGTTAAAAACTCTGCTATAGGCTAAAACTGTACATGGATGCTTTATATATATACTTCCAATTTATTAGTTTTAGGATTATAAATGAATTAGAAATACTTCTTATATTAATTTTACTCCTACGTCTTTGATATAATTATACTTTTTGATAAGTGTTCAGAGGAAAATGATAGTCTAGTGGTTAGGGCAGTAACCTAGGACTTGGAAGATCTGCTCCACCTCTACAGATTTCCTGTGTGGCATTGAGCAAGTCATTTAGCGTCTTTGGGCCTCAGTTCCACATCTGTAAAGTAGGGCTAACAACACTGCCCTACCTCCCGTGAAAGTTGTAGGGGCAAAGACATTAAAGATGGTGAAGTGCTCTGATACTATGGTGATGAGGGCCATGTAAGTACCTGAGGTAGAGGTCCAAATATTTTCCCCATGTGCACAGTGAAAACATCTGGGCTACACACTGAAGCGTTTCCAGAGGAGAAGCAGGGGTGGTGCCAGCCTCTTCCTGGTGGGAAGTCTGAGGTGGCTAGACAGAAAATTGTGGGGGCTGTGCCCCCCTTTGCCATGATGTCCTGCTCCTCTCCATGGCCCTGCTCCTGCTCTTCCTAAGTTCCGGCCTTGTCTCCTCCTCTTTTCTCCCCAAGACCCCACCCTCTGGCCGGGGCCAGGGGTGCTGGAACTAAAGTGCTGGAGGTGCTGGCTTGAAGTAGTGATAACAAAAACCAAATACATGGTTTCCATGGTTTCCATCATCAGTACCCACACTATAAAAATTGTTCTAGCACGCTGGCCGGGGCTGTAGCTGCTCCTCAGCTCCCTGTCGCTCTTCGACTGCTCCCAGTTAGTAACTGCCACCAGAGGCAGAGCCCTTGTGGAGCAGTGACCATGGGGGATGGGGCCCAGGCATCCAGACCAGAACGGGTCAGTCTGGGCTGCTATGGGGAGCCCCGGACCCTCCACCTGCCCTGTGGGGTGCACCCCAGTAGGCAGGGACATGGGCTGGGTGGCTGCTCTTGGGCTCCCCACCCCTTGCTTGGGCTTATTCCTGCACTGCTGCTGGCAGCAGCGCTGCCCTCTTCAGAGCTGGGTACCCGGCCAGCAGCCCCCACTCTCTCTACTCTGCCTTCAGAGCTGGGAGGCAGGAGAGTGGTGGCTGCTACAGGGGGGGCTAAGGCAAATTTTGGGGTGGCTATAGCTCCACAAGCCCCTCCCCCCTCCAGCACTGCCCCTGAGGAGAAATATGTAGGAAGAATCTCTTTGCTTCCTATCTTTGGCCAAGCAGTTCCCATAGCTGCTTGCTTCAGTCTCCATGATGCTTGCTGCCAGGTGGGGAAAGAGAAGCAGATGGGCAATTAGAGGATCTGTCTTCAAATCAAATGGTAGGTATTAAAAAAAACAACAACAAAAAACAAACAAACCTGGAGAAGGATACCCTGCATCTTCTCCAAATCCCAGCTGTGTACAGATGTGCAGAAAGCCCCTGTGAAACTGGGCTGCCATGATATATAGTATGTGTGGAAACCCATGTGTCAGATCTTCATATCCTCCTGTCACTTGAACAGCTGGATAAGAATGACTTGCCCAATTCTATTCAGACTTTACAAACCGTGCTATATGTGGAATCACCCACTGTTCAAAGTTCTCTGTAATAATTATGCATGCGAGGCTGAGCTAAGGATAGTGTTACCTTTTTATTTCAGTTATTTGGCTTTGGCATTTTATAAATAGACCCTCTTTGGAATGATTTCTGAAGGTTGACTTGTAGCTTTGCACAATTTGACATTCACTAATGACTTTAAAAATCAAAGTTACGTGTGGGATTTCAAGCTTCAATAGTAAACCATGCTAACCAAGTCATGTAAAGTTATTAGGCTTTAAATGGTCTTGATTCTGCTACAAGATTCTAATGGATTTGAAGGAATGGTGTAAAGAAGACTCCTGCAACTCTCTAGGAACTTTATCTCTTTTTACTTCTCAACTCTTGCTTTCCAGGTGCATTGATAGTAACTGTATGAATAAGAAAGTTTTATAATTAAGAGAATATTTTTAAGTAGAGCATTTATTATGTATTATTTGTATTACTGTAAAACCACAACAAGAAGTCTTTCCTTGCTCATATGTGACCTATTTAAATAAGGGCTTAATCCTGGTTGTACTGAAGACAGTGGAAAAACTCAAGATGTGTTCCTCAGTTTCCTTTCAGATGTCAGCTCTGCTTTTAAGAAATTTTCTTAAAGTAAAATTCCTGTTTTTCACTTGCCAAAAAAAGTCTTGTTTTTAATTATTTTTTTTATTTATTAAATATTTTACATATAAATGATGTTTGTTTTTAAGTAAACTGAATACTTTTGAAAAGGTTGTATAAATATTTGGATAATTACCAAAGGCCCCAATTCTGCAAAAACATTACTTTAAGCTAGTCCCACAGAAGTTAAGGATTTATTTGTTTTCTACATCATGACTTCAGAAGGTATATATCTTTTTAATGACTGAAATACATTTGCAAACTGAAAAGTCTAGCAGTATTCAGAACTGAATTTTCTTTTAACTGTCAACTTATGTAAAGTCTGCTGCTTATTCTTCTGCACTTAACATTAGAATAGAAAACCACAGTATGAAATGTATCTGTTTTGTTTTGCTGTGGTGGAGAAGCTTCCATTTTTCATACCTGTGTCTTTCTAGTGTGTGTTTGCTGTGATGAGCTGGATGGGAGGATAGCCCAAGATTCTCCTACAAGATCTACACCGGGGGTAGGCAACCTATGGCACGCATGCCAAAGGCGGCACGCGAGCTGATTTTCAGTGGCACTCACAGTGCCCGGGTCCTGGCCACCGGTCCGGGGGGCTCTGCATTTTAATTTAATTTTACATGAAGCTTCTTAAACATTAAAAAAAACCTTATTTACTTATATACAACCATAGTTTAGTTATATATTATAGACTTATAGAAAGAGACCTTCTAAAAACGTTAAAATGTACTACTGGCATGCGAAACCTTAAATTAGAGTGAATAAATGAAGACTCGGCACACCACTTCTGAAAGGTTGCCAACCCCTGATCTACACAATTCAAATTACAGCCTGATCATTCTGCTAATGTATTGTGTCTATTATTGAGGAATAAACAGTGTGAACATCCTTAGCCAATGCACTGTTTGTAAAAGCTCTTGTTAAAGTAGTGGCAACACATCAGTGCATGCTTCTTATATCGGAAGCCCTTCTATTTTCCCTTCTGGATGTTGGGAAGGAAAAGGAGATCTTTTTCCCACTCCTTTTCCAAAGGCTCTGGAGTACGTATCAAGCTGGGGAATCAGCTCCCCTACCCTTCCTCCTGGGTGTTGTGAGAGACACTTAATTCGACATTCTCGCTCAATTTGGATGGCCCTCCATCATGAATAGCTCCAGTGCACTCTACTGCTGCTTAGAGCTTTTCCAAGCAACAACAAAGTGAAAACTGGCATTATTTTTGTCAGTTTCCCTACTGCCTGGGTAGGGTTCTGAAAAGAAGTGGAGCAATAAACTAGCGGCTTATTAACGTCACTGGAAGCTGCTGGTTTGCAAAACTATGAACAAAAGCAGGGGCACTGGAGCTGCCTGTCTATACACTTGGGAGGACAATGCTGCTTTAGTTTAATTATTTCACAATTCATCTTTGAAATCATAAGGGCTGATAACTTAAGGCATGATTTTCAGAAGATGTGAACACCCACAAATCCAGTTGAAGTTAGTGGGAGCTCTGCACAATTGAAAATCAGTCCCTTAATATTTTAAAAGCTTAATTCTGTAGACACTGATAACATCAGCCCCTATCTGCCCCCTTACTTGCCAGCATTTCTTACTCACCTTGCTGGCAGGGGCGGCTCTAGCTTTTTTTGCCGCCCCAAGCACGGCAGGCAGGCTGCCTTCGGTGGCTTGCCTGTGGGAGGTCCACCGGTCCCGTGGCTGCCGAATCCGCCCTTGCAGGGACTGGCAGGGCGCCCCCTGTGGCTTGCTACCCCAGGCACGCGCTTGCTGCGCTGATGCCTGGAGCCGCCACTGTTTGCTGGGTAGGCAAATGGTATTTTTAAGCTTAGTGCTCAGAAATAAAAACTACACCGACTGGGATGGGGCACAGAACTATCAAGATAGAAAAAGAGCAAATCATATTTCATTAGAAAGCTTTCTGTAACTTAATACTATTGGTAATTGGAATGAGGGGTACTTTTATGATACAGGTGTATATTTCCTTGGGGCCTCATATGGATAGTATCTCTGAAGTCAATGGGACAACTCAAGTGAGTAAGGGCTATTCACATGAATATGAGTTTGCAGGATGAGATCCTTAAGCATTAGTGATTACATTGCACTTGATGTTTAGACTTTGTTAAAAAAAATGTTTAGACTGGGGAAGATTTTTCTACAATAGTTTTTCTACTTCCTGTCACACTACAGCTTCTGTGCAAAATTTGTAAATAAAAAAGCTTCTCCTTTATAGTTTATTTGCAAAAAGAGGAGCATGGAGAATTCTTGTTTTGTATTCTTTGATCATTTATAAAGAAGGCCTGAAAGGCGTATGTTTTTTGTCTTAAATATTCTGCAGCTTCTTTATTTTGAAAAATCAAAGATGGGTTATTGAATCTGCAGCAAAGGTATTCTTTCTCCAAAGTTTTCATCAGGCATTAGAATGGTGTTAATGTGACAGCTTCCCTCTTGGTAGCCACACTGAGGATTGAACTGGGGATCTGCAGAGCTACAAGCATAGATGGCTACAGCTGGAGCCGAAGAGGCAATGCACCCTAGGTGGCTGCTATAGCATTTTATATCCTCTGTAGGTCACCACAGAAGGGAATCTGAAACATGCTCACCAGCAGAGGCGCTGACTTCCCCAGCACCTAGGGGGTGCTCCACCCCTGCTCCACAACTTTCACTCTCTTGTGATGTCACGGTGTTAATCATTCTCCAGTTGCCACAGTGTAGAAGACCTGAATTTCTATTGTTTAAAAAAAAATGAAAAAAACAAACGCTTTTGTCGCAGATTTTTCAGTTTTTCCTCTTAATTATTAAAAAGTTGGTGCAAAAGAAGCACAAGCCCACTTTTTTTTTACTTTGCCGGGTTCCCTTTAATGTGTAGTGTAATATCCTGGAACATAAAGGATGTGTGTTGTGGTTGGAACAACACTGCTATTTGGAAATGTAACTCGTGCACTTCCTGAATTACATTCTTTTTTGACTGAATCAGGAGGTTGGGATGTGAGGAGAAGAAGCCAAATGCTACTCCTGCTTAACAGCAACTAAAGGAGGGGCAGGGGAGGTAAACTGGGATTCAAATTACAAGACTCTTATTAGCCAGAAGCTGATATTCAGGGCTCAATCCTGCAAGGTGTAGAGCACTCTGATCTTAAACTAGCAAAGCATTTAAGGATATGCTTTACTTTAAGTGAGAAGTCCCACTGAAGATAAAGATATTTGGAATAATACATGGGTTTTTTTTGTTAATTTCTTTCAATCATAGATCTTCAAAGTCATTACTATTAGTCTTCTGTCTATTTTTCCCCCTCAACAATGATTAATGTCTATACAAATACCTGGCCTTCTTTTTCATTGACTTTTTAACTTTTCCTTGCATTACCTACAACATCTTCTGCAAGGTAGGTGTATGTTCCACTGTGGTTGAGAGCAAGTAGGATTAAATAATTGGTCAGATAATGGTGCCTTTGAGAGGTGTTGGAACTCTGATGCGCTTCCCCTGCTGGACATCCACCAGATGGTTGTACTGGATCAAAATAGCGAATCCCCATGGGCTCTTCGCTTGCTGGGACAGAGCAAAGTTTAGGCCCTGTATCTCTGGTTCTGCATCTCTAGGCACGTGCTCAAGGTGCTGACCCATGTCTGAGACCCCTCAACCCTGGGAACCTGCAGTCCTATTGCCTAGACCCTGAAACTAGTTTCTCCCGGTTCTCTCCATGTGAGCCTCCTGGCCAGTCTACAAGTCCCGTTAGGTGATCAGAGTACCCCGTCAGGTGATCTGTTTTTGGTTATCGTGCACCTGAAGTTCAGAATGAAAAAATTGGTTTATTTTAGCTTTGCTACCTTCTGTAGCCAACTCGTTGTATGGTGAAAGTAGACCCAGTAAAATCTTAGTGAGTCTTGATGTTCCTGTAACATCTGTCAAGATAGGGTCAACATGTGTTAGCAAATTGCTTGTTCAATGAACATGATACAGGGAGTAAATAATAAAATCAATCAAAATTGGTAAGTTTTACATATGTTTTAAGTATTGTAACTGTGTTGGTTTCAGGATATGAGATAGACAAACTAGGTGAAGTAATATTTTCTATTGGACCAACTTCTGTTGGTGAAAGAGACAGGCTTTCCAGCTCCACAGAGCTCTTCTTCAAGTCTGGGAAAGCTCTGTGGAGCTTTTAAGTGTGTATCTCTCTCTAACAGAAGTTGGTTCAATAAAAGATATTACCTCACCGCTTTGTCTGTAAGTTTTACATAGACAGATTTCCTAGACTGTCACAAAGGGGTACACTTGAATGTCAGCTCAGTGTGTGAGGATTTAAGTGAGCATTGATGCACATTCGTTCAGAAGTTGAGACTATATGCCAAAGGTGTAAAGTACATGTTTGTAAATATGGGTTAAATTTGATTTCATAGAATCATAGAATCATAGAATCTCAGGGTTGGAAGGGACCTCAGGAGGTCATCTAGTCCAACCCCCTGCTCAAAACAGGACCAAACCCAACTAAATCATCCCAGCCAGGGCTTTGTCAAGCCTGACCTTAAAAACCTCTAAGGAAGGAGATTCCACTACCTCCCTAGGTAACCCATTCCAGTTCTTCACCACCCTACTAGTGAAAAAGTTTTTCCTAATATCCAGCCTAAACCTCCCCCTCTGCAACTTGAGACCATTACTCCTTGTTCTGTCATCTTCTACCACTGAGAACAGTCTAGATCCATCCTCTTTGGAACCCCCTTTCAGGTAGTTGAAAGCAGCTATCAAATCCCCCCTCATTCTTCTCTTCTGCAGACTAAACAATCCCAGTTCCCTCAGCCTCTCCTCATAAGTCATGTGCTCCAGCCCCCTAATCATTTTTGTTGCCCTCCGCTGGACTCTCTCCAATTTATCCACATCCTTGTAGTGTGGGGCCCAAAACTGGACACAGTACTCCAAATGAGGCCTCACCAGTGCTGAGTAGAGGGGAATGATCACATCCCTTGATCTGCTGGAAATGCCCCTACTTATACAACCCAAAATGCCATTAGCCTTCTTGGCAACAAGGGCACACTGTTGACTCATATTCAGCTTTTTGTCCACCGTAACCCCTAGGTCCTTTTCTGCAGAACAGAATTTAAAACAGTATAATCCTGAATTTGCATACAAAGATCATGCAGCTCCAAAATATGGAACTGATTTGTTGAATGTGGTCCACAGTGATGTCACAATGAATGAACCTTCATAAACATTGCTGTAAAAGACAGAGGTTGCAATGTTTCAAACCACTTTTCCTATGTTATTTTCAGTTTTTAATTTCTAGTTATCAGTGTGTGTTCAGCCATTATTGTATTAAACAATGGTTTGCAGCACTGGTGTTCTGTGTCTCTGAAAGATTATTTCAATTTAGTTGCCCCCTTTGAGAGTAATTTGGTGAGAAACAAGTCGGCAGTGTTCTCAGTTTTTATTTGCCTCTCTCTCTCTCTCTCTCTGAAAGAGCTAAAAATATTTCTCTTACAGGAAATGTTTCTCATTCTGTTACGTCTTTTGATTCCCGTAGGAGGTAGTACTTCTAATTTATAGAATAAATCTTTCAGAATTGTGTTCTCATAAGAGCTTATTCGCAATAGACGTTTTTGGATATGCTATCCAAGATATTTCACCTTCACTTGTTTTTAGAAGAGATGCAATCAGTTTTACAGTGACTTTAAGGAATGGGGAAAAGCTGATACTCACAGGATATATGAAAGTTTAAAGATAAAAGAGGAAAATCAAATGGCATATGATTGCTTGAAGGTTAACAAATCTTCAGTAATCTCTTAAATTTCATAATATTTTGGTGATATGTTTTTGTTCTTCCTACACCATGAAGAAAAGTTTTGTTTTTGTTTTTGTTTTTTTTTACTGTTTTAAATGAATTCTGGCCAAGCTTTGGACCATAATCTAATTAATGTAATTTCTTTTGAAAGCATTTATGTATATATGGAAAGACTTAACCCTCATAATAACATCCTGTTTAGAAGTTAAGTGCATGTGGTTGTTTTAATATATGTGTGTGTGGGTATATGTGTGTCTTGGGGTTGACATTCCTATGACCCAAAGAAAGACCCCTATTCTACTGTACACTATGGTACAACTATGCGGTTGTTACAGATTGAATTTTGTGATTTTTATCTGACAAAATACATGGTTTGACCATGTTTATGTGTTTGCATCTTAGGCCATGTCTACACTTACGGTGCTGTGTACACTATAGACACTGCATACACCCCTAGTGTGGATATAAATACCGTTGTAGACTGTGAGACACTGCTTAGTTGAGAAGGGTATAGACAGGCTAGAACTGGGGTGGGCAAACTACGTCCCGCAGGCCGGATCCGGCCCATCAGGGCTTTGGATCTCGCCTGTGGGATTGCAACTCCCGTGGTGCCGCGGGCCCTGCACCGTTCTCGGAAGCGGCCAGCATCATGTCCCTGCGTCCCCTGGGGGAGGGAGGGCAGAGGGGTCCGCGCGTTGCCCTCGCCTGCAGGCATCGCCCCCCACACCTCCCATTGGCCAGGAACGGGGAACCACGGCCAATGGGAGCTTTGGGGGAGGTACCCACAGGCGAGGGCAGCACGCGGAGCCCTCTGCCCTCCCTCACCCCCCGCCCCAGGGGCGGCAGGGACATGGTGCCCCGCTGCCACCCCGGAGCCGCTCCAGGAAAGTGGCACTGGCCAGAGTCTGCACTCCGAACCCCTTCTGCGCCGCTCCCCTCTTGCACCCCAGCCCCCTGCCCTGAGCCCCTGCCGCACCTCTTCTGCACTTCAACCACCTGCCCTGAGCCCCCTCCCACACTCTTCACCCCAACCCCCTGCCCTGAGCCCCCTGGTATACCCCACACCCGTCCTGCACCCCAATCCCTTGCCCTGAGCCCCTTCCTGCACACTGCACTCCTTCCCGCACCCCAACCCCCTGCCCCAGCCCTACATTCATGGCCCTGCATGCAGTTTCCTCACCCAGATGTGGCCTTTGGGCCAAAAAGTTTGCCCACCCATGTGGGCATATAATCCACATGGCTCTCTATACACCCAAGCAGTGCCTCCCATGTCCACTCTGCTATTTTTAGCAGTGTAGTGTTGCGCTGCCAGAGCCTTTCCCTACCGCAGTGAAAGACTCCAACAGCAGGGAAAGGCTCTGGCAGGGGGAAGACAGCAGGGAAAAGCTCTGGCAGGTCCCAACTCCTAGAGCCTTTCTCTGCCACAGGGAGCTGCTGGAGCCATTCCTTATCACAGGGAAAGGCTCTGGTAGCTTGGAAAGACTCTGGCGGGAGGAAGGCTCTGGCAGCTCCCCACTGCTTGAGCCTTTCCCTCTGCTTCCCCTCCTGCCAATGCCTTTCACTGCCATGTGTAGCTTCATGTACCCTCCACACCACAGCAAGTGTTGACAAGGTCTAACATGCTGCCTAACCAGGCTTTGTACCAGTACGTTATGGGAATATCTAGGCAGCTCTCTCTCACCTTCTCAGCATGGGGTAGGGTACCTGAAGAACAGGGACAGACCTGCACCTGCACTCTGTGATGTCCTAATAATGCACTCACACAGCTTGGAGGAAGGAAAACTGGCTAAATGGATTTCATGGGTGTGGTTAGACTAGAGGGTCCTGTTCCTGCTTCCTTGGCTTGACTCACAGCATCTGCCTTGTGGTTCCCAACCTCTTTGTCTCCCACCTCTGACCCTCTGGTATCCTGACCAGCCTGACTCAGGTTCCCAACTCGTGATTCTGATCTCTAGTTTGTCTCCTGCTTCTGACCTTCGGGTATCCTGACCTAGCCAACTCTAGACTCCTGTCTCATGACTGTGAACTCTGGCTCTGGCTCTGACTACGAGGTCTGGTTGCCCACCACCCCACCTCTTTCCATTCCCTCTCTGTCCCCTCCCCCAACCACCCCACTCTAGCCCCGCCTCTTCCTGCCCCTTCTCCTTCCCCCTCCCCCTAGCGCCTCCTGCCTGCCACTGCACAGTTCGGTGGTGAGCAGGAGGCTCTGGGGTGGGGTGGGAAGGAACTGATTGACAGGGCCCGCCAAACAGCTGATCGGCAGGGTGGGTGCTGAGCACCCACTATTTTTTTTCTGTCGGTGCTCCAGCCCTGGTGTGCCCATGGAGTCAGCACCTAGGGACACACAGACAACTTCACCATCAGTGCCCCAACCCATGCATTTTCACTCACCCAGGGAAACCCTTCTTATGATCCCTAATTTAGTTCTTATTCTGATCTTCCTATATGGTCCAGTGACTTATATGGTGGCTTCTGTTATTTCAGATGTCTTTAAACAAAGGGATATTCAATTTCTCCCTCATTTAGCCTCATTGAAAGGTGGCTAGTGCACCTATAAGCTTCAATGAGGTCTGCAATTGCTCATAGATCAAAGACAGGCTTCCTGGCAGCCACCAACACCCTCCAATGTAACAGAATTAACCATGCCAGGAACTGGTTACACATTTGGTGAAAATAGTAGTGCAGACTGGGCCTAAAAATAGTTTTCAGAGAGCAGGAAGAGATAGTTCTCAGCCTTGTGTATAATCAGGGGACATGGGTCTCTATTATAATATCCTTATCATAATAACACCAAATGATTACTAAATAAGAATGGAATTATGATGACAACCACATTTCTATACAGAAAATAGTAGGTACAGTTTAAGTAACTTTCCCCCTATAAATTTCTTCCCCATCAAAAATGGGGAAAATTTTGCCCTTCTTTCCCCTGTCACCCTGTGTTGCTAAGGCAACCAACCACTTTGATCCTTGGTCTAATTTGTTTTTTTCCTGACTGTGACTCATATTAGCTAATGCAGGGGTCGGCAAACTTTCAGAAGTGCTGTGCCGAGTCTTCATTTATTCACTCTAATTTAAGGTTTCGCGTGCCGGCAATACATTTTAACGTTTTTAGAAGGTCTCGCTCTATAAGTCTATATTATGTAAATAAACTATTGTTGTATTTAAAGTAAATAAGGTTTTAAAAATATTTAAGAAGCTTCATTTAAAATAAAATTTAAATGCTGATCTTATCAGTTTAGTGTGATCCTTTTCCTTGCTGAGTTTTCCAATGTGCGCCACAGCAGGGAGTGGCTGAGGCCAGGAGCAGAGCCCCGGGCTGGCTGCCGGTACCCCAGGCCAGCAGTGGGCTGAGTGGGGCCGGAAGTCTGGACACCAGCTGGTAAGGGGGCTGGCGGCCAGAACCCCAGACCGGTAGCGGGCTGAGCCTCTCAGCCTGCCACTGGCCCCGCTCAGTCCACTGCTGGTCTGGGGTTCTGGCAGGGGTAAAAGTAACTTAAATTTCTTACAGGTACTGTCGTATTACAACCCCCCTTGGGGGTGGGGGGAGGAGCTCAGGGGCTGGGATGTGTGTGGGGGAGCACTCAGAGCAAGGGGTTGGGGTGTGGGGGATCAGGGCAGGGGGTGGGGATGTGGATGGTGCAGGAGTCAGGGCTGGGAGCATGGGGGTTATAGGAGTCAGGGTTGGGTGGCATGAGGGGTTGGGGGGTATAGGGGGAAGTCCCGGGGGGACAGGGACTTGAGGCTGGCCTGGGACAGTCCCGGTTGCGGCCGGATTACCTGGATGGTGGATGGGTCCCTGCCCCATGCTGTTCCTGTTTCTGCCAAGGGAGCTGTGGGCCAGCTGTGTGGGGGCACTGCATCTGCAGGCAAATGGGGGGCCACAGCAGAAGACCAGGGCCGGCTCCAGGCACCAGCCCAGCAAGCAGGTGCTTGGGGCGGCCAACGGAGGGGGGGCACGTCTGGCTCTTCGGCGGCGGGTCCCTCACTGAGGGAAGAACAAGCCGCAGAAGACTGAAGCCGCGGCTTTTTTTTTTTTTTTTTTTTGCTGCTCTGGGCGGCAAAAACGCTGGACCCGGCCCTACAGAAGACCCTCTGGCCTGCCACTCCCTTCCCCCAGGGGCCGCAGGGACGGCACATGCCTGCAGTGCCCTGGTGTCCAGCCACAGTGGCGAGAGAGGGGCAGCAGGACAGGCTGGGACGCGGACGCCTCCACTGTGCCTCCTTTCACTTGCCTGATTGCCTGCTGCTTCGGCCGCCAGCGCCAGCCTGCAGGAGAGTTCCGGCAGCCACCCTCCAGCTGGGAGTGCGCCACGCGCTGCGCCCCAGCATCGGCCGGCTCTGGGTTCCGGCTGGGTTTCGGTTCCATCTGCTGGCCCCTTGCCAGCCGGGGTCTCAGCTGCCGGCCTGCTCAGCCCACTGCCAGCCTGCGGTTCCGTTCACCCAGGCTGGCAGCAGGCTGAGTGGGGCTGGTGGCCGAGACCTCGGCGTGCCATTAAAAATCAGCTCGCATGCCACCTTTGGCACGCGTGCCGTAGGTTGCCGACCCCTGACCTAATGTTTTGTAATGTTGTATATTCCCTAAGGTAACATGACACAAGTATCAAAACATCAGCAAATGCTTTATCAATAGTATTAATGCGAAATCATTAAGATGTGTACTGTACTGGCATTTATCAGAGGGGTAGCCGTGTTAGTCTGGATCTGTAAAAGCAGCAAAGAGTCCTGTGGCACCTTATAGACTAACAGACGTATTGGAGCATGAGCTTTCGTGGGTGAATACCCACTTCGTCGGATGCATGTACTGTCATTATTCATTAATTCTTATAGCTGGCAACACAAAGTGTCTGGGAATAATGATGCTTTGCACTGGTTTCCAACTGAGTACTGAATCTAGTACAACGTCCTGTCACTCATCTTCAAAGTTCTTAATGAGCTGCAGCTTGACTACCTCAGTGCTTCTTCTCCCTCTCCTCAAGTTCAAAAATATGTGGACCAACAGGTAAGATGTATCTGGCAGGGCTGAAGATGAGCCTTGCTGGTGACAATGTGTTCATGTTAAAGGGTACCTTCTGTTGTGCAGCTCTGCTGGAGAAGGTCAGCATGAATGCCATGTTTTGATTCCTTCAGAGTACAATGTAAGACTCCTCTATTTGCACAAATCTTCCCTCAACAGAAACGGTGACAATCCGGCTGATGAGCTCCCTCTCCCTTCTAATGATGGCCTGCACAACAGAACTTCCTACCTGTTTTCCAGCACCTGTGCAACTATACTGACATTAGTATCCAGGCTCAGGCATTTTCAGCACTACGTCATAAAGACCAGAATGCCTAAACCAGAGGTGGCCAACCTGTGGCTCTGGAGCCGCACACAGCTCTTCAGAAGTTAATATGCGTCTCCTTGCATAGGTGCTGACTCCGGCGCTGGAGCTACAGGTGCCAACTTTCCACTGCTCAACCCCAGGCCCTGCCCCAGCTCCACCACTTTCCCCAAGGTCCCTACCCCTTCCCACCCCCTCCCCTGAGCCTGCTGCACCCTTGCTCCGACCCCCTCCATCCCAGAGCCTCCTGTACACTGCGAAACAGCTGATTGCGGCAGGCAGGAGGCATGGGGAGGGAGGGGGAGGTGCTGATCAGCAGGGCTGCCGGCAGGCAGGAGGTGCGGGGGGTGACGGGGCGGGAGGGGCTGATGGGGGCTGCTGATGTATTAATGTGGCTCTTTGGCAATGTACATTGGTACATTCTGGCTTCTTCTCAGGCTCAGGTTGGCCACCCCTGGCCTAAAGCTTGATCTATAGTAGTGTTAATATAGCTGCAGATACATTAGTGCTTGAAAACAGATTTTTCTATCTTAGACACTCCCATCGATAACTCCCTGTGGGGGCAGAGGAAGGGAGAGACACTAATGAAAGACAGTCCCTTTGAGGGTGCTATAGAGAATGTAATCTGACTAGGGTGGTATTGATTTTAATCATTCTTTGTCCTGATTCTCCCCTGCATTGCCCCTTGTCTGAGTAAAATGGGTAAAAAAAAAAAAAAAAGCTTACACACAAATGCTGATTTGGTAATTTTTTACACCCAAGTTTTTACACCCAAGAATAAATGGCTCCAGAAGGTATAAGGCAGGAGAAAATCAGGTCCCTCATATTTGGCAGCTTGATATAATATTGAATGGTGAAATATACATAATTTGTGTATAAATAAAAGGAAACCTCATTTCTGCCACTATAGGATTACAACTCTCCCGTCTTCCCTCATTTCAGTCACATCTCAAACTGCATATGTCTGAATTACTGCAGTGCAGGAGAAAGGAAGGCCTGTGTTGAGAAATGTCTCTCATCTTATTGTTCTCAGAGACTGCTTCTATGCTAGCATTTTTGGGGAAATCTCCCACTGTTGCTTTGCAGCTGAATTGGTGGTAGCACAAATGTAAAAACAATATGAGTGTTTTTAGAATTGGTTGGAAAAATTCTGATGACTTTTTTTTTCCTTCCACATTTTCTGATTTGTCAATATTGAAATGTTTTATGGAGACTATTCAATTTAAGTAAAGTTCTGATGGAACCCAGACAGGATCTGATTGAACTCTGACTGCTGGGTAGGTTTCAAAACCTGCCTGGTTTCCTGCTAGTTAACTTGCCTGGCTCTTCAGCAGCTCACCTACTAGGGCATCCAGGGTCCACCATTCTAGGGCAGCCTGCCTTGGAGCCAGGACTCCATTTCCTCTTTTAGAGACTCTTCAGATTGTTGGAGTTTGTTTCACATAAGAACTAAACCAAATATTGAAATGCACCACAAAATGGAATTACTGTTTTCCATGCAGCTCTTGTGGTTTTTGTTTTTTTGTTTTGTTTTACCTTGTCTCCTTGTGCTCAGGGCAGTTTATTGAGCAGATGGTATAGTTTCTCTTGGTACCCCTCAGTGGGATCAGAGGACAGTGGCCTGTAGAATGTGGTGTTGGAGAGTTGCCTGGCAGCCTCCTGTTCATAATCTGACCTGTTCATGATGACTACAGCACCTCCTTTGTCAGCCCCTTTGATTATAATGTCAGAGTTGTTTCTGGGGCTGTGGATTGCATTGTGTTCTGTATGGCTGAGGTTATGGGGCAAGTGATGCTGTTTATTCATAATTTCAGCCTGTGCACGTCTGCGGAAGCACTCTATGTAGAAGTCCAGTCTGTCATTTCGACTGTCAGGAGGGATGCACACAGAATTCTTCTTCTTGTAGTGTTGGTAGGAGGATTCCTGGGGGTCAGTGCTCTGTTCAGTGGTGTGTTGAAAATATTCCTTGAGTCAGAGATGGCGAAAGTAGGCTTCCAGATCACCGCAGAACTGAATCATGTTTGTGGGGGTGGTGGGGCAGAAAGAGTCCCCGAGATAGAACAGACTCTTCCGCCGAGCTAAGTGTGTAGTTGAATAGATTAACAATATTGTTGGGTGAGTTAAGGGTACCACTGTTGTAGCCCCCTGTGGCACGTAGGAGTTTAGATAGTTTACTGTCCTTTTTCTGCTGTAGAGAAGTAAAGTGTGCATTGTAAATGGCTTGTCTCATTTTTGTAAAGTCCAGCCACGTGGAAGTTTGTGTGGAAAGTTGCTTTTGTATGAGTCTCTCCAGTTTTGAGAGCTCATTCTTGATCTCTTCCTGTCTGCTGTACAGGATGCTGATCAGGTGGTTCCTCAGTTTCTTTGAGAGTGTGTGGCACCTCTCGCCATAGTCAGTGTAGTATGTTGATTGCAGTGGATTTTTTACCTTCAGTCCATTTGGTATGATGTCCATCTATTTGCACTTGGAGAGGAAGATGATGTCTTTCTGTATCTGTGTGAGTTTTTTGATGAGGTTGATGGATTTCCACCTTAAACATTTAAAAATTTCCATGTGCCATGCCAGGAAAAAACCTGCATAATATGCTTTTTTTTTCTTTTCTTAGTAAGGTACTTGTTTATCAGCAAGGTTTGATCTTGTTGTCTGTCTTTGGCTGTTTTCTGTGTCAAGGCATCTCTCAAAGCAGAAGAGAGAGGTATTTCCTGCAACATAAAAAAGGTCCAGCTGTTTCAAAAAAGAAATGAAGCACAATTGAATTGACCAAAAATGGGTGACGTTCAGCTTCCTTGCAAATGTCTTAACTATGTTTTCAGTGTATCAAATCCGCTGTAACAACTTCCTATTCAGAAACAAGCAAATAACATGCTAACTTCACAATCACATCTGTGAGCTTGATACACTATTCGAGTAGCATCGGATATCACTGAACTCCCTAGATACTTATGAGCGAGGAATTCTAGAACAAGGAAGGTGGCCTGGAGAGAGAGAGACGTTCTGCTAGGAGATCAATCAGTTGGAGGTCAGATGAAGCCGGGGTGTTACACAGAAGCCATTGATGGGTCACTACTCTGTGTCAGCAACTCTTGTGAGGCCTGATGTACTCACTGCACCTAATACACTGTTGCCATGATATATACCCAAAAGGGGAATATAATATAATATAAATGAAAAATTAATAACATTAATATTCTTGTGTAGGTATGTATGGGAGTTGTGTACTAAGAGTTATAAGTATGTGATAGGATTATGTTCTTAAAATGTTTGGCAAGCAATGCATAAGCCCCGTCTGTCCTAGACAAAGGAATGTGTATTTGCTTGTCTGACCAGCCTGGGATCAGGCAAAGACAATGTAGGTACACTATCATGCAAGGTAAACAAAGCTATCAAGTTAACAAGTGGGGGACAAGACATCATTGCATCTACACCGCAACATGAGACTGAAACTTTGGGCTTATTTTTCAAAGAATACATCTCAAAGGGGATTCAAGAGGCCAGAGTTCTTGAAATCACAGACTGTTGGGCCCTTCAGCTAAGGGGACTGAAGTCCCTAGGATCTGACTATAGGTGAGAAACCTGCTTAGGCACAGATTGTAATTTGCGGAGACTAAGTTTTAGTGTTAGAAGTGTGTTTTTATTTGTGGCTGTTTTGTAATCATTTCTGTCCTCTCATTCCTGAGGATTAAGTCATGCCAAGTATATCTCCTTTTGTTAAATAAACTTGTTTTACTTTTACTGTAAACCAAATCAGTGCTGTGACTGAAATAAGAGTGTTTGTCAGACTCCAGTTAAATTAATGATCTGCAATGTATTGTCTCTTTAAAGGCGCTGCAAACTTAATAACTTCTGTGAATGCTCCAGGAGTGGACTGGACACTGCAGAGAGATGTCTCTGGGGAACTCAGGAGTTGGGGTTCACTGTTTGTTACCTGCAAGGCATAGTTTGGACTGGCAGAGTCCTGAGGAGTTTGCCAGCAAAGTAGACAACCTGGTGTGTCAGGGTAATACAGTACCTCGCAATTCTGGGAACCTCAGCAGATTGTCACATTGACAGATGGCTTTGGGGAAATTTGAGACAGGAAAGGTGTTGGGGTCACTCTGCAAACTGGGTGGTGGAAGCCAGAGGTGACTTGTATGCTGCCTGTTGATGTCAGGGCTGTGAGTAGGGTGACCAGATGTCCTGATTTTATAGGGACAGTCCTGATTTTGGGGGCTTTTTCTTATATAGGCACCTATTGCCCCCCCACCCGCATTCCAGTTTTTTACACTTGCCCTCTGGTCACCCCTAGCTGTGAGCCACAGCAGTATTGCAGGGCAAGTGATGGCATAACCCCTCACTGGTCTGGTTTGAGCCCCAAAGTGTCAGACTGGGTGTGACTGGACGCAGATGAGAGTGAGTCCGTTCAAACGGAATCCTTGGAAGACTGAATGGGTGACCATGCTTTGGGGAAAGCAAGTAAAAGAGTTAGAGGGGTGATAGAACATCTTGCTGCTAAGGATGTATGTCCAGGGGCAGCATTAGTGGGTGTGCATGGGTTCCGTTGCACCTACAGAAATAATGAAACCAAAGGTGCAAAGACACCTCGTGTGGAATTCCATTTGCAGTACGTGCTTGTGCCACTCCTGGCCACATCGCTGCATGATGATGTCAGTTACACGCTGCCACAGAGGTCCGAAGGGCAAAATCTGCCAGAGATGGTACTGGGGTGGGCGGGTGGGGTACCCCTGTGTGTTCCAGACTCCAGACAGCATGGACTCAGGGGCAGGGCTCTCTCCCTACTCTGAGTAGCCAGGTCTGGATGCTGAGCAGAGCTGCCTCCCTCACTGTGTCTGGGATAGGGTCTCTCCAACCTCCATGAGTAACTGGGGCTGCCCCCTCACTGGACCATCTCCTCAGGTTTTGGATCCACCCTGGCAGGTCAGGGAAGGGGAGGGGCTAAGATTCCACCCAAAGTCCTAACATACTGCGTCTGCATGTCCATCTGTCTGTCACTGCCTTGTCCCTTCCCCCGAGGCCCTGACCACTGTTCAAGCCTCTTCCCCCTACTCCCTGTTGCTTGCTGCTTTTCCCCTCTCCCCCCACCGTCCCCTCTGCCCGGGGCGGGAAGGACTCACCTGCGGAGCCAGCGCTGGGAGCTGCAGCTGCCTAAAGCAGGTAGAAGGCAGCCCTGGCTGAGTAGGGGCTGGCACGGGTGATGACCCGTTAGACATCCACCTCCCCCACCCACAGTAACGGGACTTTGGGTGTCTGGTCAGTAGATCTGACTGGACACTCTGGTTGAAAAGGGGACCTGCTACTTTCCATTTGAAAACCAAGCACCTGGCCACCCTAGTAACATACAAGTGGCAGGTAGAGTCTGACCTGGTTGTTTGACTCAGGATTCCCCTTCATAATCACCATGTTCCCCATGTGTGTGTGTGTGTGTGTGTGTGTGTGTGTGTGTGTTCCAGTTGATTGCTTCAGACCCTCAAGGCTCTTTCTTTGCCCCAGGGAGCACGAGATACAGCTGAGCGTGTGAGGATAAGTCAAGGTGTTTCTGCTCCTCCTCTTTTACTGCCAAGATTCAGAGGGACCTTTTGCAGTCTTATGGCATCAGTCCACTTCGTCCTAAAATTTGGAATCTGGATACTCTGTCATTTTTGTATTACTTTTGATTATATCGTCTTCATCCTGCTGTCTCTTATCATTGCACATTTCATTTCCCTGACCTCAACTCTCTTCCCCATGCCCTATCCTTTCCCTACATTTATTCCTATCTCCCATCAGCTCCCTACTGCCTTTACCCATCCCCCTTTCTTCTCCTCCCCCATTCCAATACTAGTGTGTGCCCACAAAAATATTCGAAGTTTTTATAATATAAATAAACATTAGCTTAAACAAAACAATCTCTTGCCAAAAATCACAGTTTACAAACTTAGTAAGATGGTTACATTACTCTTTAAGCAGCCACACAAATCTTGTAACTTTTGTCCTTCTTTCAGCATTCCCCTCCCTTTTCTTTTATCCATTTGTTATGACTTATCTTTATTTAGACCCTGATTCTGCAAACTCTTCAACATGTGCATAACATTCCTCCCATGAGTAAAACTAAGAATGCATTGAAGTATTTGCAGAAATTGGATCTTCAGCTGCAGGTTCCAAGAGCAAGGATTGTGTCTTCTTTGTGTTTTGTGTAGCAACTTCTATAAAGAGTATAAACCCTTTGGGGTTCTATAAAACAAGATTGTGAGATCACTGGGCAGGGACCATCTTTTTGTTCTGTGTTTGTACAGTACATAGCACAATGGGTCCTGGTCCATGACTGGGACTCGGGGTTGGGGGGGAGAGAGGGATTACAGAAATACAAGGAATACTAATAGCAATACATTTGTTCATTAATGGGGACCATAATATAAAAAATAAATTTTATTTACTCTAAAATACAAAGGATAATATTTTTACTGAGCTTTTTTTATTTAAAAAAGTTAAAGTAACTGACCAGTGAAATAAGAAGCCATCTAGACAATGCAATGATGTACATTAGGACTCTGATAAGGTTTCCATTTGACTACGTGAATTATGAACACTTTTTTTTTTTAAAGCAGTTTACCTTATTTCTTCATACAGTTGTGGGAGCTGTATTTCTTTGGTCTTAATCTGCATACTCTAATGGGAACTCCTGCTGGGAAGTACTAGTATGACAGTTGCTGTAGAAAGATAAAAATCCTATTCACATTTACAGTAATAGTGAAACAGTAACAAATATTTCTAAAAAATTGTGTAAATTTTCATATTTGGAGTTAATAGTTACTTAAGGGATCACAATCAGGTCCTGTAATTTTGCACTTCCAGGTATAATGCTAAGCTTTGACTCATGACCACCCCTGTGTAGTTCTCTAGCTAATATTTTGTGTGTGAGCACCATGTGCTTTATTCTAGCTGAGCAATCCACAGACTTCTTGATCTTTTGGGGAATGATCTAAAAGCCCACTGAAGTCAACTGAGAAACTTCTTTTGATATTAATAGTCTTTGGATCAGGCCTATATTTACTGAACATGATGAACCAGCATAGAAACAGTGATTGGCATTCTGTCAGGAATAAATAATGTTCACTCGAAAGTGCAGCTTCCTCACAGCTTAATCCAACAAACTGAATGAACAAGAAATCCAAAATGTATACAGTGAGCCTCACATCCTACCTGCTACTTGCAACCATTAAATTCATACATACATATAGCTCAACAATATAATATGCCTGACCTAAATGTACTGCAACATTTGGCCTTATGGAGGTGTAGTACATGGCCTCCCTCGAGGAGGAAGAGGTATACCAGCACCTGGGCACACCCACACGGGTCTGCGTCCGACAGACCCCCGAAAACACCATTGCAGAGATCCTGCGGGACGTGGCCCAAATCGACTCCTCCCTGCTCTCACCCCCTGGCAAAAGATCAACGCCCTCAATACCTTCCTGATCCCCCGCATCTCCTTCGTCCTGGGGGGATCGGCCGTAGCCAAGGTGCCCCTGAACAAGGCCGACAGCACCATCAGGCAGCTGGTGAGGAAATGGCTCTATCTTCCCCAGAGGGCCAGCACCAACATCATCGACATTTACCACAGGCAGGGTGGCACCAACGTACCTTGGATGGGCGACCTGTGTGATGTGGCGGTGATCACCCACGCCTTCCGCCTCCTGGTGTGCCCGGACTTGATGGTGAGGAGCATCATGGAGGAAGTTGTACGGGATGTGGTCAGGAAATGCATGGCCAGGGCCCCCTCTCTGCAGGACATTGCCACTTACCTCAGTGGTTCCCTGGAAGCTGAGTTTGGGAGAGAAGGGGGAGACCAGTCCTCCCTCGCTTGCAATGCCTCGAGGCGCCTAGAAAAGAGGATCAGCTGCCGCTGGAAGTGATGTGAGGAGCGCTGGGAGCTGGGAGTACTGGTGCCGTGCATAAAGACCTCGGATCACACCATAGTCACCCCAACTGCCAGAACGATGCTGGAAAGGACCCTGAAAGATGCCATCTGCTGCCACTACGCCGAGAACCTCAAGTGGAAGTTGGACCAGGGCAAGGTGTTTGAGGTGTCCAGCAAGTGGGACGCCAGCAACCACTTCCTCCCCAGGGGCAGCTTCACCAGGTTCGCCGACTGGCGGTTCGTCCACCAGCTGCGTTCCCCCCTCAACAGAGCCGTCTGCTATGGCAACCGGGACAAGCACTGCAGGAAGTGCAGCTACTCCAATGAGACCCTGCCCCATGTCCTGTGTGGATGCCAGCACCACTCTGGAGCCTGGCAGCACCGCCACAACGCCATCCAGAACCAGCTGGTGAAAGCCATCCTGCCATCCCTGGGGAAAATCACTGTTGACTCCGCCATCCCTGGAACGGACAGCTGACTGCGACCCGACATCGTCGTGACCGACGCGGAAAAGAAGAAGGTCCTCATGGTAGACATCATGGTGCTGTTTGAAAACAGTTCACCGGTCTTCCATGAGGCCCGAGCTCAGAAGGTGTTGAAATACACCCTGCTGGCCGACACTCTGAGAGCCCAGGGCTACAAGGTCCAGATCCACGTCCTGGTCATGGGAACCCTGGGCGTGTGGGACCCCCACAACAAGCCGGTGCTGAGAGCGTGTGGAGTTGGTCGACGCTACGTCCGGCTCATGAGACAGCTCATGGTGTCCAACACCATCGGGTAGTCCAGAGACATCTACACAGAACACATCATGGGACACTGTCAGTACCAGGTCGAGTAATCAAAGCCACTGGCCAGTGAAATAACCCACTTCCTTCCCTGACGAACCAGGGGACGCACCCCATGTACTTATGCACTACACCAATACTTATTTGGACTCTAAATATATTCCATGGGTGGCGTACCTGAGCCCACTTATCCACTGACATTTTAAAAACTCCCTCACCCCAATCTGAGTCTATGCTGGTTATCTGATATGTATGTACCTCGTGAACCTTGTAACCGATACTTAATGATAATCCCTCATAACCCAAGCCTGACCAAAGATGTGCAGTACCATCCCTCTTAACTTGTGTAAATTTGACTTTAAACATTAATTTTAATAAAATTTCACTTCTTAGCTTGCTGCATTTTAGAAGATGACATGTGACATGCCTTTCACATTAGGGCATTAAATTACTTTATCCCCTTCCATAACTTTTATATAAAAACAGATTCTGTTTTTCCCTCTACAGTTGCTATTTTCAAACAGTTAATTAAAGATGAGAATAATTTCAGTTTTGTGCATGTCATGGATGACAGAATTATGATAATGAGTCAATATAGTAATACCTTCCTGGACCTCATAGACTGAAAGTCTATGGGAGTATCACAAATTCACATGAAAACACCATATTTACGCTCTAAATTTTTGCTGTTTAATCTTATTTGTCTGGAAGCATATCTCTCAATTGTCCCTCATTTCAAGAGACATCACTCATTTTAGTCTGTTACCTGCTTTCTACATAAATTTGGTGTCCTCTCACTCTTAATGTTGAAAATTATTTGCGTCAGAAATAAAGAACCTTGTAACTGAAGTTATAAAAATTATTTAAACTCAAGGAGTGAATCCCACATAATTTTGAGTTTCTTGCATGAATACTTTTTGTATGTCCCTCATTTGGCGGACTTTGTTCCACATTGTGTTTCACAGTTGAGCTCTGGCAGCTCAGTGGTATATAAGAAAGATGTATAAAAATGGAAACTCACTTGACTGCACATTCGAGGAGGCTCAAAAGTGCAAGTTTTCTCCCAAAGTCTTCATTAACTTACGTTTATTAAGTTGGCTTCAAAACTTCTGATGCATTGGTACTATAACATAGGAATTATAATCCTCTTTGACCACAGTTCAGCCTTCCTTGGGTAGAATTGGTGAATTAAGCCATTCACTATGAAGGTAATTTAGCTGCAGAGTTAGGTTGGCTATGTATGTCAATAATTGTGAAGGTACTAGTGAAGATTTAGTATGTAGAAAATGCTGGGTAACTGGTTTTACTATGTACTTTTTGCAAATGCCTTTCATAGACTGGTTGTCTCTGTACTACTCTGTGTATTCCAATAGTACAAGATGCTATACTTAAATATTTAAAGTTGTAGGTAAAATACATAATATTTTATTTGAGAAATTCAATGTGACCATGTAGTTAAAGATTGCCTCATAATGAGATCAGCGTGAAGGTTGCATATCCAACTTTAACAGCATATCCTGACTTTAGAGTGCTTAAGAGAACACTAATGTTACATGGTTAATGTAGTTTATTATATCAAATATATTATATCAAATGCAATTTTAAATAGTCAAAATGCTAGCAGTAAGAGGACTTCCTCATTCTTTGCCTTTTTTTCTGCTTAGTTCACGTGTGAATGTTCTGTTGGAAATCCTGAAGAGGTAATGACTGACCATGAACCAATTGCATTACTTTGTTAATTTATATACATTAGTGTGTAAATATAGATAATTGAAAGTGCATGTGGTATCTTTTGCAATTACTTTTGTTTTGTATGGCTTTGTTACTGGTGAATTGCAAATGAAATCATTACAATTCACCTACTTCAGCAGTATGTGCTTAAATGTCTCCATTAGCCAGGCTATGAGGGTGCATTCAGCAAGTGCCTAGTTTAAACTAGCTTCCTTCTAGTGTCTTCTTCCCCACTCCCCTTCAGAACATGATACTTTCAGCCTAGTTCTGATCACTGGCTTCTGTTCTAATATGGTGGTCCAGAATATATTAAGCTGGTGACGCACAGTATTCCAGGGAAGCACAGAGACAACTGTTAGGGTAGGTCAGATGTAATATGCACATTATTCCTTGTCCTCAGTTTCCTGCTAGGCTCTCTGATGGCTTCCAACACCTGTTTGAGACCATCAGTGAATTAGGGCCCAGCTATATTTTTGGCCACATTTTCATCAATGAATCTCTAAGGCCTGGTCTACACTAGGACTTTAAATCGAATTTAGCAGCGTTAATTCGAATTAACCGCTCAACCGTCCACACCAGGAAGCCGTTTAATTCGACCTAGAGGGCTCTTTAGTTCGAATTCGGTACTCCACCCCGACGAGGGGAGTAGCGCTAAATTCGACATGGCTATCTCGAATTAGGCTAGGTGTGGATGCAAATCGAACTTACTAGCTCCGGGAGCTATCCCACACTGCACCACTCTGTTGACGCTCTGGCCAGCAGTCCGAGCTTGGATGCTCTGACCAGCCACACAGGAAAAGTCCCGGGAAAATTTGAATTCCTTTTCCTGTCTGGACAGTTAGAATCTCATTTCGTGGTTGGACATCGGGGCGAGCTCAGCAGCACCGGCAGCGATGCAGAGCTCTCCAGCAGAGGAGTTCATGTAATCTCTGAATAGAAAGAGGGACCCAGCATAGACTGACCGGGAACTCTTGGATCTGATCGGTGTGTGGGGCGAGGAGTCTGTGCTTTCGGAGCTGCGCTCCAAAAAACGGAATGCAAAGACCTACGAGAAGGTCTCCAAAGCCATGAGAGACAGAGGATACAGCTGGGATGCCACGCAGCGCCGTGTGAAAATCAAGGACCCCAGACAAGGCTACCAAAAAATCAAAGCGGCAAACGGACGCTACGGAGCCTGCCACCACTGCCCCACCAGTGATCATGGACTCTGACGATGGGACAGTGTCAACGGCCAGTTCCTCGGCGATGTTCGTGGACGGGGAAGATGAGGAAGGGTTTGTGGAGGACGAGGCAGGCGACAGCGCTTACAACGCTGGTTTCCCCGACAGCCAGGATCTCTTCATCACCGTCACGGAGATCCCCTACCAACCGTCCCTGGCCATTAACCCAGACCCTGAATCAGGGGAAGGATCACTCGGTAAGTGCTTTAACCATGTAAACTTTTATTCTTAATATAACAGGAATCAGAAGTATGTGAAAAGGAGGTCTCTCTATATATGGGGATAGAACAGAAATCCTCCTGGGAGATCCCCACGAAGCTCTCCTGGAGGTAATCGAAAAGCCTCCGCAGGAGGTTCCTGGGGAGAGCTGCCTTATTGGGTGCTCCGTGGCAGCACACTTTTCCGCGCGAGGCTTTCATGAGGTACTCAGGGAGCATTGCCTCCCCGAGCACGGCTGCATAGGGCCCTGGTTTGTGCTGGCTTTCACGCAGCATGCGCTCTCTATCTCCTTCAGTGACCGTCCTCAGGGTGATCTCGCTCGGAGAGTCCTGCATCTAATTAGGGGAATTACTGTAATGTTACGCCTGGTCCAGAGTATTTTTCAAAAAACTCCGGACAGACGGCATAGCACAGACTCAGCACGCTGCTGCGTGACGAGCGTAACGGAAAGCCAAAGAATCAAATGGATGCTCATGGAGGGAGGGGGGACTGAGGACGCAAGGTATCCCACAGTTCCTGCTGTCTCCGAAAAGCATTTGCATTCTTGGCTGAGCTCCAAATGCTTCTAGGGTCAAACACAGTGTCCACGGTGGGTCAGGGCATAGCTCGGCAATTTACGCACCCCCCCCCCCCAGAAGTGAAAGGGAAAACAATCCTCTGTTGACTCTTTTACATGTCACCGTATCTTTACTGAATGCTGAAGATAGATGCGATGGTGCAGCACTGAACACCGACATCCTCACTCCCCCCCCCGCCATGGGTGGCTGACGGTACAATATGACTGATATCCATCATCATCATCAGCCTATTGGCACATGGGGCAGTGCAAAAGGACTGGTAACCATGCGTACTAGCATCAGTGAGGTCGATCAAGGGCGCCTGGCCTGGCCCTAATTTTTCCTGGTAGATGGTGCAGTATGGCTGGTAACCGTCCTCATCATAGCAACAGGGGGCTGAGCTTCATAAGCCCCCCCCCCTTCATGTGTAAAGAAAAGATTCAATTGCCCCTGGACTAGCAGCAGGATGCTGGGCTCCTCTCCTCCACACTCCTTAATGTCCTATCTGGACTATCATAGCAACTGGAGGCTGCCTTCCACTCATTTCTCACTAACAAGGCACTGTGTCTTATTCCTGCATTCTTTATTACTTCATCACACAAGTGGGGGGACAATGCTATGGTAGCCCAGGAAGGCTGGGGAAGAATGGAATGAACAGGTGGGGTTGTTGCAGGAGCACCCCCTGTGAATAGCATTCAGTTCATAATCTATGCAGGATCTGACACAGAGCAGCTGTGCTCTCTGGTTCTCTGATACAGTGGTTCTCTAGTACACTTGCCCATATTCTAGGCAGGACTGATTCTATTTTTACATACCAAAAAGGAGGGATTGACTCAGGGAGTCATTCCCAATTTTGGCTTTTGCACCCCTGGCTAAGAGCAGCCAGGGGCACTTATGACAGCAGCAAATGGTGCAGTGCAAAAGGACTGGTAACCATGCCCATCTTATTACCAATTTATGGTATGGTAGATGGTACAGTATGGCTGGTAACCATCTCTGCTATCACGCAAAAGCAAAAGCATGTTGCTGTGTAGCGCTGCTGGACCGCCTCTGTCAGCGGCATCTAGTACACATACGGTGACAGGCACAAAAGGCAAAATAGGCTCCATGGTTTCCACGCTGTGGCGTCTGCCAGGGCAATCCAGGGAAAACGGGCTTGAAATGATTGTCTGCTGTAGCTTTCCCGGAGGAAGGGATGACTGACGACATTTACCCAGAACCACCCGCGAAAATGGTTTTTGCCCCATCAGGCACTGGGATCTCAACCCAGAATTCACAGAGACAGACTACACTGTGTTCATTGTTCGCAAAAATTTATCTTTGCAAGGAATTCACTCCCTTTTTCCCATCACACAGCTTCGACTGTCTCCAGACCTGCCACAGCATCCCCCTCACAGAGGCTGGCAAAGATTAGGCGGCGAAAGAAAAAGACAGGGGACGAGATGTTCGCTGAACTTATGGGGTGCTCCCGAGACGAGGCGGACCAGCAGAGCCAGTGGAGGGAGACCCTCTCTCTGTACCAGCGCTCACACAGCGAACGGGAGGAGAGGTGGCGTGAGGAAGACAAGCAGTCGAATCAAACGCTGCTTGGACTAATGAGGGAGCAAACGGACATGCTCCTGCGCCTTGTGCATGTTCTGCAGGACCTCAGGCAGGAGGACAGAGCCCCCCTGCAGTGTATCTGCAACCGCCCTCCCCTGCCACAAAGTCCCATACCCTCCTCACCCAAAATAACCAGAAGGAGGGGCGCCAGAGGCCGTGTAAACTGTCACTGCACCCCAGCAGAGTGCTCAAGTACCGAAAAGCTCTCATAGCCTAAATTTTGAGAAGTCCTTTCCTTCCCGCCTCACCCAAGCCCCCATCCCAGTTTCATCCCCTAACTGTCTAGTTGATAATAAAAAATACTTTTCTGTTAATTACTGTTTCCGTCATGTTCTTTTAGAGGAGACTGTGTTTGAAGGGGGGGGAGGGGGTTGGTAATTTGACAGGACAATCACCTTTACCAGGGTACAGACATGGGGGCAGGATCAGCAGCAGGTCACACACACACTGCAGTCAGTACGCACCCTGGTCGGTATGGGAGGTGGTTTGCAGGTTCTGTGTGGGTGGGGGGTACGTGACTTTGTAGCGGGGGAGGGGGGTTACAGATCTCATGCAACGGTCCCTGTCCTGGACCACA
Organism: Mauremys mutica; assembly: GCF_020497125.1. Taxonomy (NCBI): domain Eukaryota; kingdom Metazoa; phylum Chordata; order Testudines; family Geoemydidae; genus Mauremys; species Mauremys mutica. The sequence continues at coordinate 231,187,933 of NC_059072.1, forward strand.
GAGCCACGCAGCAGAGGAATCTGTATCCGTCCTCCCCCACCAAAAGGCCACATAGCCCACGCACACAGAGTCCCAAAAAGGAGGGATGGCAGGCTCCGTTGAAACATCCAGTCCGGCACTGCAGACCGCTCTGGGAGCAGGAGCCTGTCATTCCTCGAGTTTACAGGCGGTCTTTACATCACTGCACACCCTACCCAGCACAGTCCGTGTCCCAGTTTCAACCCTGTAACGCAAAGTCATCAATAAAGAAACCTTTGTAAAGTTACAGTGGAACATGTATTTTATTTTTAAACGTGTGTTGGAAGTTGGGGAAGCGGGGTGGGCGGGGTATGTAACTGCAGATGCTAGTCAACAGTAACTTGGTAAAGAAACAGGGGCAGGTTCAGCTTCTCTGTAAATAAACTGAACAGTCACAGGTCACGCTACTCACTGCTCGCTGGTACTTGAAGAGTTCCTTGTCGCTGTGCAAGGCGCCTGCACAGAGCTTCACGAGCCAGGGCATTAGCGGGTAGGCTGGGTCCCCAACGATCACTATAGGCATCTGCACATCCCCAAGACTTGTTTTGTGGTCCGGGAAGAAACTACCTTCCTGCAGGCGTCTAAACAGACCAGAGTTCCTGAAAACACGCACGTCATGAACTTTGCCTGGCCACCCGACGTTGATGTTGGTAAAACGTCCCCCATGGTCCACCAGTGCTCGCAGCACCATTGAAAAGTAGCCCGATTTCTCAGCAGCTGACTGTGGAAGAGGTGGATGATAAGGTGCGAGGAGTTGACAACGGCCATAACTGCAGCGGGATCCGTGCTCAAAGTGCTGTGGCGCCCGCGCTGTCACTGAGCAGAAAAGTGCACGAACAGATTGCCCGCAGGCGCTTTCAGGGAGGGAGGGAGGGCGTGATTGACGGTTCAATGATGACAGTTACCCAAAACCACCCTCGACACATTTTTTCCCCCCAGCAGGCATTGGGGGCTCTACCCAGCATTCCAATGGGCAGCGGGGAGTGCGGGAACTGTGGGATAGCTTCCCACAGTGCACCGCTTCCAAAGTCGACGCTGGCCCCGTTACTGTGGACTCAGACAGTCGAATTAGTGTATTTAGTGTGGATACACAAATTCGACTTCATAAGGTCGATTCCACAAATTCGAATTAAGTAGATTCGAAATAGTCTTGTAGTGTAGACGTACCCTAACAGTCCTTGCACTGGCCCCAGTGGCCAACCACAACCTCCAAAGTCTGGCCCCTTGTCTCAAGGGCCAGTTGCAGTTTGTTTCAGCCACCCTACTGCATGGCCAGGTGCAGTACAAGGGAGAAGCGGGGGACCCAGGCCTGCCCACTACTCTGGGTCCCAACCCAGGGACTTTTTAGTGGCAGCCTCCCTGACCTCCTTCTCTCCCCTTGTCCATCTGTCCCTGGGCCACTTCCCCTTCAGCCCCTTTGCACCAACTAGGCCCTTCCCTCAGGGCCTGCAGCCTGGCAGGTAGGGGCTGGAGTTCCCTTCTACTCCCCCGAGCCTGCCCAGCGCTGCACTGTCCCAGGTGCTGGTCTCCTGCTCTGGAGACAGATCTTCCCCCACGAAGGTCTGGGACAGACCACCTTATGCTCTTCTGGGCAGCCTTTATATATGGCCAAGCTGAGCCCTGATTGGCTGTCTCCAGTCTCGGCCCTGATTGGCTCTCAGTAAGCCCTTTCCTGATTGGCTGCCGGCCTGCGCAGACTCTCTGGCCTACTCTAGCCCCCTCTCACATGGGGGTGGGGCAGCTGCCCCACCACAGGCTGCCTAAATCACCCTGCTGGGAAGGGAGGAGGGTGGGCTAGAGGGGAAAAGATGGGGGAGTGGGTGGAGGAGAGAAGATGGAGAAGGAAAGAGGCCAAGGACAAGAACAAGGTGGGGGTGAGAGGGGACAGTGAAGGTAGGAGGAGGGGGTGTGGGGGGGTATGTGCGGTGAATGGGGTTGCAGGGAGAGGCAGAAGGCTACAGGTGCCTGAGGATGTGGAGGGCACGGGGTGTATAGGGACATAATGGGAGTGCAGCAGTGTATGGAGGTGAATGGGGTGCAGGGGTGTGGGGATGAAGGACATGGGAGTGGCAGTTCTGGGAGGTGGAGAGGATGGGTGGGAGAGCGCTGTAAGGGGTACAGGGCTGGAATAGGTAGGTGTGGGGGACAGGATGGGATGGGACGGGGAGGGATGCAATTATGGGGAGATGGGGGTGCAAGGGGGGTTAGGATGGGAAGGGATGCAGTAACGGGGATGTGGGTGCAGGGGGGTTGGGATAGGAAGGGATGCAGTGAGGGGGATGGGGGTGTGGCAGGGGTTGGGATGGAGAGGGATGCAATGACTGAGGGGATGGGGGTGCGCGGGAGTTGAGACGGGGAGGGATGCAGTGAGGGGGATGCGGTGCAGGGGGGTTGGGATGGAGAGGGATGCAATGATGGGGTGGAGGATAGGGGTGCAGTTGAGACGGGGAGGGATGCAGTGAGGGGGATGGGGGTACAGCCCAATTCCCAGCATTCGGAGACAGGGATACACATACCCTGGGTGCTGGCGATGGGGCAACTGCCTGATCTCTGGGATCCTCCCACCTCACAGGGTCCTAGAGCCTGAGCACCAGCCTGAGTCTGAATGTCTACACTGCAGTTAAACAGCCCCTTAGCCTGAGCCCCATGAATCCAAGTCAGCTGTCACAGGTTAGCTGCAAGTTGTTAATTGCAGTGTAGTATCCAATGTTACATATTTCTTCCAGGAGCCGGCAACAGTACACCATCTTTATTATCTAAAAAGAGTAGTTTTGTCATAGTTCTCCCCGCCAACATCCCCTGTGGTGAAGACCTGATGCAAAGAAGTAATTTAGCTTTCTGTATCCTCAACCTCAATTTCTCCCTTTTTTCTGTATTACACCTCCTCTGTATAATTAATACGAATATGATCACAAGCGGCTCCTCATTACTCTCTAGAAGTTTGTCTAGATTTCCTGTGAGATCCACAGTCTTCATACTCAAGAGGCCAGTCAATGAACTGTTCTTGTGGTCACCAGATCTCCAGTATTGATGTTTGCAATAATTGAATCCATGGTTATAAGACAAAGGTAGGTGCAGTATCAAGGAGACTTCTCCTTTGCTAGTGTTTCTCTGTACCAGATGTACTTTAAGCACTCGCAGCATTTGCTTCTGTCATTGTAACTAAGACATGTCACAGTTTGAGCTTTATAGCAGTGAAGGAAATTGTGCCTGTTCTCATTTTGCATTTCTGTAGCACCTTTTATTTTAGGATCACAACTGAGTTTAAAACGTTCATTTTCTCACAAGCCCCCCTGTGAAACATATATCCTAAATAGTAGTATACACATTTTGTAATATACATTGGTCTCCATTGATGTTACTGCAGCATGGGTCTACATCATCTGCATGACATTTTACATCTAGGTTTAACAACTTTTCCTAATGGGCACACATAATGGACTTTATTTTGATTCTGCAATTGTTTCATTTCCCCCCCATAAGCATACTGCAATTTCACTGTTTATTGAAGTTTCTCCCTCAATGTTTTCCAGTTTTACTAATTTTACAACTTTTTCTTCAGCCTAGTTTTTAAAATTTTTCAGTTTCTCTTACTGTCTATTCATATTGTTCTTTCAAAAAATTGTTCTCAAACTTCCCTTCCACGGAGGTCGTGGAAGATCAGACCTCTGAGGTCTCATGGAATTTTCTTTAACAGAGTCCAAGGTCATGGGGCTGAATGCATTGTTTGAATATTCATCCAACAAGATCTTTGTCCATGCAGCAACTGAACCCAGCTGAACACTGCTGCTTACAGTCATGATCAGTCTTTGTTTATTTAACCCGGGCTGTATTTTAAACAGTTTTTGATGACAGGCATGTTATGAGTCATATATTGCTTGTAGCAGTGCTTAAATATCCTTAGATTAGATCTGGTTATCTTCATTGCTGCTGAGCAAAATGAGAGGATTCCTTCTTTTCACAATGTTCCATTATTAATCAAAGTTATTCTGATGTTTTTCAGTCTGTTATTTGGAAAAATGTAACCAAGATTTAAAAAAAGATTTGATTGCATGCTTTCCCCTAATGAGCGAAACGATTACACCACCAGTCTTTGGCAGAATTTTAAGTGTTCATTTAAAAACAAAAGTTTCTAGCCCTTTTGATTGCAGTGATAATCCAAGTGTGAACTGAGGCAGTTCTGTCTTCTTCTTTCTCCAGTCCGACAACTCCAGGGTCTTCTACTGCTCACATCTTTGCCAAGCAGCAGAAGAGTTAACCTGAAATTCCCTGCTGCGATTTAGAACCCTGTGACAGCAGTCAAAAATCTTGTCAGTTTTAACTTTGTTGTCCCCTCTGAAAGGGCAGGAGCAGAAGTGAAAGCTAGTACTGAAGTATTCATGGGGGAGGAGCACCAGAAAAATGAAAGGCCCAGGCAGAATAGTGGAGACCCATCAGCCCACATGAGCTAGGAGACTCACAGGTTGAGAGTGAAGAGATAGAGGTCTTTTTCTTTCCTGCAGACAGATGGGGTTAAGAGAGCTTCATACTTATCCCACCCACCAGACAGAGGCTGGCATGAAAGATTAAGCCTCCCAACAGGATATGGGGCAGAGCCCTGATAAGAACCTTGGCACTCACTCCAGTCTCAGCAGCTGGAAGTGGGTTCTGGGAGGTAGGCTAGTAGGTTTTAGTCCTCTGGCTAGTGGCTGCAAGGTGTATATTAGGCTGCTAGGTGTCTACACTACCCACCAGATCAGCGGATACTGATCGATCTATCGGGGAGCACTATCGCATCTCGTCTAGACACAATAAATCGATCCCTGAACACACTCCCTGTTGACTCTGGAACTCCACCAGGGCGAGAGGCGGAAGCGGAGTTGACGGGGGAGTGGCAGCCGTCAATCCCGTGCCGCGAGGACGCAAAGTAAGTCAATCTAAGTCAATGTAAGATAAGTCGACTTCAGCTACGCTATTCTCATAGCTGAAGTCGCGTATCTTAGATCGATTTCCCCGCCCCCAGTGTAGACCAGGCCTTAGATATTTCAAACCATGGAAGTGTGTAAGGAAATGTGCCACATTCATTTATAGTTATCTGAATGATTTGTTAATTTTCATCCAACCATTGATTAAAAGAGGCAAATTATTTGCATTTTGAGTGTCCCAGTCAGCTGTTTTGTGCTATTGAACAATTGTAATCACACTGGATAGCTTCAAAAATGTTAATTACTTTTCTGTGGCAACCTGGAGACGGGAAAGAGACTATTCCTCACAGGTAAAAGAAACCACCACTATTTAGATTAATTTGCCAGAGGTTGGTTAGTTGACCTGTCAGAAGGTGACTGGCGCTTACAAATGGAGATTAGGCCCCACCTGTGCCATAATTAATTAGCTGTCTCCCAGCCTAAGGGGGTAGAACTAAGCATGTCAGGTGAAAGCTTAATGGACACCTGGGCTTCACAGAAGGGCTGAGAGAGATCAGTCTACGGAGTAAAAAGAACGAGGAGTACTTGTGGCACCTTAGACTAACAAATTTATTTGGGCATAAGCTTTTGTGGGCTAAAACCCACTTCATCAGATGCTTGGAGTGGAAAATACAGTAGGAAGATAGATAGATAGATATCTTCCTTGTGTGTGTGTGTGTGTGTGTATAACACACATACAGAGAACACGAAAAAATGGGGGTTGCCATACCAACTCTAACAAGACTAATCAACTAAGGTGGGCTGTTATCAGCAGGGGGAAAAAACTTTTGTAGTGATAATCAGGATGGCCCATTTCAAACAGTTGACAAGAAGGTGTGAGTAACAGTAGGGGAAAAATTAGCATGGGGAAATCGTTTTTAATTTGTGTAATGACCCATCCGCTCCCAGTCTTTATTCAAGCCTAATTTAATGGTGTTCAGTTTGCAGATTAATTCCAGTTCTGCAGTTTCTCGTTGGAGTCTGTTTTTTGAAGGTTTTTTTGTTGAAGGATTGCGACTTTTAGGTCTGGAATTGAGTGTCCAGGGAGGCTGAAGTGTTCTCTGACTGGTTTTTGAATGTTATCTTGACATCTGATTTGTGTCCATTTATTCTTTTGCGTAGAGATTGTCCAGTTTGGCCAGTGTACATGGCAGAGGAGCATTGCTGGCACATGGCATATATCACATTGGTAGATATATAAGAACATAAGAACGGCCGTACTGGGTCAGACCAAAGGTCCATCTAGCCCAGTATCCTGTCTACCGACAGTGGCCAATGCCAGGTGCCCCAGAGGGAGTGAACCTAACAGGCAATGATCAAGTGATCTCTCTCCTGCCATCCATCTCCATCCTCTGACAAACAGAGCCTTGGGACACCATTCCTTACCCCATCCTGGCTAATAGCCATTAATGGACTTAACCCCCTCCATGAATTTATCCAGTTCTATTATATAGATATAGATACAGATACCAATTGGTATATATCTCTACCAATGTGATATATGCCATCATGTGCCAGCAGTGCCCCTCTGCCATGTACATTGGCCAAACTGGACAGTCTCTACGCAAAAGAATAAATGGACACAAATCAGACGTCAAGAATTATAACATTCAAAAATGGTCTGCAAGAGGCTCTGTACTCAGGAGGAACCAGCCTGGAGTGAGTGCTATTTACTGGAGCAGTGGAAAGACTCTCTAAGATAGCACAGAAAGGTGCTGAAAACAGTATACAGAGGGTGGGCTGAAGAGAAGCCCCTGAAGGGCAGAAGAAGTGTTTTGTTTGGAGGGCTAAGCCACAGCACCAGTATTTTAAAAACAAAACCAAACAACAGTTCATTTTGCAGGCATCACAGCACCTAACTTTCCTGAAGTACATTAGCAAGGAGTACAACAAAGTGTAGATGTTTTGAAAGTGTGAAAAGTTAATCATTTGCTGTTGAGCAGCATAAGATTTTATATTTTTACAGTTAAAACTGTCAAAATGTAGCTAATAGAGACAATGTGTGCTTTTGTCAAGTGAAACTTACTTAAAGGGATAGTATCATGTAGTTTAGGGTGCAAATTTAGATGTACTTTGTTTTATTTAAAACAGGCTCTAGATTCTACTGTGAACTAGAAAGTTTTGGAAGCCTTGCACTCCACTCTTTTGGATGCCCACACAAAGCTAACAGAGCATCATATTTGATTTCTTGCAACATTTTTTTTCTGTGCAAATACAGTTCTACCACCCTGAACACATTTGATGTATGTAACTGTCGGGTTCTAGGCTATTTCTACACTACACAACTTGTGTCGCTACAGCCATGCTGCTATAAGCGTGCAGTGTAGCTGCTGTTTGTCGGCTCTCCTGCCAACAAAAAACTTCCAACAACTTTCACCCCCAATGAGCGGTGTTAGCTTTGTCGTCAGGACAACACGCTGTTCACACTGGTGCTTGTCGCTGGCAAAACTTTTGTCTTTTTTTGGGGGGGTGTTTCTTTAACATCTCTGAAAGACAAACGTTTTGTTGTTTAGTTACCAGTGTAGACATAACCCTAGAGAGCGTAGGAGAGAGAGTAAAGAAATGGACCGATTCTAGTAAAAAGCATTTCTAATTCTGAAAACAAGTTCAGGAGTGAATTTTAATATGTTCTCCATCCCACTTTTAATTAACAATAATCATGTACTCCTGAGGCACTATTGTTTATTTACAAAGAATACAGAAAGTCCTGTGTCCTTGGCCACAGGAGGAACTGAAAATGCAGGAGACCGTTTCTTTGCTTACAGCCTCAACCCTCTTTTAACCAGACCCACAAGGTGCTTCTCCAGGCTGCATCTGGCTTTTTTTCTTTGTGTTCTCCCCACCCCACCCACACCCTTCCCAAAATAATACCCAGCAAAGCCCTTTGCCCACATAGTTCTAATTCTTGTGTGGACATGCATGTGCCCTTTGTGTGAGGTGGGGACTACTATAAAGGAACCTTAACTGTTTTATAGCTATTTAAAATGAAGGGTGGCAGTTACACACACAAGCGTCAATGATGTTTCACTCCGTCCACAAACAATTATCTTGAAATGGGAATTGTTAAACTGAATGATATTCCATATCTGCAGACTTAGCCTAAAATAGTGAAATGATACTGAAATTTAAATAGCTTTCATGATGTAATGTTGGGAGTGTATATAAATATGCTTTTATCTCTGAAATAAAAAAACTGTACTGCACTGATAGGGTCCCTCTAAGTACATGACACTAAGTTTAGCCCTCAAATTTAACCTATTTAAATATTAATGGTAATCTATTGATGAATGTTTACTGGATTCTAATAGGTTGATCCATCAGGATCTCATGTTGTAGCTATTTATATAAGGAGGACCTAACAATGGCATAGTGCTGGTATATTTGTCCATCACTTGCTGGGTTAACTTGGTGCTAAATTATTTTTTAAAAGAATTTGTTGTTCATATGCTAAAAACAATTTGGAGTCTGATTCTGATCACCTATACAGGTGTAAACTGGAATACTATTGACAATGGAGTTCCACTAGTGAGATTAGAATCAGGCTCTTGGGTGGAGGCATTTTACTCAGGAATTCTTTTTGTCACTCTTAGCCTTGGTCTACACTACGAATTTAGGTCGAATTTAGCAGTGTTAGATCAATTTTACCCTGCACCCGTCCACACGATGAAGCCATTTCTGTCAACTTAAAGGGGTCTTAAAATCGATTTCGGTACTCCTACCCGACGAGGGGATTAGTGCTGCAATCAACCCTGCTGGGTTGAATTTGGGGTAGTGTGGATGCAATTTGACGGTATTGGCTTCCGGGAGCTATCCCAGAGTGCTCCATTGTGACCGCTCTGGACAGCGCTCTCAACTCTGATGCACTGGCCAGGTAGACAGGAAAAGCCCCGCGAACTTTTGAACTTCATTTCCTGTTTGCCCTGCGTGGAGAGCTGATCAGCACAGGTGACTATGCAGAGCTCATCAGCACAGGTGACCATGGAGTCCCAGAATTGCAAAAGAGCTCCAGCATGGACTGAACAGGAGGTACTGGATCTGATTGCTGTATGGGGAGACGAATCTGTGCTATCTGAACTCCGTTCCAAAAGATGAAATGCTGGAATATTTGAAAAAATCTCAAAGGGCATGAAGGACAGAGGCCGTAACAGGGACCCGTAGTAGTGCCACGTGAAACTTAAGGAGCTGAACGGCCACTCTGGGGCAGAGCTCCAGACATGCTGCTTCTATGATGAGCTGCATGCCATTCTAGGGGGTGCCCGTACAACTACCCCATCTCTGTGCTTTGACTGTCAATGGACTCTCATGCAGCAGGGATACGGATTTAGGGAATGATGAAGAGAAGGAGGACGTTGAAGTTAGCGCACTGCAAGGAAGCGGAGAAAACATTTTCCTCGACAGCCAGGAACTGTTTATCACCCTGGTCCCAGTACCCTCCCAACCCACCCAAGGCAGGCTCACGGACCTTGAAGGCGGCGAAGGCACCTCTGGTGAGTGTACCTTTGTAAATATTGTACATGGTTTAAAAGCAAGTGTGTTTAATGATTAATTTGCCCTGAAGACTTGGGATGCATTCGCGGCCAGTACAGTTACTCGAAAAGTCTGTTAACGTGTATGGGGATGGAGCGGAAATCCTCCAGGGACATCGCAGTGAAGCTCTCCTGGATGTACTCCCAAAGCCTTTGCAAAAGGTTTCTGAGGAGGGCAGCCTTATTCTGTCCTTCATTACCATGCCAGGCCAGTAGCACGTAATCTGGAATCATTGCATAACAAAGCCTGGCAGTGTATGGTCCCGGTGTTTGCTGGCATTCAAGCAACATCCGTTCTTTATCTCTCTGTGTTATCCTCAGGAGAGTGATATCATTCATGGTCACCTGGTTGAAATAGAGGAATTTTATTAAGAAGACATTCAGAGGTGGTCGTTCCTTCTGGGCTGTTTGCCTGTGGCTGAACAGAAATCATCCCTGCTGTGCGCCATGGGATGCAGGGAGGGGTGAAGTGATCATCCCAGAGAATAGGGTCGGGTGGAGGGCTTTAGTTGGGTTTGTGCTGCACGTTAACCTGAAAACCGCAGCCCCTTTTAAATGGCCAAAATGGGTGCTTGGTATGGGACATGAGGGCGCTGCAGTTTGAAACCATTCCCACATGTTATGAAGGTTAAAGAAGCCAAAAGACTGTGTCTTACCAAGGCTGCCTGCAAGCCAAATTCTGTTGCCCCACCAGCCCTGCGTGTGTGATCTCTCACATCAAACCGGCAGGCCCTCAATATAAGAGTCAAAATGCGACCTTGTAAAGAAAGCACACATGCTATGTAATGTTAACACAGAGGTCGGCAACCTATGGCACGCGTGCCAAAGATGGCGCGCGAGCTGATTTTACTGGAGTTCCGGCAGGCAGCAGTGTGCCATTAAAAATCCTGCCCAGCTCGGCCCGGCCCGCTCTTCTCTGCTCTCCGCTCTCCCCTCCCCCACCCCGCGTGGGGGCAGAGGGCAGAAGCTTGGTCCTGCCGGCTCCCCTACCTCTTCCCATAGTGTGCTGGGTTCCTGCCCCTCCTCCGCCTCTCCGTCCCTCCCTCCCTGCCGGCCGGCCGATCAGCTGATGGCCCTTGTGAGGGAGGGGGTCAGGAAGGAGCAGTGCTCGCTGCTCTCTGCAGAGACAGAGAAGAAGCGTGGGCAGGGCTTTGGGGAAGGGGTGGTGAAATAGGGGCATATCCCCTCCAGCCCCCTGCCCTGACCCGACCCCCCCACACACACCCCAGCCCTCTGCCCTGACCTCCCCTCACACACACCCAGCCCTCTGCCCTGAGCCCTGACCCCCCCCCACACACACACCCAGCCCTCTGCCCTGAGTCCCAACATCCCCGCACACCACCCAGGCCCCTGCCCTGAGCTCTGTACCCCCCTCATACACACCCAGCCCTCTGCTTGACTCCTTCACCCTCCCATGACCCCAGCCCTGATTCTGGCACCCCCACACATACCCAGCCCCTGCACCCCCTCACATGCCCCCAGCCCTATGCTCTGACTCCTGCACCCCCTCCACATACCCAGCCCCCCACACCCCATGCACCCCCCCACATCCTGACTCTTGCACCCCCCAGGTCCCCACCCCCACCCCTCCCAAACGGGAGCTCCTGCACTCCCCCCCCACATTCCCACCTGCACCCCTCGCACCAAATGGGAGCTTCCCAGGTAAGTGCCCCACATCCAAACCTCCTGCCGCAACCCTGAGCCCCCTCCCTCATTCTAGCTCCTGGCCAGACCCTTCACTCCCAGCCCTGTGCTCAGTGCACTCCCACCCTCAGCTCAGTGCAGAGAGAGGAAGAGAATGGGCCAGAACCAGGGAGAAGGTAGGTCCCCACTGTATGTGGGCAGGGCTGGGACCCCAGACCGGCAGCGGGCTGAGGTGGGCCAGCGGCGTAAGATCAACATTTTAATTTAATTTTAAATGACGCTTCTTAAACATTTTGAAAACCTTGTTTATTTTACAATACAACAATAGTATTGTTATACAATATATAGACTTATAGAGAGAGACCTTCTAAAATACATTAAAATGTATTGCCGGCACGCGAAACCTTAAATTAAAGTGAATAAATGAAGAGTCGGCACACCGCTTCTGAAAGGTTGCCGACCCCTGTGTTAACAGCTTGGTTCACTGTGGAAGAGTGTACCTATTCTTCTCTAAAATGTGTCTTTTTTTTCCCTCTGGCAGCTGCACATGTTTCAACGTTCGCTATATTGTCTCCATCCCAGAGGCTAGCGAAGATTAGAAGGCAAAAAAAATGCACTCGCGATTACATGTTCTCTGAGCTCATGCAGTCCTCCCACACTGAAAGAGCCCAGCAGAATGTGTGGAGGCAGACAATGTCAGAGTGCAGGAAAGTACAAAATGAATGCGAGGACAGGAGGGACGAGCGAGAGGACAGGAGGGACCAGCGAGAGGAGATGTGACATCAGCGTGATGAAAGGAGGCATGAAGCAATGCTTAGGCTACTCGAGGATCAAACTCATATTCTCCAGCATATTGTTGAACAGAACAAGCAGCAGGAGTACAGACCGCTGCTGCAGCCCCTGTGTGACCAACCGCCCTCCTCCCCAAGTTCCATAGCCTCCTCACCCAGATGCCCAAGAATGCGGTTGGGGGGCCTCTGGCCAACCAACTACCCCACCCCAGAGGACTGTACAAGCAAAAGAAAGCCGGCATTCAATAAGTTTTGAAGTGCCATGTGGCCTTGTCCTTCCCTCCTCCACCACCCCACCCGTTGCTTCCCTCCTCCCCCACCTCTCCCAGGCTACCTTGGCACTTATTCCCCCCATTTGTGCGACAAAGTAATAAAGAATGCATGAATTTTGAACAACAATGACTTTATTGCCTCTGCAAGCGGTGATCAAAGGGGGGAGGGGAGGGCAGTTGGCTTACAGGGAAGTAGAGTGAACCAAGGGGGCAGATTTTTATCAAGGAGAAACAGAACTTTCACACCATAGCCCCCTGACCAGTCATGAAACTGATTTTCAAAGCTTCTCTGATCGCACTGCGCACTTCTGTGCTCGTCTAATCACCCTGGTGTCTGGCTGCGCATAATCAGCAGCCAGGCAATTTGCCTCAATCTCCCACCCACCATAAACGTCTCCCCCTTACTCTCACAGATATTGTGGAGCACACAGCAAGCACCAATAACAATGGGAATATTGGTTTCGCTGAGGTCTAACCAAGTCAGTAAACTGCGCCAACGTGCTTTTAAACGTCCAAATGCACATTCTACCACCATTCTGCACTTGCTCAGCCTATAGTTGAACAGCTCCTGACTACTGTCCAGGCTGCCTGTGTATGGCTTCATGAGCCATGGCATCAAGGGGTAGGCTGGGTCCCCGAGGATAACTATAGGCATTTCAGCATCCCCAATGGTTACTTTCCAGACCAGAAAATAAGTCCCTTGCTCCAGCCGTTGACACAGACCAGAGTTCTTAAAGGTGCGAGCGTCATGTACCTTTCCCGGCCATCCCACGTTGATGTTAGTGAAACATCCCTTGTGATCCACCAGTGCTTGCAGCATCATGGAAAAGTACCCCTTGCGGTTTATGTACTCGCTGCCTTGGTGCTCCGGTGCCAAGATAGGGATATGCGTTCCGTCTACCACCCCACCATAGTTAGGGAATCCCATTGCAGCAAAGCCATCCACTATGACATGCACATTTCCCATAGTCACTACCCTTGATAGCAGCGGGTCAAAGATCGCTTTGGCTACTTGGATCACAGCAGCCCCCCACAGTAGATTTGCCCACTCCAGATTGATTCCCGACTGACCGATAGCTGTCTGGCGTTGCAAGCTTCCAGAGGGCTATTGCCACTCGCTACTCAACTGTGAGGGCTGCTCTCATCTTGGTATTCTTGCGCTTCACGGCAGGGGAAAGCAAGTCACAAAGTTCCATAAGTTCCCATGTGCATGCAAAAGTTTCGCAGCCGCTGTGAATCATCCCAGACCTGCAACACTATGTGGTCCCACCAGTCTGTGATTGTTTCCTAGGCCCAGAATTGTCATTCCATGGCATTAGCCTGCCCCATTGTCACCAGGATGGACAAATTGCCGTGGCCCACACTTTTAGAGAAGTCTGTGTCCATGTCCTCATCACTCTCATGACTGCCCTGCTGTCGCTGCCGTTGCCTCCTCGCTTGCCTTTGCAGGTTCTGGTGCTGCATATGCTGCAGAATAATGTGCATGCTGTTTACAGTGCTCATAACTGCCGTGGCGATCTAAGCGGGCTCTATGCTTGCTGTGCTATGGCGTCTGCGCGGGAAAAAAGCCGTTGCTCTCAGTGAGGGAGGGGCGACTGACGACTGTAGCTATCCCACAATCTCTGCCAACCATTTCAATTATGGGTTGAGCTCCCAATGCCTGATGGGGCAAAATCATTGTCGTGGGTGGTTCTGGGTACATGTAGTCAGTACCCGCCCTCCCCCCCCCCAGTGAAAGCAACGGCAAAAAAATCATTTCTCGCCTTTTTTCACTGTCACCGTATGTCTCCTGGGTGCTGCTGGCAGACACGGTGCTGCAGTGCTACACAGCAGCATCCACTTGCTTTGCCTTGCAGATGGCAGACGGTACAGTATGACTGGTAGCCGTCATCGTTGTCCCGTGGATGCTCCTGGCTGGCCTTGGTGAGGTCGGTTGGGGGTGCTTGGACAAAAATGAGAATGACTTCAGGTCATTCTCTTCTTTAAGTTTTGTGTAATGGAGATTCAGCCTTGCCTGGAATATCATGCCAGCTGGAGGTTTCTGCCTCAGACTGCTCTCCCAGTCAGCAGCACCGTGTGGTTGCACCTACCCCAGCCTACCCCTTGCTCCCATGGCTGATGAAGCCTGAACAGTAGTAAGGAGCAGTTCAACTATAGGTTGAGCAAGTGCAGAGTGGTGGTTCACTCTACTTCCCTGTAAGCTAACCGCACTCCCCTCCCCCCTTTGATCTCTGCTTGCAGAGGCAATAAAGTCAGTGTTGTTTCAAATTCGTGCATTCTTAATTCGTCACACAAATGGGGGGATAACTGCCAAGGTAGCCTGGGAGGGGTGGGGGAGGAGGGAAGCAATGGGTGGGGTAGTTGTAGGGGCACCCCCCCTAAATGGCATGCAGCCCATCATTTCTGCGGGTTGTCTGGGCCATTTGCCTCTCTGGTTCTTTGGTAGACTTGCCTGATATTCCAGGCAGGACTGAATCTCCATTTCACAAAACTTAAAGAAGAGAATGACCTGGGGAGTCATACCCATTGTTGCCCAGGCGCCCTCGACTGACCTCACAGAGGCATCCCAGGAGCAATCAGGAGACAGCAGCAGATGGTACTTTACGACTGCTAACCATCTCTGCCAACTTGCAACGGCAAGGAGCTGCTGCTGTGTAGCACTGCAGTACCGCGTCTGTCAGCGGCACCCAGGAGACGTACAGTGACAGTGAGCTGAGCGGGCTCCATGCTTGCCATGGTATGTCATCTGCACAGGTAACCTAGGAAAAAAAGTGAGAAACGATTTTTTGCCGTTGCTTTCATGGAGGGAGGGAGGGGGGTGCTGATGACATGTACCCAGGATCACCCGCGACAATGTTTTTGCCCCATCGGGCATTGGGAGCGCAACCAAGAATTCCAGGGGGGGGGGGCAGAGACTGTGGGAACTGTGGGATAGCTACCACAGTGCAATGCTCCGAAAGTCGATGCTAACCTCGATTCTGTAGATGCACACCACCGACTTAATGCGCTTAGTGGGGACACACACAAACGACAGTATCAAATCAATTTCTAAAAAATCGACTTCTATTAAATCGAACTAATTTCTTAGTGTAGACATACCCTTCGAGCCTAGTTGTATCCATGCATTATCAAGGTGAACCATAAACTCTGATGCCCAGGTAGAGTTTTTAAAACATTCAGTCCTCCCATTAAAGTCAAAGGGAGTTTTACCAGTGATTTCAGTGCTGAGTGCTTTCAAAAATCCGATATACACAGTTCAGCAAAATTCTTGTGTACGTGTTTTAAACCATAGAAAATGGGGGAGGGGGAGAGGAAGAGGATAACTTGCCCTTTTCAGAGGCCATTTATTGATTTCTTCCTATATATACAAACAAGGCTGCTGGCAGCTGGTAGTTAATAGGACCTTTTGAACATTGTTGTTACTTTTTACAGGGCTGCAGAGTGATTCTTTTCTTGGGATAGTACCTGCTAAATCCATTTTGGTGCAAGTGGCAGAAGAATTTATTTGTACAGACTTGTGGTCAATGACTAGCTTCTGTAGATAAATCTTTCAGTCCTGGTAAGTTTTCAAAAATGTGTTTAAAAATGCTGATTTGTAAATTAAGATCAGACACTATTATTAGCTTTTGTTTGGAGTTAAAACATTGTTATATTTGGCATGGATTGTAAGACAACTCCAAACTCAAGACGTGGATCTGCTCTATCTCAGCCTTGGCCTCTTCAATCGCTGCTTTTTGAGGGGCCAATCTCTTCCAAACAGAGGAAAGGATCCTATGATTACACTTTTAGGTCTTGATTCTCCGCTATGCCCAGGATTTTTTTTGGGGGGGGGGGGAGGGGGTTGATCATAGGAACCATTGTGTACTACTTTCGGTTATAAATGATTTAAAGAAACATAATTTCACAACAAGAACATACATTTGGAACTGTAGAACATTGAAAGGAACAACACTTCCCCTCGTTTTCCATGTTTTTAAAAATTGTTCTATATGTTTACTATTCCTTTCTAAAGTGCCTTTGAGTCTTGACTTTTCTCCCACATGAATGTAGAGGAGACAGGAGTTGCTGAATTTTGAAATGGTCACATTAAGTAAACTTTATCATGGAACTGAAGAGAAGGAAAAAGTTGATTCTTTAATGAGTTACTCTTCAGTTATTTGAAGTTTTCCAAAGCATTTCCATAGACAAAATGCAGATCACATTAAAAATCTAGCAAACCTCACTTTGGATATTATGTCTATTTTATTTACCTTAAAATCGGTACATAAAAAAATATAAAAAAATAGGAGCCGTAAAAGATGCATATTATTACAAAAAATAACACAGAAATAATAAATATAAAACAAAATAATTGCTCCTTTCAAAAATCAGACATCTCATAAAAATTTGAGGACCACCAAAGATTCACAAAATATTGATGTGGGTTGGGCAAAATGTCACTGAAGCCATTGGGTGTAACTGCCACCCTTCATTTTAGATAGTTGTAAGAAACAGCTCAGCTATATTATAGCAACTCCCACCTAAAATAAAAAGCATATGCAAGTCTGCCCAGGAATTAGAATTATGTGGACAGTGAACTTTGTGTGAGTGTGTGTAAGGGAAGCGACAGACACAGGCTTTTGAGAGGTGCTGGCTAAAAGAGGTTTGGGGCTGTAAGCAAGGAAACTGGCTTCTGTTGTTTGATTCTTCTTGTGTTCAGGGAAACAAGACAGTTCCCAAACTTGTTTTGCCGCTTGTGCAGGGAAAGCCCCTGGCAGGCCGGGCCGGTTTGTTTACTTGCTGCATCCGCAGGTTTGGCTGACCGTGGCTCCCAGTGGCCCCGGTTTGCTGCTCTAGGCCAATGGGAACTGCCGGAAGCGGCGGCCAGTATGTCCCTTGGCCCACGCCGCTTCCTGCAGCCCCCATTTTGGCCAGTGGGAGCCCAATCGGCCGGACCTGCGGACGCAGCAGGTAAACAAACCGGCCCGGCCCGCCAAGGGCTTTCCCTGCACAAGCGGCGGAACAAGTTTGGGAACCACTGCTTTATACATTCCTTGTAAATAAAC
Source organism: Mauremys mutica (assembly GCF_020497125.1). Taxonomy (NCBI): domain Eukaryota; kingdom Metazoa; phylum Chordata; order Testudines; family Geoemydidae; genus Mauremys; species Mauremys mutica. The sequence continues at coordinate 231,205,172 of NC_059072.1, forward strand.
ATATTTGTATCAAAGGCATCTGACCACATTTCTCCTAACTGGAACAACCAGCAAGATTCCGAATTTTTGGCTAGCCACTTGGGCTAAAAGAAGTAACAATATGTTAAATAACTACTGTGATAGACCCAGGCCAGTTGGGAACAGCAGAGTAGTAGAAGGGAGATATACTGGCCACTGAAGAAGCAGTTTTCTGTTCCCTGAGTGACCAGAGCAGGGGCTGCGCCAGGCTAATGAGAACACCGGACTCCAATTAACCTGCTAAGAGTCAGGTGAGGCTGTTAAGCACCTGACTCTAATTAAGGCCCCTCTGATGCTATAGAAGGGCTCACTCCAGTTAGGCCAAAGGGAGCCAGGGGAGAGGAAGTGCATGCGAGGGAGGAACTGGGACCCAGAAGTGTGCAAGAAGCTGAGGGTGAGTAGGCAAACTGCTGGAGGACTGAGAAGTATAAGCGTTATCAGACCACAGGAGGAAGGTCCGGTGGTGAGGAAAAAGAAGGTATTGGGAGGAGGCCATGGGGAAGTAGCCCAGGGAGTTGTAGCTGTCACACAACTGTACCAGGAGGCACTCTAGACAGCTGCAGTCCACAGGGCCCTGGGCTGGAACCCGGAATAGAGGGCGGGCCCGGGTTCCCCCCAAACTTCCCAACTCCTGATCAAACACAGGAGGAATTGACCTGGACTGTGGCTTCTACCAGAGGGGAAGGTCTCTGGGCTGTTTCCCGACCCACAGGGTGAATCTGTGAGGTGAGCAAATCCGCCAATAAGCGCAGGACCCACCAAGGTAGAGGAGGAACTTTGTCACACTACCTACTACATTTTTTTTCCTTCTCCCTAATTTTTATTGCCAAGTGTGCATAAATATTTACAGCAAATGCTACAGTATACACTTACAGTGAAAGAAACCAGTGTATATTTCTTATCTGTCAAATGACACTCTTTGTTTAAAAAAATAGACTGTTTAATTACTGAAAAAACCCTTTTTACCCTTTGTTCAGGAAAAAATATTCCTTTTTCCCCCAAATGGGAAATTACACACCCAGGGCTGAGAAATTATGTTGGCTTGAGGGGCAGAACAGGCAAAATACAATCCTAGAATAATGACAGGTTTAAGGCCCTGTAACTGGTGAATTAATAAGGCTATAAAAGGAAGTGCTATAACACTGGAAACTAAAACATTCCCAGATTTCCAATGGGAAAATTACTTCTAGTGATTCAGAATGTATAACTTCATAGTCTAAATGATGGCTATGACCGTGCTTACTGGAGGGGCCTCACAGATTGTGCAATCAGGGCAAGCTGCAAAGAATGGGGTAGATGATCCCCAAAACTGGCGGTTTATTCTAATAATTAGATTCACCAAGCCAGCAACAAAACAGCTTCTACAATACCTTACTGGTTATCCAGAAGCCAAAAATACAGATCCCCCAAAAGCAATCCAGCCCTGGGCTCCCATCCAGACAGCCAAGTCAAATATGGTAAGGATTACTTAAAATCTTATTTACTAAATATATAAAATTCTTCCAATCCTAAGAGATCGGACACATTGCCCACCGGGTCAATGAATAATTCAGATTTTATCCAAATACATTCTTACAGCCAATTCTTATTAACTAATCTAAGATTTATTAAAAAAGAGAAAAAAAAGAGTACTGTGGTTAAACGATCATTATACATACAGATATGCATAAAGTTCTTAGGTCAGTTTCATAGCAGAGATGGTGTGCTGCTGAGTTGTAAAAAATCCTTCCAGAATCAGTTCATAAAGTTATAGTCCAAATAGGCAGTCCAAATAGGCAGAGTCTGTTTAAATTCTTCCATTGAAAGTAGCAGGGTAATCCAGACTGGAGCTGGAGACCTCAGTCTTGTGAGTCAAACCTCCCCTGACAAGGTTCAAGCAGACTTGAGATGACAGGATCAGGCCCTAGAGTTCTTTTGCAGATCTCTGGCAGGCTACAATAGGCTCTTGACACAGATAACGCAGTGGGCATTCCTTCGATGAAGGACAGGTAATATACATTGTTGCTATGAAGCCAATTCCTATTTCCTGTGTATACCCAGGTAATTAGTTACATTGATTAGCATAAGGGAATTCACCATTCAAAGGTCACAGGTAATTTACTACAAACTTCAGAGAGAAATAAAGACAATCATGTTATTACACCACACATTTCACCTAATTGCTAATATCCCCTTTTGATCTCTGAATCAATAGAACATAGTAACCGACAGGAAAAGAAATTTAGCATGTATAAGCTGATTAGGTCACACTGTTAACAACTAACACGATTTAGGTAAACACAGGCAAACACAATTAGTATTTACCTACAATTCTCTAAGAGTACAGAACCCTCAACCATTTAACGTGGCTTTGATAACGATCTACAAGAAGTGGCCCTGCTTATCATTTCAATACTTCTCTAATATGTTCTTAAAGATTGAAATTGGGTCACTTTAGCCTGCTGGTTGCTTAACCCTTTCTGGCTCAGTGTCACAACAGCTAGATCAGGCCTGTGTTCCATCTAGTCCAGAATATTGTCTCTGGCAGTGGTCAGCACCATGTTTCAGGGGAAGGAGCATGAAACCTTGCGGAGGGCGATTAGCTGCAGGGGTGGCTCCAGGCCACAGCACGCCAAGCGCGTGCTTGGGGCGGCATGCTGTGGGGGGCGCTCTGCCGGTCGCCAAAGGCTGCCTGCCTGCGGAGGGTCCGCTGGTCCCGCGGCTTCGGTTGAGCCGTGGGACCAGTGGACCCTCCGCAGACACGCCTGCGGGAGGTCCACCGGAGCTGCGGGACCGGCGACCGGCAGAGCGCCCCCCGCGGCATGCCGTCGTGCTTGGGGCGGCGAAATTGTCTAGAGCCGCCCCTGATTAACTGAATAACCTGTCCAAAGGAAAAGTTAAGTTAGAGATTACCTAAATTTAGCTTGAGGGTTTATTTTCTTTCCAAAACTTTTCCCTTTTCTTTTATGCTTACAATATAGTAATATGCCATAAATGGAGGAAATCTACATAAACTTTCCTAGTTGCCTTTGAAATCTCTGCCTATATATACAGCTCATCCTGGAAAGCAGGCCTTACATGATCCTTTGGTTATTCTGTTTTTGTCACATCCTTGAAAATAATGCATGTAGAGGTGATTAATCCCTTAAATGTATCTAATTTGCAATATTATATTACAATTTATTAAGCTTAGTTTCTGGTGGTGACCTAGAAAAACCTCAAGTCAAGTCTCATTCCTTCTCTCAGTGCGCATACACTAACTTGGATGGTAATAATGCTATGAGAAATAGGATCAAAGCAAAGTAATTCCAAGAAGGGATAACAAACGTAATGACTTAATGTACACAAATGTCTCTCATAAATAAACAACTACTTTTAAAAAGGACATTAAACATTACTTCAAAAGGTTTTAATTGAAGAGGATATTTTTGGTTGAACAATAGGAGAGGTGAAAAATGTTCTCAGTACAATTGTAATTAATCTTTAAACCACTCTGTGATTAGAGTGCTTTCTAAACACAGCAATATTTTTTACTACTTGACAAATACGGTACTTAACAGTGTTTTTGGTTTCTAAGTGAAATACCCAATTTAGTAAAAGGAAATGAGATATGAAAGCTGTAAATATTTTTAGCTCATCTCAAAAGATGGTGGTGGTGGTTGTGTATACCACACACTATCTGATGTATTTGGCTTTCTCAAGATTTATATGCTTCAGGAATCAGCTTTTATTAAATAACTGAGACCCTGTCACAGGAAGAGCTAGACCTTTAAGAGGAGCTCAGACCCCAACTTTTAATTGTCCTGGATATCCTCCCAGATCAGGTAACTTTAGGCTACAGCAGTCCCTGCCCCCAAAAAACTTACAGTCTAAATAGACAATCAGAAAAATGCATTATTATTACAGGATCTTAATTTTGACAGAATTAAAAGTACACTGCTGAACAGTGTACTGAAAACTTGATATTTGACCTGCCTTTAAACTGTAATTTTGTTATGTAGTAGGGATTGTCTTCCATTTTCTGAATATTAAATAAACCCCATGCTTCGCTGCTCATGTTAAGACTGTTTGTTTGTTTTAAATGACCCTACAATATTTTTTCTTCTGTTGCTCCAAGTACTAGTCAGCCACTAGGGGGAGCATAGTGCCAATTCGCAGACTTGTTGACATGCTTAATAGTCATGCTTTGATAACGGGATGGAAATCAATAACTTCCCCAAACATACACACACATACACACAATTCAAAATAATTAGAAACAGAAATAATATTTTAAAACTTAAGAATATTACAAATTGTGAAGAATAAGAAGTCCTACTTAGCAAAGACCTTCTGTAGTTACTACTGACCCCTTGAAAAACTTCCCAAAAAGACAGTCTCCCAGATGTATCAGGGAATTCTTGATGCAGCACACTCACTGAAGTCCAACCAGGCACTAGGAACTAAGTAATTCCAATAGTTTTATGAAAAAGATTTACAGGGCTTATTTCAAGAGATGCTGTAAGTTCTTTGGGGGCAGAGACTGTTTTCATTCTGGTTGTACAGCACCTAGTACAATAGGGTGCTGCTCCACGATTGGGGCACCTAGGTGCTACTGCAACACAAATAATCAATAATAAACAGTCCAATTTCCAGAAATCTCCATTAAGCTGAATCAAAAATCTGTAAAAAGTAATAATGAAGGTCAATTTCCCTTCTTCTGGAGGGAATTTGTGGTAACCTCAGGTTAATTTTCCTCCTTAGCCTTGATTCTAAAATCCTCGCAATACTGACAAATCAACTAGAAAACTATTGCTAGAGAAGTAGGATACATAGAGTAATGTGTGGTTTTGGTTTTTCACCTATGAAAAGATGAGAGCATCTTTCACTGAGATGGTTTAGTATATGTGGGCTTTGTGAAAGACGTGTTTTGACGAGGGATCTGAAAGAAGTGTGCTTGCAGTACAAGGGAGAGAACTTCAAGTAGAAGGAGCAAAGGGAGAAGTGAGGTGAAATTAATTAGGATCAGGGGAGAGTTGGAAGTGCTGTGAAATGGGACCATAGATGTAGGCATTAGACAGAGTTATGCAGAGACTTGACAACAAGGATGAGTAATTAAACTTGACCTTTATAAGTGAGGGAATAGAGGACACCAGTGAATGGAGAAACATTGCCCACATGGGGAAGGAGAAGTTGAGAAGTTTAGGTGATGTTTTAAGTGGGCTGGAAGGGAACAAAATAGGAATTGAGGAGGTGGGAGAGGTTGCAGTGATATAGGTGAAAGATACTCAGGACAGAGATCAGAGAGGAAGGGATGGAGTTTTGAGAGGGTAAAGAGAGACAGAGAACAAGGCAGCAGGACATGGTGACTGCCTGCTTGTGTGGTGATAAGTGGAAGAAGGAGTCAAATAGCACGGCTGATCTGAGGGACGAGTAGCCATTTCAATAGCCAGCGTTTTGTGATCTGATTAACTTAACTTAATATTTTTGTTACATCGGGCCCCTGGATGGGTCATTGATGATGAGGATCAAACTTGGGACCTCTGGATCCAAGAGAATGAGCATCTACCACCTGAACTTAGAGGCCTGGGTTTGTCAGCAGAATGACTGTGCAGCGTGATAATCCTTTATGTGGCCCAGACACTTGAGGTAGACATAGCACTACACTGTGTAAGCACGGGTTAGTTCAGCTTCAATTCTGAGACTATTTTAGGGTTGCTAGAGCTAGAATTAAAATGCTGTGTGCTAACGGAAAGCTTGGAACCTCCACTTTTAATTAGGGTGTGACTGGAGTCCCAGGGGAGCCAACTGAGGTCACTCAGGGTGAACTGCAAAGAATGGGGCAGACAATCCTCAAAGCTGGTGGAAATTCCAATACTTAGATTTACCAAACCAGTACAAAAAAGCTTCTATAATATCTCACTGGTTACCCAGAAGCCAACAACACAGTTCCCTTAAAGTAACCCAGCCTCAGGCCTCCACCAAGACACCCAAGTCAAATATGATGAGGATTACTGAAAATATTATTCATCATAATAAAAAGGTTCTACCAATCCCAAAGGATCGGACACACTACCTCCCAGGTTAATGAATATTCCAGATTTTACCCAAATACACACTTACAGCCAGTTCTTATTTAACTTAACTAAAATGTATTAAAAAAGAAAAGAGAGAGAGTATTGGTTAAAAGATCACTATACATACAGACATGAGTGCAATTCCTGAGATTCAGATTTATAGCACAGATGGTGAGCTTTGTAGTTGAGGAGAGTTCTTCCAGAATTAGTTCGTAGATTATAGTACAATGTTTATATTCAGAGTGGTCCAGTCAGGACTGGGATCTCAGCCTTGTGGCTTAAGCTTCCCCTGCACAAAGCATCTGAGATTAAAAGGATTGGGACCCAATGCATCTTTATACAGTTCGGAGTCCTTAGGTGAACAATAGGCAATCACGGATACTTTGAAGTGGGCCTATTTCCTAAGCATCATCAGTAATTAGCTACATGGATTTACATAAGGCAATTTATCCATTCGGCAGCCTATCACAAACTTTAAAGTGACATATAGACAACGACATTATTTCACCCCAGATTCATCTAAACATTAATATTTCCTTTTGATCTCTGAATCAATAGCTACAGTGACAGACAGGAACTGTCTGTTTACATGGTAACATACAAGATATAAGTAAACACCTACAATTAGTATCACCTTTAATTTCTAACAACATAGGCTAGAACTTTGAAATGCAAACCTATCTAGCATGGAATGGCCCTAATTACCACTCACATACTCTTCTAATATGTCTCTAAAGGTTGGCTTTGGGTTATTTAGCCTGCAAGCTGCTTAACCCTTTCTGGCCATGTGTCACACTTGAATAAGATCCATTGCAGTTATATAACGGGGTAGCAACAATGGTTTGCATGGTCACATTTTAATGAGATAACATCACATAGGGTAATATATTAATATTTAACTCTAGGTGTTGCTGAGAATACTGGGCTCTACAATAATGCTGGAGTTGAGAAGGGCAGGAGGAGAAAGCAAAAGTAGTGAGAACAAAGGACTTTTAGAGGGTGATTCCAAAAAGGACTATGAAGATGACATCTTCTTACTCAGCAAATCTGGTCCCTATGTCTGTATTCACAGGGATATCTGCTGACATTAGATATGACAACAAATCTCTGCTAGCTTTTACTTCTGTGCTGGCATTGCAGAGCTAACAGCTATGAGATAGCAAACTGGATTATTTTCTGATTTGCAGATCATCCCCATTTTGAATCTGAATTTTTTGAAGCTTGCCCTGTTGATCTTTCTGGTGTGTAGTTTCTGCCCCTTCAACACTCCAGTAGCACTTGGGCTGCCTCTCTCCAATGAAATGGATCACTCTCATCTCAGACCATTGATAATCCAGTAACAGGTGATGGCGTTCTTACTTCAGTCAAGAGTTCTTCTGTTAGGGAGTTGAGAGAGGTACTTTATTTTCCGTTCCACTATCTCTAAGAATATCACCAGCAAGAGCAATTTTTAATGAAGAACTGACCTGCTGGAATTCAACAGGTCTGATAGTTTCTCTGCTAATGTGTTAAACCTGTGTGAGCTCTGTGGCTATGTATCCCCTAAAAAGCAACATTTTGTCCTAAGAGTGTGGATTTTAATAAAGCTGTATTTTGGACTGCAGTAGGTAGGCTTTCTGAATAGCTGGGCTTGTAATGAGAACAACAAATGTAAGGGGCAGGCAGTGTTTGTGGCTATTTGAAAATAATGGGGGCAGTTCCTACAGGGACTACTGGAATATGAAACCAGTGAAAGTTTCTGCCAGAATGTGTGGTGAAAACAGTGCCTATGCTGGAATCCCATCTCCCTTGCCTCCCCTCTCCTTCCAATTTAGTTCATTCATTTAAAATATCTGATAGTTTTCATTTGTGTTTCACCACGTCCTTTGGAATATTTAACACTGAGGTAGTAATGAGAGGAAATTCAGTTGCCACATTGTATGATGAAGACCAAGCTACAGATAAAGAGTTTATAGCCAAAGAAAATAAAGCTATTTTTACAATCCATGTCAACAGTACATACTAAAAGCACAATGGAGACATCAAGTCCTTAACCACTAAATAAACTGTTTTACAAATTAACAGATTTATGCCAGTACCCGTCCTGGCTGGGATCTGCTGTTATGAGACTATTGAAAACTAAAGTATACATTTAAAACAAACATTTTATTGCTCCAGTAGCAAGTATTTCAATTTTTTAAGCCATTTATAATTTTTCCAACATATATGCACAATGAAACCTTCCCTGTGTGTTTATCTAGTTCATCTGTGTTCTATGACAAAATAATAGAATTTGAGATCAGAAGGGACCTTTATGGCTGTCTAGTCTGACCTCCTGCATAGCAGAGACATACAATTTCACCAAGTGATTCCTGTGTCTAGCCCAACCACTTGTGGTTTATTTAGAGCAACTTGCGATTCTCGTTTTCAAGCACAAAAATAAAATGTCTTAATAGCAAATGTACAGTTAGCATGTTAATTTGCCCTGTCTTCCTTTGAAAACATGGAGCCAGATCCTCAACTGGTGAAAATTACATAGTTTAGTTGGAAATCTTTATCTTTTTCAAAACTATGCCTCTGTGTTTCTCCCTAAAGTATAAGTGTATGTATGGAAATATTTAATTGCAAATGCAATTTGAACTTCATGTGCACAGTGTTCATACATAATTACTGATTTGCTCATGTGAGTACTTAACAGGTGCAATATAGAAAACAAATTTTGAAAATTTGGTGGTGAAACATATCAAAATGTAATCAGAAGGCTCACTGTTAAAAATAACACATTTGGCTTAAATATTTAAACAGTAAAGCTCCCAGGACTTTTAAGCCAGTATTATCAACAAACTGATTAATAAACGCTATACTCCCGATTGCCTATCCTGTTCAAACCCATTTGGCCCTTGACAAGTACTGCCTTAATTGTAAAAATAAATAGTATCAGGTAATAGCTTCGTTCTATTTTCTTTTGTTCAAACTTTGAATGGTATCATAGGTATTGAACAGAAACATACAGGTAGAAAAATGCTACCATTGTGAAGTAATGTGAATTGAGAAAAATCACCTGCTTGTCTTGGGATTGGCTCCATTTTTGTCTGCTAAAACATCAGACTGGACTTTCAGCCTCTGAACTGAAAGCAAATGTACCAATGTGAACAAAATTTACTTATCTAACATGTTGGATGACATAACATGAGGTGACATAATTTAACATGTAGCAAATGGCTACTTGTAACAGAGCATAGGATGAAAAAAAAGTAGAGTCAAAATCTGGGAAACATCATCATACTGGTTATCTATTGGAAGAGGCTCAGGACATCTGTGTGTTTTAGTGATTCACTTTTTATATACATTTTCCTATCATCTGGTTAGGAACATATGTATAATTATTGAGCCTATGTTTGCAGAAGGGTTTAAGATATGATGAACTTGTGCTCATTGAAATTATCTTCCTCGTGACATATATGACAATCAGGATTCCAGCCAAAAAGCATACACTCATGAATAATTGTGACTGCATCTGGAATATTAAGATATTTCAAAATAATTTTTACTTCTGTTATAGCCCTGGTTGAGCTCCCCTTATGGTTGGACACTAGGCTGCTGCAATGGACTCAACCGTTGGATCCCAGGTGCCTTTTAGCCTACTGGGTCTGAACACCATCCAGATACTGTCTTAGTCCACCTCTTTGACATACTCTTGGACAACACATCCTTTCCTGGGATATGGGACCCCCTGGTCCCTCTGCCCTAAGCCTCCAATAGTTTAAGCACACCCTCCGCACATCTCCATGCTTGTAGGTACTCTGGTATACTGTTTAATCCTCTGGGGACCATGTGACAGTTAAACAAGGGAACACAGAGATTATGCAAAAGGAACTTCTCAACCAGACACACTTTACTCATAGACAAAGCACAAGAGTTAGAACTATAGGCAAAAATAACAAATGTGCATGCAAACCCCCTCCCTCTAGTGTCCTCACCACTCCAATGCTTTTGGGTTTTGGTTTGTGTCCTTTCAGAGTCCTCCTCTCCGTCTTCTTGTTGGCCACCAACGGCTGACTGGAGCGAGAGAGCACTTTTGCTCACAGGATCCATCCTTTAAATAGAGTTCTGGCCCTTCACTTAGGTGACCCTCCAAGTAGATTCAAAATCCCCTGTCAGGTAATCATTGCCTAACTCCAGCCTCCTCGCTGGGGATCTAAACTGGGAAAAATATTTCCACTGGACTGTAGTTCTAGGGTGGACTGTTTTGAATGAAGGATCCCGAAGACCAGGTATCGGCAACGTTTGGCATGCGGCCCGCCAGGGTAAGCCCTCTGGTGGGCCGGGCTGGTTTGTTTACTTGTGTACACAGGTTCGGCCGATCACGGCTCCCACTGGCCACGGTTTGCCACTCCAGGCCAATGGGGGCTGCGGGAAGCCGCGGCCAGCACATCCCTCAGCCCGTGCCGCTTCCCGCAGCTTCTGTTGACCTGCAGCGGCGAACCGCAGCCAGTGGGAGCCGCGGTCGGCCAAACCTGCGGATGCGGCAAGTAAACAAACTGGCCCAGCCCACCAGGGGGCTTACCCTGGCGGGCTGCGGGCCAAATGTTGCCGATCCCTGCTCAAGACTGAGGACTCCTGATGGCTTTCCCATTGTTAGATCCTCTGCTAGGTATAAGGATTTATCCGAACATCTCTTAGATGTCCCAACCCAAGATAAAGGTTACAGTACAAAAGTGAAGAGCACATGGCAATTTACAATCAAACGGTGTTCACAAAAAACAATGGAGTTTGCAGACTGATGATGATTGATATAAACATATACCAGTTAATCAAAACTTCTAATTGTCTCTGGTCTGTTTCTGTAGATATTTCCTACTGAGAGTAGGGTTCATTCAGAAATCTTTGGTATACTCACTGTAATCTCTGGAGTACAAAATGTGCTTTTAATGTGCATTAATACTCACCCTTCACCCTCATTGGGCTTTAGAAGTTTCATGAGCCCTCCTCTGACACCTCATTTAAGTCTTGATCCCTAGATGGAATCTGAACCTCTTATGTACAGTTGAAATTACATACATATGTAAGCAGAGTCAGGATGAGCTCTACCCTGACATCTGGTGGTGAACTGTGGCGAGTTGTGGAAAAGAACTTTAGGGGCTGGTCTTGTTTGCATAGGTACACCCACCCCACCTAGCATGAGCCCACAGCCGCCCAAATGGTCACTTTGGCTGCTGTGGGATCCCCAGTTTCTCTGTTATTGGGGCAGGCAGAATAAAGTGTTGTTACCCTGATTATGTGAATCAAGGCCAGTGGAACTGTTTTATGACAGAGGGACTCACCATCAACTAAGTAGCACTCGCTAGACTAGGGACATGGGTTCCAAAACCCAGTGAATAGAGAGAGGCTGGGGACAGGTATTTGTACTTCATGGTATAGGCCCCTTTTGAGGGCCTGAAACACCAATTGTATCTTCTCCTCTCTCCACTGTTGAATAGCAGAGCTAATTTTGATTCCATTAAGAGTCTAATTACAGACTGCTGTGCTGAATTCACTTAGGGCCAATGGTGCACCAGCACTGGGGCTCCTCTACTACAAGCTGGAATCACTAAAGAGCTGAGATCATTGGGTGCTTTGTTAACTAGGGGGGGGGTCCTGAAGATATATTGCTAAGCAGCTGGCACAGCAGAGCAGTTTGTGGGACAGTTGGAGCAGCCCATAGGACGGGGAGTGGAGTGAAGCAAGGCAGAGAGGAGCAGTTCGTGGGACGGCTGGAGCGGCTCACAGGACGGATGGTGGAGTGGAGCGGCTTGTGGTGAAGGCTGCAGCAGAACCCCACAGAGAGATGGGGCAGTCAGCCTCTGACCATGTAAGGTGCCCCTTAACACTCTGTGTGCCCCTTCTCCCCCCCCATTTCCACCCAGGTTGGGGTGTGTGTGTAAAACTCTGCAGATAAACTTTTGAACTCTGGGGCTGCAGGGACAGAGACTTTTGGGGTGTTGGACTTTGGGATGATCTTTTGGGTTGTTAGACTTAAGACCCTGAGGGGAAAAGGATACTGCCAAACTTACTTGGGGGTGGGTCTTTTGCTCATGGTTTGTGTTATGAATCCTGTTTGTGGTGTTTCCCCAACATAATGCCTCATTGTTTCCCTCCTTTATTAAAAGGATTTTGCTACACTCAGACTCCATGCTTGTGAGAGGGGAAGTATTGCCTCTTTGAGGTGCCCGGGGGGTGGTATGTAATTGTCCCAGGTCACTGGGTGGGGGCTCGAGCCGGTTTTGCATTGTGTTATTGAAACAGAACCCCTAGATACTGAATCCGGCCCTTGTTGCTGCCAACTCAGATGGGCAGAAGGGTTACATATATATTTTTTTAATTTTAGGCTTCTCTGACCCTCTTTTTTTTTTTTTTTTTTTGCTCTGGATCCTGCTTAGATGTTAGCATATTTGTTTCTATTATTAAAAGTTACAGAAAACCCATTTCCTGTTTCATCTTATTTCCTTCATTTAGCCTATTTTAAAAACTTTGTGTATCTTGTGTGTGTGTGAGAGGAAAAAAATGAAACACAAGATGGCATGGTGAAAGATTTTAGCAGCATTACCTTGATATAGCTGCCTTGCTTATGGGTAAAGGACATGAAGACTTATGCAAGACATTGTAACTAAGAGTAAGAATTATTATAAAATGTTTCCCTGTTATGTATGTTTCCCATAGGTCACAAACTATTTTTAGGACTATCTTAGAGAACTTTAAAATCCTATTGGGACTTTTTTCATATCCTTCCAAGTAGAGCCAGGTAGCTTTGATCCCATGGGTCCACCAAGGGCTCAGTGAAAGCCATGAAAACATCTGAAACCATTATTTTGAAGGACCAGTATCTTGAGCCCTTCCCAGGCTAGATTGTTCAGCCTCATTTTAAAGTTGGAAATCTTTTTTTTTTTTCCTATGGGATAAAAAGCTCCTGCTTCTAACTTCTAATCTGGCAAGGCTGCCAGATGTCATACTTTAATTTTGTTACATATTTATTTATAGAAAGGCTGTTACGGTCATAGGGCTGAGTCTAATCTATCCTGCGCCTTCACCAGGTATATTTTTTTTTTCTTTTCTGAAGGGGCAGAGGAGGAAATCTTTCTCTGACATGAGTTGATTTAAAAAGCGGCTATTGGAAGCTGCTTGGAGATCTGGAATGTTTTAAGAATAAATCCCAGTGAGAGGGATTAGTGGGCAGATGAGGAGTTTACAAAGAAAAATACACTGATTGTATCACTTTCTGTGTGGCATAAGCAGAAGGAGTGCCCATCCTGCTCTAAGTACAGTTCAAACATCTTTTTATTTTAATATTTTAAAACGGCCATTTCCAAAGGATTTAAAGCTTTTAAAATCATTTCTAAACACTTATTTATAGGAAAGGATACAAATTGGGTGATGAGCTGCCACTTATTCCCTTACGCTTAAGCTCTTGGATATCTGCCCCCAGGTCCATATGCTATCAGCCTGTGGAAGATATGTTTGCTCTGCCAGCATCAGCATCTGGATGCTTGGCACACTCCTTTGAACAGTTGTTTTTGCAGCTTGGGAGCTGTTCTGGATTTCTCATGTGGTCAACAGGCAGCTGGAACTTTTTATCTCTTTGGATGCCATTTTCCTTTGGTTTGTCTTGAGTTCTTTGGAATTTCTGTATTTCCATCCATGGGGTAATAAGATTCTCTTCAGTCACTTCTCAATATCTATGTGGAAGATCTTCACAGCTAAAAGAAGGTGTGTGTGTGTGTTTTCTCTCTGTAGTAATCAGTGCCCTGGACTGAAATCAACCCACATCCTGATATTGATGCCAACTGCACTTACTGTGTGTGCATTGTGACTGTGAATCCAAAGTGACTATCCTTTGTAGAGCTGGTCAAGAATTTTTTGATTGAAGGTTTTTCCATCAGAAAATGCCAATTCATTAAAACTAAAACAATTTTGTGGAAACGTGTCTGTGTCAATGAAACTTTAGTTGGGAAAGGTTCTTAGGTTAAGGATGGAATTTCTGTTCAAAAGCAGAGAAAGCAAAAATAAATAATAGCTTGATAGGGCACTCACGTACAGTGTGGAGGACCCAGGATCAAGTCCCTGCTCTGAATCTGGGGTTTCTCTCCCTCTCATGTTTTTTTCATGAAAATTGTAAAAAGGCCTTGTTTTTGTTTCAGTGCAGAACAAAAACAAATGTCAAAACCTCAATTTTTTTCATGAAACAGAATTCTTGTTTGCTGGCCAGCCCCTAATCCTTTGCCTTTTTCTGCTTGTGTAATCTTCTCTTACAGTGCACACATAGAAGACATCTGGGATGCAGGTTGCATCGTCTCAGAAATATGCAGATGGTGGCTCTACTGTGCTATGACACAGTTCCTTGCATGAAAGCAGTTTGTTTGGATTGTAATCAAAGAAACAAACACAATGAGAAGTTTGCTACCAAATTAGGAGACTTAGTTGCTAGATAAGTCAGGAAAGAAAATGTAAAAACATAAAGAAAGGACAGCTCTTTCAGATTTTCTCTGCATAGCTGCCAAGCCGTAAGTAAGTTCTTGAGTAATTTTTTTTTATTGTCCCCATCTTCCCCGATCTCAGTGGTGACCAGGGTATGGCCTACAGGCCACCTTTGACCTCTGAGAGCAATTGTATTCGAGAGGGTGGGGGGGAAGGTATTTGATTATGAAATGAAAATGTGTTCCCTGAACAGAACCCAGAATGTTTGTACTGAAGTGTTTGAATTAGCCCTCTCACTTAGGGCATGGCTACACTTGCAGATGTAGAGCGCTGTGAGTTAAATCAGCCCTTGAAGACTGCAGCAGGGAAAGTGCTGCTGTGTGTTCACATTGTCAGTTGCAAGCGCACTGATGTGGCCACATTTGCGGCATTTGCCATGGCATTGGGAGCGGTGCATTATGGGCAGCTATCCCACAGAGCACCTCTTCCCATGTTGGCGCTGGGGCTTGTGGGAAGGGGGCGGCGGGGTGCAGGGCATTCTGGGTCCTGTCCCAGTGCTCCATGATGCATCGCTTCGCATCCCAGCAATCCATGTGCTTCCGTCCACATTTGGCGCCATCTTTCAACATTTTTTGTACTGCGCACTCTGTCTTCCTTTTCGGTCAGCAGGAATGGATCCCAAACTGCTGAGGAATATGCTGATGGGTCTCGCCAGCATGTCATGAATGGTAGTCGAGTTACTCCTTGAGCTACAAACTGATGGTGAGGAGCCTGACAATGATGTTGACTCGCATAATACTTATGACATGAGATTGCTTGTGGCATTCTCAGACTGCTTATCACAGTGGAACACCGCTTTTGGGCTCGGGAAACAAGTACTGAGTGGTGGGAACATATCCTCATGCAAGTCTGGGATGATGAGCAGTGGCTGCAGAACTTTCGCATGAGAAAAGCCACTTTAATGGGACTGTGTGCTGAGCTCGCCCCCATCCTGCGGTGCAAGGATACGAGATTGAGAGCTGCCCTGACGGTGGAGAAGCACGTGACTATTGCAATCTGGAAGTTGGCTACTCCAGACAGCTACCGATCGGTCATGAACCAGTTTGGAGTGGGAAAGTCAACCGTTGGAATCGTGTTGATGCAAGTCTGCAGGACCATTAATTGCATCCTGCTCAGAAGAACCGTGACTCTGGGTAACATGCATGACATTGTGGCAGGCTTTGCACAAATGGGTTTCCCTAACTACGGAGGGGCGATAGATGGGACGTATATTCCAATTCTAGCACCAGCCCACCTAGCCTCCAAGTACATAAATCGGAAGGGGTATTTCTCTGATTCTCCAGGTGCTTGTGGATCACCGTGGGCATTTCATTGACATTAATGCAGGCTGGTCCGGAAAGGAGCATGATGCACGCATCTTTCAGAACACAGGCCTGTTCAGGAAGCTGCAAGCCGGGGCTTTCTTCCCAGACCAGAAAATCACCATAGGGGAAGTTGAAATGCCCATTGTGATCCTTGGAGACCCTGCTTACCTTTTAATGCTGTGGCTCATGAAACCCTATTCAGGGAGCCTTGACAACAGCAAGGAGCAGTTCAACAACAGGCTGAGTCGGTGCAGAATGACTGTGGAGTGTGCTTTTGGCTGTTTCAAGGGCCACTGGTGCTGTCTGTATGGGAAGCTGGACCTGGCCAATGACAACATCCCCACAGTTATATATGCATGTTGTACCCTCCATAACATTTGTGAAGGGAAGGGTGAAAGATTCACTCAGGCATGGACCTCGGAGGTTCAACACTTGAAGGCTGAATTTGAACAGCCAGAGAGCAGGGCTATTAGAGGGGCCCAGCGTGGGGCTGCAAGGATTAGGGATGCCTTGAGGGAACAATTTGAGGCTGAAAGCCACCAGTAATATTTGGTGCCCTGAATGGCAGTGAAGTGCAGTGGTTCCAATTTTAGTAGGAATCTGTGTTTGCTACGTATGGTACACTGACTTGCAGTGCCTGTTGCTTTCCTGGGCTAAGGTATCTTTTACTTAATGCAATAATAAAGTTTTCAAAGCCAAAAAATTCATTTATTGAAAATAAATTTCATCTATTGAAAAGAAACACAACTGCTTGGGAAACAGAAAGGGCAAGGGGGTGGGGTGGGGAATGGGCCAATCACAGATTTGTGTATGTCCTGTTATACTCAGCCTTCCTATCTAGAGTGCCGTGCAATGAGTGCTGCACTTGAGGCTGGCTAAAATGCATGGTGATGGGGGTTGAGTGCAGTGGGTAAGGGTCATAGTATGCAGGGTTGGGTGGCGAAGCTACAGGTGTTAGAGGCAACTGGTGGCGATAAGAACCTGGATGTTGGGGAGAGTGGGTTGTAGGTGACATGGGGCACAGGGGACAAGGGCTGTGTGTGGTGGGGGGGCGCTGAGGTGCTCCGCCTGCATTGCTACAAGTGCCTGTATTGAGTCCGCTTGGCGCTCCATGATGCTTAGTAGCCCATCCCAAAGCAAGCGCACATAACCCACAGGAGCCCCAAAATGGTGAGGAAGCATAGGGACAAGGGGGACTGATTGTTTCACAGCCGTACTGGCCTCTGGGGTTCTGTGCCTTGGGGAGAGCCAACAGCTGCAGGGATAAGCTTTCCAGTTACATGTTATGTAAAATTCGGCTGTACTGAACACTGTGCCCACATTTTCCACAGAATGAGTTCATCCTGGAAGATATTTCACTGCTGAGGGTGACCTGGGGAGGAAGGGAGGGTCTTCTACTGCAATGCAGCTTCTGCCCTGGCCCATATGCAGATTGCTGGTGTGCAGCAATGGTTCCCCCGCCCCTCATGGCACAGTGGCGCAGACATGTTAGCCTGACCGGGACAAGGAGCCCAGTAGCTCTGCCAAGGAACCCGTGCAAGCGGATTGCCTAACTCCTTCATGAGACCTTTGAAGAGATCACTGAGGCCAATTACCGTGCTGTGAGAGAACATCAGCACCCTATTCTGCATCTAGGCATGCATGCAGCCCTAATTCTCCTTGCCCCAAGAGCCCGCACCGAATAACTTCCTTCCCAAAATGAAAGCCGCTTACCGGGCACCTCCTCTTGTGTTTATTCTTCCCCAAGCACCGTCCTCTGTGACTGGCTACCTTCCTCCTGGCTTGAAAACAGCTCCTGGCTGCATGCATCTAGGGATGCTGGGCTGTCTCCCTTCTCCTCAGTACCCTCGCTCCCGCTTTCCTACTCTTCCTGCCTTGCTGAACTGGGCTTTGAAGAGTCCATGGCAGTCTTCGGAGTGGAGGTGGGGTTGCCCCCAAGTATCGCGTCCAGCTCTTTGTAGAAATGGCAGGTCGCAGGGTCAGCACCGGAGCGGCAGTTTGCATTGCGGGCCTTGTAGAAGGCACTCCGCAGCTCCTTCACTTTAACCCTGCACTGCAGTGTGTCCTGGTCATGGCCCCTTTCCGTCATGTCTCTTGATATCTGCCTGAAGGTATCGTAATTCCTATGGCTGGAGTGCAGCTGGGACTGAACAGCTTCCTCCCCACAAACACTGATGAGGTTCAGCACCTTGCCATTGCTCCATACTGGGGATCGCCTGGCATGTGACGGCATGGTCACCTGGAAGGATTCGCTGAGAGGACTCCATGCCTGGCTGAGCAAATAGGAAGGGGATTTTCAAAATTCCCAGAGAATTTAAAGGGCGGGTCTGACGGTTGGTCACCTGAGGGCAGGGCAATAGAGTTCAAAGTGATGACCAGAGTGGCTAGAACAGGCATTGTGGGACACTGCTGGAGGCCGATCAGAGCACTTTAATAGACCAGGGCATTCACACTGGTGCTGCAGTGCCCCAGCCGGGGCGCAGCAAGTGTTATGCTTCTTGTCAAGGTGAAGTACCAGGAGCGCTCCAGCCACGTAGTCTGGGGTGCTCTACATGCCTTGCCAGTGTGGACCCATCATGAGTTAGGGCGCCCAGGGCTGCTTTAATGCGCTCTAACTCGCAAGTGTAGCCAAGCTCTTAATGTGGAATAACTGTTCTCAAAGATCATACTATGCTTTGGAGCCAAAGGTAAATGCGGGGAATTAAAAGTGGGATTATATCAATGTGTCTATACTTCCAGGAAAATTATATTTATGTATGTATACTACAGAGGAGAAATTATTAAAGATGGATTGACACTGAGGCTCACATATGAAAGCAAAGGCTGTTTTTATTTAATCTTAAACTTGAATTATTTGACTATCAAATAATCCTGTTAATCTTTTAGATTTTTACTTTTTAAAAAAAAACAACAAAATTAGGCCCAATTCTGTCCTCATTGACATTGGTGCAACTCACATACATATGGATAGATAGATATACATATACATATATAATGTCTTTGTCTCTTAAGGTATGATTTGGACCTTGCTTTTTATGAAACATTATATTGGCAGCTGCAAGAGACTAAGCATATTATCTTGTGCTATGATTGGGTCAGATGTCATCAGTTTACCAGGGTCAGATCTGGTCAGTATCTGTATGAGAGACCTCTAAAAACCCTCAGGTGCTACAGGAGGGAGTGTTAGTGGTTCAGTAGGTAGCTCTTCTTTTTGAGTAAATACAAACAATTCTCCAGTATAATGTTTAAAGGGCACTGTGCTGCTTGAGTGCAGCCTTTCAGATAAAATGTCATTAGTCACCAATTGGTTTTACTTCATGCTAGTGATAAACTCATATATATAAAAGTGTGTGTGTGCGCGTGCGTGCATGCATAAAATGCTGCTGTTCTATTTCAAACTCAGGTAGTTATATTTGCTTACTTAAGTCCGATTGCATAACAACTGGTTACAGTTTTTTGTCAAGGTCCAAATTTCTTGGTCAAGGTATAGTCAAGGTTCATACTCCAGAGAAAATAATACAAAAATAATAACAATAATGGTAATAAATAAATAAAAAGATTTTGGGGTCCATTCAAAAGCATCTGGCAGTTTGGATTTGGCCTGTGCTGTGCCTGTTGACTACCCCAAACCTTTATGTTGCTGTGGGCTGTTCCACAGTTGCCATGTTTTACCAAGCAGTGACAAAGGCATTCTGTTTAGTCACAGCACATACATAAAGGCAACGCATGCTTCACTGGCAGTGCACCTCATTCCTGACCTGAAGGACTCACATTTACGTGTGTGAGGATAATATTTTTGTGAGGGTTCTTCAATGTGGACACAAATACCCATTATGAATTGGACTGAGACCACCAATTGATTTCTCATAGGCTCATTTTTAAATTCTTTAGACATAATTACTTTTAACCTGTCTTGTCAAACCTTACTAATTCATTTATGGGTGCCGATGTTCCCTGACAGCACAGAACAGCCGCAGTTCCATTCTACAGGTTGGAGGAAGATAGTGGGAGCAGATTTCAGGAGACTGCATGCTGTGCAATCTAGTTTTCTAGGGTTTTATGCAGTGCTGGATACAGAGGTTTTTATGGAAGTGGAACAGAGCTAGTGGATCCACTGCTACATGACTGGATTCAGGACCGGGGGTGGTAATGCTGCAGAGCCTACAGTGCTAAGGTTGAAGTAGTAACAATAGAATTAATCAACTGCTGCTTGTGGAGGCGGCTTCCCTCCCCACTGCCATTCCAGAAGATATCCCTGTGCATTTCCTCTGGCTGGGAGGTGAAACCAAAATTTGTCCTATAACAGAGCACTGGCTTAAACACAGCTAGTTAGTTGTGCAGCATTACTGCTTACAAGAGAATGTCCAACTTCAGTTCCTCAACTACAAAGAAAATTAGGTAAACTTGGGAGCAAAGGAAAGAACCACATTTCCAAAGGTTACAAAAAGGACTTATTTCAAAACTAACGACATCATGTGGCATCAGTCAACTACTTTCCAAGTGACACTTATTTTGAGTGACAGTTACTCTTTCCCCTGCTGTCACTCTCACACCAGCTGAAGTGTCACTCACAAGAAAGGCTGCAGGCAGTAAGCAGGCATTTCCCTTCAGTTTCTTCTCCCTGCTACTAGAACCTACCAAACAGGCATCCAAGGCTTCCTTCTCTACCACTTCCACTTCTCCTTACTGTTTCTGGTGGCTCCCTCATACCCAGTCTGCTCATGAGTGCAACACAGTGGGGAGCAAAAGACTGACAGCACTGCTGCTTTCTGGCCTAGACCAGAAGCATTTTCCACCCGCAGGAGACAGTCATGGTGAGAGACAGGGCCACAATGTCATAGAGAAATTCAGAGACCAAAGGACTGCAGTGAAGGATGAAGAAACAGGGCCAATAGAGGAAGAAGATCAGTAGTATGGCAGGGAAGGGAAATGGCCAGGTGGTGGTTCTCTCTTTGTCCAATCTAAAAAAAATAGAAGGGAGATTGGAACTGAGAGAGGGAAAGGGAGGAAGTGAGACACTGAAGGGATAAATTAGGGAATAATAGTCTTGTGCTCATGCACAGGACTGAGAGTTCGTTCCCAGCACAACCCCTGTTGTGTGACCTTGATCACATTACTTCTTACTGCTTTAGTTTACCCCTCTGTAAAGTGAAGATAATACTGATGAAGCCCAGAGTTAGGTAAGAGTTAGGTAAGCCTAGAGTTAGGTTCACAACTCCCATCAGTTTTTAATGGGAGTTGCATGCCAAACTGCCCCATGTGCTTTTGTCACGGAGTGTGGGGGAGTCAGGGCCCTGCACCCCCGGGCTCCCTGCGATTCACCAGGACTCTCAGCCAGCCAGTAAAGCAGAAGGTTTATTTAGACAACAGGAACACAGTCCAACACAGGTCTTGCAGGCACAGATAACAGGATCCCCCCTGTTAGGTCCATCTTGGGGCCCCAGGAGCCCCACAGCCCCCATTGGGGATCAGAGCCCTGTCTCTGCTTCCCTTCTTTTCCCCAGCCAGCTCCAGTCTGCCCAGCCTCCTCCAGCCCCTCCTCTCTGCTCAGCTTCTTTCCCAGGCCAGGAGGTCACCTGACCCCTTTGTCTCCAACACCTTCTCCTGGCACCTTTGCAGGAGGGGCCTAGGCCATCAGTTGCTAGGAGACAGAGTGTCAGGCATTCGGATGCGCTGGCCTTTTGCTTTGCTAGATACTTAAGAACTGCACACAGCACCCCAGTAAGAACAGTCCCACTTCGTCACAGCTTTTGAAAATATCCCTCTTATTCACTAGGATTAATATTTGTCCCCTGACAGTCATAGGGTCACTGTATCATGCCATTTAACCTGTTACCTAGAATGGGTTAGAATCAGAATAGTGATCGGCCCAATTGAAAGCTCAGACTCATTAATTCAAAACTTTCAAGAGAGCAACACTTGGATGAGAAAACAACACACCTGCCCATAGTAAGACAGACATTTTCCCACAATGTGGTGTTGGATTTTATATTATGTGTGGATGAGGGTGAGGTGGAGGGAATATTTGCAGGACTTTTCATGCATGCACACACACACTATCATTTCTCTGACTGGTTTTACACTGGTAATTTAATCTAACCAAATTGGGTTTGAGTTGTGGATTTAATATGTCTGAGATGTGACATAGACAAAAACCACAAACCATACATTTCTTCTGCTTTACTGCATGCAGAGACTAGCTGACCACTCTTTATAAATGATGTTTATATGTCCCTAATCTAGTTATGACAAACTGGAAGACAGACCAAAAAGTTGAGGTTGTTAGGCATTCTGTGAATTTGAAACTTAAATTTCCTTTCTTGTGGTGTTAGACTATGTCACAAAAAAAAGTCTGTCAGCCAGTTCTACACAGGCCACTCCAGGCATTGCTGCTGTACACTTCTGGGGAGAAACTGTGACAGGTCTCTTAAGGTATGTCTACACTGCTGTTAGACTCCCGCAGCTGGCTTATGACAGCTGATTCAGGCTCAGGCTAAGGGGCTGTTTAATTGTGGTGTAGATGCTTTGCAGGGTGCTAGAGCCTGTGCTCCAGCCCAAACCTGAATGTCTACATTGCATTTAAACAGGCCCTTAGCCTGAATACCAGGAGCCAGAGTCAGCTGGCATGGGCCAACCACAGGTTTTTAATTGCAGTTTAGACATACTTGTAGTTCATTGTTTATCGTTTAAATTTAGGATATTTAGAAGCACTTCTCATTGTCCTAACTCCGGTTCCACCCTAAGAAAATATGTATTTGGTCATAATGGGGAGTTTAAATTCCTGAAAATTGTCCAGAAAGTAATCTGATGGTACTTTAGACAGAGAAAGGAATCACATAATCAGTATCTCCCCTCTTTCAGGAGTAATTAAGCAAACCAAGGACAGTGTCCTGCAGTTCACATGGAGTTTCTGTGTGGCACTAACATTCCATTGTGTATAAGTGCCTATGCTGAAGGTGCAGAGCTGGTATGAAATAACACCAATTTATAAACTGTTTATGTTTAGAACATCTTTGTCCCTAGTTGTAGTACTATTTTTAGTCCTTTTAGCAGGGACAGACTTTAAACCGAAGACAGGGGCGGCTCTAGAAAATAGGCTGCCCCAAGCAGCGCGGTGTGCTGCGCCGCCCTTCCTCGGTCCCGCGGCGGGTCCCCTCTTCCCGCGGCTCCGGTTGAGCTCCCGCGGCAGGTCCACCGGAGCCCCGGGACGAGCGGACCTCCCGCGGGCACGGCTGCGGACGGTTCGCGGGTCCGGCGGCTCCGCTTGAGCTGCCGCAGTCATGCCTGCGGGAGGTCCAGCCGAGCCGCGGGACGAGCGCCCCCTCCGCAGTCATGCCTGCGGCAGGTCCGCTCGTCCGCGGCTCCGGTGGACCTCCCGCAGGCATGACTGCGGCAGGTCCGCCGGCCCAGCCTGCCGCCCCCTAGATTTGGCCGCCCTAGGCAACAGCTTGGTTTGCTGGTGCCTAGAGCCGCCCCTGACCGAAGATAATTATGACTGCACATAGGCAACAGTCTGATAGCTGTGTCTTTAAACTTACCCTCATTGTATGGATTACTATGTCCTTATGCCATTGCCTTTTTGAGATATTAGAAGATGTACTTCACAGGCTCTTTTTCCATACTCTTAGGCCAGGTCTACACTATAAACATACATCGATGTAACTACGTCACTCAGGGGTGTGAAATCCACACCCCTGAGCGAAACCCCCAGTGTAAATAGTGCTACGTTGACAGGAGGGCTTCTTCCATTGACAGCTGCCACCTCTCGTGGAGGTGGAATAACTACACTGATGGGAGAAGTAGTGACTGCAGCATTGTAAGAGTAGACTTGCCCTGATTAGGCAAAAATCTCAATTTGTTTAACAACAAAAGCATTTATTTCTAAATGGAGATTAATGTTTTGCCTCAGAGGATTGAGAACAAGTATGAAAGGAACTTGGATGATTGTGATAGGTCCTCCCTTTTCTTCCTCCTCTTCCTACTCCAAATTTCATCTTTATAAGTTGCTGCGCAGTAGCAATATTTCTGAAAGCAAAAATGTACTTGTTTTCTAACTAAACAGTTCCTATCTCATGGAGTATTTGTCAAGTACACTAATAGCTAATTGTAAGAAATACAGATTTTGCGCAGACCTTCTGTAAAACTCTAATAGTTTTGCCTAGACAAGATTACTTCCCAACTAATTGGCTTTTTCCTCTTCTTAAATGAGTAGTTGTTGCAAAATTTGATTTCTTTGTACCACTGACAAGAGGGTGCAAAAGAGTTCAGGAACACTTCATGCCTTCCTAATTAAAGAAGTCTGCTCCATCTGCTTTGCACTGCACAACATGTAGCTGCTCAGATCACATCAAGGGGACAGTCATATGATTTAATCTTGCAGGCCTAGAAGTCAAACTGAAAAAAAAAATGTTATTTTCACAAGTCCCATCCATTTAAGATGCCAAAGCAAGATTGGCCTCTTCATAAGTTTTCTCTCTTTGTATGCTTTCATCAGAGTGAAATTTCAAAGTTGAAATTTAATTTGTCCATTAATAGACTTCACAATTAACGTGCTGAAATGAGTGGGGGCAGTTCACCCCTCTCTGACATATTTATTGTTTCAGGCTGTCTGCAGACTCAGGCAGACATCACTACATCAATTGTCTTCAAAATGTGACCAGACTATAATCTTCCCATCTGCCAGGGCTAGGAATTTTTAAAAAACAGATGCATGCTGTGTGGATTGCTTTAAAAATGAAGAGG
The DNA here is from genome assembly GCF_020497125.1 of Mauremys mutica. NCBI lineage: Eukaryota > Metazoa > Chordata > Testudines > Geoemydidae > Mauremys > Mauremys mutica. Next base: position 231,229,761 of record NC_059072.1, read on the forward strand.
TAAGAGCCGTGGGTGGTTAATTGGGGTGTATTATCCTTTTGACATATGCTTGGTGTGTAACTTCCATTAGTATAAATAAAACTAATCAAAAGTAAATAAATATATGATCGGCTTTAGTGTTTTGTATCACTTTATTATGGATGAAAAGAATGAAATTGTAAGCTATTACTGCTTCTTGATTAGTAATTCAGGAATACTTCCAGCTTACTGATTTATGGTTTAAATATGTATGTTGTTGATTTGAAAATAAATTAAAATTTAAACAGCGCAATCTTAAATATTTTTTCTTTATCACTTTTTGTGAAAGTGTCTATTATTTCCAAACTAACTACAAGTGTTGGAAAATCACACCTGAACAACGTTATATGTAAAATAATAATATTTCAGCTTTCAATAGCTCAGTGTAAATGTAGTACTTACATGAGGTGAAAATCTGCCCCACTTTAGTTTCTCTGTATACCTTTTGAGTACTGGAATTGAAATATCACAAATAGTTAATTTCCATGACTGTAATTAAATAAATTGCTCCATAATCACAAGTTATTTCATTTTTCATTCCCTTTCCATTTCTGTTTGTAAGGCAGTCACTAGTCAATATTATACCAGCGTGTGCCAAGTAAGAAGTGTTTGCACTGACTAAAAGAACAACTCTGAAAAGCCAAATCCTCTTTCCCTCAGCAGATGTTCCCATAAAAGAATAAATAGTTTCATTTGAGATGGAAAGCTGGTGCATTTATGGATTTCAAATTGTTTCTTTGAGTCTTTTGTTGCCTATACTGCATTCCAGTACAATATGTTAATATACTAGTAGGAATTTACTGTTAAGGTTTTCCTAATGTTACCTGGTAAATTAGTAACCCTGAGACAGTATTTCACACTCCTGAGAAATGCTACATTAATTCATGTTTTGTAGCAGGCAATCTTGTGCTAATCTCCTTCCCTTAACTGACACACATATTGTCCAAAGTGTGTGAAAGAGGTCAGGAAAAGCTATGATAATATATGTATTAAGTAAAGTTGTTAAAAGAGAGTATGGAAAGAAGTCAAAGAAATCGTGGCTACTGAGTTTGTCTGGACTGCACGAAATATTGACAAGGGGTCTTCAAGACTTTTAGTTCGATTATTAATAGCAACAGAACAGACTCTTTTCACAACGAGGGGAACTGTCCATATAGATAGCTGGAAAATTGTTTTGATGGGACAAGGTTGTCAGTGTGTTGGACACTTGAGAATTTACTTGAGTGTTCCGGAAGCAGTGTATTCACCATCCTGATCAGTGTTGCTGTCCTGGGCACCAACACCATATGCTGAAATCCAGGGATTTACTAACACATAGTTGGTCCTTCTTTTTCCTAATTCTGGAGGATATTCTAACTCAACCAGCTAAGAGGGAGGCAGATAACTCCTCACCCTGAGTGTCCATGATCAGCTTCTAAATTGTGAACCAAATGTTTCTGTTATACTCTTTCCCTTCTCTCTTTTCCCCCTCCCAGTGTATCAGTTTCTATTTCTTGTCTATCTTGGGTTTTATCTTTGTTTAAAAGTCTGGCCACAGCCAGATGTTGCAAGGTTATATTTTTCCTGGCTGATCAGCTTGAAAAACAAAAACAATTCCCGAGTATTTGCCAGAAGGGTGAAACAGGGGTCCAGGAGTGGTCAATTGGATTGTGTGCCATGTCTGAGGACTTCTAGGGTGAAATCCTGGCTTCACTAAAGTCAATGGGAGTTTTGCCGTCGACATAGTGGGATCAGGACTTCACCTCCAGTAACTAAGCTGCAAGCAGCAGAGACAGAGAATGTATTTTCCCAGGTTGTGCTGTTCTTTTCTTCACCCCTTAGTGTGTTTGTAAGAGAACCTGGGAGCGGAGCTAACACTTAAACTGAGTGATTTTAAGAATTTCAAGGCAGGATTTTTATCTTTCAAAAGACCCTCTAGTAACAGACAGACTGGAATAAAGGAAATTAGTTAAAAGATTTGGTGGTTTTTTTTTAAAAACAAAATTGAAATGCTTTGACTGTTTCATTTTACTTTGTATATGTGTTTAATAATGGCAATATACAGCATATGATACACAATCCCTGGCAAAATAACTCTGAACCATTACATTACAAATTGCTGCGGCGGTTAGAAAAGTAACAAATAGGATGCCGTTGCAGTATTCTTTAAACAAAAGCAATAAAACCAGCCTTGCCTTAGTTTTACCACAGAGGCTGGTGTTCAGCCTGGAAAGGGCAACAGAAATGCAATATTTGTAATATTGGAATACATTTATTGATGAGACAAATGGGAATGAAGGATGAATTTTTAAAATTAGGTTCAGATTAAAAGCAGAACATCAGATGTAAAAGTTAGTAATATCTATTTTGTCTCCGGGGCAGCTCCAGGCCCCAGCACGCCAAGCGCGTGCTTGGGGCGGCATGCCGCGGGGGGCGCTCTGCCAGTCACTGGGAGGGCGGCAGGCGGCTCCGGTGGACCTCCTGCAGGCGTGCCTGCGGAGGGTCCGCTGGTCCCGTGGCTTCGGTGGAGCATCCGCAGGCATGCCTGCGGGAGGTCCACCGGAGCCGCGGGACCAGCGGACCCTCTGCAGGCACGTCTGCGGGAGGTCCACTGGAGCCGTGGGACCGGCGACCGGCAGAGCGCCCCCTGCGGCGTGCCGCCGTGCTTGGGGCGGCGAAATCGCTAGAGCCACCCCTGTTTGTCTCCTTTTGATTGTGCTTAAAATGCTGGTTAACTACTGGTTAGTAACTTGCCTGTTGCAAAAAGCTTTGTTATTCCTGTTTTAATTTTGTTTTAAGTAAGCCCTCACGCTCCATTATAATCAGGTCATCATTGGAAAAACTTCCAAGAAATGTTGCCAATTATTTGTACTCTGTTTTTATGCTTTTGAAATATAAAGGATCACTTCCTCCTCTTCCATTATAAAGGGTGCAAAGTAGATACAAATGGAGTGGTGGAGGCATGCAAATAGAGGGAATAGGGGCATCCTCACCAGTCACAATCACAGGGAAATCCCTGTTCAGTTGCATTGCAGGGGTCAAGTATAAGCAGTTTGGGGTATATGCCAGGACTAGATGCTGTTTGCAGCACTATCTGCTCTCAGAGCTGTAGAGACCTTGTCAACATTATATTAAATTTCTTCCCCCTTCACACATTTGAACTACCTGGGATGGTAAAAGACAGACAAGATGAGTGAGATAATATATTTTATTGGACCAACTTGTGTTGGTGAAAAAGAGAAACTTTTGAGCTACACAGAGTAATTAGCTAGGAGGCATTGTGCTGTGATGGAAGTTGAAGCATGGCTGTGCATTGCCCTCTGCTGGTATCGTGAGATCCACAGGATTTCACCACAGATCTGATCCATCTGTGGGTGAAGAGGGCTTTGCTGCCCTTGCAATTATAAGGGGAAGTAGGGTGATCAGACAGCAAGTGTGAAAAATCAGGAAGGGTGAGGGGGGTAATAGGTAGGGTTACCATATTTGAACTTTCAAAAAAGAGGACACTCCATGGGGGGTAGCCCTGCCCCCTATCCACTCCCTCCCACTTCCTGCCCCCTGACTGCCCCCCACAGAACCCCCAACCATCCAACCCCCCCTGCTCCTTGTCCCCTGATTGCTGCCTCTGGGACCCCTGCCCCTAACCGCCCCCCGGGACCCTACCCCCTATCTAAGCCTCCCTTCTCCTTGTCCCTGACTGCCCCCTCCTGAGACCCCCCCACCCTAATTTCCCCCTAGGACCTCACCCCCTAATTGTCCTCTGACTTCCCTGACTCCTATCCACACCCCTGCCCTCTGACAGGCCCCCCCCAAACCCCTGGGCCATCCAATCCCCCTACTTCCTGTCCCCTGACTGCCCCAACCCCTCGCCACACCTCCACCCCCTGACAGCACCCCCGGAACCACCGACCCATCCAACCCCTCCTGCTCCCTGTCCCCGACTGCCCCCCGGAACCCCCTGCCCCTTCTCCAACCCCCCAGTCCCCTTACCGGGCCGCACAGCCCGGTTCCCCCAGAGTGCTGCTGGCGCGGCACGCTGAGGCTGGGGGGGAGGGGGGAGCAGGGGAGTGGCTTTGGCTGCTGGAGGCCCGATGAGAGTGGCTCAATCCGGCCCCGCCGCTCTGTCAGCCGCACCGTGCTCTGCATTGGGAGGGAAATCCCAGACCTTTTTAGATTTTTACAAAGTCCTCCTGGACGGCTATTTAACACCCCAAAATCTGGACATGTCCGGGATAATCCAGACGTATGGAAACCCTATAATAGGAGCCTATGTAAGAAAAAGTCCCAAATTCAGGATTGTCCCTATAAAATCAGGATATCTGGTCACTCTAAGGAGAAGGAAAAGTTCTTTCTAGCAATCCTCATGGGACAATCAGGAGAAAACTCTGCTGCTGGAACTACAGAGTTTCCTGGGCCTGCAGTAGTATATGGGTCCAGAGTGGGGGTCTATATGGCCTTTGAAGAGCTGTTTGTGGTAGAAATGAGTGCTGCTTCTTTTGTGAAGCTGGAATATATTCATGGATGCGGTGGGTATTGTGGGTTTTGGTTACTCTGCCCTGTAGACCTCAGAAAGACAGTAGTAAAATGCAATGCATACAAAATCATGGTTGAAAATATAAACCTTTATATTTCACAAACAGCTATAGAAAACTACTAGACTCCAGTTAACCTTCAAAGGTATCTGGAGAAACTTTGCTTCTGAACAGATACTTAGAAGAATCTGCCAAGCAGCTAAAAGTGGTTTGTTCCTTAAATTCTTAACTGATTTGAGTTTTTTGCAATGGAGAGCATTTTTTGGATTACTTAATTTATTTTGCTTGTGTTCTTCTCTCTGTCTTCTGCAAATGAATTAAAAAGAAACTGACTTTTTTACCTTTATGAGTCAGAATTTTAGATCTTATGAAGACATTCCATTGCATATGGAAATAGAAGCTGCTCATGTCCTACCATTCCAAAATGCCTTCGGTGGATTAAAACAGTTTTAGTTGTTTTTATCATATATTGCAACACAGTACACTAGGACAGAGTGTTAGCTTACAGTAACCCAGAAAAAAAGATTTTGGAACTGTGACTTTCGCTCTTCCTAATTACATAACAGTCCCACCTGCTTAGTCTCTTTAAGGCCAAAGAGCTGAATTCTGATCCCTTTTTGATTGAGTTACACCAGTAAATACAGGATAACTGTGAGCAGACTAGCCTTGAATCTAGTGTATGAGTTTGAATAGCAGAAAGCACAATGCAGTCCCCCAGTTCTGACTGGGACCTCTGGGTACTACAATAATATAAATATTAAATAATTATTTTGTTTCTTCCAGCATTTCCCTCTGACATTCTGAGCTCTATTGTTAAGCAACTTCAGAACAGCAGAGTTGGTTATAAGAACAGAATGAATAAATACACCCTCTTGTTTAACACCTTTTCTCATTTTCACTGCTTTTACTCTTCCTCCTCTACAAAATAAAATAAATTCTGAATAATTCTCATCACGGAACCTTCTTAAATGATATTCACAGGTTAAGCAAAATAACCAAGACTTTGAATCTTTATCTGAAACGCATAGCTGAATGCTGTGTAAAGAGCAGTGGTAGCACACTTTTAGGTGTTAAAAAAAAAAAGTAGCAGCAGTAAACAGATAAGTGAGGCAGCAAACAAACTAGAAAGCAAAATCTTTCGTCCAGAAAGGTCATATTACCTACCTGATCACTGTCCATCTCCTCTTCCTCCGCCTGCTGGCCCCGTCTGATCAAGGACCAGCGCTTACACACATTGGGCCTGATTTTGCAAAGGAATCTGCAAGCACAGACCGGAGTCCATTTTGTATACTGCCCTTTTCAAGCAAACAAGCTTTAATATTTTTTATTGGCTCATAAGAGTGCATGGCGTTTCACACACATGTGAGAAGACGGGTCACTTGCCTCTCTGACCAACAGGCTTTTCAGAAGGTGTGCTCTACTGGACTTCTTGTAGTGGAATTGTTTTGCAAGCAGATTTTAATAACATTCTTTCATAAAACTTCTGACTAAATCCAAGTCAGGCTGTATATAGCTTATTATTATGTACATATTAGTGGCTTTATAGAATGCCTCTTCTATGAAGAAAATTTACAGAATTTAAAGATTTTATCAGACAAAATTTCACTGCAGTAAATGTTTCATGGAGCTCTTCTCGTTCCCAAAATAACAAAATTGAAAACTGATACTTGAGAGCTTCTATCCATAGTCATGCTATCCATGGAAAGTGTATTTGGGTGTCATCTAGCCTGCAATATTTGTTGTTTCTTTGACGCATCCATAATAGTGAATTGTCCAGATACTTTTGAATTGGTAATTCCACAAATCCTATTGGCAGCTTGTTCCACTGTTGGTCTTGTCTTTTAGTAGTACTGTATAAGTAATATGGCTCTTGCTGCCAAACTTGATAAGGAAAGGTCACTTCTGATATGAGGGCAAGTGTCACTGATGTTTATTAGACACTTCCCTTGTAACTTTTACTTGATTCAATAGAACAATTTCTATACAGATTGTGTGTTAGAAAAAGTGCAATTGTGTAGTAGATAATCACAAGGTAAAACTAAAAAGTGTCCTTAAAGTAGAGTTTACAGTAAACACACTTCTTCATCGCCTTGTAAAGTACCAAATATAATAATAAAGCAAATAATTTCTTAAGATCCAACTACCTGCTAATCTAACCACTTCATCTAGTTAAATTGGCCACCTTTTTTAGGATTCATGAAGGAACTCCAACTACAATCTATTTAGCATATAGAATAGAACTAACTAGGGTTGCAACTTACAGTCATACATGCCATTTGCTGGCTAGTGCAATGATAACCACTCCCAGCATAGCTATATTCAGCATGGAGTTACCCCCATTCGTCAATAGAGGAATATGACTTGGGTATCTAGGTGACTGGTTTGAATCTTTAACTACTAAGGAATCCTTTGCATGCTGAATAAGTTAATTCCTGAAGTTCAGATGTATTGCCTATGATATTAATTGAGGTACAACCCGCAGGTGAGACTATTTGGCCATTCTTGTTAAAGCACATCAGTACCATGGTAAATTGTATGGTATACATGGGTCTGAACCACCTTGTAAAAGTTGTCATGTCATTATGATGTTCCTAATTCACCCTTTGATAATTTATAATTTTGACTAAATTTCAGAAATGTGGTAGAGTAGACTACAGCATAACTATAATAGCTTGAAAACAGGAATTGGCACGCATATAAATTTACATATATCCCTCTACTCTGATATAATGCGACCCGATATAACACGGATTTGGATATAAGGCAGTAAAAGCAGCGCTCCGGGGGGGCAGGGCTGCGCACTTCACCGGATCAAAGCAAGTTTGATATAACACGGTTTCACGTATAACGCAATAAGATTTTTTGGCTCCCGAGGACAGCATTATATTGAGGTAGAGGTGTACCTGGATTCGCCTATGTGATAGCAATAAAAAAAAGAATTTTTCAAGTTATATGAAGTTAACTTTTTTTAAAATGTCATTTTTAAATGTGTCATTTAAAAAAGAGCTTGTTTGATTAATCTCTGAGTTGGATCTTTGCTGCCGCAGACCTTTATCTACCAATTTTGTAACCAACATTACCTTTTTATCTTTTTGCAAGATTTTAATGGTGCGGGGAGGTGAGGCAGGAATTGGACTTGTAATAGAATCTATAACCTTACTTGGTGTGTGACTGTTACCACCTTCATGATATTGTTGTGCTAGTGCAATCCCCTTTTCTGTCCATCATCATAATCTTTCTATAGGAACTGTCTTTTTGCACTTTATGCATTCTACTAAAGACCTACTAGCCAATGGTGAAAAAATTGTGCAAACACTCACTAGTGAGGTTCCTAGAAACTCTGATGAAAAGCATAATTCCTGCCCTGTTGCTGGGATTGGGAAGATGCTGAGATTCTTTCCAGGGTGCTGTCCCGGGATCCATCTTTGGATTTCATAAAGCCTATTGTGGACATGGATGTATCTGAGGTTTGAAGCCATGTTAGTTGGCTGTGTTCTAGGCCTGGTCTACACTGGGGGAGGGGGATCAATCTAAGTCATGCAACTTCAGCTACGTGAATAACGTAGCTGAAGTCGACATACTTAGATCGACTTACTGTGGTGTCTTCACCGTGGTGAGTCAACTGCTGCCACTCCGCCTGCTCCTCTTGCGGTGCTGGAGTACAGGAGTCGACGGGAGAGTGCTCGGGGATCGATTTATCGCATGTAGACTAGACACAATAATTCAACCCCCGCTGGATTGATCGCTGCCCACTGATCTGGCGGGTAGTGTAGACATACCCTTAGTCTAGTCTTTCCTCTAGACGGCAATGCTGTCTGCTAACACATTTTAGTCTGCATTTTAACAGGGCTTTTTGTCACATTAAATTAACATGATTGAAAAACACATGCTTTCTGCTCATCAAAATAGGACCCATGAGGGAAAAAGAAAAAAAGGGAAAGTGTCTTGTGGCTTTAAACAGCAGTCTTAGTGTGGTCTGTCACCACAAAAACTATGGGGCACTAAAGTATGGTTATTGCATGGTGTCATTACCGGATGCCATAAAGATTGGGTTCCCTAATTATGGAATTCTGTACTTTAATATGTTCGGGTATCTTTTAAGTGTAAGTTTAACTCTGAATTGCCTGTGTTTATAGTGCCTGTTTTTGGGGTAATTACAATGCCACTGTAACGTTCTGACCCTTAAGTGACTTATATGTACTTAACCTTAGCTCCAGTTTAACACAGTGTTCATGTGGGTATTCTATAATGTTGCAGGTCAGGCACAGTTCAACAAACACTAACCAAAAATCCAAGTGAAGAAATACTTAATCTGGGGTTTCAGGTTTGCTTACAGCTTTCATAGTGCTACACAAAACTAAAAATCAAGGTGGCTGAGTCACAGGCTGTATTTCCTATCATATGGTGTAACAACCATTTGACTCAAAAGCAAAACAAATATAACCAATCTCTTCTCTCACAAGCTTCCTGTCTAGACTTCTGTTCAGGAAGGGTACATCAATACTGTAACCCCCACCCCCACAGCAATGAGTCTCAGAGCCCGGGTCAACTGATTCAGGCTCTTGGGGCTCATGCTATGGGGATCAAAATAGCAATGCAGACATTCCCATTCGGACTGGAGCCTGGGCTCTGAAACCCACTGAGAGGGACTGATCTCAGAGCCCGTACTCCAGCCAGAGTGGAGTGCAAATGTCTACATTGCTATTTTAAGTCCCATAGCTGATCCAAGTTCTGAGACTCGCTGCTGCGGGTTTTTTTTATTTTTATTTTTTTCAGTGTACGCATACCCAAAAAGTATGGGCAGTTCTTCTGTCCCTATCTTTATCTAAAGACAGATGACCCTTTTTATATGTTTCACTTGCTAGGATTTTAAGGACGCTTGAAAGCTGCTTTCCCTCAGCCAAAGCAGAAATCTCTCCTCCCCACTCTTCCTAGGAAGTAACACAAATTTTAAACAAATCTCCTCCACAGGACCCCTGAGAAAAGCAGGTGACTTTCTAGGTCTGAAGACTGTTGTGCTGGCTTTTTTTTAAAGGGAGGAGTAAAGTAACCTAAACTAAACTCTGTGTTCTGGAATTGAGTAGTGAGTAAACTATCTGCATTTGCCCTGTGCTGCACTACTGTGAAAACATCCCTGCACCATTTACATGGTTGGTGGCGAGGATGGGGGCTGTTAAGTGGTGTGTGGCCAAGTTGGCAGCCCCTACCATTGTGAGCCCTGTACCGCCTGTAAATCCATCACACTGGGGTTTTTGTTTTGCTAAAATTGTATGGGTGAAATCTGGTTCCTTTGAAATCAATGAGAGTTTTCCCAATAACTTTAATGGGACCAGGATTTCACTCTGAAAATTCAGGAAAATTTTATTTCAAAATATGTTTTCTTTTGTTTTTAAAAACAATTATATTAACCCGATACCTGCCCTCCCATGAGCGGCTTTAGTGAGCAGCCCAGGTTTTCACAGTGAAACGCGCTGACAGAGGTTTCTAAGGTTTCTCGGATAACGAGCCTGAATCCACTACTGTTTAATCCATCTTGACAGAACCTCATTTTCCCTGTGGGTTAGGCTGATTATTGCACTAGTACATGGCTGAATTTGGCATAGTCAAATGTAAATTTGGCAAGAGTGGCACAGTGCATGCAGCCAGAGAAAGTTAGGTACCCTTTAGAGTTTGCTAAATGTGTACATAATAATGCAATAAGAATTGTTATCTTAAAAAAAATTGGAAAAGCAGAACTTAGTGCTTTCCGATATAATAATCGTAATATAAACAGTAAGAATTGTAGTGCATGGTGAAACCCATAAATAACCTGGCTGCTCATTTTGAACAGAATACATACGTTCATTTTATATTTTAACTTCCTCTGTATGAATACTTCAGGAAGTAGCAAGAAAGTACTACCGTCATTCTTCACTTCATGGAGATTGTTCCCAGGACCGTTTTCTAACCCTGTGAGTCATTATTTGTTTGAACTCTTGTACTAATCGTTACCCCATAGACCTCGACTGAAAACATTGCAGAGTTCTCTTTGCAGCTCATAACATGGACTAAAACATGTGTCATTTACAGTGAGGTACAAACCCTTCAACTGCTTTTCCCTGGTCAGGTTTAAACAGTTGGTATCGACATATAGTAGTTTGTCTGTCAGTAAATCTTACAGAAAGATAATTCTTTAGACTTGCAGGTCACATTAACACTCAGGGGGGAAATGGATTTTTAAAATTATTGATTTATAATTTTGCAAAAGGTTTTTTATTTTACATTGTTGGGTATCAAAGCCAACTAAGAGTCCAGAAACTGAAAAATGTGTGCTACTGTAGCTCGTTTTATTTTCCAAATATTATACCTCTGAAAAGGAAAGATTGAACTGAAGTTGCTATTATTCAGAATAGGGCAGCCAGTTTCAAAGACAGACCCTTATGGTTTCAGATGTGAAAGTGAGCAACCATCCCCAGGGGCAAACTACTGCATGGTTCAATCCAGATGTGAGTTCATTGGAATTGGAATGTAGCAAGCATGTGGCTGCTGCTTCACACTTCTCATGTCTTGCATCACAAAACTGATTTTCCAGTATATTATGCTGTGGCGAAATAGTTCAATATCCCTGTCATCCTCTGCAGAGAGAACATCTGGGATCAACATGTTCACATCATGTTTAAGCATTCTGTGACAGGGTAACCCCCATGATTCCTACACACTCTGAAGTCCTGTCCCAGTGGCATCCCTAGGGAAATGTCCCACCAAGCCAGACCGTAGTTTGAGGCTTGATGGCATTAATTCCCAGCCAGGAATGAGAGGTAGCTAAGGGAGGCATTACTAGATTGTCAGTAATTAAGTGCCATGGAGCCTATTTAGGATCCTCACCTAAAAAGAGAGAGAAGGGGATGTGTTGACCAAAAGCCAAGGAAGGATGCTCTGGGGAATTAGAGGAGCTACTTGTATGACTTGCACTTTTTTTGTTCTAGTGTATTTGAATTTACTGCTAGTAGAATTGTCTGGAAGGAAGTTGCAGCCAGAGATTCTTGACAAATGAGTGTCAATTTGGATTAAACCAGAACCACTGCAATAAAACCCAATCCAGAGAGAGTTCAAATGTGAGTCTTTAGTGTGAGTGAATTTTCTCTTTAGATGTTTTACCCCAGCCCTGCTACAGTTCTAGTCAAGCAGTTGTTCTTACAAATAATACACCATCTTTATGTGGAAGAATGAAATGGGAACGTGTCAGCACTAGCTCATAGCTCTTATGGCATGAGGAAAAAGGCAATTGGCCTGTGTGTGACAGGTCAGACTGGTAGCTGAAGGCTAGCAGTAGAGGGAAAAACTACAACTTTGTTCTGAGATACTACATTAATACTGATTCTGACTCCTGTGAAGGTTTGAAGTTCACTAATCTGATGGTTATAGTTGTACTAGGTATTAAAATCGTCCCATATTTTGAATTTCCTATTAGGAGTAACTTTAGAAGTTCTTTGAGATCACTTGTGAATTCAAATTCAGTACTTATCATAATAGCACTGCTGTAGCACAGCCATGCAAAGCCAAGACAAAGCTCAAATTCCAAGGTCAAAATGGCTTTCAGAAATACCATGACGGAGAAAAAAGCCTTACATACTGAATCATTGTGATTATTGTGAGTAGTTCTTAGTGTGATCTTAATAATAGTACATCTTTTTTTGATTATGCCTAAAATAATTGGTATCCAAAAATTCCTACTTGCTCTTTTGCTTCCTGCTTTATTTCTGATGGAAGGCTATTGTGACCTAACTCCCAACTACACAAATCCCCATTATAATTACACTTACCGTGAAAACATAGTTTTAAGACCTGTAACACTCCAGGATCATAAGGATTTAAGGATACAGAGAGAGTGGAATATCTAATACAAGTGGGTAATTGGGAATGCAAATGTCTCTCATTTCTAATTTTTTTTTTAAGTACGGTAAGTTTAAAAGGAAGACAGTACAATTGTAATGAAGCACTGCCTTTCCCGCTTGATCTTCAGAAAACTGACCAAATGAAAACAACAACAACAACAACAACAACAAAAAGCCAACAGTAAACTAAAAAGGAGAAATGGAGGTAAAACAAAAAGCTTCTCATGGATAAGTACAGGAAGCTTGCAGAATTTATTGTTTATATGTCTCAGAGAAGACTAACAAGTATCCAACTGAAGTGTAGTTACAACAGAAGGACTACAGTGAAGGGTCTAACTTTTCTTGTCTGACCTGGATTCAAGAGCTGAAGAACATTAAGGCTTTGACCTTGCACATAATCTCAGGGGGACTCAACTTGAGATATTGTTTTTCCTTCTTGTGGGGTCTTGGCATCTGTTGTGAAGAGGAGATATGAATTTCTCTTTTATCAAAGCCAACAGAGATGCTCTTTTTTCCCCAAACAATTATGCTAATTATTTTATTAGGTTCTAGTTTAAAGTCTTGGGACAAGTCTATACTACAAAATTAAGTCGACTTAAATTACATCGATATACAGCCGCCCCACTAATTAAATCACTTTTGCATGTCCACATTATGTTCCTTGTGTTGGCGGTGTGCATCATCACTAGCAGCGCTTGCATTAGTGCAGAGGACAGTGCACTGTGGGTAGCTAGCCCACTGTGCAACTTGCCACGATCTAGAGCACAGTGTTTTGGGAAGGGTTTGCAATGCCTCCTGGGGGCAAATGAGTTGCACAGAGATGACTGGGAACATAGTTTCAACATCCCATGATACAGTTTTCTCCATCCCATAATGGTATATGTATCCCATAATGCCTTGCATCTCTTTTCAAAAACCTCGCAAACCTGTGTCTACCGTTTCTGTGAGAATCATGGATCCTGCACAGCTCTTCATAATTGTGTTGAGCATTGCAAGCAAAATGCGCCTGATCCTGCAGTATTTGCAGAGCCGCAGGGAACAAGACGATTCCTTGGAGGCTAGCTTGCTGTGGGACATAGAAACAATTCAAGGTACTTGTTGTTATTCATGGAGGAGCTGAAGATGGTGGAGCGCCCATTCTGGGCCCAAGAAACAAGCACTGGCTGGTGGGATCACATCCTTATGTCGGTTTGGGATGATGAACAGTCGCTGCGGAACTTTTGGATGTGCAACATCACATTGCTGAAAGTGTGTGCAGAGCTCGCCTCAGCAATCCAGCGCAGCAACACCAAAACGAGAGCTGCAATGAGAGTGGAGAAGCAAGTGGCAATCACTGTGTGAAAGCTTGGAATGGAAGATTGAGTCCAATCAACCGGGAATCAATTTGGAGCTGGAAAATCCACTGTTGGGGTTACTGTCATGCAAGTGTGCAGGGCCATTAATAGCATCCTGCTACGAAGGACTGTGACTTGGGCAATGTGCAAGACATAGTGGGTCGTGTTGCAGCAATGGGGTTCCCGGACTACGGTGGGGAAATAGATGGCAAGCATACATATACCTATTTTGGCACCACACCACCTTGCCACAGAGTATATCTATGGAATTGCTGTTACTGACATTAATATGGGATGGCCGGGAAAGGCGCATGACACACCCATCTTTAAGTCACAGGCCTGTTCAGAAGCCTACAAGCAAGGACTTTCTTTCCAGACCAGAGGATTACCATTGGTGATATTGAAATGCCAATAGTCATCCTGGGAGACCTAGCCTTACTCCCCTGGCTCACGAAGCTATACACCGGCCACCTTGACACCAGCAAGGAGCGCTTCAATTACAGGCTCAGCGAGTGCAGAATGACAGTTGAATGTGCCTTTGGCCGTTGGAAAGCTGCAGCACCCATGGAGAAAAATTTGCAGGTGCTCCAGCAGCCAGAACCACAGCCAATGGGAACTGTGGAGCCAGTGCTTGTGGTGGGGTGATGTGCAGCACCTCCATGGCCTTCCCTCCCCCTATGCAGAGACATGCCGTCTGCTTCCGGGGAGCCACACAGAGCTGAGTGGGCCAGCCCGGCCAACCGTCCCCACCCAGCATCAGCAGGGGTCCCAGGCCGCGCACCACTGCCTGTCCCCCCGGCACCCGCAGCACACTCCTGAGACCCCTGCCCCCCAGAGCACCCGCGGCCCACTGGCCCAAGTTTTAGTTAGGGGTATATAGTTCAAGTCATGGACAGGTCATGGGCCGTAAAATTTTTTTTGCTGCCTGTGACCTGTCCATGACTTTTACTATAAATACCCATGACTAAAACGTAGCCTTACCTATTGTTATTATCTGTGAATAATATCAGATCCAGCCAGCATATGTTGTGAACGAATCAAAATGAATTAAGTTTCAATAAATAGACTTTTATTCCAAACCCATGCAAACAGACATATTTATAACAGAATGAATCTTTATAAATAAAGGGAAAAGAACCTTTGAAGGGGACAGAACAGTCGTTTCAATTTCACAAACACATACACCAACCGTGCCTCGCACAGGTCAGTGAATGTGCAGCTGTGATTGTCCATACAGTCCTCTGGGATGCAGTGCTTAGGTTAGTGCAGTGGCCCCGGCCTCCACATGGAATGTGGGTTGGTGGGGTGAGTAGGGGAGGTCCTGGAATACAGTTCTCTATGGACTACCGAGGGAGGTGAGCATGAGTCTGTTGAACCTGAAGGTCAACAAGAGTTTCCAACATGTTTTTTTGCTGCTTGAGAAGTGCTAGCATCCCCTGCTGCACATCTCTCTCCTTTTCCTGTGCCTTTCGCCTCTCCACTCTATCCCTGTCCATTCTGTTCACGAGGGTGATCCTCCAAGTCCTGTTCTCGGTATCCGAAGCACCAGAGGCTTGCAGTATCTCTTGGAACATGTCATCCTCTGTCCTCTTCTCCTCATCTGGCTGAGCCGCTCAATGCACAGTGGTACTCTTGTGAGTGTTTTCACAAGATAAATGGAAACTTGGTATACTGAACTCACTCCCCTTGATACACACAAGTAGCAAGCACTACATTCTCACTTCTCCTGGGGATTCGTAGAGCACGGCGGCAGTTCCAGAGGTGAGTATGGCTTGGGGGTGGGGTGGGGAGGCGAGAGGGAGGTGGGCTAAGTTGGGATAACAAGTTTGTGGGGAGTAGCTCACGGGCATGATTGTATGCAGATAGGGCAACTGAACTGAATACTGGAACCATTTTCCACAGGTGGTGGTGATTTTAGCTGATAACTCTCTTCTGAGAGTAAGAGAGGCTGAAAGGGAACAGCTCCTGCACATGTCTAGCTGCAGACCGGGTCCGTAGGCAGGGAACGGAAGTGCTTGCCATACCTAGAATAGCTTGCAGACATATAACTCAAGTCTAGTTTCATTTAACTATTTCCATATCTATATAGTCTCTAGATTATTTTTTCTCTTTTCTAGTATCAAGCATTTTATTTGTTGCTCCCTTTTATCATTATTTTTAAACATATTCTTCATTTATTTTCCCGTTCACAGCCCTCAACTTGATGGGGGATGATGCCTGCACATAAGGTAGTAATTCTGGACATAGTTCTGGACTTGCCATGCATTGAACGGTGTCTTTATTTATTCTTATACACAAACTACCATATATACTCATTCATAAGCCGATTTTTTTTAGTAAAAAAGTGAAGCATCAGAGAAGGGGGTCGGCTTATGAACGGGTATAGAGAGGGAGAAGTGGGACACAGAACCTTCCCCTCCAACTGAGGGGGCAAGGAGAGACAGCACAGCCAGCAGAGTGAGAAGGGAAGAGGCGAGGCCAGAGTCTCTCCACTTCTGGCCACACTGCTCTCCTCCCAGCCTCCGAAGCAGCTGCAGCTCTGGGGCTGGCAGGCTGCGGCTGTGCCGCCCAGCCTGCCGGAGCAGCTCTGGCCAAGCCAGAGACATCCTCCCCTGGCCTGCCCCAGATAAGGTGGGAAGGGATGGGATGGGGAGAATGTGGGGGTCCCGGGCTAGGGGTGGGGTCATGTGGGGGGTGGTCACAGGAGTTACTCCCCTGATCCCCAGATTCTCTCCCCCCCAAATTTCCTCACCAGTTGCTGTCCTGGCCCATCAGGGTAAGCTGCTGGCGGGCTGGGACACTTTGTTTGCTTAGGTTTACCTCCGTGCCTGGTAAACAAACCATCTCGGCCCACCAGCGGCTTATCCTGATCGCCCGGGAGCCAAAATTTGCTGACCCCTGAATTATAGGGTCGGCTTATGAATGAGTCATAAAAAATTTCCATCTTGGGGGTGTCGTCTTATAAACGAACTGGCTTATGATCAAATATATACGGAATGTTAAAAGAACACGAAGGTTTCAAAGCAAAGCATCAAAAATGTGGAAATGACAAAGTCGAGGTAGATTGTGCAACCTTAACGGGACTCTCTTTTGCATGTGCATTAGCAATCAGTATTTTCACATGATCATGTGCTGTTTCTGAAATAACACAATACAATATCAGAATCATATCATTTTATACTATCTTAGGTACAAAAGTGTAGAACTTCATATGTATTGTAAAAATAATTGTTATTCCTTAAATATAAAGAGAAAATATTTCATATGTTTAATATCTAAGTTTCATTTTTATATTCCACTCCATAATGGAATGTGTGTCATTTTTTCTTTAGAAAGTTAGGATACAATCTAATATGGACTTATGTACATGCATAAAACTTAACTAACAGTAGCCCCAGCAACTTCCATGACACTTCTCATATTGTGTAAAGTTAAGTGCATATGTAATGTAGTGTCATCAGAATCATACCATTTTTATTCTCGCTTGGTTGAAAGACTACATATTAAGAGAGAACCCACCATTGCCATGACTGTTTAGTTTCTGCTAGAACCTGCCAACCCTTGTCCTACTATCTATTCAGGGCTAGTGTCCCATTATTATCTATTTGTATTATGGTAGCACTTATTAGGGCCCAATTGAGATTGTACTAGGTGTCTTCTGAACGTATAACAAAAGACAGTTCCTGCCCTGAATAATTTGCAGTCTAAATAGATAAGATGGTCAAAAGAAGTATTATCTCAATTGTACAGATGGGAAACTAGATTTTTCAAAAGTGCCGAAGTGCCTAACTTTCATTGAAATCATTGAGAGTTAGTCACCTAGGCACCTGCCAGGATTGCAAAAGTTCTTATCTTTATCTTTAGGTGCCTTAAATACTTTTAAATATTTGGCCCTAAGTGACTTGACCAAAGTGACACAGGAAATCTGTGCCACAGCTGGGAACTAAATCCATCTCCTGGTTGCAAGTCTTTCCTGTCTGGGATGATTGTTCCAGCAGTGCTGGGCTTTGCCACTGTGATGGGTTGGATCATAGAAACCCTCTTGGGAGCTGCCACCTGATGTGCCAAGACTACCTCTGCTCCTGTTTTCCCTGCCAGCTCAGGACCCCAGCACCCTGTCTTGCTGAGCCAGATACTCCCGTCTGCTCCAACAAAGACCCAGGGTCTGAATTACTTACTCCAAAGCTGCAGGTTTACCTGAAAGCAGCTAACAGAAGTGTTCCTGTCTTTAACACTCAGATGCCCAACTCCCAATGGGGTCTAAACCCAAATCCGTTTTATCTTGTATAAAGGTAAACTCATAAATTGTTTGCCCTCTATAACACTGATAGAGAGATATGCACAGTTGTTTGCTCTCCCAGATATTAATACATACTCTGAGTTAATTAATAAGTAAAAAGTGATTTTATTAAATACAGAAAGTAGGATTTAAGTGGTTCCAAGTAGTAACAGACAGAACAAAGTCAGTCACCAAGCAAAATAAAATAAAATGCACAAATCTATGTCTAATCAAACTGAATACAGATAAGATCCTCACAGTTCCAGAATGCTCCCTTTTACAGACTAATCTCCTTTTAGCCTGGGTCCAGCAATCACTCACACCCCTTGCAGTCACTGCCCTTTGTTCCAGTTTCTTCCAAGTATCCTGGGGGGTGGAGATGCTCTCTCTTTAGCCAGCTGAAGATCAAATGGAGGGGTCTCCCAGGGGTTTAAATAGACTTTCTCTTGTGGGTGGAGACCCTCCTCCTCACTCCTATGCAAAGTCCAGCTCCAAGATGGAGTTTAGGAGTCAGCTGGGCAAGTCACATGTCCATGCATGACTCACAGTCTTTACAGGTAGCATACATTGTTTACATGCTACCTTGAACATTCTCAAGTAGACTTCTTATGTGGATTGGAGCATTCCAAGATCCATTGTCCTTTAAGTGTTTCTTGATTAGCTACTTAATTTCAACATTCCTTTCTCCAGGAACTGACCAAATGCTCTACTAAGGTTATTTAGAAATCAGCCAGTACACAGCCTACATTCATAACATTCATAACTTCGAATACAAAAATGATACATGCATATGTTAGGTAAAAAGCAAGTCCTACTCACCTCTCCAGCACCCGAGTTTGTGCGGAGTTGGTATGGGGCTCACAAGTCTGTCAGAGACCAGACAACAATTCGTTGATCAACGGGCTCACACCATCCTTAGCTTAAAAAAAGCTTCGGAGTAAGTGTGGCAAGTTTATTAGGGGTGAGCATCAATGTTTATACGAAGTAAACAAAGTGATTAACAGATCATAATGGTCATGCATAATCAATCAAGATTCTACAGGATAAAACAGGTTAAAATGTAAATTAGAAAAGACAAAGGGGGAGATGGCTACTTATTGGGGGGGGGTGTCATGAGTTGTTCGCAGGTCAGAGCTTTGATTAAAAGTTTCAGACAGAGACATCAAGTCTGAGTTAAGTTTCAGTTCATCAAAAGTTCAGACTCAACATTCCTCCATTTGTAGCTTTGGGATAACTATTTACCAAACGCTACACCCTATTTTAAGGAGCCAAGGGCCGCTTGGCAATTTCAGCCTGGGCCAACTCGAAGAGAGTAAGGCCTTTGGCTGAAGTAGGAAAAGAATAAACTGACCCACATGAGTTTATGAGGGAGGGGATACACTGAATACAGCAACACAGTATTATAAGGATTACTATGGCCCCAACAATACCCACCAAGAGTTTTTTAACCCACCCAAATCCAGGCAGCCAATTCCATAAGGCTCCCCACCAATCATAAGGTGGCTGGCCAGAGGAGTAGTTCTTAGCCATTTCCCTTAGATGTTTGGTACGTTGAAAAGTGTCAGGGTAGGTGTCGTTTACAAAAACACAGCATTCTTCATTTATGAGGGCGCAAGTTCCTCCTTGGGCTGCTAACATTATGTTTAAAGCCATTCGGTTTTGCAAAGCTAACTGGCGCAGCTGGGACATTTCCTCGGCCTGATTCTCAAATAGGGTCGCAGTTTCATTGGTTAAAGATTCTAGTAGTCCCTGTAGACGGATGACACCACCCCTCAAGCTAATAAGACCAGCCCACCGCTGCCACGACAAACCATCACGGATATTAATATCTCTGAAGGTTTCACGGATGTTACGAACGTGGGGAAAATGGGCGGGGGGTGAGGGAGATGCGAGAAGGCGGTGTGAGCCACGCTAAATAACATGACCCTGCCCAATCAGGGGAGAGAAAGTAATAAGCTTTGGGCCCGCACACCCAGTATGTTCCATACATTGCGTTTCGGGTATTCCATTTCTCAAAGTAGGAGGTAACCCACCACCCGTTGGACCACTGTTCCCCTGGTAACGCAGAGGGGTGGTTGTGCGAACCGCAGAGGCACAATTTGGTAGTGGTGTTTTCAAAGTGCAGTGTAGTACTGCTTGAGCAGTTGTAGAAGGCAATCGTATATCCCTTAACAATTAGTTGGACACCCTCGTGATCTGAGCAGGGTTTCTTAAAAGCTGACTCTGAAGGCTTGTGAGGGATCAACATATGGGATAAGTGGGATGCGCAAGGCTTGAAGCCAAGATTTTTACTAAAGGCGGTGCCATTAAAATACATGTTGCATTTACTTGTTCCCACAAAAGTTGACCCCTTTTCTTTAACAAAACACAGTGATCCTGTCTGATTGGTTACCCTGAGATATCTGTTAATTGGCACTCCTGTTTTGTCCCATGTAAGATTGTGTTGGTCTGGATCTTTTACTCTAGCCGGTGGCATCCAAGTCATATTAGCAGTGGTCAGGGGAATGGGTGTGAAGGGGAGTCCCTGTTCTGCATTTACTGGAAATGGAGTACATACCCAGCAATTACTTCTATTTCCTAAAATACGAGTTTTAACCTCGTGGGAATATCTAATAAAAGCATTATCTTCATAAGCAGAAAATAAACTAAAAAGGCATGATAAAAAACATACAGTTGTCAGAATAAAAGGTCCTCTCATTTTTTCCGAGTCAATTTAAGTCTGATGTCTGAAAGAGGTAAGCTGGTCCACTGGTCAGAGGCAGTGTCCTCAGTGGTGGCAAGAGCTGCTGGTCCGTCACTGTGGTCCACTACGGCTGGCTTGACGTGGGAGTGGTGGATCCAGGATTTGCGTCCTTCCAGGAACACTGCAGTCTGGGTTGTTAAAAGAACCTGGTGGGGTCCAGTAAACCTCGGCTGGAGGGCGTCGCCACGAACGAACTTTTTGGCCCAGACGAAGTCCCCTGGTTGGAACGGGTGGATCTGTTCTTCTAGTGGCACGGTCTGGGAAAACTGCGAGGCTTTCCAAAGGGTACGGAGGCGAGCCTGTAGGGAGAAACTGGCACGCGGTCATATGATCCCCTCCCAATAGTGAAACATCAGCACGTGGTAGCGCCCCGCCTTTGAAAGGGGGGTGTCCATAGAGCAGTTCAAAGGGGGATAATCCCAATACACGGGTTGGGCGAGTACGAAGGTGAAACAGGACCAAGGGAAGTACCTGAGGCCACTTTAACCCTGTTTCCTGACAGTATTTAGCCAATGTAAGCTTAAGCTCCCTATTCATACGCTCAACTTTCCCGCTAGACTGGGGTGGTAGGGTGTATGAAAGGAGTGTGAAATGCCCAGTCCTTGTTCTAAATGGCCAAGGACATTACCAGTAAAGTGGGGTCCGCGATCTGAATCAAGTATGAGAGGGATGCCAAAACGGGGTACAATGTCTCTAAGGAGGATCTTCGCCACTGTGGCAGCAGTACAATTAGCAGTAGGAAAAGCTTCGACCCATGAAGTCAGAGGGCAAACCAAAACAAGGAGGTGCTTTTTCCCAAAAGCCTTTGGCATATCTGCAAAGTCAATTTGAAGATGTTGAAATGGGGCAGCAGGCGGAGGTCTTCCACCCTTAATTTTGTTAAGAGGCAGAGCAGGTCCATTACGCTGACATGTGCTGCATGCTTTCACTATTGACAGGCAGTAGGGTTGAATGCCTGGAGCATACCAAAAGCGAGCGATGGTGTCCACAAGGGCGTGCGTGCCGTAGTGACCCCCCTTATCATGGTGCCAGCGAACTGCCACGGGGTATGTGGAGCGAGGGAGGCAGGCTCGGCCATCCGGCATAAGCCAGGTCCCTTTGACCAGAGTGGCTCCGAGGCTCTCCCACGACTGTAGTTCAGCAGCGGGTACCGGTACGGGGTGCGGTGGAGTAAAGGAGGAGGTTACAATAGCCAACGTGGGCATGGCTAAGGGTAAGACGGCAGCCGCCTTGGCGGAGGCGTCAGCCAGGGCATTCCCACGGGTGACGGGGCTATCATCTTTAGTATGGGCCCGGCAGTGAACTACAGCCAGGACCGAGGGTTCTTGGAGGGCATCCAAAAGCTTGTGGATGAGGGGGAGGTGCTGAATGGGTTTACCGGCAGCTGTCTGGAAACCTCGAAACTTCCAGAGGTGGATGTGACAATGCACAACTCCAAAAGCATACTTGCTATCAGTAAAAATGGTAACGGTCTTACCAGCGGCCAACTGGCAAGCTCGGGCCAGGGCATAGAGTTCGGCGGCTTGGGTTCCCCAGTTGCCTGGCAGTGAGGCGGCCTCTTGAATGTCCCATTCAGAGGTGACTGCATAACCGGTGAAACGCTTGCCATCAACATAGAAGGAGCTTCCATCCGAGAAGAGGATGCAATCAGGGTTGTCCAGTGGCACGTCAAACAGGTTGTTCCTTATCTGTAAGATGCTATGAACCACTTCCACACAGTCGTGCTGATCCTGGAGGACTGGCAGGTCAGGAAGCAAGGTAGCTGGATTAAGGGGCCCACACCTTTCAAAAATTAGGTTAGTGTCTTCTAGGAGTTCGGCCTCTAGCTGCTGCTGACGATGGGCCAAAAAGACTTGGGTTGTGCCCCTACGCAGAAGGGCTGACAAGGCATGAGAGGTCCAAACCGTGGTAAAATGACCCAGGGTCAGGCTCTTTGCCTTTGTGATCAGCAGGGCAGCTGCTGCCAGAGTCCGGGTGCAAGATGGGGTTCCCTGAGTGACAGGGTCGATCTGCTGAGAGTAAAAAGCAAGCGGGAAATGGTGGGGCCCGCTCAGCTGGGTAAGGACGCCACTAGCAATTCCGCCCCTCTCGTGGACAAAAAGGTGAAAGGGTTTGCTGTAATTGGGGGGGCGGAGAGACATGGAGGAGGCCACACTGTCCTTGAGTAACTGAAAGGCTTGGATCGTGTCTGGGGACCACTGCAAAGGGTCAGGAGCAAGGTTAGCAGTGAGTCGGTGGAGCGGTTTCCTCAACTCCCCGCAGGACGGCAACCAGGGGCGACAGAAGCCAATTAATCCTAAGAAACCTCGAAGTTGTTTCTTGGTGTTTGGCAGAGGGCAGTTTTGGATAGTCTTTATGCGGACTGGGTCCATTTGTCTCCCCTCTGGGGTTAACAGGAAGCCCAGATATCGGACCTTCTGTGAGACCCACTGAATCTTGTTAGGGTCTACCTTGTGGCCTCTGGTGTGTAGGTATAATAAAAGTGCCTTACCATCGATGCGGAGGGCGGCTTCTTTGCGGTTACCTAGTAGGATGTCATCTACGTATAGGACTAACGTGGATCCCTGCGGACTGGTGAAGCCTTCCAAGTCGTGGCGGAGGCATTGGCTGAAAATCGTGGGGCTGTCTCTGTAGCCTTGAGGAAGTCGTTGCCAGACATAACTTTGTCCCTCCCAGGTGAAACCAAAGAGATATTGAGAGTCTGGGTGCACAGGAATGCTGAAAAAGGCTGATTTTAAGTCAATAACAGTGAACCACTCAGCATCCCAGGGGATTTGGCTGATGATAGTAGCTGGATCAGGAACTACTGCATGAAGAGGGACCACATACTGATTAATAACCCGTAGATCCTGTACAAAGCGCCAACGAATAGGGTCTCCGTCCTTTTTAGGAGGCTTTTTGACAGGCAGTATAGGGGTATTACAG
Source organism: Mauremys mutica (assembly GCF_020497125.1). NCBI lineage: Eukaryota > Metazoa > Chordata > Testudines > Geoemydidae > Mauremys > Mauremys mutica. Next base: position 231,253,445 of record NC_059072.1, read on the forward strand.
GGAGTGCGCTGAGGGCGGACTAGCTTTTGTGCAATGAATCCCTCGACAATGGGGCGGATGCCCTCCCGGGCTTCCAGCGACAGGGGGTATTGGGGGACTGACGGGGGGGCTAAGGAGGGCTTCACTTGAATCCTTACTGGCTCTGCCGAAAGGAGCAGGCCAACATCAGTGTCAGAAATTCCCCAGAGGGTTGAAGGCAAGTCAGTGAGGTCAGGGGAGAGAGAGGGGGGGTTTCCCAATTACCCTGAGTTGGGGCCGAATCTCCTAACACTGTCATCAATAATCCTACCCCTTCAGGAGTGCAGGTTAAAGTAGCCTCAAGCTTACAGAGTAAATCCCGGCCCATCAAAGGGATCGGACAAGCTGGGGAAAAAAGAAAACGGTGAGAAAAACATTTATCAGCATAAATAACATTTAGAGGCAAAGTGAGTCCCAGAGACTGTGGGTTGCCTTCCACCCCAGTTGCAGTTTTAACCTCAGAGGATAGCCAGGGAGAGGGGGCATGATTTAAAAGAGAGAAAGTAGCTCCAGTATCAATGAGGAAAGAGACAGGCAGTCCTTGGACTGAAAGGGTTAGACGAGGCTCTTTGCTGGGAGGGGAGAAAGTGAGGAAGGAGCCGGCTAAAGACATTAAGGAAATAAGACCATCACATTGTTTGCCTTCGCCCCCGGGGTACCGTCATTGAGAAGGCTGAGTTTGCTGCAGCTGCTGCTGTTGCCCGTAGTTGATCCAGGCCTGAGGAACGGGCTGGGCTGGTGGTGCAGGGGTGTATTCGTCCCTGGTGTAAGTATCTGCGGATGCGACCGGACCCTCTGGGCGTCCCCAGGGGCATTCACGTTTAAAGTGACCGGGCTGTCCGCACTGAAAACAATTTCCTGGTGGCTGGGGTTGCCAGGACCCTCTTCCCCGAGCACCCTGAAATCCCCTGCCACGGCCACGGCTTCTGCCTTGAATACCACCGCGAAAAGCTAAAGCCATCAACTTATATTCTTCCTTTTTCTCTTTCTTTTTACTGCTTTCCCTTTCTTTCTCCCATGCAAAATCAGCTACGTCCAACACTGAAGTGACTGACTCACCTCCCCAACCAGGGCGAAACTTTAAGAAATAATCCCTTACAGGGGGTACTGATTGATTCACAAAAAATGAAATAAGAGTAGGGTGGTCTGCTTCTCTCTCAGGATCCATCTGAGTGAACATTCGGGCCCCCTCCAATAGCCTCGACCAGAACTTTCTGGGTGGCTCATCAGATTCCTGCCGAATCTGCATGAACTTAGCCTGATTAGGCGAGCGGCGAGCCATTTCTTTGAGTCTCTCTAACAATCGCTCTCGATCTATCCGCAGCTGAGTCAGCCTTTGCTGACTCCAGTCTAGGGGATTCCAGCCAGCGGCTTGATCCCGCCTATCCATCCAAGTGGTATTAACCGCATTGCTATCCCCCCATGTCCTTTCTGCCATCCACAATCTACTACGTTCCTCTCCGGTCAAAACTCTACTTAACAACTGATCTACATCCGTATAAGTAGGATTATGACTTGAAAACAATCTTTCTAAAAGTTCAGTGATCTTTCGGGGATTTTCCCCAAAGGACCCTGACAACCGTCCCCACTCTTTCAAGTCCCATTCTAGCCATCCTTTATATTCCACAACATTAGTATGTTGTAACTGGCCATTATTGTTCACAAAAGGTTGGTCGTGCACCTGTAAAGGCATTTCTCTACTCACAAAAAGTTTGGCAGAGGCAGCCTCTGGGCTATCCTCAGGGGAGGGGTATGCATCCTGCTGCATCTGCTTGATCTTTTGCCTAGTAATTACTCCTCCCGAGGTGTGCCCCTCCATTTCCTCCTTATCACTCTGCAGAGATTCCAATTTGGAGTCCTGCAGATTCCCCTCTGCGCTCTGGAGAGAGTCCCCTTGCGGAGGAATAGGGGCAGGTGCAGTGGGGACCAACTGACGAGTTAAAACACGCCGTGGTTTACACCCTTCATCGAAATAACATGGAGGGGGTTCACTCTCGGAAGAATACCTGACTGCCATAATTTTTAAAGATTTCCACAGCTCTGCTGCTGTGTCCCAACAAAACCAGTAACATATGGTCTTTTTCGATCTGGCTCCTTACTCCTCTTAAGGCAGCCTGTTCGAAAGAGCCATACGAAGGCCACCTCATCTCCGGGTCGGCCAATACCGCGGTATACCCAGTCCAATTCCTTACACACAGTGTGTACAACTTCCTCCTAGACATTCCTGTCTGTACTGGGAGTTTCCCTTCATTCCATAACTTATTTACAATCCCCAGCGGACTCTCAAGAGGCACGCTAGTCCCTTGACCCATGGTGTCTAACAGGAGCCCTCCAACTGGCGTTTATCCTGCTGTCCAGTACACGACCCCTCAATATTGAATTGGCTGGGAGAAATCTCCCGTGGCGCCTGCCAATTCGTATATGAGTGGTCTGGCCACTGGACAGAGGCACCGCACCAGAAGAAAATCCCGGACAAGCCCCCAAATTGTTAGGTAAAAAGCAAGTCCTACTCACCTCTCCAGCACCCGAGTTTGTGCGGAGTTGGTATGGGGCTCACAAGTCTGTCAGAGACCAGACAACAATTCGTTGATCAACGGGCTCACACCATCCTTAGCTTGAAAAAAGCTTCGGAGTAAGTGTGGCAAGTTTATTAGGGGTGAGCATCAATGTTTATACACAGAAGTAAACAAAGTGATTAACAGATCATAATGGTCATGCATAATCAATCAAGATTCTACAGGATAAAACAGGTTAAAATGTAAATTAGAAAAGACAAAGGGGGAGATGGCTACTTATTGGGAGGGGGGGGTGTCATGAGTTGTTCGCAGGTCAGAGCTTTGATTAAAAGTTTCAGACAGAGACATCAAGTCTGAGTTAAGTTTCAGTTCATCAAAAGTTCAGACTCAACACATACAAATAGGATTAATACATTCAGTAGATCATAACCTTTGAGATATGCTACATGGCATATATAGCATAAAATACATTCTAAGCATATTTCCATAAAGCCTTATGGGAGGTACTGTCACAGCCACCTTGCTGTTCAAAGTTTAGCACAGTACCTTGGGGAGTTTCCTAGCTCTGTTCAGCCAAGAGACCTTATGCAGAACTGGAATTCTGCATTCAGGTCTGTGTAGGCAGTCACTTGTCCCTATACTTGAACTCTGGTGAGCTTCACTAAGGACATGTGGGTCTGATTGCAAGATCACCTTGTCGATTCACTCATTCACTCACACGAGCCTTGTCTACACCTAAAACTTAGGTCAAGCTAGCTACATTACTCAGGGGTGTGGAAAAATTTGCATCCCTGAGAGACAAAGTTAAGCTGATCTATGCCCTGGTATAGACACTGCTGGGTTGACGGAAGAATTCTTCCATTGACCTACCTATGCCCTCTCAATGAGTGGATTAACTACAGTGACAGAAAAAAACCCTTTAGCAAGTGCCTGCAATATGGCATTACAGTGTCACAGCTGCAGCATCGTAGCTATACTGCTGAAGCATCTGTAGCATAGACAAACCCACCCTTTCTCGGTTGTTTTGTTTGGCCGAGCAAAGCAAGGCCATACAGTCAGGTTGATGGCATTTCTGTTTGTCTGTGATATTAAGATTCCTTAAAGTGATCATGTTGTTCCGCTCTGAATTTAACTATATTTGGATATTAAAAATCAACCCTAGACATTGCTGTTCATACTCTATAGCCAGACTTCAAGCGTGAGCATTCAGTCCTTCTCCTTCCCTGTTGTTAGTTTGCTTCCTAGGAACAGGTTTATGCTGCCAGTTATGCTCATTAGCATTCCTCTCATGGAACTGATGCCATTGAGTTATGCTGACTGCTGCATAGCCGGCAACCCAAGCTTTAGTTGGTTTTCCCCTTTCTCAATCCTGGCAGCAGCCGCATGGGCATCCAGCTGTATAGAACAGGAATGTAAACCTTGCTTTGGCAATGTTCGCATAAAGTTCAGCCACATTCCTAGTAAAGGAACAGAACAGGATATAAATCTACATGGCAGGCTGGTTATTGTTTTGTTTGGAATGTGGCTTTTAAAAACGACTTTGTGAAATTATTTTCATATGGATAAAAAGATGGTCATTGTAGTATCTGGGTGACAGTAAGATTTTTTAAAAAAGCTATTAAGATTCCTCCAAAGAGAGGAACAAATCTCCTGGCTACCTCTTCCTTCATATAAGATATAAGATGCTACTTAAAAAGAAACACAACTGGAACCCACTGTTTCTTAGGAGGCAATTTGCTGGGAAAGAGGAGTCTTGGTGTTTCATATTTTGTTCTTTGTTCGGTGGCAGCCATATCCAAATTTCTCTGTTCAGAAATTGATTTTTATTTTAAAGGATTAGAGTTCTTTTTTTTTTCATATTTTTTTAAAGTTGACTCCTAATCCTGAAGTATCTTTGATTCAAAATCTGGGGCATTCAAATATGTGTTCTAAGGGAGGTTTCCATAACTGTGCAAACAGGAAATGCAATAGAGTAGTCTTCATGGACGAATAACTGTAAAGGTCTGAGATTCTCACATATCTGGCACTCTGCACAGCAACTTAGGTATTTCTTGGAGAACACATTATTTTTGTTTAGTGTTAGGCTTGTGCCAATTAATATCATGCTCTGTTTACTACTCCAAGCACTACCACATTCTCTCTCTTTACAAAAATAACTTTTTTTTGTCTTGTGTTTCCAAAATATCCACTTCTACCATCACCATCTCTGAGTTAAAAAAATTAACTTGACTGGGTCCATTTAAAAAAAAAAGAGGGGAAAAAAGCAGCAGCAGATTGGATGCAGAAATGAGTGCCAAATGCTTTATTTATCATTTTTATAGGAATAGCTTCAGAAGAGAGGAGGAAATAGAAGGTGGTAGGTAGGGAGTTGGTTTCACAGAAGGATTTTTCCCTTGAAGAATAACTCTTCCACCAGAAACCATTCTGTCTAACTCAGCTGCTCAGACATGCATTTCAATCATTCTTGACAAATCGGTTTATTTCTGATAAGCAGCTGTTTATGGACTCTAACAAGTTTTAACAGTAGTTAATGTATGGGTACAGGCATCAGTGGTGTGACTTGCAGATGTTAATGTGCTTAGTTGGCTCCACATTAGAATGCAAAACATGACCTAAGGTATGTCGCCTTCTGGCCTTCAAACATGCTTAGTACGAGGTCATTTGGATTTGTCAGCTTTGTTTCCCTCCCAATGTAACATTTTATTCATCATGACCTAGTTTAGAGGAAACAGTTGAAAATGTGTAGACTGTAGCACCTTTTACAGTAAAATATTTAAACCCACAAAGGATGACTTTGCGTAAATTATAGCTTGTTCTCTTACGGACAGTTCATTAGAGCCAAAGCTGACCTAACAAGCCATAATGATTTATAAACCATAATTCTATGAGGTGAGCATTCTTCCTGTTCCTCAAACAAAATAGCCTGTTGAACATAGGCCATGTCTACACTACAAGGAGTGCTTGTATCAGTGCAGAGAGCAGTGCACCATAGACAGGTATCCCACTGTGCAACTCACCACCATCCAGGACGGTGTTTTGGGAAGTTTTTGCACTGTCTCGTGGGATTGAATTGAGTTGTGCAGCGGAGACTGGACACATGGGGTCAATTTCCCATAATACAGTGTTCTCCATCCCATAATTTCATCTGCATCCTGTAATATTTCATGCCTTCTTTTCAAAAATCCTCACAAACTCACATCTCTCCTCAGTGTCCACCATCTCTGACACCATCTCTGACAGTGTCCAAAGCCTGCACAGCTTTGCACTATTGTCATGAATGTTGCAGGCACATGGCGCATGATCCTGCAGTATTTGCAAGCTGCAAGGTGAGCCCTGGGGAACATGATGATTCCTTGGAGACTAGATTGCTGTGGGACATAGAAAGAAACAATTCAAGGTTGTTGGTGGCATTCACAGAGCAGCTGGAGATGGTGGAGGGCTGATTCTGGGCTCAAGAAACAAGCACTGACTAGAGAGATTGCATTGTCATGCAGGTTTGGGATGATGAGCAGGGGCTGCAGAACTTTTGAATGAGCAAGGCCATACTGCTGGATCTGTGTGCCGAATTGGCCCAAGCCCTATGGTTCAGGGACACCAAAATCAGAGCCTTACTGACTATTCAGAAGCGAGTGGTGATTGCAGTGTAGAAACTTGCAACACCAGATTGTTACTGGTCAGTCACGTATCAATTTGGAGTCAGGAAATCCACTGCAAGGGCCATTGTATAGCAGGTGTGCATAGCCACTAATTGCCTCTTCCTATGCAAGACTGTGACTCTGTACAATGTTCCCATTATGTACTGTAGCATCTCCCTCTCCTTTTCCTGCTGGGACTCCTGGGCCTTTCTTCTCGCCACTCTTTCCTTCTCCATTCTGTCTGCAAGGGTGATCCTCCAGTTCTCTGATGCAGATCCTCTCGTTCTCTGATGCAGCACAGGCTTGCAGGATCTCCTGGAACGTGTCATCCCAGATCCTCTTCTTTCTCCTCATCTGGCTCAGGTGTTCCGTGGGTGTGGAGAGGGATACCTGGTAGAAACCCTGGTAGAGCATAGAAGGGGGTTTGAGCAGCTGATGGAGCAATGGCAAGCAGTGACTGAAGGGGAAGCAGGGGCTAAGGCCAGTGATGGGGGACTGCCAGACGAGGAATATGGGCGGTGGAAGCATGTGACCGTGAGAAGCAGGCAGGGGGAAAGGAGAGCCAGTGAAGGAGAAATAGAGCTAAGGAACAGGTTTGAAGGTTTGGAGAATGAGGAAGGGGTACAGCAGGTGGTAGCTGACGGTGGGAGGGCAAGGAAAAAGAGAAGAGCGGCTAGTCCGATAGAAAGAGGGGAGGAGTCCATGGAGGCAGCACCAAGTTTGGGCCCAGGGAGGATACAGGATGGCTTAAGGGGAACCACAAGGGATGATAGGAATGGAAGGAGCTTGCAACCAGGGGGGACGGAGGATAGGTTAGAGGACCGCACTGTCCCCAGGCAAAGGCAGGTCTATCTGATTGGGGATTCCATACTGAGAAGGTTGGACAGGCCTGTGACCAGGGCCGATCCAGAGAACAGAAGGGTGTGCTGTCTACCGGGCGCTAAAATACGGGATGTGGACCTGCAGTTGAAAAGGATCCTAAGAGGAGCAGGTAAGAACCCTTTGATCATCCTTCATGTAGGAACGAATGACACGGCTAGATTCTCACTAGAGAGAATCAAGGGAGACTATGCCAGGTTGGGTAAGACGCTCAAGGAAATTGAGGCTCAGGTGATCTTCAGTGGGATTCTACCTGTCCCTAGGGAAGGGCGCCAAAGGGGTGACAGGATTGTGGCGATAAATAGTTGGCTGAGGGAGTGGTGTTACAAGGAGGGCTTTGGGATGTATGGGCACTGGGAGGCTTTTGGGGACAGAGAACTGTTCTCATGGGATGGGCTCCACCTAAGTAGGGAAGGAAGTAGAATTCTAGGAGGGAGGCTGGCTCATCTGATTAAAAGAGCTTTAAACTAGACATTGGGGGGAGACGGTTGGGAGAGGTCCAGGTACTCTCCACGCCAAATTTATACGTTGAGAGTGAGAACAACAGTATAACAACAGATATAGCCAGAGGGGGACGGTTAGGTATAAGGAAGAGGGGGGGACGGATACTAGACCGACAGGTCATACTGGTAGTACTGTGTCCCTACCAAGTTGGGTGAAAAGGGTGAGAGGAGCCAAACAGCAAAAATTAGGATGTTTGTTCACCAATGCGAGAAGCTTAGGTAACAAAATGGAGGAACTAGAGCTCCTGGTCCGAGAATTGAAACCAGATATCGTAGGAATAACCGAAACATGGTGGAACGGTAGCCATGACTGGAGTACAGGTATGGAAGGGTATGTGCTGTTTAGGAAAGACCGATACAAAGGTAAAGGTGGGGGAGTAGCATTGTATGTCAATAATGAGGTGAAAAGTAACGAAATAACTAGCAATGCAATGGATAATACGGAGTCTGTTTGGGCAATGGTCACATTGGGGAAGAAAACTACTAGAGCGTCCCCTGGGATAGTGATTGGGGTGTGCTATAGCCCGCCGGGATCTAGCCTGGATATGGATAGAGAGCTCTCTAATGTTTTTAAGGAGGTAAATACTAATAGGAACTGTATGATCATGGGAGATTTTAACTTCCCGGATATAGATTGGGAAACAAATGCTAGTAATAATAATAGGGCTCAGCTTTTCCTAGACGTGATAGCTGATGAATTCCTTCATCAAGTAGTTGCTGAACCGACGAGGGGGGATGCCATTTTAGATCTGATTTTGGTAAGTAACGAGGACCTTGTTGAGGAAATAGTTGTAGGGGACAAACTTGGCTCGAGTGACCATGAGCTAATTCGTTTCAAAATAAATGGAAGGATAAACAAAATTGCATCTGAGACTAAGGTTTACGATTTCAAAAGGGCTAACTTTACTAAATTGAGGCAACTATGTAGGGAAGTGGATTGGACTAACATATTTAGGGATCTAAAGGCGGAAGACGCCTGGGGTTATTTCAGGTTGAAGTTGCAGGAGCTGTCAGAGGCATGTATCCTGAGAAAGGGAAAACGGTTAGTAGGTAGCAGTTTTAGACCGAGCTGGATGAGCAAGCGTCTTAGAGGAGTGATTAAGAAAAAACAGAAAGCGTACAAGGAGTGGAAAATGGGAGGGATCAGCAAAGAAACCTACCTTATTGAGGTCAGAGGGTGTAGGGAAGCAGTGAGAAAGGCAAAGAGCCGGGTGGAGATGGACCTAGCGAAGGGGATTAAAACCAATAGCAAAAGGTTTTTTAGCCATATAAATAGGAAGAAAACCAAGAAGGAAGAAGTGGGACCGCTTAAAACTTTAAACAGAGTGGAGATTAGGGATAATCTTGGCATGGCACAATATCTGAACGAATATTTTGCCTCGGTCTTTAATGAGGCTAATGAAGGGCTAAGGAATAGTGATAGAGGGACTGATGGGAATGAAGATATGGGGGTAGACATTACGGTATCTGAGGTGGAAGCCAAACTTGAACAGCTTAACGGAAGTAAATCGGGGGGGCCCGGATAATCTTCATCCTAGAATATTAAGGGAATTGGCGAGTGAAATTGCAAGCCCGTTAGCGATGATTTTTAATAAATCTCTAAACTCGGGGGTTGTACCGTTTGACTGGAGATTAGCTAATATAGTTCCTATATTCAAGAAGGGGAAAAAAGTGACCCGGGTAACTACAGGCCTGTTAGTTTAACATCTGTAGTATGCAAAGTCATGGAAAAAATTTTAAAGGAGAGAGTGGTTACGGACCTTGAGGCCGATGGCAACTAGGACAAATTACAGCATGGTTTTACGAAAGGTAGATCGTGCCAAACCAACCTGATCTCCTTCTTTGAGAAAGTAACAGATTTTTTAGACAAGGGAAATGCGGTGGATCTAATATATCTTGATTTCAGTAAGGCGTTTGATACGGTACCGCATGAGGAATTACTGGTTAAATTGGAAAAGATGGGGATCGAAATGAAAATCCAGAGGTGGATAAGGAACTGGTTAAAGGGGAGACTGCAGAGGGTCGTATTGAAGGGTGATCTGTCGGGTTGGAGGGGGGTTACCAGTGGAGTTCCTCAAGGTTCGGTATTGGGTCCGATTTTATTCAATCTATTTATTGCTGACCTCGGAACCAAAAGTAGGAGTGGGCTGATAAAGTTTGCGGATGACACAAAGTTGGGAGGTATTGCCAATTCGGAAAAGGATTGGGATATCCTCCAGGGAGATTTGGATGACCTTGTAAACTGGAGTATTAGTAACAGGATGAAATACAATAGTGAAAAGTGTAAGGTTATGCATTTAGGGATGACTAACAAGAATTTTAGTTATAAACTGGGGACGCACCAGTTGGAAGTAACGGAGGAGGAGAAGGACCTAGGAGTCCTGGTTGATCGTAGGATGACTATGAGTAGGCAATGTGATGTGGCCGCTAAAAAAGCTAATGCGGTCTTGGGATGCATTAGGCGAGGTATTTCTAGTAGAGATAAAGAGGTGCTGGTCCCGTTATATAAGGCATTGGTGAGACCTCATTTGGAGTATTGTGTGCAGTTTTGGTCTCCCATGTTTAAGAAGGATGAATTCAAACTGGAACGGGTACAAAGAAGGGCCACTAGAATGATCCGAGGAATAGAAAGCCTGTCGTATGAAAGGAGACTTGAGGAGCTCGGTTTGTTTTCCTTAACCAAAAGAAGGATAAGAGGAGATATGATTGCACTCTTTAAATATATCAGAGGGATAAATACCAGGGAAGGAGAGGAATTATTTCAGCTCAGTGCTAATGTGGACACGAGGACAAACGGATATAAATTGTCAGTCAGGAAATTTAGGCTTGAAATTAGACGAAGGTTTCTAACCATCAGAGGAGTGCAATTCTGGAACAGCCTACCGAGGGAAACAGTGGGGGCGAAGGACCTCCATGACTTTAAGATTAAGCTAGATAAGTTTATGGAGGGGATGGTATGATAGGATAACGGGTTTAGTCAATAGGTCAATAACATGCCACAATGGTAATTAGTACAAAGGGTCAATGATAGGATATTGTTAGCCTTTTTCCAGAGGGTCTGGCTGGAGAGTCTTGCCCGCATGCTCGGGGTTCAGCTGATCGCCATATTTGGGGTCGGGAAGGAATTTTCCTCCAGGGTAGATTGGCAGTGGCCCTGGAGGTTTTTCGCCTTCCTCCGAAGCATGGGGCAGGGGTCGCTTGCTGGTGGATTATCTGCTACTAGAAGTCTTTAAATCATGATTTGGAGCATTCAACAGCAGAGTCAAGGGAGAGAATTATTTCAGGAGTGGGTGGATCGGCTTATGTGGCCTGCATCTTGCAGGAGGTCAGACTAGATGATCATAATGGTCCCTTCTGATCTTGAATTCTATGATTCTATGATTCTATGATACCCTGAAGGCCACAATGGCAGCAGCTGCAGATACAACACATGGAAGTACCATTGTCAGTGTATTCATAATGGAAGTCAAAACTTAGGATACTGAACTCACTCTCCTTGATCTCCAAAAGTTGTAAGCACTATATTCTCACTTCTCCTTGGGATTGATACAGCATGGAGCCAGTCACAGCAACATCCCCAGTGAGAGTATGGCCCTTAGGGGTGGTGAATTGGGAAAATGAGGCATAAATATGGCTGTATAGGGCAATGGAACTCAATACTGTCACTGTTTTCCACAGGCAGTGATGATTTTAGTTGATATTTCACTCCTGCGGATAACAGAGGCAGAGCGAGCACTGCTACTGCTGGCATCCCGAGACTGCCTGGGTCCGGATGCTTCTAGCCTGTGTACTGCAATGGTACCAGCTGAAGTAATCGCTTGAGTGGCATGGGAAAGTGTCCAACCGTGGTGGAAGAAATAAGGCAGCCTTCCCCAGAAACCTTCGGCAGACGATTGCAGAGAACCTCCATGAAAATTTCTCTATGGAGATCTCTATGGAGGATTCACAGGACATCCCGGTGCACATAAACAAACTGCTCCATGTGGCCTCCTCTGCCTAACTTTAGATGGGAATTAAAAGCAGATAGCGACTCTGCCTCTCTTGGTGGTTTCACTACCTCTTTAGTACAAGTAAAAAGGAGTAAATCAACAGATGTGTCCGGCTACTTTGGTTCCATCTCTGTAATTTAAAGGAAACTGCATACTTTCTACCCCTGGATCTGTCCTGGCTTGCTGCACAGCTGGATTCTCCGATTGCCTGTCCCCCATACTCCTCTTCCTCATCCACGTCTTCCGCCTTGCTGTTCCTGGCAAGGGGTCAGTGACTCAGGCTCCTCAGAAGTATCCACAGTGCTCTTGCGGGTGGTGGCGGTGGGTCTCCACCGAGGACGGCTTGCAGCGCTTTGTAAATGCAGCAGGTCTGTGGCTCTGCACCAGATAGATTGTTGGCCTCTCTGGCCTTCTGCTATGCCTGCCACAGCTCCTTGGCTTTCATGTGGCACCGATGCTGATTCCTTCTAAAGCACTTCTCATGCATCCCTTGCTCATAGAGGTCCATATTCTATGACTGGATCAGAGCAGTGCCTGCACAGCCTCTTCTCCCTACAGGCCCAGGAGATCCAGTACCTCCTGTCTGCTCCTGTCAGGACCACATCTGCATGGCATGGTCAGCTGGGCAGTTACATGCAACAAGGGAGAGCTGCTGGGTGTACTCGCCAAGCCAGGTAACCTGGAAAAGGAATTTAAAAAATTTAAATGGCTTTAAAGGGGAGAGTAGGCTTCCTGTCCACCTGACTCCTGGGCAGTGGAGTTCACACCAGTGACCAGAGCAGTCAGTGTGGGGCATTGTGGGACAGCTTCTGGAGGCCAGTAACAGTCAATGTAAGTAATGCCATGTGTACACTGTCACTGCATCGCCCTAACCACATTAACCCTGACTCTATCCTGTTTGGGGAGGTGATGTTGTTAAATCAGTGTAGCAGGGCTCTTACATCAGCGGGAGCGAAAATTTAATGTAGATACATTCACAACGAGGTCGACGTAAGCTGCCTTGCATCAACCTAACTGTGTAGTGTAGACCAGGCCATAGATAACACAGCTCGAACAGCTGCTGCTCCTATTTGTGTAACATTTTATCAAATGTTAGACATCTAAAGCAGATTCGGGTTCTGTACCTTGGGCTAACGGTATCATCATCTGTGGATTGTCGCCACAAGTGACACCTGGTATAGCAATGTGTTCCATACTTGCAAAATTCTCTTGGCTTCTGTGTGTGAAATTTTATATGACTCTGACCCTACAAAGACTGATTCACTTCCCTCACCTTATTATCTCAGTAATCCCATTTAAGTCAATGGGATGGTCTGCAGGGGGAAAAGTTAAGTATGTGCATAAGTTTGCAGAATCAGGGTGTATGTCCAACAAGAAATCTTGTTGGAACTTCACTGCTTATACCATTGCCTTCTTGCCCAGATACGTTTGTGTGTGCACTTCTCAGAGTTTGGGACTTCCTAGCAGTGATGTAATATATATTAATAAAGTATCTCTTGGCCAGGTTAGTGGCAAGCATCTAGAGATTTAATTGGTTCTGAAGTTCAGGATCATCAACCATGACTTTATTGTGCACCAGCTCCAGATGTACCTTGTTTTAATGATGATGCTAATATGTGTGTAGAGGTTTGCTCACAATTCTATCTGTACAAAGAGGGCCAGATTTTGGGGTGTGGCTAGACTGTTCAGAGCAGGGTGTGTGTATGTGCACGTGTGTGCAAAAGTGGCTTAGAATTCCCTTTGCACTGTCTTGATCTTGCTGCTGCTGAGTAGAGGGCTGATCCTCTTTTCTCGTTGACTCCTAAACTTGGCTGCAAAAACTGCAGAGTGAAAATGCAGCTAAGGACAGTAGGACCCCTTTCCCCTCCTGCACTAGGAAAAGAGTGTGGTATATGTGCCACTACATTAACTCTACACTACCCTATGTTTTCCTGTACTTTGTGCATCAGTTAAATTGTGTTTAGGGCTAGATTACATTTGTGGTTTGTGCAAAGTGGCTGCATCACACTTGAGAATCTGGCTCATAGACTTTATGGTCCTCAGATACCATAGTGATGGAGTAGAATAATTAGACATATTTATGCACCAAAGAGCACATGAACTGCACACCCTCTACAGTTGCAAATTATTATGACTGCAGTTTATTTCATTATGTGGTTGCTCAATTGCTTTGTCACTATCTGAGTTTGGGGTTTTTTACTTGAAATTTCATGTTAAAATTTTCTGTGTGGGACATAAATTGGGGAGTGGGAGGGGACTGATGGCTAGTGCTTGTTGTAGGTAAAGGGAGATGAGCAGACAATCCAAACTCAGCAGAGTTTATGTAAATTTCGTTGGTGTTGGTCGCCCTTCCCACTACTTTCACCTTTTCCTGCATTTGAATGATCACAGATTCAAATAGCCACCCATGCAAATCTCAGTATACAATTTGAGGTTATTGTGACATAGCTCATTTATATTCAGTGAGCTATTTTTAAGCCTCCAAAAGTTTATTTCAAAACCAAATTTCTACAAAAAACACACAGTACTCAGTCTCTTCTAACATACATACTATACATATCGTAGCTTGTTTTCAGTAGTCTAAGCACACAAAGGCAACTAAACTAAGCTGTGACATTGTCTAATTAAAATATAGCCATGCAATCATTATTGCTACCACTGCTATATAATTGCAGCAAATCTTATACAAAATATAACTCATGGCCAGAAAGGGTTAAACAGCTTGCAGGCTGGATGACCCAAAGCCAACCTTTAAAGACATGTTAGAAATGGTAATTAGGGGGCATTGTATGGCTAGGTAAGCTATAACTTTGAAATGCAAACCTATATTGTTAGAAATTAGAAGTGATACTAATTGTGTGTATCTTGGATGCTAGCATGTAAACATACAGTTCCTGTCTGTCACTATAACTATTAATTCAGAGATCAAAAGGGAGTATTAAAATTTAGGTGAATCTTGGGTGAAGTAATGTCATTGTCTATATGTCTCTTTAAAGTTTAAAGACTGCCTAATAGATAAATTTTCCTATGTTAATTTGTGTGGTATTTAATTACTGGTGGCATTTAGAAAACAGAAGGTTACATCAAAAGCATATTGTTTACCCAGGACTCTGTGGTCAAGTGGATGCTAGACCACTGTATAAAAGACTCTCGGGTCCTGATTCTGTCATCTCAGATCTGCTTAAGCTTTATCAGGGGGAAGTTTAAGCATAAGGACTGAAATCCCAGTCCTAAACTGGAACGCCCTGAAATGGTATTGGACATTGGACCATAACCTATGAACTAAATTCTAAAAGAAATCTTTGCAACTACGAAGCTCACCATCTCTGCAATAAATCTGAACCTCAAAGGATTGAACTCATGTCTGTATGTATATTGATCTTCTAACCATATTCTCTGTCTTTTGTTTTTTAATAAATTTCAGTTTAGTTAATAAGAATTGACTGAAGCATATATTTGAGTAAGATCTGAAATATTCAATAACCTGGGAGGTAATGTGTCCAATCCTTTGGGATTGGTAGAACCTTTTCTTTTATATGGTGAAATAAGATTATCAAAAATCATCATATTTGACTTGGGTATCTGGAAGGAGGCCTGGGGCCAGATCACTTTAAGGAGACTGTGTTGTTTGGACTTCTGAGTAACCGTAAGGTAATAAAGAAGCTGGTTTATGCTGGTTTGCTGAATCTAAGTATTGGAATATCCACGAGCTTTTGGGGGATTGTCTGCCCCATTCTTTGCAGTTTACCCTAACTGAGTGACCACAGCTGGCCCCCACTGGGATCGCGGTCACATAAGTACTTTTTATTTTCACATTCAGGTAACTCCAACACTATACATATATTTTTTATTTACTTTAAAAATAATCAGTTTTGCACTGAAAGCTGATGTGAGAATTTTCAGCAACAAGAGGCTTTAGAATGAAAATGGTACTTCACTATTTATGGTTGTACTATTACTATGATACTATCTATCATACAATATTAAATTAAAGAAGTACAAAAATACCACACAAACATAAGAACGGCCCTACTGGGTCAGACCAAAGGTCCATCTAGCCCAGTATCCTGTCTTCCGACAGTGGCCAATGCCAGGTGCCCCAGAGGGAATGAACAGAACAGTTAATCATCAAGTGATCCATCCCCTGTCACTCATTCACAGCTTCTGGCAAACAGAGGCTAGGGACACCATTCCTGCCCATCCTGGCTAATAGCCATTGATGGACCTATCCTCTGTGAATTTATCTAATTCTTTTTTGAGCCCTGTTATGGTCTTGGCCTTCACCACATCCTCTGGCAAGGAGTTCCTCAAGTTGACTGTGTGCTGTGTGAAGAAATACTTCCTTATATTTATTTTAAACCTGCTGCCTATTAATTTCATGTGGTGACCCCTAGTTCTTGCGTTATGAGAAGTAATAAACAACACTTCCTTATCTACTTTCTCTACACCAGTCATGCTTTTATAGACCTCAATCATATCTTCCCTTAGCCGTCTCTTTTCCAAGCTGAAAAGTCCCAGTCTCATTAATCTCTCCTCATACGGAAGCCGTTCCAGACCCCTAATCATTTTTGTTGCTCTTTTGTGAACCTTTTCCAATTCCAATATATCTTTTTCGAGATGGGGTGACCACATCTTCACACATGTGACCACAGCCACAACCACAAAACAAAAAGCATGGGTATGGTTTACAGATGTGTCTGACATAGAGCTCTCATTCTTTCAGTAAATGAGCTGAATTAATAAATTAATTACTCCATTACATTATCCTATTAGCTACAAATGCACATTAGCATTGGTACTATATAGTAATGTAGCTGCACAAATTACCTTGAAATGTCATAAATACTGATCTTTTGGTTTGGTTTGTTTCTTTGGATATATTCAAGAGGTTCTTGTTCATTTTCAGTTTGACTAAAATCATAGTTGCTCCACATACCTTGGCATATTACATGGGAATTCTCCTCTTATCTCTGTGTGACAGAAGGCTTTAGCACTTTAATTTATTCATAAACATGGAGGTCTTTACCCTCTTTGTTCATTAATTCTGTTTATTTTACATCTGTAAAAATTCCTTTGATTAAATATTTTGCTCCTACAAGAGCATGGTTTATTTGTGTGCTATCTGAAAGAAGAGGGTATTCTTTCTAAAGGCTTCATTTACATACAAAAGTAGGCACTTCTGCTCACCTGCAGTATCAGGAAGGATAGTTTGAAGAGCAATGGCTTTTTTGTTATTTGGAGCAATAATAGAGTCCAGAGGCAAGTTGAAAAGACATTGTTTGTTTGATTCAACAAAAAATTAACTGGTCTACATGGGATGGAGGGAATCTTCTAAGCTTTTACAGAAGTCCCCACCCGTGAACTCTTGAGCACAATACTGAGTGAGAGAACACTCACAGTCAATGAAATACCAGATTAGAAAGGTCTCTAATTTAGAACAAATGTTGATTGGCTAATTGTGCTCAGGCATATTATTGTTCCAGCAGCTTTCAGAAATTACCTTATCCAAAATAACTAGGGCTGTCAAGCAATTAAAAAAATTAATTGCATGATTAATCGCACTATTAAACAATAATAGAATACAATTTTTTAAAAATATTTTTGGATCTACATTTTCAAATATATTAATTTCAATTACAACACAGAATACAAAGTGTACAGTGCTCACTTTATATTTATTTTTTATTACAAACATTTGCACTGTAAAAATCAAAAGAAATAGTATATTTCAATTCACCTAATACAAGTACTGGAGTGCAATTCTTTATCATGAAAGTTGAACTTACAAATGTAGAATTATGTACAAAAAATAACCACTCAAAAATAAAACAATGTAAAGCTTTAGAGCCTACCAGTGCACTCAGTTCTACTTCAGTCAATTGCTCAGACAAACAAGTTTGGTTACAATTGGTAGGAGATAATTCTGCCTGCTTCTTGTTTACAGTGTTACAGTGAAAGTGATAATAGGCGTTCACATGGCACGGTTGTAGCCGGTGACGCAAGATATTTACATGCCAGATGCGCTAAAGATTCATATGTCCCTTCATGCTTCAACCACCATTCCAAAGGACGTGTCCATGCTGATGACGGGTTCTGCTCGATAACTATCCAAAGCAGTTCGGACCGACGCAGGTTCATTTTCATCATCTAAGTCAGATGCCACCAGTAGAAAGTTGATTTTCTTTTTTGGTGGTTTGGGTTCTGTAGTTTCTGCACCTGAGTGTTGCTCTTTTAAGACTTCTGAAAGCATTCTCCATACCTCGTCCCTCCCAGATTTTGGACAGCCCTTCAGATTCTTAAACCTTGGGTCGAGTGCTATAGCTATTTTTAGAAATCTCACATTGGTACCTTCTTTGTGTTTTGTCAAATCTGCTGTGAAAGTGTTCTTAAAATGAACATGTGCTGGGTCATCATCTGATACTGCTATAACATGAAATATACGGCAGAATGTGGGTAAAACAGAACAGGAGAAATACAATTCTCCCCCAAGGAATTCAGTCACAAACTTAACTAATGTGCATCATCAGCATGGAAGCATATCCTCTGGAATGGTGGCCGAAGCATGAAGGGGTATACAAATGTTTAGCATATCTTGCAACACAGGCTACAAAAGTGCCATGCAAACATCTGTTCTCACTTCCAGGTGACATTGTAAATAAGAAGCAGGCAGCAGTATCTCCCGTCAATGTGAACAAACTTGTTTGTTTTAGCGATTGGCTGAACAAGAAGTAGGCCTGAGTGAACTTGTAGGCACTAAAGTTGTACATTGTTTTGTTTTTGAGTGCAGTTATGTAACTAAAAAATCTACATTTGTAAGTAACACTTTCACGATAAAGAGATTGCACTACAGTACTTGTATGAGATGAATTGAATAATATTATTTCTTTTACCATTTTTACAGTGCAAATATTTGTAATAAAAAATAATATAAAGTGAGCACTGTATACTTTGTATTCAGTGTTGTAATAGAAATCAATATATTTGAAAATGTAGAAAAATATCCCAAAATATTTAATAACTTTCAACTGGTATTCTATTGTTTAACAGTGCAATTAATTGCAATTAATTTTTTTAATTGCAATTAATTCAAAAACATTAATCACGTGAGTTAACTGCGATTAATCGACAGCCCTAAAAATAACCCTTTCAAATATGATGTTATAAACTAAAATAGGATGCCCTCATGCAGGGTGACATGAGAGAGGGTGTTCGTAACTCAGATTGGGAGTCAAACTGGAGTTTGTGTCAGTGTGGAGTAAGAAGAAGATGTTTGTAGAGGGGTTTAGACGTCATGAAGGGATGCAGTTGTCAAATGGAAGGGGTATACTGCATTTTCCATTTACTGGGTCCAAACTACATATGTAATCTCTGGGTATACATGTGACACACAAATGGTAAATGGTAAAATTCCCATTGATTTGAGTGGAGCCAGGATTACTTCAGGTATATGGGTTTCTTTACATATGCTTTTTTTTTTAATGGCCATGTGGCCTTTTAATAAGCTAAATGTTTACAATAAACTGAGCTTTAGAGGCAAAGACTAAGAAGATAAGGCTAAGTCATTGGTAATAATAATAAAAGTAAAAAAGAGGAAAAACTTAGGATTCAGCACAAATTCTTATCTTTTCTCCCAAATCTTTGTATCTTGTCTAGTTTAAGGCTGTAAACTCTTTGGGTCTAGGACATGTCTTATGCATTTGTGATGTGCCTAGCACTCTTTGGGATGTAATAATGATAATGGGGGATGGGGGGTGAATGGCAGTTGGAGTTGGGTTCTTAAAGGGTAAGTTGTTCATTGAGTAATCTTATAACCAGTGGCATTAAAGTTTAGAAATTTTTCTGATTGCTTATGATTGAAAGATTCAGAATAGCAATTCCAGCAAACAAAAAATAGTTTCTCTACTATAACATAAAGGATGTAACAGCAAACATTCTGAGCCACAGTACCTGATTCCCAGTGCTACATAAAAATAGTCATTATATAGGATGGCTACATTCTTCCATAACAGAATAATTTTTTTTTCTGTTTTAGAAAGTGTTAACAAAACAATATGCATTAAAAATCCATGGTTTAGGTTGACTTCTGCATAGACCGAAAATAGACTTTTTTCTATTGCTTTTCAATTTTTATCACACTCTGTAGGAAGATAAAACTAAATATATTTGCTTAAGTTAAAGGGTGGAGTGAGGAGAAGAAATCTTGGACCATGAGTAGTGATATTTTGCCACTTTTTCATTTAGGATTTGTTTGAAAATGAAGCATTCTGTTATTATTCCAAACATGTCTTAAAACCTAATTTTAAATGATCACTGTTTAGTTTTCAATTCTCACTGGCTTGGTGCAGCCTTTACTTTCTCCTCTGTTTCCACCATTGTGCAGCCAATAGACACTCATGTGATTATTTCCAGGAAACAGGAGAGTGGTGAAGGCAGTCTTGGTAATGTAGTACAGCAATACATAAACATGTAGGAATATGCACATAGTTCTACTAAATAGCCTTGGAAAATATTTTATTACTTTTTTATGTAGGAGAAAAAAATCTCTTTGGAACACAACCTAGGGGCTGTCAAGTTCCTGGGATCTCTATATAATTATGTAGCTTTCTTCATAGAACTTATTTTCAGGTTGGCCTGTCTCTGGCCCGTTGGAGAAACAAATCCCAAATAATTTATTAGCATTAGATAAACAATTACAGAACTTTGAGCTGGGCCATCTCACCGGCAAACTGATTCTCTGCAGAGCACTGGAACTCTATTGACTTCAGTAGAGTTACTCCTGATTCTCACTGAGAAGTGAGGCGGATCTGGCTCTGAGTGCAAATCCATTCAATTTGCTATAAGAGGTAGTAATTCATTTTTCACCAGGCTCAGCTTGACTTTGAAAATAATGCTATCAATCTCCCTTTGGCCTATGCCTCTTTGTCATTAAGCCCTTTACAAATTTGGCTGAAACCTCTGTGTTTATTGTTTTGAGTGGTTTGCATACTTGTGCCCATTCTTGAGTGTTCAGAAACAATGTCGTATCATACAAATGTCACTTAAACTGGCAAAGTCAACCTTGGCTCCGTCTGGTGGTTTTGTTACAGTTCAGAATGTTGATTTGTGGGAGGTTTCAGGTGTGAAAGTACCTCCCACTTTTACTCCAGATCTGCCAGTAGACCAAAACAGATGAGCTGTCTGGCACGGAGTAGCATTTTCTATTGCCTCCTCTGCTATACATTTAATGCTACAATAGACACACACATATTCCCCGCCCCAAACTTTTGCAACTGAACCAGGGCATCCAAAAGTGGTATTCCCCCCTTCTCCTTTCCACTGGTGTTACCACCTGTCATGATTTTATCATGAGTCTTGAGTACTTGTTGTTTGTCTTAAAGCCCCAGCTCTCGGAGTCATGTGAGAATAGCAGCTGTCATTCATGTATAAAAAGTAAGTTTCCAGTCCTCATGGTTGCAACGAAAAGCTCGAAAACATAACTCAAGTGGACCGTAAAGGCTCAGAAACTAAAAGACAAAAGAACCCAAAGGTTGTTTAGTTTTTAAAATGTCCTAATTCTGGGGGCCTGACGCATGCTTTTGAATGCTTGTGGTTGGTAATGCTATACACGTGTGTGTGCATACACGCATACATGCTTCCTGGAGTACAGTGGGGGTTTTGTGTGTATGTCTTTTCTTTATAACAGATAGGAAGCTTCTCAGCAGTAACTGTATGCTTGCACTCCTTTGAAATAGTGCTGGCCAGTTTGTTCCGTCAAGCAGAAGGGTCTAGGAGTTGCTGTACACTCTTCTGCTGAATTCCTGGAGCACAGAGAATGCTCTTCATTGCAACAGGTTCCCTTTGTTGGCAGCTGGAAGCCTCTCACTGGTTGGATGCAGCATCTGCATCTCTTTTGTCCTGCTCCACCTATTATCACCTCCCAGATCCTGTTTTCAAATTGGGAAGTGAGAGAGGACTGTAAATTCAGTCTCAAAATTAAATTCTAACCACCTTTAAACAAAACAAATCAAAACTAACAATAACACTAGTGGAACATCACTCTTTAAGGTCCGCAGTTGCATGAGAGGATGATTTGATAGCTACTTATGAGCATTGATGCAACTCCTTGTGATGTGTTGTCACCCAGGGATCAGCTGCACAAATGTAGTTGCTCAGTATTATATTGTTGAACAATTTCAGGTGTGTTTTCCTAAGCACCATTTGAGAAGCTTCCATCTTCAGTGGCACTATTTCCTTCCTCTCTACTCCCTCCCCCCTGAAACAGTAAGCACCTTAGTGGGATTTGTGGGTGCTTAGCCCTTCTGAAATTCAGACCACTTTTAGTTAGGTGCCTACATGT
The DNA here is from genome assembly GCF_020497125.1 of Mauremys mutica. Classification (NCBI taxonomy): domain Eukaryota; kingdom Metazoa; phylum Chordata; order Testudines; family Geoemydidae; genus Mauremys; species Mauremys mutica. The sequence continues at coordinate 231,275,321 of NC_059072.1, forward strand.
AGATTTATGAGTCTAACTTCAGGCAGCCAGGTTTGAAAACATTAACCTAAAAGGGTGGGGGGGTTGGGGTTTTTTTGGGGGGGGGGGGTAGGGGAAGGTAACCATGAACAATAACACAAACAGAAGTATAATTAAATTTGCCTTTCTTTGTCTTAATGAGTTTTTAGCTTCAAAGCCTACTATGAGCTATTACTTATGAGTAATAATAGGTAAGTAGCCTAAACACAAACAGCCTCTGAGTCATTGAAATAACTATGAAGAATAAGTGGTTCAGGTTTTCGTTTTGAAGACATGCACAATCCTCCCAGCAGGCACACACAACCACAACTGGACCCTGGGGTCTCATGGTAGCACAGAAAACTGCCTCTTACCTCTCATTTAACAATATTAAAAATGTTACTTCCCTTGCATATATACAGCGAACAAACATGCATCCAAAGACTTTTACAAGTGGCCATTTTTCCTGCAAAAACTAGAACAATATCATCCCAGATAATTTCCTTTCTGTCAAGAACTGAACAAAGCATTGATTCTTCTTCGAGTGCTTGCTCATATCGATTCCAATTAGGTGCGCGCGTGCCGCGTGTAAGTTCGTCGGAAGATTTTTACCCTAGCAACACTCGGTGGGTCAGCTGGGTGCCCCCTGGAGTGGCGCCGCTATGGCACTGGATATATACCCCTGCCGACCCATCCGCCCCTCAGTTCCTTCTTACCGCCCGTGTCGGTCGTTGGAACAGTGGAGCGCGGCTTAGCTGACCTCCACTTCCCTAGCTACTCGTAGTTCTCGTTCCTTGTTGTGTGTGAATATAGTTAAAAACTTTTTATATAGTTCAACTTAGTTTATCACTTTGTAATATATTTAGTATAATATAGTTAGGAGGGGTTTGGGGAATAGCCCCTTCCCTGCACCCGGTGCCGGGGCCCATGCCCGGTTCACCGGGTTTCAAACCGTGCTCGGCCTGCCGCAGGCCAATGCCGACAGGAGACCCGCACGACTCCTGTCTGAAGTGCCTCGGAGAATCGCACCTGACAGCTAAGTGCCACATTTGCAAGGCTTTTAAGCCAAGAACAAAAAAGGAGCGGGACATTAGGCTAAAGCAGCTCCTCATGGAGGCGGCTCTCACCCCTCCGCCTTCGGCACCGAGCGCTGGTCATTCTTCAAGCAGGAGCACCTCCTCGGCACCGGACCGCGCCGGTACGGCTAAGGCTCCTCAGCACCACCCGTCGCCGGCACCGAGGCCGGCTTGATGCAGCTCCCTCTCCCCGAGGTCGAGAAAGACTAAGACTCCTGCTGCTTCCGTGCCACCTGCACCGCAGCCAGAGAGCTCGTCCAAGTCGGACCGCCCGGCGCCGACACCTGCCGCGGCACCGACGAAGTCGACACCGTCGATTCCGGTCCCATAAGGGCCGTCGAGTCCAGTGACTGTCAGCTCCCCGGCTAGACCCGTGGTAGAGCTTACTATCCCGTCTACGCCGGAGATGTTCTCAACGGCGAGGGATCTGATTTCGATGACAGAGTCGATGCTGCCTCCGCCCCCAGCACCGCCGGTGCGGGCGATACAGTCTATAGGCAAGCTGGTCTTGATTCGGCCACCCTCTGTCGACACAGCAGACCGGCACCGTTCGAGATCACGGTCCCGCAGACGTTCCAGGTCCCGACGGTGCTCCCACTCCCGTCGCCGCTCGCAGTCCCGGCACTGTTCTCCTCTCCGGTACCGGTCGCACTCACGGCTCCGGTCGGCATCCCGGTCGCCGGCCCGCTATTCTCGGCACCGCTCCAGCTCCCGGCACCGCTCCAGGCACCGTGACTCCCGTAGCCACTCCCGATGCCGAGCCTCGAGATCGCGGTCAACCTCCCAGCACCGTTCCGGTCGCAGGTCCCAATCTCGTTCCAGTACCGGTATCAGGTGCTGAGTAGAGCTGGGCCAGCTAGAGACATGGACCCTGATCAGAGTCGTCCCGCGCGGACAGCTATTATGCCCAGGACCGCGAGTCTGATGTGCCCACCGGGGTCTTCCAAGAGGCACAGGCCCAGGACCTAGGCCCACACCTGTGGTCCTTCTGGACGCCTTGGGCGTACCACCAGGCCCAAGGGGCACCAGTAGTCCCGTCCCGCTCGGCACCGTCGGAGCACCAGGTGCCAGACGCGACAATCAGCCGTCCCCCTCCGGCTGGTACGGAGGAAGCTCCAGTCCACCCACCGGACTCTCCAGTCCCACTGGAGCAGGAGGTTGCTCAGGAGCAAGAGGCCACGCAGGACCCTCTCATCCCATGTGTCTCCTCTTCCTCTTCTCCCGACGAGGCGGTGGCAGGGACATCTTCCTCAGGCCCTCCTCCAATCGACCTGAGGGCCCACCAGGACCTCCTCAGGAGAGTAGCACTCAACATGAACCTCCAGGTGGAGGAGGTCGCAGAGGTGGAGGACCCGGTAGTGAGCATTCTGTCGGCAGATGCTCCCACCAGAGTGTCCCTACCGTTCATCAGTACCATCCAAGCCAATGCCAACACTATATGGCAATCGCCGGCCTCCATCCCACCTACGGCCAGGGGAATCGAGCGAAAATATATGGTGCCCTCTAAGGGGTACGAGTATTTATATGTCCATACTCCTCCCTGCTCACTGGTCGTTCAATCAGTTAATGAGAGGGAACGCCATGGCCAGCAGGCGGCAGCCCCAAAATCGAAGGAGGCTAGGTGAATGGACCTCCTCGCCCGTAAGGTATACTCGGCGGATGCCTTACAGCTCCTCTACTGTAATTATAGCGGCTGAGGAGGGCTTGTTGATTCGCCTCAATCAACAAGCCCTCCTCAGCCGCTATAATTACAACACATGGGCGGAGGTGGGGAGATTTACGGAACTACTCCCTCAGGATTCCCGCCAGGAGTTCGCGGCCTTCTTGGAGGAAGGAAAAAAGGTGACCAGAACTTCCCTCCAAGCCTCGCTTGATGCAGCCAACTCAGCAGCCAGGACTCTGGCCTCAGATGTTGCCATGAGGCGTATCTCATGGCTTCAGGTTTCCAACCTCCCACCCGAGCTGCAGTACACCATCCAGGACTTGCCGTTCGATGGTAAAGGCCTCTTCTCGGAAAAGACTGACCCTAGGCTGCAAAGCCTGAAAGACTATATGGTCATAATGCGTTCGCTAGGCATGCACATGCCAGTGACCCAACGCAGACCCTTCCGCCCCCAACCTCCCCGTCCGTACTTTGTGCCTAGAAACAGACAGGACTTTGACAGGCGGCGTGGCCGAGGTGAGCATAGACGACAATCAGGACCCCAAAGGAGCCAAAATCAAGGTCCCTCGAAACCACCAACGGGACCAAAATCTAACTTTTGAAGGTGCACCCAAGGATGGCGTACCAATTACAGGCCAGGATCCTTCTCCTCCCTTCTCCAACTGTCTCTCCTACTTCCTCCCGGCGTGGTCCCAGTTAACCTCAGATCTCTGGGTCCTATGCACGGTGGAATATGGATACCACCTCCAATTTGTTTCAACCCCACCCCGTCCCTCTTCAGGGACCCCTCTCATGAGCAATTCCTCTTGCAAGAGGTGCGGTCGCTCCTCGCCATGGGGGCTATAGAGGAGGTACCAAAGAACAAAAAGGGCAAGGGGTTTTACTCCCGTTATTTCCTGATCCCCAAGTCGAAGGGTGGTCTCAGACCCATCCTTTACCTGCGCGGACTCAACCAGTCCCGTATGGTATCCCTGGGGACCATTATCCCGTCCTTGGATCCTGGAGATTGGTATGCCGCCCTCGATATGAAGGACGCATATTTTCATATCGCCATTTTTCCTCCGCATAGGAGGTACCTCCGCTTCGTAGCCGACCATCAACACTTCCAGTTCACATTCCTGCAACATTTACAAGGCCGCGGTGTCTCAGTGTTTACGGACAACACAACGGCCATGTATTATATAAACAAACAGGGAGGGACTCGATCTTCCCCCCCTTTGTCAGGAGACCATCAGACTCTGGGACTTTTGTATAGCCCACTCGATAGACCTGGTAGCGTCCTTTCTCCCGGGGGTTCGGAACACTCTGGCTGATCGACTGAGCAGGTCATTCCTCTGCCACGAGTGGTCGATACGCCCGGATGTTATTCTTTCGGTTTTCCAGAGGTGGGGATTTCCTCACATAGACCTGTTTGCTTCCTGCGAGAACAGGAAATGCCAGATGTTCTGCTCCTTCCAAGGCCTCTCACCAGGGTCGATCTCGGACGCGTTCCTGATGCCGTGGACGAACCGGCTGCTTTATGCCTTCCTGCCGTTCCCGCTGGTTCACAAGGTCCTGCTAAAACTCCACAGGGACAGAGCGCACCTAATCTTGATTGCTCCAGCGTGGCCCAGGCAGCACTGGTACACCACGCTGCTCGACCTGTCACTAGCCAACCCGATTACCCTGCCACTCCACCCAGACCTCATAACACAGGACCACGGCAGACTTCGCCACCCAGACCTGCAGGCCCTCCACCTCAAGGCATGGTTGCTGCATGGCTAAACCAGTCAGAGTTGCGTTGCTCTGCCTCAGTACAGCAAGTACTCCTGGGTAGCAGGAAGCCTTCCACCCGGTCAATGTATCTGGCCAAATGGAAGTGTTTCTCCTGCTGGTGTGGGACACACAGTGTTACCCCCGCTGAGGCCTCGATCCCAACCATCTTGGATTACCTCTCAAACAGGAGGGTTCTCTCAAACAGGAGGGCCTGGCGGTATCTTCCTTGCAGGTGCACTTGGCGGCCATCTCTGCCTTCCATCCAGGGGGGAGTGGCCGCTCCGTGTTCTCACACCCTATGGTCTCTAGATTTCTTAAGGGCCTGGAGCGCCTATACCCACAGGTACGACGCCCCACCCCAACGTGGGACCTCAACCTGGTTCTAACCACACTTATGTCTCCCCCATTTGAGCCGTTGGCAACATGCTTGTTGCTATACCTGTCCTGGAAGACAGCTTTTCTCGTAGCCATTACATCGGCCAGATGAGTTTCCGAGCTTCATGCTCTAACGGTGCACCCACCGTATACTGTGTTCCACAAGGACAAGGTGCAGTTACGACCACACCCAGCATTCCTCCCTAAAGTGGTATCGGCATTCCATGTCAACCAGGATATCTTCCTTCCGGTCTTCTTCCTGAAGCCACACTCATCACGATGGGAGCAACAATTGCACTCCCTGGACGTCCATAGAGCGCTCGCATTTTATATCGAGTGGACAAAATCATTTCGTAAAACGCCCCAGCTCTTCGTCGCAGTGGCAGACCGAATGAAGGGTCTACCTGTCTCATCCCAGAGGATCTCATCATGGGTAACGGCATGTATCCGTACTTGTTACGACTTGACTCATGTACCCTCAAGCCACCTCACTGCACACTCTACCAGGGCTCAGGCTTCATCTGCCGCCTTCCTGGCTTGTGTACCTATCCAGGAGATATGTCGGGCAGCTACCTGGTCTTCGGTTCACACCTTTGCTTCACATTATGCTCTGGTCCAACAGTCCAGAGATGATGCAGCCTTTGGCTCAGTGGTTTTGCACTTTGCAACCTCATTCCGACCCCACCGCCTAGGTAAGGCTTGGGAATCACCTAATTGGAATCGATATGAGCAAGCACTCGAAGAAGAAAAGATGGTTACTCACCTTTGTAACTGTTGTTCTTCGAGATGTGTTGCTCATATCCATTCCAGACCCGCCCTCCTTCCCCACTGTCGGAGTAGCCAGCAAGAAGGAACTGAGGGGCGGATGGGTCGGCAGGGGTATATATCCGGTGCCATAGCGGCGCCACTCCGGGGGTGCCCAGCCGACCCACCGAGTGTTGCTAGGGTAAAAATCTTCTGACGAACGTGCACGCGGCGCGTGCACACCTAATTGGAATGGATATGAGCAACACATCTCGAAGAACAACAGTTACAAAGGTGAGTAACTGTTTTGCTTAAGGGGTTGTCAACAAGAATCTCTTTGTGCTCCCAAGAGTCTCATTGAACTAGCTTCATCTACTATGTAGAGTAGAGGTGCTGAAAACAAATTAATATTTAGGTCAAAAACAAATAATGGAAATTGCAGGAATTGCCTAGAAACTGAAAAAAAGAGTGTTGTGAATCTCTCCGGAAAAAAATGTTTCCCTTTCCCCTGGAGACACTGTATGCCCCCCACCCTTCCCCCTCAGGAAGACACAATAACAGATAAAGCTAGCAACAGGATGACATTTTTCTTTTATATTCTAAAAATGTCAATGTGGAATAACTGTTCAGTTTCACACACATCTGTCCACTTCACTTATTATTTTCTGCTCCTCTGATTGCTTCCTTTACTCTATTAATTACTGTGGAAAAGGTCATTTTGATCTTTATGTTAAGAAAATAATCCAACGCAGGCCAGTGCTAAGTAAATGAGATTTTATTTTGAGAATTGTTGTTAGTGCTGTTTCCTGTTGGCTTCAGTTATTTCCCCTCTTATTTAGTATCGGATATCACAGAATCAGATAACATTTCTTGTAAAATTCCACCAATCTGTTTGCTTTGTGTAAATTACTCCACGTGTATCTTTCAGATTACTATCCATTAATTTTTTTAATATGTTTATTTGACATATAAGAAAGTTGCCATTAAGCACTGTGTGGTATTGACATTAACACATAACATATAGTTAAAACAGATTAATATAAGTAACAATTAAAGACCCGTAAATGGCACACAGGATATGCAATAATAAATTGTGTTTGGTCAAATGACACGTAATGTGCAGGTCAGGTGAGAAATTCTTTTAAAACAAAGTTAGCATAAAACTTAGCTTTAAGTTTAATTGTTAACTGGAAGTTGACGTTGGTGTTAACGGACTCAAATGTGCCTTTAGGGGACAGATCTGCTCTGTAATGGCTTGAATCCTTCCCCTCAGACCAAATCTGGAAGGGCAACGGTTCATGCCCTTTCAGAATCATCACCTGCGGAGTCTCACAAGATTTCATCCTCTTCCCCCATCTTATTCAACATCATAAGTAGCTGTCATGAGAGGTCATGCTCTCAGAGGGAGAGGGGATCTCAGTTAAGGCCATTCCCTCTATTAGGGGAGCTGCTGAGACAATCTGTCACTATGTGAATGACATCCAGCTCTGCATCTCCTTTACATCAAACATCAGTGGCACTATCACCCAGTTTTCTCACTGCCTAGCCAAGGGCAGTACCAGAGTGAAGGAAAACTGGCTGGAGCTGAGTCCAAGTGGGATGAAAGTGAGTATGGCAGAAGAAGGAAGCACTCAGAAAAAATTACCTTCTCTATAACATTCCCCAAAGGCATATGGTTTAGCCCTCATGTTGTTCAATATCATTAAATATTCCAAAGGGGCCTTAATGCTACAAATTGAATGCCCCAATAGAAAGAATTCATGCTCCTATCTGCAGCTAGCCAGGACACTGCACCCTTTCCTACAGAGCTCAAACTTGGTCACTGCAACATATGCATTTATTACCTTCAGGCTTGAATATTTCAACTGATATTTAGGACTAAAGACATGCACCCTGAAAAAGCTTTGTCTAGTATATAGGGTGACCAGACAGCAAATGTGAAAAATCGGGACAGGGTTGGGGGTAATAGGAGCCTATATAAGAAAAAGACCCAAAAATCGGGACTGTCCCTATAAAATCAGGACATCTGGTCACCGTACTAGTATAGAACACAGCAGCCCATCTTCTTAGCAACACACGTTGTCATGGTCACATCACCCCTGCACTTTATTTTCTGCAATGGCTACTCTTTGAATACAGAGCCCAGTGCAAGGTCTCTGGGCGATATTTGCAGCCCCCCACAGGAATGGCCCTAGCTATCTGAAAGATCCCCTCTCCCTCTGCAAGCATGACCTCTCATGACAGCTATTTCCATGTGACCAGGACAAAGAAACTGTTGACCAAAACGGGGAGCCTTGGGAGCATAGGAGACAGAAATTTCATGGGAGCTCAGTCTAGACTCTAGACTATGGATCTCACTCCTGTAAAAGGTAAGACTTGCCACAGACTTCACTGTATTCTGGATTAAATGCCATACTCTTTTTTCATACACAAATTAAAGCAGGGTGGATAAAAATCAACTATTTAAAAACAAAAATCAGGGTTTTTTTAAATTTAAATTTAAATACAGGTTTATTTTAAAAAAATCTATTTGAAGTTAAATTTGAAACAGACAACATATGTTTAGGAATAAACTTCTTATAATCTATTAAAATCATTTAAATTAAATACAGAAAATAATATTAAGTAGTACATTTTTGCTGCCAAGTTTTAAAGAAAGCAAAACCACTGAACTGGTGGAAGTCACTGGCTAAACAACTAGAACCAGCTTTTGACAGCAGTAGCCTTTTCTGTAGGTGCAGAGAGAATATTTTCTGCATTTCAGTTTATTCAACTAGTTCAGTTCAATGACTAGTTCATACAAAGTTAAAAAAACTATTGGGATTTTTCCTTTTCCAATCTATGAAGAAAAACTAGGTGTGAGAGGGTGAGATATACTAGTTCTAAAATCTTGAAGACCATGGTGACCAAAACCAATCAGTTGTTCAATTCACTACGTACAGATATACGTCCTTTATTTAATAAATCAGTTAGTTTTGTCAAAACATGTTTTGTATTTAAACTTTTTTCTTATATATACTGCACATTTAAGATAATTTTATTTAATAATAACTTTAAAAACTCTAAATGCTGTTTTTATGCATTTTAATTGAATTTAAATTTCTGTCTAAATAGAACTTGACACAATAATTACAAGGACAAAATAATCATTTAGTAAATAAAAAATGCATCATTCACCGTTTTCTACCACAATAAAAATGTAAAAATTAAGAATCTGAATAAATGTAAGTTAAGCTATATAATTGCTTAAGTAAGTGGATATAGTGTATCCTCCTAGTTAGCAAAAAAAGCACCACATTTAGCCTTTACACTCTATTTAGTTGTAAATCAACATGTTACTGAGTGATAAGAGTCAGCTTGTCTTTAGGAGAATAACTAAAAATGCAAACACAGTTAAAACTGGTGATTTAAATCAAGGTTTCCTGCTTGCTGATTTAAATCATGATTAAAATTGGTGATTTAAATAGCTTTGATTTAAATTAACCCACCCTGCTATAAAGTGATAAACTAATTGACTTCTGTAGCCTGAGAAGGGGAAGACAGGGGTGTTAACGAGTGTTTATATAGTCTGGTGGAGTCTCTGCAAAGTTATTGTATACTGCATCCTCTGGAATACAGATGCTCAGCGGTGGGAATCCTATAAACCCTAGATAATTAGGGATGCTGTGCCAAAAGCTCAGGAGGCACAGTGCCTGCTAGTGCTCTGGGGAGTATAGTTCCTGAACCAGCTTCTCAGAGAGTGCCGTGTCCACAAGCTTTGCAGAGACCCCCAGCTCTCATGGTTAGTGTGGAGGTGGGCATGGCCTCTCCAGCCATCTTCTGAAGGCTAGTACAGGTGTGGGCTCTACAGTCACAGCAAGTCTACATTGCAGTGGGACCATGCTTCCCAGCCTGTGTAGACAGACTCATGGCATGCAATAGTTGCATGAGCTAGCTCACTGAAAATAGCTGTGTGGATGTTGCAGCATAGGCCATGGCTTGGGCTAGCAGTCCAAGTCTAAGCCTGTCTGACTCCTGGGTCCACGCTTGGGTGGCTAACCTGAGCTACCACCCATGCCGCAACGTCCACACTGCTATTCTTAGCGTGCTAGCTCGAGCAGCAACAGCGTGAGTCTGTCTACCCAGGTGGGACTCGTAGGGTTGCCAATTTTGGTTGGTTTCATCACATGACATAATCTTTAATGAAAGATTAATTTTTAATTCCTGGAGATTCCAGGGCAATCCTGGAGGGTTGGCAACCCTAGGCAGGGGCATGCTCCCATCTGCAGTGTATATATACCCCAAGAGAGCACCAGGACTGCAACTATACCTGGCTTCCATGGAGCGTGGGTGGGAGAGGCTACTTGTGCCTCTTCCCTCTCATTTCCCTTACCCACTCTCGTGCATCTGGACAGGGTCAGGATCTAATGTGGCCCAATGTGGCTTATCTCCCTGTAGATGTGGGAAGATGATTTACCCTTCAGCCACAAAGTAATGTCTTCATATGGCATGGGGTGAAAATAAAAGGACACTGATAACTGTGGTGAATTGCCACACATCTTGTTAATCCATTGGTAGAACTTTGTAACTATCAGGCATTTGGAAGGCAGTTTATGAGCCTGGTAGTCCCATATATTGTGGAATTTACCACCTTTTCCTCATGTGACCTGTGCATACAGTGGCCTTTATTTATAACAGACTGCTTGTGGAAGAAGAATGCTGGAGTCTTTTTTTGGGCAATTGGTAGCCACCTCAAAAACAGTGATCAAGTGCAAATGTACAACAGACACATTCGTAGATTTATTTTTTTGTAATCTATTTTTCAAAATTTTTTGTAATAAGCAAAAAGAAAACACAATTAAGGAAGCAGGGAGTGCAAGCGGGGTTCTTTTATCTGAATATTTATTTTGGCAGTGATTTGGAGTTCTGTAAAACACTGACTTAATTGTCTCTAAATTTGCCAGCTGTAGTTTTCTCTTCTATTATTAGAGTAAGGACATGTTTTGGTCACTTCATGAGATTTTTTTTTCCATAACTTTTTATTAATGTAATGCATTTGCTAATATGAGTACAGTCTAAAAATGGCATTTTTAATCTTACATATAAAATGTGTTTTATAGACTCACAGACATGGGCTCTTTTATTTATCTCTTAAGAAGTGTTAACATATCCTGAACCACAACAATGTTGTGGCATTACACATTTTCTTGCTGATTGGATCTCCTTTGTACCACTAGAAGAGTCACACAAGTTCTGTGTATTATTCTCAGAGGCGGATTAAGGTTTCCTGGGGCCCTGGGCCAGAGGAAGTGCGGGAACCTCCTCACCCCTTTCACCTGTGGTCCTGCCACTGTTTCACCCTCTCCACAGTGTTGACCCCGCCCAGTTGGCCCCTAATTCCTCAACCGTCTGCTTTCAAATTAAGCTGCTTGTTTACTCTTCCACCACTCTGCATGTGTACTAGCAGTGAGAGCACTGAGATTATAGGGGAGACAGTCTCTGAGCTCTAAATTCAGGCACCCGATGCTATAGCGGCCTCCTGACCGACACGAGGAGCAAACCCGCCGCCGAAGCGCAGCCCGGTCTTCGGCGGTAATTCGGCGGAGGGGGGCCCTGCCGCGGGTCTTCGGGGCACTTCGGCGGCAGGTCCCGGAACGGAAGGGCCCCCCGCCGCTGAAGACCGGGCTGAACTTCGGCGGCGGGTCCTGCTCCGTCTTCGGCGGTAATTCGCCAGCGGGGGGTCCTTCTGCCCCGGAGCGGAAGGACCCCCCGCCGGCGAAGACCGGGAGCGGCAGAAGCTCCTGTGCCCGGCCGCACAAGGGTTTGCTGGGCACACCGGAGCGAGTGAGGGACCCCGCTCCAGGGGCCCCGAAAAACTCTGGTGGGGGCCCCCGTGGGGCTCGGGGCCTGGGGCAAATTGCCCCTCTTGCCCCCCCCTCTGGGCGGCCCTGCTGTGGGGGCACATGTACAGTCTTGTCAGCATGCAGACAGACTATTCAGAGACTCTAGCTGGCAAACTTTAAGAAGTCTCTGTTGAGCATGTGTGACCTTGAGATTTTCAACGGCTCAGAAATTGGCCAAATTTGGGTGAATTTTCATGGGACCAGTAAAAGGCACTTTCCTAGCACCAATTCCCGCCCTGTCAAATTTCAAGCCCCTACTCCAAAGCATGGAGGCATTATAGCTTCTCAACACATTGCCAACCTCAATTATTTAAACATCATGAATCAGGCTTAAAAAAATCAATTGTTTTTAAATAATACATTTCGTGGGGGTTTTTTGCCTTCTGATTTTTGAGACTTTAGGGTGCATTTTTCTTCAAACTTTTTTCTTGAATAATAAAGGCTAAACCCTTTTTTTTTTAATGAAATGCTGAGATTCTCAAATATTCACATCACTCCAGGAATGGGGGAGGTGGGGGAGGAGTGAGAGGGCTAAGAATAACACCAAATATTGTGAGACTTGGTATAAAAATGAGCGTTGGCATCAAATCTGACAGTGATAATTTCTAGTGAATATTCATGTGCTGAACTTCCATTTCTGTTAATGGAAATTCTGTGCATAGTATGAATAAGTGCAAAATATGCAACGGATACCTGCTGTGTCTGTTGGAATGGACAGCTTTTCCCTATAGTTTTGCCTCTTATGCAGTTATTGTCCTCAAGGAGACAACAGAATTGTGCAAATGTAATGTATGTGTATTTGCTGGTGGGAAAGCAAGTTGTTTAAGTAACTTTGGCAGGTGTGCTTTGTCCAGAAGCTGGGCTACCAACACTTCATAAGCCACTTTGCTCTTGACCAGGGGCAGGCAAACTTTTTGGCCTGAGGACCACATCAGGTTTCGTAAATTGTATGGAGGGCCGGTTAGGGGAGGGGGTTGTGGCCCGGCCCCTGCCTCCTATCTGCCTCCCCCACTGGACTCCTGCCCCATCCAAACCCCCGTTCCCTGACAGCCCCTCTGGGACCCCTGCCCCATCCACATATCCCCGCTCCCTGACCCCTGACCGCCCCCGGACCCCCGCCGCCCCATCCAGCCCCTCCTCTCATTCCTGACGGCCACCCCAGGACCCCTGCCTCATCCAACCATCCCTCCTGACTGCCCCATGCCGCCCCATCCAACCCTCCCTCCTTCCTGAATGCCCCCCTGGACCCCTGTTCCCATTCAACCCCCTGTTCCGCACCCCTGCCCCCTGACCACTCCCCCAAACTCCCCTGCCCTTTATCCAACCCCCCCTGCTCCCTGCCCCCTTACCACGCTGCCTGGAGCACCGGTGGCTGGTGGCGCTACAGCTGCACCACCCGGCTGCAGCTGGGCCACACCGCTGCCGCTGCCACCACGCAGCACAGAGACCAGGTCAGGCCGGGCTCTGGAGCTGCGCTTCCCCAGGAGCTCGCAGCCCCACCGCCCAGAGCCTTGTGCCGGCGGCGGAGTGAGCGAGCTGAGGCTGCGGGGGGAGACAGCAGGGGGAGGGGCTGGGGGTAGCCTCCCGGGCCAGGAGCTCGGGGGCCAGGCAAGACGGTCCCATGGGCCAGATGTGGCCCGCGGGCCATAGTTTGCCCACTTCTGCTCTTGACTGACATGCTCTAATATACAAGTAATATAGCTTTCTTACGAATATCCCTTTATCCATCAGAAAGGAGAATATTCAGTTTTATAATGGGGTGGTGAATGTAGCCTTTAAAACCAGCTTTCAAACTACATTGTTTGTTTTTTGGCAGTTACCTCTGACACTTAATGTGAGTTTTGCCTTAATAATTTCAACATGTGTCATTCCCTTCTTTCCCATTCTGCATCATTTGTTGCGTAGAAGCAAGTTTAAAGCCTTCCTAAGCCTTTTTCTACAGTACAGCATGTACAAGAATAAAATCATCGTAACTGGAGAATTTTATGAGACTAGTACTCTCTAAAAATAGAATATGAATCAAATTAGCATGAAAGCCATGACTTTTGTGTCATTATTTGGCTGCTATGCATTTGCAACAGCTCTTTATAATGAGATTTCCTTATTTACAGTCAGACAGCTCCCTAACATTGAAAATGTCCTTGGTGATATTGCAGTTTATGTTTTGGTATGGACATTAAATATTATCTAATAGCCAGAAAATAAATTGAGGTAAGCTGGAATTAAGGGTGAGAGTACATATCAGTAGCCTCTTGGTTAGGTGGATCCCATCTCTTTCCCAGCAGTCCTCCTTCCCAGAACAGCATTCCATGGTTGAGGAAACCAGAGCCAGCCCAAAGCTGCACAACCAGACATTCATCTCCAGGATGCATGTGTCCCTGCCCTTGCCCTCCACTGGAAAGATGGGCGAGAATACCACCTGCACCCTCTAACGCCTTGTCTCAGCTGGCCTTAAAATCTATGAATGGGAAAATGGGAAAAATTTCAGTAAGTGCTAAATTGCCTTTCTTTCATGGCACTAACTTTTCAAAGTACCCATCATGGGGGAGGCATAAAGGATAGTTTTCATTGCTTAACATTTGTATGTAGCACCACCAGTATGCCTGACATTTTACAGGAAGAACAACAGGTTCCTTTTAAAAATGGTGTTTAATCCAGGATTATAACTGTGCAGTGAAAGATGGCGAGTACATACAAAGTACATACAAATGGTGACTTCAGTTTATAGAGTGAATATTATATCCTTTTTCATAATAAACATGAAAGATGCTGAGAAGAAAAGATAATTGAATTTTGAATGTTTTATCTTCTTAGGGTTAATGAACCATATTTATTTATTTTTGAAAAGCAGGACATCCCACTGAAATCAGTGGTGAAACCCACAGCATAATATGACCTTTTTCATTTCATATCTGTATCTGTGAACAGCTGGGGAAAGGCTAGATTCCTGGGCGCTGATTCAGCAAAGCACTTAAGCATGTAGGACTTAAATCTATATTTAAAGTTAAGCATGTGCTTAAGTACTTTGCTGAATTTAGGTCCTTAGGAGGAAAGAGGGTAGAGGAAATGCTTTAATTAATGAGGGTGACCAAAGGACTTCTCACAAAGATACTAGTGGTTGTTGCTTCATTGAAAATTATGCTTTTTATTAACTAATGAAAAAATACAGCATGAAAACTTATGCATAATGAGTAGCTGATGGATCATGCTTTCATTTCAATACAGCATCTGGAAGACTTTTGAATCAAAACTAGGAACTTTAAAAAAACAGCTTTTGATTTTGAAATCCTCACCATTTAACTAAGCCAAGACTTCAAAATTTCAATAGGAAAAAATCAAAACCTGGAAAACAGAAAAAAAAATGGAAAATGATTTTTTTTTGTAAAAAACTAAAATACTTGGTGGGAAAAATAAAAATATTTTCTTTAAAAAATTAACTTTTGAAAAAAAGTTTGTTTAAAAAATAAAATTCTCTTGCGCCAGCTTTATTTTTTAACACTTCAGGAAAGAAGTGCAACATTGGCTATTGTCATGTGCCCTCAGGAATGTGCTCGATGTCTGTCTGTTTGAAATTAGGGGCTCACATGTTGAAGGGGAATGGTTTTTTCCAGTCCCAGTAGGATTTGTGTTTCTTCATAAAGAAAGATCTTCAACAAAACAATGTGCTCAAAATCATGACAGTAGTGTTGCTGAGCTGGCTGTGCACTTTTATAAAGGTTTTGGTTTTGTGCGAGTAGTTTACTATATTAGAGATCATAACTCTGCCCCAGTAGGGATGGTGGCCTTCCAGCATATTTTCCTAAACTAGAACCAGTATGATTTTCCGCCCCCCATCCCTCCGCCCGAGAACTGTGTAGAAAGGACAGTAGAGAGGAAGTCTGGTCCATTTGGGAAAAGAGGAGGCTGGAAGGCAAGCGTTCTTATTGGGCCAGACTTTAAATGGTAGTGTATTGTCTATAGTATATGGTGATGGAACCAATGGTGAGGTGTGTGTTTCTAGGTAGAGGAGAGAGGTTGTAATGTTTGATAAACTTTTCATTGCCTTGTTTTATGGTTTTAAATTGGGTATGTTATATCTAGACCCCCCTTAGTTGATACACTAAGTACTATTTTTGTATATTCATAATAAATGGAGAAAAATTGTCTCTAGAGCCTAAGTGAGTTGGTTGAATCTTAGAATACGATGTAGGGCCCAGCTTCTCTCTCAGCTTTTACCTGAAGAGATTAGGCAGCTGGATTGGCATTTGGTTTGATTTCTTGGGAAAGTCCATTTTTCTTTGTTAATTATTTGCAGAACAAAGAAATTGCATCTTTTATCTTTTGATTCTTGTACATGCCCTTTTGAGATTTTATAAGTAGGCTAATTTTACACAAATGATAAAAACCATGCCAGCTTTTACTGTGGCAGAAACCTTTATGAAAGATGAGAGGGAAGTAAACCACTAGCAGTGATAGGAGAATCTCTGTATATACACTGGGCTCTGGAAAAGCATGCACTGAACACTTCAGACGTCATTGCAGATGTACACTGTCCTCTAGCTGGTTAGTCAAAATGCATCAGCTGGAAGTGATACTGACCAAGAAATAAATTTCAGCATGTTGAATGTAGAACTAACATCTTAAAGAAAGCAAACAATGAGAATTTTTCATTTGCAAGATACTGCTTCTGCTGCTGCTCCAGATGTTGTCACAGCTCTTAATGCTGACAGTGATGAGTGATGGGGAAGGTCAGTTCAATATGAGCCTCTGGCCTAGTCAAAGTGAATCCTTTGAAGAGGAATCCCATTACAGCAGAGCAGCACTATCAGCCTGGACTTCCCTCACTGGGAGATGACTGAGTGAAAGGCCAGGACTGGTATCAATTAAATGATTTTGCTGAGCTGTGAAAACAGTAAAAATAAATACATAAAAAGACCAGAATTACAAGGTTATTCCCTGTTCTCCTTGCTTTCCCCAGCTAGTCACGTTCTTTTTTGGAAGAACTGCTTTCAAAGTGAACTGCTCTTCATAGAGTTTCTGGTTACTCTCCATTGTTTGTGATAATCCCAAAGAAGTCTGAAAATAAAATATAGTTTCCTCAATGATTATGATCATTTATTTGTTCAAATTTTTCTCTGCCTGCACACTGACATCTTAACAACAAATATAAAGTCAGTCAGAATGTCTTTTTATAGCAGTACAGAATAGAGCTGGGTGAGTTACTTGTAATATTTTTCCATCAGAAATTGAAATTGCTCATTTTTATTTTGCAAAATGTCTGCAGAATATCAGCAATTGTATTAAAAATGGAAAGACTGATGCAATGTTTGTGTGATACTTTTGGCATTGCTTTTTTGTATTTCGTGTTAGGTTGGTTGTGATTTGCCCCCAAAAGATACGTGGTATTGGTTCCATGGATGGCTAAGACAACATAACCTGGTCAGAACTCATTGACACATTTTCTCAAAGTCGGGGGGACGTGACATATATTTGCTCTATTTTTAAGTCAGCCAGAAACAGGTAGCAACAGCAACAGCAACAGGGAGCAGCTCTGTGCTGCTTCCTTCTGTGGTGCATGTATAAAGGCCCTCACAAAAAGACTTTGTTACGAGGTCAAAGGTTTTCCCTGGCAGCCATCTGAAAACATCAGCAAGGAGAGACATCTACCCACCAAAGATACTGCAGAGAGTAGCAAGTTGCCTGCTTGTTCCTGCCTCCCTGCCTGGAGAAGAAAACATCCTGTTGGGTTGGTGGGGAATTGTGTCAGGGCTAAGGGTCTGTGGTGGGCTGACCACCCCACACAAGGCCTTAAGGCGTAAATTAGTCAATTTAACCTATAGGCTGCACCTGGAGGAAAGCCAGGGAGTTCTCAGGCCTAATTGGCTGATGAAGCCCTGCTGGGGGAGGAGCTGGGCTGGGTTTATAAAGCGAGGAAGCTGGAAATGGAAGGAGGCTGCATGGAAGTAGTCTGCAGTCACTCCTGGAAAAAGGGAGGTGTGGTTAGGGTGATAGAGGTAGGTAGCCTGTGGCTACTCCCTGGGAGGAGGGAGTCTGGGGCTGGCAAACCAGAGGAGTGGGGAGAGCCAGAAGGTAAGAAAGAGGCTCAGGGAAAGGCAGCAAGGTTCAGGAGGGAACAGGCTAGAGGGTCCTTGAGCTGGAACCCAGAGTAGAGGGTGGATCTGGGTTTCCCTGCCAGCCACTGAAGGAGTGGCACCTGGGATAATGAATGGGGAGACTGCTGGCAAGTAGAGACATTGACTCACCCCCAGAAGGGGAAACCATGTAGTGACCTGGCCAGATGGCCGAGTCATGAAGAGGAGGCTGCAGTTCTTGGAACAAAAGAGGGGGCCACAGAGAGAGGAAGAGAGTGAGGGAGTTTGACTGTCGGAAGGGGTATCAGCCTGGCAGAGCTAATCCCCAGAACCTCCAGGAGACATCACTGTCCAGTAGTGAGTAGAGGCCCCCATCATATGGGTCCTCCAGATGATCACATGAGCATCTAAATTCTGAAATTTTTCTGGTTCTGCCAGCATGCTATTGGCTATGTTGAGGCTGGCATATAGCATGTTTTACGTGCAATTTGGCCACAGTCAGACTGGCTTATAGCATGCTTTGGTTCCTAGTTGCTGCGTTCTTGCTGGGATTGTCAGTGTGCAGTTGACCAGATTCAGTAATGCTTTTGGTATTCTGTGGGGTTCTGGTGGGAGAGGGTGGATTATCTGCTGGCAGACCATTACAACAGTAACCACTGTCCCTCAGTCTCAGCTCGCTCACCTGGCTACTGCTACCCAAACTTCCGGTTTAAAGTCAAATGCTTCCTCAACTGGCCCCACTTCGTAAACCTGAAAGAAAACAAAATAATCATTGATAAAGTTTGCAGACGACCCAAATATTGGGGGACTGGTAAATAATGAATAGGACAGGTCACTGATACAGAGCAATCAGGATCTCTTGATAAGATAGGAGCAAGCAAACAATATGCATTTTACTATGGCTAAATATAAATCTATACATCTAGGAACAAAGACTGTAGGTCATAATTACAAGCTGAGGGACTTTGTCCTAGGAAGCAATGTCTCTAAAAAAATAATAAAAAAAACTAGGGTCATGGTGAATAATCAGCTGAACATGAGCTATCAGAGTGATCCTTGGATGCATAAATGGGAATCTTGAGTAGGACTAGAGAGATTATATTACCTGTGGATTCTGCACTGGTGCAACTGCTGATGGAACACTGTGTACAGTTCTGGTGTCCACACTGCAAGAAAGATGTTGATAAATTGGAGAGAGTTCAGAGAAGAGCCTTGAGAATGATTAAAGGTTTAGAAAACCTGCCTTAGTGATAGACTCAAGGAGCTCAATCTATTTACCTTAGCAGAGAGAGGGTTTAATGGGTGTCCTGATCACAGTCTGCCTACTGGTGAACAAATGGGATTTTCAGTCTAGTACAGTGGTTCTCAAACTAGGGCCGCTGCTTGTTCTGGGAAAGCCCCTGGCAGGCCAGGCCGGTTTGTTTACCTGCCGCGTCCGCAGGTCTGGCCGATCACGGCTTCCACTGGCTGCGGTTCGCCACTCCAGGCCAATGGGGGCTGCAGGAAGGGCGGCCAGCACGTCCCTCAGCCCACGCTGCTTCCTGCAGCCCCCATTGGCCTGGAGCAGTGAACTGCAGCCAGTGGGAGCTGCGATCGGATAAACCTGCGGACGCGGCAGGTAAACAAACTGTCCCGGCCCGCCAGGGGCTTTCCCTGAGCAAGCGGCGGCCCTAGTTTGAGAACCACTGATTTAGTAGACAAAAGTATAACACAATCTTTGGTCTACCTGGCTGATTGCAAAATGACTCTGCTAGGCCCAGAATCACATTTTCCTGTAGAGTCCCCTAGCCTGCAAGCATGACAGGATTTAAAGTGCCTGCCTGTAAATTTTACAGTTTTCAATACGTCATGCTGAGGAGAGGTCTGATTTTTTGCTTCAGTTGAGAAAGTGCCTGCATTGACTGCCTGTGCCTTCATAGGCACATCTGGCTGTCTGCACCAACTCTGAAATATGTGTCACTGGCTGCATGGTGGTGGAATGGTTCAGTGTCCATTGTAGAGATTTCAGTGCTTCCTGTCACTCAAGGCTGAATCCTGACTTTTCAGGTCCTGTCTTGCTAAGTAATAGCAGTCCCAAAGCAATGAGAGAGAGAATTTTCGCCACTGCTCTGCTCCCTCTCTAAGAATGGTCAGGCTGTAATGTCACCCCCGCCTCCCCTTAGCTTCCCTCCGTGGGGCTGTTGTTGCCTTGGTCACGTTACTTCTCTGCCTGGGCAGCTCAGTGTAATGACGATGCAAAATGTGAAACAGATCCTTATGCTGCTTGTGAAGGTATAAAACAGGGCATGTAAATATGTCTGAGGAAAAATGTGGGAGGCCTCAAAATTCCTCAGAAAGCCAAATTGAGAGAGGACTCAAAACCTATGAAAAATGATAGGATGAAAAAGTTAGCACCAAATTTGGAGGGAAAATGTTCAACAATGTCTAGTGTGGAATTTGTTGCTGCTGCTGTAGTAGTGTGTATGTCAGTGTTCGTGCATGTGCAAGTTGGAGCTGCATTTTGGCATGACAGTCCTTAGTTGCTTCATTCTCTAGTAGTGTATCTTAGTGCTCATGGAGGTGAGGGACTAAATAGCACTGCTGTGAGCTGGCTGTAGTGCAGGCAGGTTATGTAATTTTCAGTCTCCTTCCCCAGACTGCAGCTTTGCCAATTAACCCAAATCATGACCTGCAGCAACCCTATTATTTCAATCCTGGAGTATGTATAGTTACATTTGTGCTTAACTTTATTCATGTACAACTCCATTGAAGTCAATAGGATTACTCATGGTAGTAAAGTTACACACCTGTCTACTTGTTTGCAGGATCAGAACCCTAATTTGTAAATTGAAGAGCTTGTAACTTTAAAATAAAACAAAAGAGAAAAGACGAGAACGTGAAAATTCTTTCTTTCCTGAGATTACAATTTAAGAAGCTACTGGATTTGTGCCGTGTCTCATCATAAAAACTAAAATTGTGCTGGATTCTTGAATAACACCTGTAAATGTGGGAGAATTCTGGACCTGCAAGTCCAGACTCACCCTCATCGGACTCACCTCTCACAGCCAAACATGTTGCTAACTATGGAAGAATAAATGTTAGTCTAACTAGAATAAACTGAAATAGGCATCAAGCAACAAAATCATAAATTTAAATAATTTAACAGTTCTCCAGGGAAAGGCTGGACACCCCCAACCTGCTCCTCAGCATGGAGCTTTTTGTGAATAGTTTAATATCTGTCTCGAATAGAAAGCAGGTGCTACTTCATGAATAGTAGCAGCTGGAGTTTTCAGAGGTGCTGAGCACCTGAATCTGCCATTGGCTCTGCATGGCACTCTGGGTGCTCAGCATGTCTGAAAAACAGGCTAATATCAGACTGTCAGACACCAGGAGGAAGAGTGCAGTGGTGCGAGGGCTTGTAGACCTTTAACAGCCAAGTTTTTAGTGGGCTGTCAGTATAATTTTATTAACGATCATACTTACAATTTTTAGCACAGTAGTATATAAATATTACATTGTTAAATAAAACTAATCCTTCTCAGCACTGGATGTGCACCTAACAGGCCCCTCTGGAGTCAGCAGCTCTTCCTCATACTTGGAGAATGTCAACACTGTCCTCCGCTCATGGGGAAGGGTGCTTTGTACACTGCAGCTCAGGTTGGCTGGGGTTGATTAATTTCAGCTGAGCTTCCCTTTCTTGCCAGCCTGGATTTGAGCCGACAGGTTCGTGAAAGGGAGAGCCCAGAACCAGGGGGAAGAGGGCATTCACCTGGCCTGAGCTCAGCGCTGCAGGGAGCCAAGAAAGTAGATTTAAAAACAAAAATCCGCTAGCCAGACCCTCTTCCCCTCACTTCCCCCCCATTCTTCCAGGGGTTCATCTGTGAAAATAGCTGGGCAGCTAACCCCAGGCCAACCCAGGAGAAGGAGTAAAGGGGAACTGAAATCAAGCTGGCTCCACCTTTGATCCTGTAGTAAGGGCACAGTGCACCCCTTCCCCCCATCCCTGGGCTATCCTGCCTCCCCTGGCCAGCCCGCTTCATTAGCTGTCTTTCCCTGCATCACAGGGTGTGCTACCTACTACGGAGCAGCAAGAAAAGGCCTGACTAATGTGCTGCTCTCTCCAAAGTGTGCCTAACTTTAGCAAAGTATTTAATTAGCCTCCACAGACTTTTCCGCACCGGCAGATTATAGTGATCTCAGCCCAAGAAGCCCTGAAATGTGATTCTTTCTGAGGACATGCTCAATTGACACGTAATGACATTGACTTGGTGTGCAACAGAATGTAGTAAGAGGAGCATGGGATGGATTTTATTAATACTATTGAGCTGCTTGTGAATGATTTTGTGCCTATACCTATTGGTGACCTCTTTCTCTGAATGTCACGGTAATTGACAGTGAAAGTCACTAGACTGGTCACTAGTCACTTTAACACTTATTTTCTCACTAGGGAAACCAAAAAGTCACTAAATCTAGTGACAACGTAGCAAAGTTGGCAACCGGAGTCGATTGGAGAGTTCTCTGTGATCCATTTAGCGGGTCTTCACTAAACCCGCTAAATTGCTCCCCCCCCCACACACATCGATTGCAGCAGAGTCAACCCCGGTAAGGGTAGACATGAGTTTGCTGGGATGAGGAATGGTGGGCTCAACGGAGACACTTAGCAGATTAGTCCAGTGGCTCTGCACTAACCTGTGGTGGGTCCAAACTTTGGATCAGACTTCAGTCCCTTACTCCTGATCTTGGAGAACGCATATCCCACTTTGTCTGGTAGAAGGAATGCGATGAGTGAGCTCTGGAGGGAGTCACATGCAACACTGCTCACTTCAGAAGCTCGTTGTGGTGCATAGATTTGGGGAAAAGGTGAAAAAGAGGGATTCCAGAGGCTTCCTACCAATCCTACAAAAAATGTGTATGTGAATCTTCCATTTACAGTGGTAAATTTAGTACCCTTGCTATCAATGAGGAAATGGGATGGTTCAGGTAGACTCTTTAACTTACCTGATAAAGTACACTTTTCTCCTGCACCAACATTGTCCCAGTTTTCCCTAACAGCTTCATCTTCCTGTGCTCTATATACAGGGACAATACTGCAGTCATATGGATGTAATAGTAGAGGGAAATCACAGTTAGTGTCATTCCATGAGCTAAAAGGAAGTGGTGCAAGAGTTGGCCTTAAAGTCTCTAGTTTCATCATTATTTCTAGCACTATTAGTAGTTTAACATTTGAATGGTGGTTGCATCCGAAGGCAGGTCTTAATCCTTCTCCACAAACCACAAGTATCTGAGGCAAGTAACTGTGTGAGACACTCAGATTGTCTCTTTATTTTACTATTTTTTTCTCTCCAGTCCTAATTGCCACCTTTTCTCCTCTCCCTTTTATGGATTACATCAACACTGGTCATGAGCACTAGGAATAAAATATGAATTTGTATGCATGGCTGCTCTTATGCTGGGCAACCTATGGACAGTTGATCTGAATGCTGACATCTTGTTGATGGGAAAGCGCTGCAACTCACTGCATGTGTGGATATCTTCTTGGATTATTTAAGTGATTTTGATCATCAGATTAACTAAGTACAAAATGGGGCAAGACTGCAGAGGTGTAAATGAATCTTCTGGGATATGTGAGTGTTTTTTCATTGTTCATACCGTGCATGTGTATGTTTTTAAAAAAAATAGATGGATAAAGGGACATATATTTTGTTTAAATTAAGCGGTAATGAAGAGTGCTAACATTTTTACTACGCTTCTCTACTACTTATAATTGTAGTAAATCTTGTTGTTTAACTGCTCAATGTTAGAGTTAAAAACATATTAGCAATATTTTTCTAAAGGACAGTGAACTTTTCAGGGCCATAGTGAAAGCATGCTTCAAGATTCTATTTTCATAGGATAGCGAATAATCCTTGAGAATGAAAACACAAACCAGGCTTCCATTGTCCGTTCTAAAGGGCTTTTATTTGAAAGACAGGGTGCCATTCTATCAAATAATTAAAATGTTCCAATACTGGTTAAGTGCTTTCATTTGTCCTATTCAGCAGTAGCATCAAGCACAAGCAGGGGTCAATGAAAGAAGAACAGATGCAGCATCTATCTGACCTTTTCTAGGTAAACAAATGAATAAAAACAGTCAAAACTTTCCTAGATAGAAAGTTCCATAGAAAAGTAAACCTTAGTTATGTAGCATGCTAGGCCAGGGGTTGACACTGATACAAAGAGCGGCCTTCTGAAAGATATTTCTCAGTCCCTTCAAGAAGGCAACTGAACAGAGAAGGGCTTGTTTGGAGCAGGTAGAATTTCAAGGTTAATAATGCATAGTGCTTTTCTTACATAAAGCTCCAGTTTACACAATTGGGAAACTGAGGCACAAAAGGTAAGAGAGCTGCTTAGGGTCAGCCAACAAGGCATTGGAGGAGTGAGTAATAGAATACAAGTCTCCAAAATCCTAATATGGAGTAGTAGCCACGGCACTATGCTTCCCAGACAAGGAAACTGGACAACTTTTTGTTCTGTCTTTGTACAGCACTTAGCACAATAGGATTCTGGTTCATGACTGCAGCTCCTAAGTGTTACCACGATACAAATCATCACCATTGTCATCTCCATTTACTTTTTAGAATTAATTCCCTCCCCCCCCACACACACACTTTGCTTGTGTCTTTGCAGATTTATCTATCCAGGTACCTATATGGCACCCGAGTGCCTCAGAGTTACTAATGTATTTTATCCTCATACTACTTCTGGCAGGAATTGGACTCAAGAATCTTAGCTTTTGGCAATGCCCTATTCCTAGACTGTCCTTCCTCCCAGTTTTGGCTGCTGTTAGCTTTTTAAATTTTTTAATAACGCCCTTCTTGTCAGGAAGAAACAGTTAAAAGAACTTTGTGGTTTCAGTGCTAGTGCTTTACAGTCCCTTGAGACTGTGATCCTGGACAGGTCTTTCATTTCTGTCGCACCATAGGTTCTCACTTTTCATTGAGGACAGGCTGGCTTTAGTTCTGTATGCTATTCTTAGACTCCTGTACAAGTCCTGAATGTTTAATTTCAGATCTTTTGATCAGTTTCCAGCCAGAAATTCATTCACTTGAGAGGACAGATTTCAGGCAAAAGGAACTAGAAAATGAGAGGAAGCAGAGCTCTTGCACTAAAGGGACATTATAGTTTCATCTAGTTTAAGGCCAGAAGGGACCAGTATCTCATTTAGTCTGACTTCCTGTATAGCACAGGCCATTAAATTGCATTCAGCCACTCCTATATTGAGCCCGATAACTTGAGTTATAAATTCTTAGAAGCCTCTTTTCCGTGCAGTTTTAATCCAGTTTTTGTTTTAATCCAGTTTTTGTTTACATGACTTTGGTTACAGTTGGGGCCGAATATGTTAAATACATATTAACAAAACAACAAATGTCCAATAGCAAAACAAAAATCTTATCACTGACAAAAATTGGGGGCTTGGTCTCCTAAGATTCTGCATTCCTTTGACTCCCATTAAAATCAGTGGAAGCTGAGAGCAGATTGTAAAGGATCAGACTCTGACTGCTCATTTATTCAAAAGTTGCTCACTGTGGCCCTGATTCCTCAAGGCAGTTAACCATCCCTTTTGGCACAGTATACTTAGAGCTGATTGGGAGGCAGGACTTTTTGCGTGTGAATATTTTCATGAAAAGTTTGTCCTTTGCTGAGAAGAAAAAAAAACAACCCCAATTAAAAAATTTCCAATCAGTTCTACACAGGATTCTGATGCATAAGAAACAAACAGTTGTCACTGGATAGAGTAGTGCAGGCTGGTGTTGACTTTTGTGATCTGAAATTCCAGGAGGGTTGAGTGAAACCATCAAACTAATTTTTGTGACCCAAGTGAGGTTTGAAGTTGCGCTCTGCATCCAGAGGAGACTGTATTAATCCATGATGTTGCTCGGTCTTTCTATATATAAATAATAAAATATTACAACACAAACATTTTCTAATATGTATTATTTAAATGACCTACCAAGCCAATGAGATTCAGAGTCAAAGTAGAGATGCTGGGCTAAAGTCAGAAGTAACATACTTGGTATAAGTGACATGTTGATAAGACAATGTAAGATTCAGCCTTTGTTGTATGCCTGCCTTTGCTGGTAAAATGAAGGGCAGAGAGCACCCAGCTGCAGGAAGTTTGCTCAGAAGAGGGATACAGAGTGACACAAGGTGCCTGCAATTACTTCTCTGCCAGTGATCTGCAGACAGCCAAAGTACTCCCCACCGTGTGTGGCACTGGCCAGAGAGGCAGTGTTCATTTATTACTTGGGTCTCCATTAGCAGCTCTAACTGAGCTTGCGTGGCAGCATTAAACAGCCTCCCCACGCAGAACTCCTGAGGGAGGACAGTAATGCAACTCTGCCTGCTCTCTCTAGGGCACAGCACTTCTTCCTGAGGCAGGAAGGTGCAATTTTCACCACCCTGTATCAGCAGGAGTGAGAGAGGACTCGAGCTTACTTTGGCTTACACCAACTTACCAATGGGCAACTTGTCGCTCCAATTACTTCACTTCTTAATGTCTGTCTAGACTGCAATGGCAGGGTGTGACTGAGCTACCATACCTCAGCCAGCTTTCATCTAACTAGCTCGGGTCCTGGAATAGTGAAGCCGTGGCAGCGCGCGCGGACTTCAGTGCATGCTAGCTCGACAAGTAATTACCCAGGGCTGTAGGCAGGTTTGTGTAGCCCAAGCTGAAGCTCTCACTGTTGTGGTTTCACTGCTCCAGGACCCGAGCTAGTTAGATTAAAGATTGCTAAGGTATGTTGGCTCAAGCTTCACTGTCACCGTGTGATTGCAGTCTAGACATACCTCTTTTTGACTCTCACTAATATGCCTTGCAGAAATCAGCAAGGAGTGGGTGGTTTTTTACTGTCCAACGCTACAATGGGCCTTATCCCTGACTGGGTGAACTTTCTGTTCTCATTTTGTCAGATACTTGTCTTTTTTATTTGTAGTTTAATGCAATAAAATACTTATTCTGTCTTTTGTATCTCTTATGCTATGGTTTAAACCTGTTTGCTTCACACAGATTCAGTTAATTTTCTTTCAGTGAAAAGACATTTTAAAATTTCTCCCTTCCAACCCCTACTCTTTCAAACTTCAACTGAATTTAAAGCTACACTAGAAATTTCAGATAATGCCAAATTATTTTGGGAATCATTGCGGTGCGGGGGGAGAACACATAGATTATTTATAATCCGAATATTACCATTAACCAACTGGTAAAACCAGATGGCTCATTTTGTGATTAAAGCTATTTATTACACCTCTACCCCAACATAACGCTGTCCTCGGGAGCCAAAAAATCTTACCGCGTTATAGGTGAAACCATGTTATATCGAACTTGCTTTGATCCACCGGAGTGCGCAGCCCCGCCCCCCTCGGCGCACTGCTTTACCGCGTTATATCCAAATTCGTGTTCTATCGGGTTGCGTTATATCGCAGTAGAGGTGTATTATTATTTATTTTATTATATATTAGTCAAATATGAACATTGAGATTAGAGATTTGCAAAAAACTCCCAGTACAGAAACTGCAAAGTCGGGAGCTTGAATCTGCTCATCAGTATTCTATGGTACAATGCTGCTTTGCCACTAGGACTCTGATGCTTCTACTTCCTCTCCCCCTCCTGCCCCCCTTAATGACCAGAGTGGTTTGCCCTTGGCTTGGCATCTTGTCCACCTTCAAAGAGAATAGCAGACAACAGTGCAAAGATATTGACTCATGTGACCTAGGCTTGATCAAGACTCATTTACTAGAACAAAATGTTTTGTGTCCAAGTAATGGCCTTTCAATAATTTTTAATAAAAATACACATTCAGAATTAGGTCCTAAAGTAATATGCAATTCAAAGAGCTATAGTAATATTGGAAGACTACACTTTTTTTTAATTGTATAGAATTATCTAAAAGGTAATAATCAGTGATATACCAATCTCCTAGAACTGGGTTGCTGAAAAGATCTGAACTACATTTCCACAAGGAAGTTAGTGGACAGGGATAAAGGAAGTGTGTGGGACCTTGGAGGTCGTTGAGTCCAGCCCCCTGCCTTCACTAGCAGGACCAATTTTTTGCCCCAGATCCCTAAGTGGCCTCCTCAAGGATTGAACTCACAACCCTGTGTTTAGCAGGCCAATGCTCAAACCATTGAGCTATCCCTCTCTCCTGGTTTGTCATGTCTCTATTATCATCTGGGAATAACTAGCAATTTTCTGTATTCTAGTAGGCTAGAAGTTGGCATCTTCACAGTCTAGTTAAATGGGCTGGTAATGAGTTGTAGGTTAACTGTGAAGTCAGAATGCAGAGCTTGTATCCCATTGCCAAATCTTTGTTTACTTTTCATTATGATTAAATGCCTGTGAAAATATCCAGTTGATTGAATCCAGTCCTTAATCTGAGGAGAGGAAAGAAGGGTTGGAGGTGGGAAATCTCCAGGGAGTTTGGCTCCCCCTCTCTTTTAAAAATCAAAGCTTCTGGTGGAGTCCCATATCAAGCCTTCCCTTGCTGAAGACAGCACAGTTGAGAGACTTTTCTGGACCAACCCACCAAGAGGGTCAGCAGTTCTTGGGAATAAAATCTTTTGTTTCCATAGAAAAGAGTGAATTGTTCCACGGTGTCCGAGCAGACAGTCAAAACTGATGCTCTTTTTTTGGAGCAAATAGCTAAATTTAGAGTTGTGCAGCCAAACCAGTACTACTGTTCTCTCATGATCTGCATACAGGGAAAGCAGTGTGGCTCCTTACATTTGACACACCAGACTTTGATGGCTCCACCCAGGAATAATCACTCAAGTCTCTCTCTGTGCAAGTATCTTTTCCCAACTGTTAACACGGTAGTGTGTGCTGCTTCTATCCTTCAATTCCCATCTCCAACCCCCAAGCACTTCTGTTCTATATAGGAGCTTATACTGCACTTATCATTGTAGTATCTGAGTGCCTTGCAGAGGGCATTAAACTGTGTAATTATCCATCTGTTGCATGGT
The DNA here is from genome assembly GCF_020497125.1 of Mauremys mutica. NCBI lineage: Eukaryota > Metazoa > Chordata > Testudines > Geoemydidae > Mauremys > Mauremys mutica. The sequence goes on from NC_059072.1 coordinate 231,303,861, forward strand.
GTTTGTTCTCTTATCCTCCCCTAGAGGGAGAAGTGTGTGCAATTGAGTGTCGGTTTGGTAGTGCATGGGTTTTTTGGGGTGTATGTGTGTGTGTGTGGGTTTTTTTTAATGCACCTGTTGCTATGTGTCTGTTAGAAAAGGCAAAGTCACATTTGCAGTGAAAAGAGGTGAAGTTTATGATGGGCCTTAGCTCTTGAGGGGAGTTCATTCCACAGTCTCTGATCACCTCTTGAGAAAGATCTACAAGCTTTACTCTCATTGTTGAGAGTTCCACTGTGCCAGAGGAGCAAAGTTGGGGACCGCAACTGGAGGTTTAGACGATCTTTTGTATCACCTCAGACTAAGCCATGCAGTACCTTGAAGAGAAGGACTGAGACCTTGAACTTGATTTGAAATTCTTTGGGAATCTGCATAGAGAGTGGAGGACAGGTCTGATGTGCTTGCAGTAATCTGTATTGTTGAGGAGACTCACTGCAGTGTTCTGTACTAGTTGAAGTTCCGTAAGTGATGAAGGCTTCATGACAGGTATATTGCATTGCTGTAATCCAGCTAAGAGGCCACTATTAACATGAATAACTTAGGCCAGGTCTTCATCTGCCAGGATGGGATGGAGTCACTTGGCCAAGCAGATGCTGCTATGTGAGGGCTCGGTGTCAGTGAGGAATCCTAGAGTACTCCTAGACTGTGGAAATGAATTGACTGATTGTGGGTCTGAATCTTCAACCAAACAAGAGTGCACCATGGTTGCAGGCTCTGCAGCATATTTTTCTCTACCCACCAGCATCACCTGTGTCTTGCTTGGGTTCAGGTTCATCCAGCTGCTCTTCATTCATGAGCTGATCACATCCACACACTTCCTTTATCCCTGTCCACTAACTTCCTTGTGGAAATGTAGTTCAGATCTTTTCAGCAACCCTATCCCTTTTCCATGATTTGCAATAGGAAAAGGCTTCTGTGGAAGTATTTGAACTCTGAATTTGTTTAAGACAGTGCTTTCATTTTTAATAATTTCTCCTTTTTGGGGTCCTTTTCAGACAGGAAAGGCGTAAAGCTATCCCATCAGGAATTCAAGGTGTATGGATTGAGACAGTCTTTTTTTTTTTTTCCCCCACCCAAAGGTCTTAAGTTGCCTTTCTGACTGTCATACCCTAATATTTCCAGTGCTAGGATACAGTGTCGTTCCTAGTGTGCCAGACACCATGTCTGAGGCCCTGCTTATATTGTGTGTGTGTGTGTATATGTATATGTATATAGACAAGGCCTGAAGGATTCCTGTTACATTCAATCATCTTTACCTGAAAGCTGAAGACCTAATTATGGGTCTTGCTGTGCTCATCAGAAAGAAAGACTATAGAAATGAGATCTCTTATTTACCCTCAGCAGTGTGGCTGGACAAATGGAGCAACTTAACTTTTCCCCATAGAGGAGAGAGAGAAGAGTACTGGGGAAATTGCAGACCTATGTGAAAGGGATCCAGAACATGGAGGCAAAGAGGATGTATGGACTATGTATAGGAAAGGTTTCAGACATAGATCTAAGGGAGTTGGAAGACTTGGGTTGTGTCTTTTTGTTTGTTTTCTTAATGCTAGAGGTTCCTCACTCCCCCTTGTTGGTTGATTCTCTTCCCCGCTCCTCTATGTTGGGTATCTGAATCCAGCCTTTGTCTCTGACATCTTTCTAATATATCAGTGATTCACACTAAAGTTATCAGGATACACCATATGTGATACAAAACTGTAGAATATGTAGACTAGAGGCATCAGCGTGAGAGACAGAGTGTCCCTCAATTACATAAATTTTATTTTAGAGGAAACATTACAAATGCAGAAAAAGGTAAAATTTGTCTCGAACAGGAGCCTAATGTTCAATAGTAACCTTCTTATAATCTTATCATTCAGAAGCAAAAGTTAAACAAACAATTTTTTCACAATGGTAGGTAACAAGCTGGTGTGCACTAAAGCAATATATGTAAGCAAGCTCTCATTATGAGGGCTATCCTGCCAGGCTTGGTAGCAAGACAAGTTTTTATGCCTTCTCCCAGAGAAGAATTGTAATGCCTTCCTTGTTATGCTGGATATGTGGCAAGGGTGTTTATAGAAAGAAAGGACAGCAAAAACTGCAAAATTGCGCAAGGAACTACTGTTCATTTTGAGGTGTGGGAGGTGGAAATGGGTTACAAAACCTTGGTCAAGGTTTCAAGGGCTTGAATGATGGAGAAACAAGATGAAATAGTGCTTGTGTGCTCAGATGGGGTTATTAAGATAGTCCTGACTGAGGGTGCTTTGAAAGCCTTACTGCTTTCCTCTCCCACATCCCCTTTAAATGGCCTTAGTATTTCCTGGGTCTTGGAGGCGGGGGATCCCCATTGGCTTATGGTCTGTGGAAGGACTTAAAGAAAGTCCAGATTGGGTGCATGAAACCCCCTCTTCAGCAAAAATGCAAAATGAAACTAGCAAACCCTTAGACCAGTGGTTCTCAAATTTTTGTACTTGTGTCCTCTTTTACACAGCAAGCCTCTGAGTGTGACCCCCCTCCCCTTAAAGTAAAAAACACTTTTTAATATATGTAACACCATTATAAATGCTGGAGGCAAAGCAGAGTTTGGGGTGGAGGCTGACAGCTCGTGACCCCCCATGTAATAACCTCGTGACCCCCTGAGGGGTCCCAAACCCCAGTTTGAGAACCTCTGCCTTAGACCCTGTGTAAACTCCATCTTTTTAGCTGCTATCTGTACAAGAGGCATTTTCTAAACCCGGTGTATTTGATTTCTCTTCGTAATCATACAGCATTACAGTGCATGAATTTAGAGTTGGCCAGTTGTTGCTTGTCATTTTCTCCTCCTTTGTATTTCATCAGAGGACTTCTGGGCAATCTTTTAGATATTAGAGCACCTAGTTAGTGTGCCCTGCCTTTTTTTTTTTTAATAATAATCCTGCTCTGTTAACTTTTCAGACAGTATGGTGGCCTGTACTTCTTAATCAAAATGAAGCTTTTAAAAAACAATAGAATCCCACAAATCTGAAACTTTTTTTAGATTCAGTATTTTGTGTTTCTAAAGTAAACACCAAGTGTCAACTTTTTGATAGTAAAGTAAAAAAACACAGTGTAGCTGGTTGAGAGGTTGAAACGGTTGGACCAGTAAACAAGCCATTTTCATCTTTCATCTTTTGATGTCATTGTACCATTGCATTGATTCATAGAACTAACATTTAAAGCTACTACCTGATCCTTTGTTCCTTGCTAAGTGGGCACACTTGTTTTTATTGATTTAAGACTAGTTGTATTTAAAAACCAAACAACCCCACAGAATCTCCAGAGATACATTTTGAAATCCTTCCCTCCCCTTTGACAATCATGGAATAACACATTACAACTTCTGCACTGGCCCTTTTACGGATTAGGGTGTTTGACTCTGCTTTGTCCAGTTGATCGGATAGCAATTACGCCATTGCCGTTGTGATCAGAAATAGATCTCACATGGCGCAAGTTTTTCAGCTAGGAAAATTTCTTATTAATAGTGCTTTAGATGACAATGAGGCTGAACAATATAGAACACTCTACCAAATAGAGACCACCTCTTCCCTCCCAGTCACTATAGCTGGAACCAAGTATTTAATAGGAAAACTGGTTCTTTTTAAAAGATAAACTCCTGATACAGTCCCTATATTTTTAGGAATTGAAAATGTTGAAAGCTTAAGAGTAAGTTCTGTTCTTTTGTCATTATGTATTTTACAAGTTCAACTACTTACCAGGAGAATGTCATTTCTGTAATAATGGCAGGATGCCAACTGAAAATGCTGACCTCACATTAATTTTGTGCCAGAAGTGATTAAATCTCATTGATCTACTGAGCCAGGCTAGTGCAGGATGCTATTAATTTATTTCATTCATTAGATTGGAAATAGATCATTTTGTGTATATCAAAGGAAGGCATTGAAAGGATATCAGAGAGACCTATTTGGAAGATTTCCAGGTTTAGATGTGTTTCTTTCATTGAATGAAGTTTATGCATAGGACTTGAGAGGATGAGCTTCCCACATAGTCCATGTAAATAGAATTTCAAGGCATCTGGCTAGCAATGCTTTGCTCCAGTGAGTGCCTGAAAAAGACAGAGAAGAACTGACATTGATTCAAACTCAGCTGTGATGACAGTCTGGTCAGCTTCCTCCTTCTTGTGTTGCTGTTAAAAGGCCAGGTTAGCATGATCGGAGCTACACCCCAGGATACCACATTTAAAAATAAGCATTGCCCAAAATGTACTCTCCCTGCTGAGTAGCAGATCTTAATTTTTCTCTCACACTCCCAGGTGAACTGGCATTCATTTGACTGCAGATGGTGGTGTCACTGACCCCTTGGAAAACTGCATTTCCACACATTACTTATCAAACATCTAAAATTTTGCACTTTTTGTCTCCTAATAAGAATTACATTAACATGAGCAAGCATGAATATAAACAGTGGTTTTCTCATGGAAAATTAAAAAGCATTTGAGGCCATCTGAGAGGGAAGTTATCTACAAAATGATCCCATACGAGAAGGACCCATCTGTTAACTGCAAGCTAGATTTTGTGCCAGAAACTTTGTGTAAGAAACAGATGCACGTTTTGAAAACAGATTATCTATCCTAGTTTCCATAGTATGTATGATTCCTCTGGGAAACTGTGAGCCAAACATCACAGGATGAGTTGCTTAAAAGTTTATTACCTCCCATAAATCACATTTGAATAGGAGGAGATGGTAGCAAAACACCTTCAGCATTGGTGATATTACTTCACTCCAATGTGCATGCCCAGATGTTTTCCATAGGACTCAATTGTGCCTTAAGGAACTGGTCCACATGTGGCATCTACCACGCTGTAGCAGGATGTGTGGCCTCCCTCAGAGATGGATGGAGGGACAGCTGCGAGCCTCCCCCACTCCCCCACCTCCCCAGTGGGCAGAGCTGGGACACCCACACCCGCCCTGCTGAAGCCTAGGGGTGGGACAGGAACCATATAAAAGGCCGACGGCCCCTGCCCCAGCTGAGTTGGAGAGAAGCCGCCGGAGGAGAAGAACGTCTCCCACCCGCTGCTGGAGCTCAGACCCTGACAGCAACCACTGCAGTGCCTGAGATCTGGAGGGACTGCCAGAGCTGCCGATCACTGGAGAAATCAAGGAGTTGCTGGGGCTACCATTAGCTAATTACCCCAGCGAGACTGACGACTGCCCCGGGACCCAGGTAACCCCCATGAACAGGAGTGCAGGAAGTAGCCCAAGGGAGCCAAATATCATTTGGCTGTGTTGCTGACTGACAGCCGACTAGCATGTTGCGGATGGATTTCCCCGCTGACCCACTGGCAGACCACTCTGCCCGTTAGGGCCCTGGGCTGGGATGCAGTAGAGTCGATGGGCCTGGTCCCTCTACCCCTGTCACCTCACCCCTGGCAGCCTCCTCACCATAGGCCAAGAGGCCTGCGATTGTTGGTGGTCCTCCTGAGCCAGAACCCCTGACTGTTTGCTGCTCCGCCCTGTTTGAGGTCCTGGACTTAGAGACTCATTACTGCTCTGTCCTGAGGACAGGCCCAAGCTTCCTGACTTTGCTGACCTGACCTGCTTGGGGGCCTGAGCTAATAGACTCATTATTGCTCTGCCCTGAATACCGGCCAGAGCTGCCTAACTGCTCGCTGCCTCGCCCTGCCAGAGGTCTGGGGCTTATGGACACTGCTGCTCCACACTGACTGTAGGCTAGAGCCCCATAACTGTTTAGTGCCCTGTCCGGTCAGGGGACCAGGGCTCCAAGACTCAGTAGTGGGTTACCCGGCCGAGTGGTGGGGACCCTGATGCTAATTCACCCCCTGAACTGTGCTCTTCCAGAGGACTTGTAGCAAAGGGGTGTGGCCTCCCTCCCAGACAGATGAAGGGACAGTTGTGACCGCCTTACACAAACCTTCAGGAGTTCAAATACTCCTCTGTACTGTGAGAGAAGGAACAGGGTACTTACCTAGTACTTTCTCTCAGTCCTTGCAGGGTTTGCTGGCTCCTCTGTAGAGAGGCACAGGGTGTCTTGTACAGTTTCCCTTTCCTTGTAGACTAGCTACAAGTTGGCCATCATTGGATCTTGTCCAAGCACCTATCATAGTTTGGGCATTAATCTAAATAAATAATACGAGTAGAAAGTCTTGTTAGCGCATGATCTCTACAGCAAAATCTGTCTCTACATTTTCTCAATTCCCCTGAATAAAACAATATAATTCATGTTTTTTAAAATACAATTACTGTATTCTTCCCAGTGGGATAGAGTGTAGCTACCCACAATGGAAGGTCTTTGACTACTGAAGCTCTTGGGGTCTTATTTGAATCTTCACCATGCTGGGACATATAGAATTAATTGGTGGCAAGAAACATATCTCCTGTTGGCCATGAGACTACCTTTTTTCCTCTCTCATGAGGATCTTTGCCATGTTGACAGGGTATTTGTCACCTCCAGTTTAGAATGCTGTGTCTCACTCAGTGTGAAGGGGGAAGGTAGTTGCCACCAGGAAACTGAAGTTCCTACAAAGAGTGTTATTCCTCCAGGAATGCCTAGAATCATAGAATGTCAGGGTTGGAATGGACCTCAGGAGGTCATCTAGTCCAATCCCCTGCTCAAAGCAGGACCAATTCCCAACTAAATCATCCAACCAGGGCTTTGTCAAGCCTGACCTTAAAAACCTCTAAGGAAGGGGATTCCACCACCTCCCTAGGTAACCCATTCCAGTGCTTCACCACCCTCCTAGTGAAAAAGTTTTTCCTAATATCCAACCTAAACCTCCCCCACTACAACTTGAGACCATTATTCCTTGTTCTGTCATCTGCTACCACTGAGAACAATCTAGATCCATCCTCTTTGTAACCCCCTTTCAGGTAGTTGAAAGCAGCTATCAAATCCCCCCCCCATTCTTCTCTTCTGCAGGCTAAACAATCTCAGTTCCCTCAGCCTCTCCTCATAAGTCATGTGCTCCAGCCCCCTAATCATTTTCGTTGCCCTCCGCTGGACTCTTTCCAATTTTTCCACATCCTTCTTGTAGTGTAGGGCCCAAAACTGGACACAGTACTCCAGATGAGGCCTCACCAATGCCAAATAGAGGGGAATGATCACGTCTCTCGATCTGCTGACAGTGCTCCTACTTATACAGCCCAAAATGCCGTTAGCCTTCTTGGCAACAAGGGCACACTATTGACTCATATCCAGCTTCTCGTCCACTGTAACCATTAGGTCCTTTTCTGCAGAACTGCTGCCTAGTCATTCGGTCCCTAGTCTGTAGCAGTGCATGGGATGCTTCTGTCCTAAGTGGAGGACTCTGCACTTGTCCTTTTTGAACCTCATCAGATTTCTTTTGGTCTAATCCTCTAATTTGTCTAGGCCCCTCAATATCCTATCCCTACCCTCCAGCATATCTACCACTCCTCCCAGTTTAGTCATCTGCAAACTTGCTGAGGGCGCAGTCCACGCCATCCTCCAGATCATTAATGAAGATATTGAACAAAACCCGTTGAGCCCAATGATCTAGCCAGCTTTCTATCCACCTTATAGTCCATTCATCCAGCCCATACTTCTTTAACTTGCTGGCAAGAATACTGTGGGAGACTGTATCAAAAGCTTTGCTAAAGTCAAGGCCTACTACCCAAACAGGCAGGTACAGACACAGTAATCCATGAGCTCCACTGGCTGCCCAGTCGTTGAGACTAAATTTAAAGTCCTAGTGCTGATCAACAAAGTACATAAATTGACTCACTGTGAGCTATCGCTATTCATAATCTTCAAAGGCAGCTACGCTCCACAGTGCTGCTTCAACTAGACTGGTTGAGAATAAGATTTTCTGGTAAATCAGATTCAAGCTGAGGAGCACCTTACCCAACCCTGACCATGGTCAAATACAAACCCCACCTCTTAGAAACGGAGTATTCTCTGTGACGTTACACCCCATATTCATCATAGAAATATTGCTATGATATGAATAGGACATAACTATATGTTTTATGCAAGATGGGTCATGTGAGGTATCATTGAAAAGGTTATGATCTACTGAATGTGTTTATCCAATTTGTATGTATGTATCACTTCTGTATCTAAAGTTAGGAATATTGACTATATAACAATTACAACTGTGTGTGTACTTGGGGGAACGCCCACCAGACAGTAGGCAATCAGCCTCAGTGGGCCATTAGGAAGAACAATAAGACTTCAAAGATACTAATCTCCCACCTTCCTGAGAAGCTTCCTGGGATGTTGCTTTGACACTGCAGCGTCATCTGACGGTATCACCTGGTACGGAGTACCACATTGGACACAGCTGGTATTTTTCCACTGGAAACAAAGGATTCCCTCCTCATGTAAATCCTACTTAAGGCTGGGAAGTAAGTCAATCAGAGCTCTTCTCCACTGCCTCCTGACTGCTGAAAGCACCTGAAGAGACAAAGGAACTAAGCTGGGGAAAGGCGAGGGCTGAGTCCAGGCTGAGACAGGGGTCTAGTCTGTAAAGAGACATAACTGGAACTCAAAGCTGCAGAAACTCTGCAACCTGCCAAAAACAACATTTAGGGTGAGAGAGTACATTTTGTGACCTGTTTCTTTAGTGAATTAAGCATAGGTTGCCTGTTTTGTTTTATTTGCTCAGAAATCTGCTTTGTTTTGTTTGCTATTCCTTATAATCACTTAAAATTTACTTTCTGTAGTTAATAAACGTATTTCTTGTTTATTCCAAAACCCACTTGGTGTAATTCGTACTGGGGGGGGGGGGACAAAAAGTTGTGCATATCTCCCTTCACGTGGGGGGGGGGCAATTTTTATGAGCTTGCGTCATACAGGTCTCTCTATACAGCGCAAGACAATATTATTTTGGGGTTTACACTCCAGATGGTGTGTGCACCGGAGTGCTGGCCATTCCCCTAGCTGAATCCTCCTACACAGACAGAACTGATTTCAGTCTGTGTGTGCAGCTGGGTATGGCCTTGCCTGGATGTGTGCTGAAAAGGGACTTGAGGGCCTGGCACAGCAACCCCGTGCAAGGGAAACCCAGGCTGGTAGGACTGGTGGTACATCCAGTGGCATTCCCATAGGGGGATCCAACCCGTCACAGTCTCAGTACCAGACCACAGTTATGGAGATTGTGGGAGAGAAAATAGAATACTGGAAAAAAGAAAAAGGCAGGGCAGAGGAGGGGGAAGCATACTGTGAGCAATGGAGTAAAGATACTGCCATTAGAGCACATGTATTTGTATTATCAGTGTATAGGTGCCACAGTACTAGGGGCCTTTAAAAAACCCTTAAAGACTTGGGTAAGTGGACAAGATAAGGGAGTATATTTTCCAGCATCTTGGAATATATACTTTACAGATAACATCCTCAATAGCTCAATAATTTATAGCAATGGCAAAGAGACAAATCATACTTCCAGAGAGAGCCAAAAAGGCAAATAATGAGGACAAAGAAAATAATCTGCTTTTCAGGTTGCACATTTCCTTGAAATGGAGATATTTTGCAGTAGAACCGTCTCACAGAGAAGGCATTTCAGACTGGAGAGTCGTAAAGACTCCTAGGGGATTCCTTTGTGGTGTTTCCTTATCTGCTTTGAGAAAGGGACTTTGACAGAATGAGGAGGTTGTGTGAAGGGTGAGACTCAGCGCTTACAGTAGATTCCTTTGAAAATGATCCCAAGTGGGTAACCCAAAAATAGAATTGCAAACTCCGGAATTCTTACATAGCTTCAGAAAAAGCCTTAGAAGGGTGAACTCTTAAAATCACTTACAGCAGGAGTTCTGTAGTTCAAAACGCACCCAAGGCTTCTTAATATTTGTAATTTTAGAAAAAAATTAAATTCTTCATGTAATTTTTTTGTTATTACTACTTAAAAGCTATCAACAAAGGACGCTGCCAATGAGGAAGAGAGGGCGAGTGCTGCCTCCACATCATGCTCTTACTATCCTCCAACCTTACAGGTTTAGAGTTTTGTAAATTTGGTGAAGCCCCAAGGCCTCTGCTGGATTACCTCCCCCACCCCCAAATGAGGAAAATCAGTGTTTTTGCTTTGAGATTGTCTAATGCAGCTTTATGCCTATCACGAGGACTGGACTATTTCAAGGGCTGGCAGGGATCCTGAGGTACTTTATGGCTCATGCTGTTAATTATTTATACCACAGCAGTGCCTAAAGGCCCCAGCTGAGATTGGGGTGCCATTGTGCTAGCGACTGTACATTATACAGAGTAGGAGCCTGTCCCTGCCTTGGAAAGTTTGCAATCTGAATAGAGAATATAAAGGGTGGAAGGGAAACAGGAAACAAAGTGGTGACTTAACTTGTCCAGGGTTACACAGCAGCTCTGTGGATGAGCTGGAATAAACCCAAGTCTCTTGAGTCCCAGTCATTGTCTACAGGACCATGCTGCCTCTCCTCTTATGCAGCGGCCGCGGTCCATAGGCTATAGTGGGTTGGTGGGTGTACATTTCCTGAGCTCTGTTTTTTTGGGTGCTGAAATCTCTGGGACCTTGCCAGTGACAGGAGAATGCCATGGAAACTTTGTCAGTTAAAATTCCCTAACTTTCACATCCCGTACATGAGGTACTCGCACATGGGACACTAGAACAGCATTACTCGGAGAAGCCAAATATCTTCTTGAAATTAACCTCAGTGCCTAATACTGACTTGTAGGGATACTAAGAAATGAAATTGCAAATGTGCAATTTAGGGTAAAATATTTTATTCTAATATTCCTTGGTCACAACCATTTGAGGAGTGGGTGAATTAAGACTGACTTTATTCAAAACACAGTTGTGCCATGCAAATAAAGTATTCCTGTGAACCTGATACCTCATTACTGGGTACCTTCTCTCTACCTTTGCTGAGCTGGAGAGGAAGGATCTAGCCAGCGGAGGGAACTCTTAGCAAGGAGAGTATAATCCACATCATAAAGAAAAGAAAATCAAGTAACATCCTGAGAAGAGCTGGTCAGGAAAATGCCTATTTGTTGAACCTTCATAGAAACTTATCAGTTGATGGCAACAACAGAGTAAGAGCTCTCAGGCTCAATTTTGGTTTTGAAGTTTCTGAAACAAAATGTTTTGATTATTTCAAAATGATTTTTTTAAATTTTCCCTTCTGTGAGGAAATTTAGAAAATTCTGCTTCTGAAATGGAAGAAAATTCTCCCCCAGCATTTTGGAATTTCTTGTGCAATGGAAATTCCAGCTTTTGTCCATTTCTAGTTCTGAGGTCAGATTCAGAAGGGACCAAGCTCCAGGGAAAATAGTAGTTGCTTGCTTACTGGCTGTGAAGGGGCAGCTGGTAGCCTGCAAATTGGGACTGAAAGGCTGAGAGTAGTACAGGAAAGTAGTCTGATGCTGGCAGGTACCAGCAGTAGCCACAGCAGGATGGTACAGGGTAGTAGGTGGCAAGCAGGAGTCATGGGAACAACTGCATGTGCACAGCTAGATGACAGTGAAGAGGAAACTCTAATGCCATTCTTTAGTCTTCCTGTCCCTATAGTGGATTGTCCCGTAAGGCTGGGTTTGGAACTATTGTTTTGATCTTAATTGTGGTTGTAACTTAATCATTGTGCCTAGGGTAATTGCACCTTTTAGTTTCTGGCAGCTCTAGTAATCTATGTGAGCATTTATGGAAACCCACTAAGAGCTAGAGCAGGGGAGAGCAAACTACGGCTCGCTAGCCGGATCCGGCCCATCAAGACTTTCAAGCCGTCCCGTGGGGTTTGGGGTGCAGGAGGGGTGCGGGCTCCGGCCTGGTGCCGCTTACCTCAAGCAGCTCTGGGGTGGCAGTGGCACGCAGCGGGACTAAGGCAGGCTCCCTGCCTGCCCTGGCCCCACGCTGTTCCCGGAAGCGTCCGGCACCACATCCCTGCAGCCTCTGGGGAAGGGGGAGAGGGCAGAGGGCTCTGTGCGGTGTCCTCGCTGCTGGCACCGCCACCCACAGCTCCCATTGGCCGGGAACAGGGAACCATGGCCAATGGGAGCTTCAGGGATGGTACCCGCAGGCAAGGGCAGTGCACGGCGGAGCCACCTGCCCCACCCCACCCCCAGGAGCCACTGCCAGACATGCTGGCCACTTCTAGGAGTGGCGCAGGGCCAGGGCAGGAAGAGAGCCTGCCTTAGCCCTGCTGTGTGCCGCTGCCACCCCACAGCCCCTTGAGGTAAGCGGTGCTGGGCCGGAACCCACACTCCTCCTGCATGTCACACCCCAAACCCCTGCCCTGAGCCCTCTCCTGCACCCCGCATCCCTCCTGCACCCCAACCCCTTGCCTTGAGCCCCTTCCTGCAGCCCGCATCCCCTCCCACACCCCGCACTCCCTCCCACACCCCTACCCCCTGCCCCAGCCCTACATTCATGGCCCTGCATAAAATTTCCCCACCCAGATGTGGCCCTCAGGCCAAAAGGTTTGCCCACCCTTGGGCTAGAGTCTAGTGCTTGAAGAACTTCTAGTGCTTGTCTCCAAGCCATGGAACTTACAGCATGGTACTAAATATCTGCAGGGGTACCCCAACACTCGCAATGACGCCTTGCAGTGGGGTTGGTTACAGCATTATTCAGTATGTCATGGAGGATAATGGGGTTGTACCATAGATGAATGTGATCTCTTTTGTCCGATTTAGATGTAATGGGCCAGATTCAACAATGTCAGAGCCCCAGACATCCCGCAGAAATGATGAGCTGCATGCCATTCTAGGGGGTGTCCCTGCAACAATGCCACCCATTGCTTCCCTCCTCCCCCACCCCTCCTGGGCTACCATGGCAGTTATCACCCCATTTGTGTGATGAAGTATTAAAGAATGCATGAATAAGAAACAACACTGACTTTATTGCCTCTGCAAGCAGAGTTCAAAGGGGGGAGGGGAGGGCGGTTGGCTTACAGCAAAGTAGAGTGAACCACCATTCTGCACTTGCTCAGCTTATATCTGAAAATGGGAATCTGTGACAAGCACTAAGATAGAAGCACAGGCAGGACTGAATCTCCATTTGTGTGTGGGCCTTTGGTTGACACTGGTAAAATACAAAATGTCCCAGGATATGTATGTTGGGGGACAGTTCTAAACAGCAGCTTAATTTTTTTATTTGCAGGAAAATGTAGAGGTCTAAGTATCTGATTGTGAGCCCTGGTAGCAAGGGGTAGGCGCCACCGCGTGGTACTGCTGGCTGGGAGAGCAGCCTGAGGCAGAAGCCTCCAGCTGGCATGATATTCCAGGCAGGACTGAATCTCCATTAGACAAAACTTCAAGAAGAGAATGACCTGGAGTCATTCCCATTTTTACCCAGGCGCCCCTGGCTGACCTCACCGAGGCCAGCCAGGAGCACTCACGGGACGACTGTACCGTCTGCCGTCCGTAAGGGAAGGGAAGGGAAGAGGATGCTGCTGTGTAGCACTGCAGCACCGTGTCTGCCAGCAGCATCCAGTAGACATATGGTGACATTGAAAAAAGGTGAGAAATTATTTTTTTCCCTTTGCTTTCACAGGGGGGCTGACGACATATACCCTGAACCACCCGCAACAATGTTTTTGACCCTTCAGGCTTTGGGAGCTCAGCCAAGAATTCAAATGGTTTTTGGAGAGTGCAGGAACTGTGGGATAGCTACAGTCGTCAGTCGCCCCTCCCTCCGTGAGCGTCCATTTGATTCTTTGGCTTTCTGGTATGCTTGTCTCAGCTCCTTAAGTTTCACGCAGCACTGTGTTGAGTCCCTATTGTGGCCTCTGTCCATCATAGCCTTGGAGATTTTTTCAAATGTTTTGGCATTTTGTCTTTTGGAACGGAGTTCTGATAGAACAGATTCATCTCCCCATACAGAGATCAGATTCAGTATCTCCCGTACAGTCCATGCTGGAGCTCTGTTTTGATTCTGGGACTGCATGGTCACCTGTACTGATCAGCTCTCCATGCTGGGCAAACAGGAAATGAAATTCAAAAGTTTGCGGGGCTTTTCCTGTCTACCTGGCCAGTGCATCCGAGTTCAGATTGCTGTCCAGAGCGGTCACAATGGTGCATTGTGGCATAGCTTCCGGAGGCCAATACCGTTGAATTGAGGCCACACTACCCTAATTCGAAATGGCAATACCGATTTCAGCGCTACTCCCCTCGTCGGGGAGGAGTACAGATATCAATATTAAGAGCCCTTTATATCGAAATAAAGGGCTTCGTTGTTTGGACGGGTGCAGGGTTAATTCAGTTTAATGCTGCTAAATTCGAGATAAACGTGTAGTGTAGACCAGGCCATTGTTTACGTTGGCCATCTGCAGACACGGCCCCCTGTAGCTCCCAGTGGCCATGGTTTGCCGTTCCTGGTGAATGTAAGCTGTGGGAAGTGGCATGGACAAAACTGCTCTGATTCTTTCCCAATGAATTGTGGGAGAATTTCTGTCCTGGGCTCTTGGGGTGGGGGGGGATTATGAGACGGCATTGGAGGACTATCAGTGCTTGAGTGTCCTCATTGCTAAGTGGCTGGGTTACCAACCTGAGTGAAAGCAGAACTTTCTAGTCAAATTTTCTAGCCCAGGTTGAAAGCACTAATAAACTCAAGTGAAAGGGTTTTACATGGGGATGGGAGAACAGTTGATGGCAACAACAGAGTAAGAGCCTGGGCTAACTCTGCAGTGAAGACAGACCCCCAAATGTATGCTTTTGGGTATCTTGAAAGTTAAAAGCATGAGGGGAAAAAGATGGGTGTTACGTTAAAATTTGAAATGACTGTCAACTCATTTTTATTCACACTATCAACCAGCCCATCTCTTCCACATTTAAAACCAAACAAAAATTGCCATCAGAACTTTTTATAACCTGAAAAGAGTCAAAGACTCTGAGGTCTACTATGGACTTTGCTACTGCCAATTTATTTTACATACAAGATCATAGAATATGAGGGTTAGAAGGGACTTCAGAAAGTCATCTAGTCCAACCCCCTGCTCAGAGCAGGACCACCCCCCAGACAGATTTTTGCTCTAGATCCCTACAGGGCCCCCTCAAGCATTGAGCTCATAACCCTGGGTTTAGTAGGTTAATACTCAAACCACTGTGCTATCCCTCACCCCAAGAGACTCTGACACTACAGTAATGAAGAGCAGTGCAAATCCCTCAGGTATGTAGCTAGATCTCATTACATGCTACATATGCTGATTGAAACACTGGGATACAGGCTACAAATTTTTTTTTTTTTGCGTTTGCTAATTTGTACACACTGTGAGACAGGGAATTCTAAATAGCTTACTCTGTGTTCTTATTAAAATGATTAATGACATCTTACCAGGCATGGGAGAGAATCTTAGCATTCATGTGGCCAGAAATACTGTCTTCTGCAAATATATAATTGTTGGCGACTGTGCTAACCCTGTGGGTTCACACAATTCATCTCTGGTGAAAGCATCCTAGCCCAAACTGATTGGGATGAGGGTCTGGGAAGAGAGAAAACTACCCCTCTGTCTACTGTAGAGATGTACCCAAGATAAGGAGGGGGTTAAAAGTTGAGTTTTCTTGGCAGCTGGCCCTTAATGCCTTGCGAAATACTCCAGCATGAGGTTTACAAACTGCTGCCCTTCCCTTGGAAGAAGAATGGGAAGTCACAGAGAAAAGTGAGAGCCTA
The DNA here is from genome assembly GCF_020497125.1 of Mauremys mutica. NCBI lineage: Eukaryota > Metazoa > Chordata > Testudines > Geoemydidae > Mauremys > Mauremys mutica. The sequence goes on from NC_059072.1 coordinate 231,319,454, forward strand.
ATTCAGCCAGGTGCTTAAACGTGTGTTTAATTTTAAGCACAGGAGTAGTCTCAGTGAAGCCACTGTGGCCCAAATAGCTGGCAATGTGCATTTATTTATATTTTCGACTGTTTTACATTCCTTTTATTTGGTACAATTTGGCTACGTAAGAAGCACTTTGCCTGAACCCTGCGGTAGAGAGCCCATCCTTGTACTGGATATTTGAACATTATTATTAATTATTACTGTTGGACCTAGGATCCTCAGTCATGAACCAGGTCCCTGTTGTGCTAGGTGCTGTATAAACACAGAGCAAAAAGACAGTCCTTGCCCAAGAGAGGTTACACTACAGAAGCTCCCCAACTTACGCAAGCGTTCTGTCCCGATCGCCTTGCGTAAGTCGAATTTTGCGTAAGTCGGGAACAGATCTCCAACAATTACGTGCAAAAAAAAAAAGCGTACGGAACTTATGGAACTTTTTCTGTAAGTTTGGATTTCCGTAAGTTGGGTTTGCGTAACCCGGGGAGCATCTGTATAAGCATAAGACGAGACAACAGCTGGATATAAACAGATGGGGGAGTACAAGGAAACAATGAGACAATATTGATCAGCAAAAATGAACCCCAAAATGACAAAGCTAAGCAGATGGGTTAGCATTGAATAAACTGCTTCTTGCTGCCACTGCCAAAATAGTATAATCTGATTTACAGGAACAAACAAAATAGAAACCTGCAACCTCATGAACATGCCTGGTATTTTGTATACATGTATTATATGTGTGTATATCACACACAGCCCAAGGCAACTGGACAAGTGAGAGAACTGAAAAGCATGGAAGGAATCCCTGGATCCTGAATTAACCATGTCTGAGTTGTGATAGCACAGGGGTGCCAGCCTGTGGCTCTGGAGCTGCATGTGGCTCTTATGTGTCTCCTTGCATAGGTGCTGACTCTGGGGCTGGAGTTACAGGTGCCAACTTTCCACTGCTCAACCCCAGGCCCTGCCACCACTACACCCCTTACCCCAAGGCCCCTGCCCCCTCCCTGAGCCTGCTGCACCCTTGCTCCTGCCCCTTCCATCCCAGAGCCTCCTATACACTGTGAAACAGCTGATTATGGCAGGAAGGAAGCATGGGGATGGGGGGAGGGAGAGGTGCTGATCAGCAAGGCTGCTGGCGGGCAGGAGGTGCCGGGGGTAATGGGGGGAAGTTTGATGGGGCTGCTGATGTATTACTGTGGCTCTTTGGCAATGTATCTTGGTAAATTCTGGCTCCTTGTCAGGCTTGGGTTGGCCACCCCTGCAATTCCATATGCTGGAGTTCCAGATGGTACTCTTTATTTTATGATGTCACTGTTGTTGTGGGTTGTTGATGTCCTCTGAGAGGTAAAAATAAAGATAAAACTATTAGGGTGGGGAAGGATAGCTCAGTGGTTTGAGCATTGGTCTCTTAAACCCAAGGTTGTAAGCTCAATCTTTGAGGGGACCACTTAGGGATCTGGGGCAAAATCAGTATTTAGTCCTGCTAGTGAAGGCAGGGATCTGGATTCAATGACCTTTCAGGGTCCCTTCCAGTTCTATGAGATAGGTATATCTCTGTGTATTTAGGTCCCAATCCAGCAAAATTTATGCACGTTTAACTCTCCTCACGTGAGTAGGCCTATGGACTTCAATATGACTACTTGTGTGTGTAAATTTAATCTTACCCTTACAGATTGGCCTACGTTACGAGCTGGGGAGTGTGATTCCCAGCTTGCATAGACATACTTATGGCAGCTCTCATCTGAACTAGCATGCTAAAAATAGTAGTGTGGCTGCCGTAGTGTGGGCAGTGACAGCACAGGCCAGCCCCCCTGAGTGGATACCCATGGGGTACAAGTAAGTTTGTACCCAGGGCAGCTAGCCTGTGGTGCTGCGGCCACTCCCCATGGTTATACTACTATTTTTAGCATGTTAGCTCAGATGAGAGCTCATGCAAGTATGTCTGTGTGAGCTGGGAATCACACCCCTAGTTTGTAGTGTAGACATAGTGGCGGTGTTTGCCTCAGGGCTGGAATAAAAGCTCATTTCAGTACACAGAAAGTTGCTTAAATTGGCTTTGGATCAGGACCTTAATGATTTACTGGCCATCACTGAAAGCCCAGTCACTCACATCATGAAAGAGGCCAGGACTTCACTCCAGTGGCATCAGCAAAATGTTTTGCTTGCTGAGCTCTAAATGGGCAGCCTTTGTGGATGGAATGCTCTAATTCCACCCCATTCCAGTGCCTCGGAGGACAAAGAAGAGCACCGTACATGGAGCTTAGCTCACGGGGGAAGAGTGGAGAATTCTGACTGAATAAGGGACAGAAACTATCATACTGAAAGCTGCTGTAATTGAAAATGCAGCAGCTGAGAGGTAGAAAAGGAGAAGAAATGATTCTGTCCATATAAGTGGGTTTTAAGCACGTCAGCCAAGTGAGACATAGAGGCTTTTTAAATAAAGTTCTTGCTTGAAATGAATGTGCTAATGCAGATAATACCAGAGCAAAGCAAGGAGCAGGAAGAGAGGGTTAGCCTTGCTGACTAACTTTGGAGAGAGAATTTGCTCTTTATAAATGTTTACATGGTTAAGAAATTTAAAGAACTGTACGTTGTTACCTAAATCTTCAGCAGTGCATGTACCATGTGCAGTCCTGCCACTCATGCTCACACCCAAGCTAGGACTGGTGCACATTAGGCATTTTGCACATGCAAGTCAGAGCTTAGTTATGATTGGGTATAGGGCTGGTACTAGGACCAGACGAGCAGGGTGATGGCCCTGGGTGCCAACTTCCAGGGGGTACTGAACTGCTGTGCTGTTCAGCTTTTTGTAGATGTTGTGTGTGGAGTTTTTTGGGCTCAGCCACCTGGGAAGGGAGGTTGGGGTAAAAACATTTTCTTCTGCCTGGGCCAGGAAAATGGCTAGGGCTGCTCCTGTCTGGGCCTGTGTCTTTAAATCCATAAAACACTCTATGTCAAATTGATTTTGCTTAAGCCTGGAGCAGAAGTCAAAGTGGAAAGCAATAAGTACTTTAACATCAGAGGCCATAACCTTAGGAGAGATTGGACCAATCTTATTCATTGAGAAGTGACAGCGTCCTCTGTACTGTACAAGGCAGACAGAGCCTCTGACGTGAGAAGTTTAGTCTTACCACATTTCTTGGAAATATGAAATTATTTTTATTCCAGTATTCTAGAGGGTGCGGTCAGAATCAGGAACCCATTGTGCTAAGCACTGTACAAACGTATGCCACAGTCCCAACCCTGAAGCTCTTACAATCTAGTTGAAAATGGGAGGCAACATGTGAGCGTAATGGGGGGTGGGGGGCAGGGGAGGAGAATACAATTATACAATTAAATAGTTTAGCTGTGTGCAACGATTTGAAAGTTACTCATTGTACTGCAGTGGTGCCTAAGGACTCCAGTCAAAGATCAAAGCCCACTTGTGTCAGGCACTGTGCAGAAAAATAACAAAGACAGTGTCAACCCTGAGAGCTTCCAGTGAAGCTGACAGTATGCCACAGGTGAGCATGAGGATGAGAACAAAAAGCGCTTAGCAGGAAAATGTCTCAGCTCACCACTTGCCTAACCAATGCCAGTTGGAAGTGAAAGTTTAAGCACATAGTAAAATCATTTTGATATTTTAACTCTCTGCCTGTTTGTATATTTTTTAATTATTTTGGTCTTTACCTCTTTGTAAAAAGGAAAATCCTATTTCTATTCTTGAACCTCGTCTCTCTTTTTTAAAAGGAAAAAATGTAAATATCCTTTTGTGTTTCATGCTAGAGGTAACCTCAAGTCACAGATACTGATTCAAGAAGGTATTAAGTGTGTGTCTAACTTTAGTGGAACTACTCATGTGCTAAAGTACCTCGCTTTATCTGGTTTAGAGACGGATCTGAAAGTTTGAGTGAGTTTCCATACTGAATTTTGTTTGGGATCTCCCTGTTTCACACAACTATTTCATGCTTTGGCTAGTTTATACTTTCTGCTTTATGAGTAGGCTTGGAAGGATTCGATTGTTATCAGTAAATGTCAATAAACATTGATTTCACCATAAATGCATAAACCGATGAAAAATATTTCCATCAATAATAATTAAAATGTACAGACAGGCAAAATAAGAAAAATCCTGCTTAAGCACTTACTAGATTTTAAGGATATTTACTTTGTATATTTTGATTAGTGATGTTGACAGTTTGTGTTTAAATGGTTATAAAGCTTTAGCTTTTTGAATCTCAATGTCTACTTGTCATTAAATAATTATCATCTGAACCTCCCCCATAATTTCCTGCAAGCGTGAAAATTTAAATAGATAAAAATCAGAAAAAAATGCTTAATGCCCATAATTTTGCACAATTGGGAAAATTTAAATGGCTACAAATTCTAAAAGTGCTTTAAAATAAGCATTGATATTATACACTGAAATTTAAAAAAAAAATTGAATTCTGCCAAGCCTATTTCTGAGTCTGTGTGTATAATCATTAATATTAACACAACATAAACATGTGTTAAAAGGTAAGAATATTTCAGGGTAAAGGTATTCATTCTGAAAACGTAAGTTAGATAAAAATGATCTAGATAACAAAAGTGGCAGTATTATATGACAGCAGCCAGAATAAAGCTTGCATGGTTTAGGTGAATCTTTCAGGAAATTTGATTTGATATAGTTCTGTAATTCAAAAATAACATGTTGAATGAGAACTTTATTTTTTCACACCAGCTACTGTAGTTAAATAGCCAGCAGCTCTGAAATGCCACCAAGTGGAGATGAGGAGTATGGCAAAGCCTCAGACTGCGCCTGAAAAATAAATAAAAAGAGGGAAAAAAAAGAAAAAGAAAAGTGGAAGTAGAAACTTTTTGCTAGTAAGGAAAATATTCAGTAGTCCTCTCACTTACTAGACTTACTATTCCAAAAGAGAATCTGAATTTACATTTACTTCTTTGTTTTTTCCTCAATCTTACAATTTTGTCTGTAATACAGCGTAGACTATTATTAGTCAGAGTGATAATATGCCATCAGTAGAGCTGTGCAAGAACTGGAATTTCTGTTTCACAGGGAATTCCACAATTTGTTTTTGTTCCAGACTTTCAAATTTTCCACAACAAAATTTTTGAAAAATTAATGAATTTGGAGTCAGTCAAAATGTTTAATTTTTGACTTGCTAAATTTATTTTTTATTATAAGTATAACATTTAGAAACTAATTCATTTCAAAACAAACAAAATGTCCTGTTCCAAATGCCATTTTGATGTTGTTAAAACTTTTCATTTTGATTTTTTTTCCTAAACAAAATTGCATCAAAGTCAACACATGCTCACAGAAAGTTTCATTTTTGACAAAACAGTATTTTCTGGTAGAAAAACACTCAGGTTGAAATTTTTCAACCAGCTCTACCCAATAGTTTTTAAGGTAATTTCAGTGTGGAGGGCATATGATTTAAAATCAACAGAACAATTATTTCCCTATAATTATAACAAAATGAGCTATTTTTGCTCAGTAGTATTTATGTAAAAATATTGTTGTTTTTGAGATTTCATAACCATACTTTATTAATGATAAAAGTACATTTTTAAGAAGTTCCTCATCCCAGGCAGCACAGATCTTGGTAAAATTCTACCAGCAGCACTGATGACGCAGGATTTAAAGTGATCATGGGAGCTGTACACAGTCATGATTATACAAGTTATTGTAGGGTGTCTGTTTGTTAGATAGCAAAATGAGACTGTCACTTGTTACAATTAGGGCTCTTGAGACAGAAGCTTATGGGTAGTCTATACTGCTCCGCTGTAGCATGTCTGGTGAAGACTAAAACCACCTCCCTGAGAGGCAGTAGCTAAGTCCCACCGCCTTAGTACTGTCCACACCAGTGCTTAGATCGGTGTAACTTACGTCGCTTAGGGGATGGCTTATTCACACCCCTGAGCAACATAAATTATACCAGCATAACCTTATAGGGGTTATAGACCCCTGTAGTATAGACAGCCCCTTGGTAATTGACAGAGAGGGCTGTGCTGAAATTAGGGGCTTCAATTTACACATTCACTGGAACCTTTTCGCCATTTCTGTTCAAATGGATTCATACCTCCTGAGGTTTGCTTTGACTTTCAGGTTTGGCTGCACCCAAAACTCAGAGTGAAACTAATTCAAAATTTTCAAATTTTACCTGGTTTTGGGTGCAAGCCATGTGAAACCACCCACTTTTCCATGGTTTCCACCCAATCCCATAACTCCATCTTTGTGCACAGTAAAGTCTTGTTCTAAAAGATTTTTGTGGGGCTCTAGTCAGATAACTTTTTCTAGTAACTGATTAATTGACTGTGACTAATTAAATAACAATGTTGACATTTAAAGGAACATTATTGGCATCTGAGTTGACACCCATTGAAACGAATGGAGCACTTAAAACTTTCAGAGCTATTGCATCAGGTATTTCTGCATCAGTTACACCCAGGTCATATTTTGAAGGTTTTCTTTGCAATTATAACACCTTAGCTAAAGACTCAGGCTAGAATCACAAAAGGACTTTAAGTGACTAACTCCTAAATCAGGCCCCATTGAGATTCACAAAATCCCGGCTCAGCTGCCCCAAACCCTGTAGGTGGCCTAAACACTCCCCGCACCTAAATTTTTGCAGTATAGGTTCTCCAGGCATTTTCGTTTCTGCCTCTACATATGTGTACTGCAGCTTCACTCTAGGCTAGGGTTCCAAATTTTGTGTTAGAAATATTGTCCCTTTTTTTTAAATATATATATATAGAATCCACCCTCCTGACCAACGCTGCAGAGAGGTATTGAGTTCCCCACCCCACCCCCATAATAAGTTGTTTTTCTAATTTTAAGATCCTTCTGAACCACTTCTCTCCCTATTAAAAAAATGTTTATTTGTCTTTCAGTTTCAAATTATTTTAAATAGAACTAGCCATCCCAAAGCAGCCCGTAAAAATATTAATTGACAAAAAGGGTATAATCAAATCCGCTTAAACTTTTTTGTTATATGTAAAAACAAAAACTAAAACTAAAATATCTTAAGATGTAAAGTAAGATTTTTCTATGTGAGAAGCGGAAAATGTGCTGATAAAGCCCTTTTCAATGTATACTGAACTACAGTGGAATTATTTATACAGCCCTCTTTCCATTTGTTAAACAATACTCAAATAAACATTGCAGGACTAATCATTCCTAAAATACCCAAACTTCCTCTTCATTCATTCATGCTGTACCTTGGACAAGACAAATTTACATTTCACGTTTGAAAAACAAATTGTAGCATGACATTTTGATGGAAACACACATTTCAATCACTTTCAATAATAACCAGAAGCAGATTATTTGATGTAAAACACAACCATTTGCTTCTCTTTAAGTACCCACATGTGTAAAAGCAGATTTCTGATGTGGCAGTTGGGGGAGAACAATTGTCACTCACTAAACCTCCGTTCCTAATAAAAACAAAAACAAACCTTCAACTAATCTAATTAGAAACAATGACACTATTTCCATTTTCTGCTTGTCATTGATTACAATTTTTTATTATACTCTCCAAATCATGCACACAATATACATAGGACTCCACACAGTCACTATTCCAATTGTCCACCCAACTTGCCAATGTCAAACAATTCATTTTATTTTCTGCCTCTCAACCGATTGAATGATTCCAATTTGCTATATTTATGGATTTAAAGAGATTAACTGCACTGGGGGAGGGTGGAGGAGAAAACTTTCATTTTTAAGCAAAAAATGAAACACACACAATACAGGAGCTAAAAAGTAGTATTTAGTGAAATGCAGGGTATTTATAAACGTACAGTACTACAGAAACAGCTTCTGCAGAATCTGATGGAGACTAACAGAAAGCTGTGTTGGAACTGCATTGTAGCTCACTTTGCACCTATCTGCTTTATATAGAGAAAGGCAAATTGGGCATTAGTCACAGAGAAATGTATCTCTTTTAGTATCCGTTTCTCATGAGGGTGAACCCATGACAATCTGTTATGTTTTAATATTCAGTGCTTCCCCATTTCCATTGTTTGATGCTTTTAGTTGGGTTAAAAATCTATTTGTACCTAGCTTCTAGTTCAGTGGCAGGGGTCTGATCTAGTGATTGAGAAAGTGAGAGCTAAGTATCAGGAGGTAGCCTTGTTAGTCTGTATCCACAGAAACAATGAGGAGTCTGGTGGCACCTTAAAGACTAAGGCTTTGGCTACACTTGCATTTCAAAGCGCTGCCGCGGCAGCGCTGCCGCGGCAGCGCTTTGAAGCGCTAAGTGTAATCAAAGCGCCAGCGCTGGGAGAAAACTCTCCCAGCGCTGTCCGTACTCCACTTCCCTGTGGGGAATAACGGACAGCGCTGGGAGCGCGGCTCCCAGCGCTGGGGCTTTGACTACACTGGCGCTTTGCAGCGCCGCAATTTGCAGCGCTGCAGAGGGTGTGTTTTCACACCCTGCTGCAGCGCTGCAAATTTGTAAGTGTAGCCAAGCCCCAACAGATTTATTTGGGCATAAGCTTTTGTGGGTAAAAAACTTCACTTCTTCAGATGCTATATCTCACGGACCACTTGAGGGAGTCTTGTTCCATTTATCTAGCTGCAAGCAGATTACTTGCTAGCATAGAACATTTTGGGTTTTCATTTCCACCCGTAAAAACAAAACAAGATTTTTCTCAGCAGTTTGCTATTTGGCCAGTGTCAAATAGCCTCTCAAGAAACTGAAACATGTTCAGTGGAATTGTATGCATAATTTATGGCATAATATCTGCAGACACTGGATACTAGCTCTGCAGCTGGCATACATCATTACAACTTGTATTAAACTGTCCTATAGGTTAATTCATTCTTCACCAGAGCAGTACTGGGTTTACAGTGGCGTCATGCGCTGGGCCCATGCTCAGAAGGGGCCCCGGCCGCTTCGTTGCACTGCGCACTGAGACCCTGCCAGCCCACTGGCTCCCTACCATGCAACACTTGCTCCTCTTTGCCGGCTGAGGGCTCCTCTCCGCCTCCAGCTTTGGAGCACCCATGGATTCGGCGCCTGTGGGGTGGGGGTTGGCATGGCATGGGCCCGTGCCTGAGGGGAAGGGGCACACTGGCAGCACAGGGCCAGGCAGGCCACTGTGCCTCCGGCAACTGCCAGTTTGTAAATAGTGCCCTCGCATTGGGCTGGGCGGAGCAGGGCCTCCTCTGCCATGCAGGGTCGTCCTTAGGCATATGCAGAATATGCAGCTGCGTAGGGCACCACGTAATTTGGGGCACCAAATTTCGTGGTGCCCTAGGCAGCTGCATGCTGCATATGTGGCGCTGGCGCCAGTGGCCAGCCCCATCCCCAGCTAGTCCCCTTGCTCCGCCCCCGCCCTGCCCCCATTCGACCCCTTCCCCAAACCTTCTCCCCCGAGCGACATGGCCTGTGGGATTAGTGGGGGTACTGGAGCTGGCAGAAGCCCCCACACTCACCAGCGGCGGGAAGCCCCAGCCCGCTTCGCTCTGTCAGCTCCCAACTGTGTTGCTCCGCTTCCCGCCACCACTGCCAGTGAGTGCAGGGGCGGGCCTGACCCCTTCCTCCAAGCGACAGGGCTGGGTGCTGGGGGAGCGGAGCGGGCTGGGGCCGGGTTGCTCTGCTTCCCACTGCCACTGGTGAGTGCGGGGGGGGACAGGCCCAACGCCTGCTGCCAGCGCCAGGCCCCCCACTAATTCCCTGGGCCTCCCTGCCCTGCTGCTGCCCCCCACAGCTCCTTCCCCAGTGGCACTGCAGCCCTTGAGCGCAGCCCCACTCCCCCCATGGAGGGTTGGCCCCGCAGTGGGGCAGCCATTCCCCCCGCAGGCGGGGGTGCAGGTGCATGGGCTGCGTAGGGCACCACCATAGGTAGTGACAGCCCTGCTGCCATGCCATGCCCCATTGCCCCTGGCTGGCCCCTGGCTTTGAGGACTGACCTCCCCACACCATGCTCCATCGCCTTCTTCGGGGCCCACAAATATGTTTGGCGCCAGGCCCACAAAAGGTCAATCCAGCCCTGCACCAGAGTATGCATTTCTGTTACATTTACCATTAGTTTTTATTTTATTTAAATATGTATACTGAACTTGACAAAAGTGGTTAACAACTTTGCCTGGCCACAGTGTATGTGCAGGGCCACATATTGTAAAGGCAACACCATAATTTCAGACCAATGTACTAACCCAGGAATATGTTCATAGTCTTTTGATTGCTACATGTTGCTCCACTGTAATTGTTGTAGAGTTCTGCAAATTTTGAGGAGGGTTCTTTGATGTCAGGCGTTACATGAAGTAAGCTGTGTCCATGGGTGAAGATTGCCATTTTAGATAAGGTGGGTAAGATATTGCAGGATGATTATGCTTAATGGTAAAGTTTGAATAGATGACTGGGAGGACTAGTGTTGATAGAGCAGGCAGGTTTGAATACAAAGGATTCAGGATTTTTTAAACATGTGTTTAGGTCAGTGGTTCTCAACCTATTTACCATTGTTGGCCACATATGCAGCTCTTTATGTGTTATCTGGGCTGCATCCTCACAATCTATACTACAGGTATGGTCCTGAGGATGTCACATGGGTCACAGCTATATGCTGATTGGGCCGCTAGTGGCCCACAGGCCGCAGGTTGAGAACCACTTGTTTAGGTCATGCTGGGCTGTGGAGGTCAGAGTTCCATGGGGAGTAGAGCTTCACGGTGTGTTTTAAACCTTGTGCTTTACTGATTGAACTTTTGGTTTAATGTAATGATGAGTTTAAGGTTTTGCGAGGTCCCTAGAGCAGGGATAGGTGCAAGAGAAATACAAATAAGAATTGTAAATAAATGCTGTTGTGTTTATGAAGGGGCGCAAAAGTTCACAGTCTACTTTGGTTATTCATAAGAAATGGTTTGTGAAGAATTGCAATTTATTGCCATTTGGCTATGAGGGCTTAATGAAATGAGCAGGCAACAGTCAGTGACCATTAAATTGTAAGGTAGAGGGCATGGCTGTTCATGTGAATGGAGACGCTTGCAATGTAGTTTGCATCTGATGGGCACAAAAATGCTGACCTAATTTTGTTTGTAGGTACTGTAGGGTAGTTATGGGCCATACACTTGGCAATTGGCTTTGCTGTCTCTGGACTTACTAATCAAATAGCTTAGTGCTGTAACTAGTGATGCTTGGAATGTTAAGAACAAATTCTGCCTACTTGTCTTCTCCTCTTAATGGAGAGCTCCAAAGGCCAATGAGCTGACGTGGAGTAGGGATTTGAGGATTTCCTGGGAAGCTAGGAAAGAAATTAGGGTTGCCCAATAGGGCCATAACTGCATGAACTTACTTGTCTTTACGTCTGGTTCCTTGCAGATGGGACACATAAATACTTTCAGCATTGTTTTAAATGGTGTCAATGTGTTCAGTCTGCCATATTTTTCATAATACACGATATGATGCCATTGTGTAATATCACCATTCACGATCAATGAACATTCAATGGTTTGGATGGTCATTTGGGATAGATTCATATTTTTATGCAAACTATATATGAATTTACCTGAAGAACCTTTAACTTAAAATTCAGACCCACTGTAATCAGCTTTCTCATAAAATTCCCTGCACTTTCTCGTCCTGGCTAGCACGGAGATGCCACACAAGTGTGTTATTTCGGTGTTTTCTGCTTCTGATGGGAATTAAAACCACAAAGTATGTGGAGAGTAGTGGGAGATGTAAAACACAGTGGTTTGTCTTTGGTTTATCTTTTTTTAAATGTCAAGGAAGTTTCAGGTTCTCTTTTTGCATTTCTGGCTACATTTCTTCCTGCTTCATAATTTATTTATATGTCTTCACCCATCTCTACAGTGAAGTCTGTGGTTCAACAAAACAAAATGTTGGTATGTGTTATAAATATAAGATAGTCTAAAGATGCTGATACTTTCTCTACTCATTGAATTATAACACAGAGAAATCAGTGCTGAATGTGTGAACTCACTAGATGGTAAGATGGTTACATGGCAAAAATAATAGTGAAGCTTAGGCTCAATGTAACTTCCAGAAAAGCTGTTCAACAGGGTCTGTGTAAAACCCCATAATAAAACTCTCTAAAAGATCCATCCCTTAGGAGCACACATACATAATTTATTTTTAGCATCATAATTAAAAATCAGTTAACAAAACCTAACCTGATTGTAATAATGGCTTGCATGTATTTTGAAGAGGATTAAAAACATTCACACCATAGAGGAATCTTTAGACTTCTTGTTTTGTTTTACATGTTGCAGGACTTAGAGAGATGTATTTATATGAACATATGTATTCCAAAGTTCCTGGAAAAATTCTAGCCTGGGATGAGGTGTGGTGTCTGAAATGTCAAGGGGTTTGTTTGTTAATGGAGAAAGTTGGCAAGGTTGGATATTGGGTCTATAAAGCAAGATAGTTTCAGACCTCACTAGAGAAGGACTGGTGCCCTTCTATCATAATAGTCCCTTTACTTCCTACTTCTGTATCCATTAGAATTTTCTTTCCACACCCTTGCAGAACTATTAGCAAAGTTAGATGCTTAAAAGAATGGTGGAAGAAATCAGATACGTACATTGTGGGTCATTGTATATTAATAGTGGATGTGATTCTGCTGGGAGACATGCCCCTGGAAAGCAAGCATGAAGTAGATACTGTAGGACAGGGTTTCTCAAACCGGGGTCGCCGCTTGTGTAGGGAAAGCCCCTGGCGGGCCGGGCCGGTTTGTTTACCTGCCCCATCCGCAGGTCTGGCCTATGGCAGCTCCCACTGACCGTGGTTCACTGCTCCAGGCCAATGGGAGCTGCTGGAAGCGGCGGCCAGTAAGTCCCTCGGCCCACGCCACTTCCAGCAGCTCCTATTGGCCCGGAGCAGCAATCCACGGCCAGTGGGAGCCACGATCGGCCGGACCTGCGGATGGGGCAGGTAAACAAACCAGCCCAGCCCGCCAGGGGCTTTACCTACACAAGTGGTGACCCCAGTTTGAGAAACCCTGCTGTAGGAGCTGGCTCCCAGGGACTAAAACTACCAAGACAGATTAGCAGATTTTTTTTCCACTTTATTCACTGCAGCACGGCACTAGGATAAAGTAAAGAAATGTCATCTGGTGGAGTAATTACAGGCCTGGAAGGCAGGACTCTTAGAGCCTAGTCTTAGCTCTGCCACGGACTTGTTATGTGACCTTGGGCAAGCAATTTAAGCCCAGTGTTCCTTTGTTCCCCCATTTGTAAAATGGGCTTAAAATCTACTTCACAGTGATATTATAAGACTTTATTAGTGTGGGTAAAATGCATTAAGATTTTGAATGAAAGTTGATAGGTGTATGCAAAGTATTAGTTTATTGTTAACAATATACTACAATGGCTCTAGCTTTTGTTCCAACTTGCCTTGTCCTTTATCACACTGTGTCTTTAGGTTAAGAGACACAGAGCCTAGTTCTAACATGCACATGCATCCAGAGAACTCTAACCACCAACAGCTGTCACCCTAAATCAGGGGTCTCAAACTCAAATGACCACAAGGGCCACATGAGGGCTGGTTCATTGGCCCGAGGGCCGCATCACTGACACCCCCGTCTCACTGCCTCCAGCCCTGCCCCCACTCCACCCCTTCCATGAGGCCCCACCTCTTCCCACCCCTTCCCTGCCCCCATTCCAACCCTTTCCTGAAGTCCTCACCCCAACTCTGCCCCCTCCCTGCCCCCAGAGGGTGCATGAGGGGTGTGGTGGGGGCTCAGGGCAGAGAGTTGAGGTGCAGCAGGGGGTTGGGGTGCAGGCAGGGGGCTCAGGGTGCAGAAGGAGTGTGGGATGCAGCAGGGGCTCAGGGCTGGGGGTTGGGTTGTGGGGTTCAGGCAGGGGGCTCAGGGCAGGGGGTTGGGGTGCAGGCAGGGGGCTCAGGGTGCAGAAGGGGTGTGGGATGCAGCAGGGGTCTCAAGGCAGGGAGTTGGGGTGTGGGGTGCAGCAGGGGGCTCAGGGCAGGGGGTTGGGGTATAGGAGGGGGTTGAGGTTCAGTCAGGGGGCTCAGGGCAGGGTATTGGGGTGCAGAAGAGGTGTGGGATGCAGCAGGGGGCTCAGGGCACAGGGTTGAGGTGCAGGCAGAGGGCTCAGGGCAGGGAGTTGGGGAGCGGGTTGCAGGAGGGCTTCGGGCTCCGGGGTGGCAGCGGCGCACACCGGGGCCAGGGCAGGCTGCCGGCCCCGGCCCCAGCCCTGGCCCTGCTCTAGGAAGCTGGAACCATGTCCCTGCGGCCCCTGGGGGAGGAGGGACACAGGGCTCTGCACACTGCTTGCCGCGCCTCCAGGTACCTCCCCCGAAGCTCCCATTGGCTGCGGTTCCCCGTTCCCGGCCAATGGGAGCTGCGGGGGGGGGGAGGGTGGACCGTGCCTGGAAGCCCGGGCAACACACGGACGGAGCCCTCTGCTTCCCCCCCCCCCCCCCCGGGCCACAGGGACGTGATGCCAGCCGCTTCAGGGAGCGGCGCAGGGCTCGAGGGGGTAATCCTGCGGCTGTAGTGTGCCCACCCCTGGCCTGGTATGTAGATTTAGGGCAAACTGGAGACCCCTGCCCTAAATCTACATACAAAGCAAATGGGGTAGAGTTCAACATTTCTGGCTCCCTTAAAGGGACCTCATCTTTCTAGTCTGAAGATTCATTATAACATGTTCAGTAATGACTTCTGCAGATCATTAAAGGATTGTGGCTCAAAGGGTGTCCTGTTCATTCAGAATGGCGGTTACATGGGGGCAGGATGTGGGGAGTGAGTGTGTGGTTGGGGTAGCGCAGAGAGAAATCTTCAGAACTTCCAAGGAAGGGTTGCTAAGATTTAGTGCTAAGTCTCTTCAAAATGAGAGAGTGTTCCACACCCTTTCTTTGAGAGGCTGCAGAATGAAGTGCTCTTGTAAGAAAAGACATTGAGCCTGGTTAATGTCAGCCAGGGGTAGAGAGGCCCAAGTGGTTACTAACAACAGCTGTAAATATGGCACATGTTCAATTAACGATGCTGCTGCTGATTTCTTATACGTCTTCTTTTCTTTTCTTTTTTTCTATGTGTAAACAAAACTCTGAAAGGTTTTTAAATATACTGGAGTAATTTTCTCCTTCTACATCTTCTTCCTCACGTCTTTCCTCTGTGATGAAAATATTTTAGGTAGGAAGTTAGCTAGTTGTGTTTTTATGAGAAGGCAGAGTAGCATTAAGGACCCATATAAACTATTGTTTTAAGATGATTAGAGAACTCCAAACAACAAAACAAAAGATATAAATAAATAGCAGTTTAAATACAGCCCCGGAAGCACAGTTTTATCTAATGAGGTTCTTAAACCATGCCTGTCACCATAAAACCTGAGTATATTGTGGTATCCATGCTTAAAGCAAAAATCCCTATTGATTAGGCAGCTCAGTTTATCTTGGCCTCTAACCCAACCCCTTCCCTCAGTCTAGTCTTGCTTACCCAAGAGCATTTTAATGATGCAACCACCATGGCAACCCCTTAGCAAACCTATAAGACATCTCCCAGCTCCACACACAACTTCTTGTCCTAGTGCAAAGGTGTTCCCAATAACACTGTCACTGCACTTGCTCTGAGTTGATCTGACCACCACTGCATCCTCAGGGCCCAGACAGCTTGTGTTTTGCTATTCAAGGTGAAAACCCAAACGTGAGGGAAGCCCTTAATTCAGATACAAAACAAGAAAAGAAAAAACGAACCTATGCAATTAAACATAATTACCGGACATATAAAGAAAATAATATAATAAAGTTCCATATCTGCTCATGCACTGAAACCTAAGATAAGGGCACTCATCACTATAAACACTCAGCTGGTATGCCCAGAGTGGATCTGGCAACAGCTCAAGAAGAGACTGGTCACCTTCCAGCAAACCATCAGCATGAATATCTGAGGGCATAGCAGCTAGGCACCCTATTCTGTAGACATTGTGTATCGGCACTAAGGAGCTGTACCAGGAATTGTGGGACAGGCACACTTATCCACAGGCTCTGCAATGCTTGTAAGGAGGGCTGTGTGCATCTGAACCTGGGTAACTAGTATGGATGCTCTGCATCCATGAAACTTGCACCAGTTCAGTCACATTGGTATAAATGACGTGAAAACAACTTTGCTGTAGATTTCCTCACTGAGATAAAAATGCTGCTCAAATCATGTTTGACAGGTTGGCCCTTATTTTTAAAGAAGTTTAATATTTATAATTTTATTTGTGGGTGTGAATTCAGATGAAATGGCAGGGAAAAAAGGAAGGAGGTGTTGCTTTGTACATAACTTTATACATTTGTTCCAACGTCCAGAAGGAGGTGAGGCAGACCAGTTGAAAATCTTTGGGTGAAAATAAAGGGGAAGAAAAACAGTGGTATTGTCACGGTAAGGTCTACTATAAATGAACAAATCAGGAAGAGGAGGTGGAAGAGGCATTTCTGGACCAAATTACAGAAATATCCAAAACACAAGACCTGGTAGTACTGGGGAACTTTAACTATCCAGACAATTGTTGGAATAGTAATACAGCAAAACACAGGAAGTCCAGTAAGTTCTTGGAATGCACTGGAGACAACTTTTTGTTTCAGAAGGTGGAGGAAGTAGCCAGGGAGAGTCATTTTAGACTTGATTCTGACTAACAGGGAGAATCGGTTGTGAATCTGAATGTTGAAGGCAATTTGGGTGAAAGTGATCATGAAATGATAGATTACAGAGGCGGTTTACGGTTTTGTAGGACCCTGGACCAGGACAAGAGGCCTCTCCCCAGCCCTTCTTCCTGCAATCGCTCCCCCGGTGCCCTCTCAGCGCTCCTGCCAGGGAGTGGGGTCCGGGGCAAGGGGATTTGCCCCATTCTGCCAGCTCGGTGCTCCTGCCAGGGAGCAGGGTTGAGGTGTGGGGGCACCCATTTTTCCGGGACCCCCAATTGGCTTGGGCCCCTGAGCCCAGTGATAATCCACACTTATAGATTACATGATTCTGAGGAATGGAAGGAGTGTGAGAAACAGAATAAGGACAAAGGATTTCAAGAAAGCAGACTTTAAAAACCCAGAGAACTAGTAGGTAATAATTCTTGGGAAGAAAATCTGAGGAAAAACGTTCAGGAGAGTTGTCAGTTTCTCCAAGGGTCTATGATGCAGTAAAACACCGGCATCTGGCCCACGTCAGCTGACTCTGGCTTGTGAGGCTCAGACTGAGGGCTATGAAATGGCAGTGTAGATGTTCAGGCTCAGGCTGGAACCTGAACTCTAGGACCCCACTAGAGGAGAAGCAGTAACCCTGCTGAAAATTATCTGGGAGCTGTAGTGGATCCCAAATTGAATGAGTCAACAATGTGATGCAGTCGTGAAAAAGGCTAATATCATTCTGGAGTATTGTAACAGAATGCTGGGAACCAACAGCTGAGCCAGTACTCTGGTCACTAAAACACCAATTAATTCCCTTTCCAGGTTGACTTGATGAGGCCTAATTAATGGATTTGAATGAGCTGGTAGAGGACTAATGAGCAAATTGGCTCATTAATTCAGGAGGTATAAGAAGCACGGGAAGGAAGTGCAGAGGAAAGAGACAAGCTAGCAGAGCCAGAACCAGGAAGGATCTCTTGGTAGAGAGATCTCTTCACTCTCCTCTCCTTGTCAGAAAACTGAGGAGAAACTGAAACTGTAAATAAACTGCACTGGGGGCGTCTAACAACTGAAGGTCTCCAAATCTGTGTAGACAGAGCAGAAGGTAGCGATGGGATGCCACCCCATCACAGTTGTATCAATAGGAGTGTTGTACATAAGACATGGAAGGTAATTGGTGGAAGCAATGATAGGAGTACTAATACTGACCAGGCACTGATATTTTAACCACTCCTACTAGGAGCACATCTAGACTAGATGACATAGCAGTTAAAACTCTGGTGGCCACCAGCACCTTGTCTACATTAAGTCTCAAGACTGCTACCACTTGTAAGAAATTCTTTTTTTGTTAAAAGAAAAAACAACAAAAAACCCAGTGTGCAGTTAATTACTTTGTGCCTCAGTTTCCCCATCTGTGAAATGGGGCTAATATATACAGAAATACATTTTTACTAGACAACCTCTTTGTGAGTTAGTTAAGTGCTCTGAGGTCTACATTTTGTAAAAGTAACTAGTGATTTTGGGTGCCTCAAGTTTTGGGTGCCTGACTTGATACCTCTTTAAAGAGGCTTGAATTTCAAAGAGAGGTACTCAACACTGTATGAAAATCTGGCCTCTTTAGGAGATCTCAAGTTATTCACCTAAAATTATTAGTCACCTTTGGAAAATCTAAGCCTGGGGCTCTTAGATGAGAAGATGTTTTAAAAATACAAACGCCTTAATGTTAGCTGCCATAGAACTGGTTGCACTTGGGTGTACGTGCTGTAACTTCGAGAGCAGATATTCACTTTTCATAGGATTAAACCATGACTCCTTTAAATGTTGTAACTCCATAGGTATTTCCTTGTTCCAGTCTCTAGTACAAATATAATAATATATATGGGACAAGATGGGAGGCAGGGGAAGTCTAGAACCACTTTCTGTGAGTGCTTTTTCACAGCATCTGCAATAGAATTGGCTTGAAGATTTAATCCACAGAAGGAAGTGTCCTACTGAATGCTACTTAGAGCTCTTTGTGGTTTCATGTTTGGGAAGCACATATTTGAAATACTTTTGCAAGGTAAATGAGGGCACAGTACAATATGTAGGTCATTGAGAGTTCAAAGCTGAAAGAATCTAGGAGACCAAATTTCAAAGCAGGACATTATGGCTGATGCTGTATGTATTTCTACCACCATGCTCAAGCATGCGATATAGAATCAAGCACAGGCAATACAATCAATTTCTTATTTAATAAAAGAAAATAAATGTTTTACAGTACTGCCAACCCCATGAGTTTGAAAATCATGAGTGGCTTAAAAATACTGGATTTCTTTTTTAACTCACTCTTCTCTTTGGTCTGTCTTCTGTTTTTTGAACTCCTAGGGAAAATCACCCCTTTTTGTGCACATATTTCAGGAAACTCCCCTTGAAATGCGAGAAAGCAATAAACACCCACCACTCACCCCACTTCAGCATCTTCCTTCGACCCCATCTTGTATTGTGATCGGTAGAACTGGTGTCAGAAAGCCCATGTTCCCTGCGAGACTGTTACTGATGTAAAATAGTACAATGTAGAACAGTAGAAAAGGGAATACTAGGAGTTAGGCTGGAGATATTTCAGCCACAACCTGCATTGAGCTTCATTCTTTGCAAATGAAACGGCATCTGAGCTCTCAGTTCTCTGGCCGCGTGAGCCATGGAACTCAGTCTGGAGCCCTGGATATTGCAGACACAAACCTAGCCACAGCGATGGACCTGGTGGAAAGAGGAGTTTGAGCTGTATACACACCTGGCCATGCACAACAGCAGGAAAGTAAATCTGTTACTTTCACAGGCGCTGACTTACTTTTCCTGGGGGGTGCTCCATCCCTGCTCTGCCCCGAGACCCTGCCCCCACTCTGCCCCTTCCCTGAGACCCCTCCCATGCTCCGCCTCTTCCCGCCCACTCTGACCCTCCCCCAAGACCCCGCCCTCACTCTGCCTCTTTCCATCCCCACTCTGTTCTCTCCCCCAAGGCACCCTGCCCATCCACCCTCCCCCAGTGCCTCCCACCAGCTGTCAAACAGCTGATCTGCGGTCCCACCAAACAGCTGTGGCTTTTTTCCATGGGTCCTTCAATCCCAGAGCACCCATGGAGTCGGCACCTATGGTTACTTTGCCTTATTGGGGAACAAAGCAGAGAGGTCTGCAGCACTCTGAAGCTCTCCACCATCCCACACCTAACAGCAGTCCTCGGAGCCCTGGGGAACTATTGCTCCCCAAAGCAGAAGAATCTGTGGAGTAACACAGGTTTTTTACTAGAAACCAATCCAAAGGGTTGGGGTGAGGATAGACTCCTGTGTTACTGCCTTACCCTGGCTGCTACATGCAATTTTGGGGACATGACAGATTTCCTGATTTGCAACACAATAGTCTGTGGCACTTGGGCTCACCACCTGCAGCTGCAGGAGCAGCTGCTCTGGGAAGGCAGTCTCACAGGCAGATGCTTAGACATGGGGCATGCTGCTGAAGACTCAAGAAATAGGATGGAAGCTCTAGGAGGCACAACACCCCCAGTAGTACGTGCAGTGAGACGACAGCAAAGGAGAGCAGGTGACCAGGGTTCCATACCCATAGTGAGTGTAAGTGGGTAAAGGAGAAGTGCCCTGCACTAGGACAGTATTTTGCAAGGAATGTAGCAAGCTGATCCACATTTGAGAGGTGTATGGAAGAGCAGAGAAAGTTCTTAGAAAGATTGTCAGACTTCTACAAATGGGGGTCTGGGGGTCAATTATTTGTCTTCAATGTTGTTTATATTAAAATAGGGAAGATGTATCATCCGTGAAACTGGAGTCAGAGGTATCAGAGACTGTTTTATTTCGGAGACACCAGTAGAACAGGGACTGTGAAGAGTTAGGGTGGAAGCAACTCAGCCACATGGACAGAGCCATGCATAGGGTTTAATAAAATTCCACTTGTTCAACTTTACTGTCCTCAGTTCCTGCCCCCTGCAGTTCTTCCATTCAACAGCCTCTACTCTTCCTACATGCCCCTGCCCTACTCTTTCTGTTGTTGCCTGACTATATCTGTGCCCAATTCCCCTCTATACAGCTCAGCAGCAGTGGGGCATGATGGGGTAAGTGCAGCCATGCTGGAGCTGGTTCCCTGTAGGCTGGAGAAGACACAGCATACACTTCTGGGGCTCTTTCCTCCTTCCCAGCAACTCTGGCGCACATTGCTCACCCTGGGTCTTTTACCTCAGTCCAATATAACACAAGTAGGGGTGAGAAATAGTGGAGGTAGGAAGCGCTCCTGCGGCTCTGCATGCCCCGCGGGCTGCTGCTCTTCATGCCCTGGATTAGCTGTATCAGCAGAGACGCCACAGTAAACAAAGCGGTGATTTCTGCTGGTGGCAGCCCAACACCTGCTGTTCAGGTTCCCAGCTCTAGCCTCTGGAGCCGGGGAGCGCAGCTCAAGTAGAACGTGGGCAGAAATCCTGACCTATTGCAAATGTCCCGTGAGAGGCCTATAGTCATGCTCAAAATCATGAGACTTGCACAAATAGTGTGAGCACTGAGAACAGAGTTTTTACAACCATCACAACTGCAAAGTGATGGCTGAAAAATACTGGGATCCCAAATCAGTAATAATTTAAAACTTAAAATCTATTTACTTTCCTGTGAAGACATTAGTTACCATTTTTACTTACAAAAATCCAGAAGCAATTGCCAACCTCAGTTTGATTTCCCTGGGAAACCTCCATGTTCTTTTCAAAACCACTGGGGACACCTCACCTGTTTTACATATTCCACTTTCAAAATTCCACATCATAGCTACTATTTTGTTAGCTGAAGCCGACTTTCCTTTAGAAGTTTATCAGTGCCAGTTAAGTGGTCAGAGGGGTTACTGTTGAACAGTATAAGAAAGCACCCTTTATCCCCTTCCAACCTGAAGAATGAGAGACTGGGATTAGATATCTAACCAAAGTTTCCCCAGGGAAGTAGAGAACTTTGTCATTAGGCACCAGGTCAACCCAGTGTTGGTATTTTGTATTACTCAAACCCTGAATGTTCTCCATTTTCTAATGGATGTGTAACAAAGACGGTACTGAAAATGTTGGCACCAATTTGATGTTTCCTAAGAAAACCAGTCCAGTGGTTGTCTGTGAATGACACGCTGTTTGGAACTATATGATTCTATGTAACACAAGAGGTATTCTAGTCTGACTTTGGTTAAGTACTTAGGAAGGTGAGTGTGTGTATTACTAGAAAGGAGGCCTGTAAAATTAATAAACTCTTTCCTGTTTTAGATTGAACACACGTCATTAGCTGAAGACTGTTAATATAGCTTTTCTGCCTTTGGTCGCATTCTTTCCTCTTAAGGGTTTGTTGTTGAAATAAGTAGTTCAGAACAAATTATTTTCTTTAAACTTTCAGACTTCAGTCCAAAGTATCTTTTAAAGAGGTTCAATTTACCACTTTATGCCTCAGTCCTATAAACATTTATGCACCAGCTTAACTTTATATACAAGTATTCCTAGCTAAATCAATCGAACTACTTAGATACATAAAGTTAAGAGAGAGTGCACTATCCAAGATCTGGTCCTTGGAAAGTTTAGTATCTGTTAAGCAGACAGTAAACTAGCTATTCCATTGTTGCAGCTGATTTCTGTCCATGACAATGTAAATAAATTGCTAGCTTGACAATCGTTTTAAAAATGAAGGGAGGTGAATGCAGCAAAGACCAAGGAGAAAATCCATATTGGAGTTCATCATGCACCAATAGCTTCTTTAACTTATTTTGAAACAAAGTCTTGGAAAAAGCTTCTTCAAACCCATCACGACATAAATGACCTGCTTTGCACCTACTATGAATTATTTTATGTTGTATCTGAATGGTAGCAGATTTTTCTGGAAGTAGTTTTATTCCAGTTTGTTGCCAAAGATTAAGATAATAGAAGAAAATCAAGTGTTATCACTTCTGCTTCTCAGTTTGACAGTAATGCATTTGCTGAGATACAGAATTTAAATTGCTTTTAAAGTTTGGCCATACTGAATAAATGAGGCTGAGGAAGAGCTGCATCTTAAAACATTAAAGGCTTTTTATGTGTGTGTGCAGATACATGTACACCTCTACCCCGATATAACACTGTCCTCGGGAGCCAAAAAATCTTACCGTGTTGTAGGTAAAACCATGTTATATCGAACTTGCTTTGATCTGCCGGAGTGCACAGCCCCGCCTCCCGGAGCACTGCTTTACCACCTTGTATTTGAATTTGTGTTATATCGGGTTGCGTTATAGCAGGGTAGAGTATATATGGAGCCTTCAGGATGATAAAATCAATTCTAGGGCTGTAGATTAATATATTAATATTTATATATATATTTATTTCAATTACAACACAGAATACAAAGTGTATAGTATTCACTTTATATTATTATTATTGATTACTAATATTTGCATTCTAAAATGATATACAAAAGAAAAATTAGTTTTCAATTCACCTCATACAAGTACTGCAGTGCAATCTCTTTATGGTGAAAGTGCAACTTACAAATGTAGATTTTTTTTGTTACATAACTGCAGTCAAAAACAAACAATGTAAAACTTTAGAGCGTACAAATCCACTCAGTCCTTCTTCTTGTTCAGCCAATTGCGAAGACAAACAAGTTTGTTTACATTTATGGGACACAATGCTGCCTGCTTATTATTTACAATGTCGCACTTTTGTAGCTAGCATTGCAAGGTATTTATGTGCTAGATATGCTAAACATTCGTATACCCCTTCATGCTTCGGCCACTATACCAGAGGACATGCTTCCACGCTGATGATACTCGTT
The DNA here is from genome assembly GCF_020497125.1 of Mauremys mutica. NCBI lineage: Eukaryota > Metazoa > Chordata > Testudines > Geoemydidae > Mauremys > Mauremys mutica. Next base: position 231,342,840 of record NC_059072.1, read on the forward strand.
AAAATAATAATGTGTTAATTAAATTTGTGATTGAACTTTTTAGGGGAGAATTGTATGTCTTCTGCTCTGTGTTTTACCCACATTCTACCATATATTTCATGTTATAGCAGTCTTGGATGATGACCATGTTGTTTGTTTTAAGAACACTTTCCCTGCATAGTTGACAAAATGCAAAGAAGGTACCAATGTGAGATTTCTAAAGATAGCTACGGCACTCAACCCAAGGTTTAAGAATCTGAAGTGCCTTCCAAAATTCTGGGAGGGACGAGGTATGGAGCATGCTTTCAGAAGTCTTAAAAGAGCAACACTTCAATCCAGAAACTACAGAACCCGAACCACCAAAAAAGAAAATCAACCTTCAGCTGGTGGCATCTGACTCAGATGATGAAAATGAACATACATCAGTCCGCACTGCTTTGGATGGTTATCAAGCAGAACCTGTCATCAGCATGGACACATGTCCTCTGGAATGGTGGTTGAAGCATGAAGGGACATATGAATCTTTAGGGCATTTGGCAAATAAATATCCTGTGACGCAATAGTACCATGCGAATGCCTGTTTTTTAATAGTGCGATGAATCACAATTATTGTTTTTAATTTATTAACAACCCTAATCAAACCTCTTTCTAATTCAGCACAGGGCTCTTATACATATTTTCAGAAAGAAGAACAAAAACTATTTGTCAATAATATTCTATTATCAGTTTTCCTTCTTTAGAGAGAAGATGGAGAAAGAGTGTTATTTTAATAGGGTGTTGAAAATGTCTTGACCTCTATTGCACTTGACCTTGTCTGTTTTTAATAACTAGAAGCTAAATAAAAATTATGATTGACTACCCGTCTAGGGCAAAGCTTTTTGTGCACTTAAGTTGGACAGACATGAATTAATTTGAGGCCAAAGTGCAGTTTTAATTTGAAAAATGAGTATAAAAGTGGCATCTTAACTCAATAAATCTGCTCCCATGGTGTATTCAGAATAATTTCTATGGATTTTAGTGACCAAACAAGTTTTTGCTGCTTTTTTACTTATGTTAACACTGTTGATCTTTTTTTTGGAGAATTTAGATTAAAAGTTAAGTCATCAAGGCTAAGCCATGGAAAAGTAAGGAGCAAGCTGTGTTACTGGAGTTCACAACTTTTGTCTCTCTTTATCTCCTGGCCTTAAGGCAAGCTACATTTGGCCAAATTTAGGTTATTTTATTCCTATTTCTTATTCACATAGTTTCACTTGCATGCAAGACATTTTACTTAAATGTAAGAAGACAAAGTCCAGGCCTTGAGGAGCTGACAATAAAAATTAGTCAGGTAGAACATAGAAAAGAAGGTAACAAGAAAAGATAGACACTAGTCTACATTACAAGTACTAAAGCTGTAGCGCTGCAGCTATATTGCAGTGGCCTTGAGCGACATATCAATGTTGACTTACGTTTTCTGTGTAGACCAGGCCTGAGACATCTTGTACTTCCTGCACCAAATCCAACGACACATAGTTGAATAACTGGATGAAAAAAATATGACCTGTGTTATGTAAGAAGTCAGATGAGATGATCATAATGATCCTCTCTGCCCTTAAAATCTACAGAAAGACAAAATAAGGGAACTTTTAAATTTAAAACAATTTTGTAAACAGGTTATTACACTAATAAAAATGCATCAACTAAAGTATTTTAGCCATTGTTAATTGGTCCTGACAAGATATATAGGAATATTATGCTTTTAAAACAGAGGCCACTGACTGTGTGAATTGTATGAGGCAAACACTGAAGATAGGCTAAGTCTAGGTGTACATTAACTGGCTACCAGTTAATATCATTATTGTTCTGAGTGCAATATTTTTCAAGTAAATTGGGTAGTATGTGTGTAAAATGACTGTAATTCACTTAATTAAAAACTTCATCCAAATTTTTTTTAAATGTCTTTGTAATAAATACTCACTGCTTGAAGATAAAGCACAGTTCTTTTTTATTAAAATTTGTGGGAGTAAACTTAAGAGTCAAGAAACTAAGGAACTAATAGTGTAATAGTGTAATGTAAGCAGACTCTAGACAAAGCTTGCCCAAAGTAGTTTGCCAGTATGCATTTATGCTGGTATGCAGTTATATCCTAAAAGATTATGGAGTATAAATTGCAAGGTGCATGGTAATCTTATGACTCACACAAATGGGCACCAGGTTGAATTTGACTTGTGACCTTGGCTTAGTTTTTATCCCTGGTCTGCTGAGGAGACACTACTGCACACCAGTTCCTGTTGGGGAGCAGCTATGAGCCTCTGAGGTCCCAAGAGCTTTTTAGCAGGTGTTGAGTACCCTGAACACACAGTTAAATCAATGGAATTAAATCCTCCACTCGGCTTCTTCCAGGGAGCACTCATCACCTGGTTGGATCAGGCCCTTTGTTGGTGAAGAGCCAAAATCATTTCCAGGTCACAGACAACCAATTTGCTACTCCACCCCTCACCCTCCCATTTTTTACAAATTGAAGTAAGAATAACGCCTTTGGGAACAGCAGCAGGCAAGCTATTTAGAATTTCCTCTTGATTGTCACCCCATTGATTCCATTTAAGCAGTGTTAAGTGGCCATCACATGTGTTTTTTGTTTTTTCCTCTGACAAAAAATATGACACACAACACTCAACTTCCTTTGGCTGTAGTGTGATCTTCTACAGCAGTGCTTCTCAAAGTGGTGGTCCGCGGACCAGTGCCGGTCCACAAGCCATCAGCTGCCGGTCCGCGGCAAGTTTCCTCGTAAGAGCATTGAATAGGATAATAATATGGCACCGGTCCCTGGCACATTGGAAAAAAAAATTGCCGGTCCCCCACATGAGATAGCTTGAGAAGCGCTGTTATACAGCACAACATACTCACAGTGATTCTCTCAGTGCTTTTTATGGTTGGTTTACTTGTGCTTTGTAATTTTGTAAGTTTGTAATTTTATTATCGTTGTCATATCTCTCAGTCCTGGCTGAACTAGATAGAAGCAAATAAGCACCAGTGAGAATTGTTGTGGATGAATGTAATAACGGAAGCTAGATGTTAATAATTATGTCTACATTGGGCCCTTTCGGACAGCAGTTAACAAATAGATGTTTTTTTGCGAGTTTGGCTAGTTCTAAATATATAGAGTCATGTGAAAGCTGTAACAATGGTAGAGAAAGCCACTTCAAATCTCAAATAAAAACACAATGATGTGAGTGATCAGGGATGCACAAACTTCTGCAAGTTAAATTCAAATTCCTTGCTTTGAATACATAACTGACTTTTCTATTTGCAACGGGATGTTTGCTATTGTGACCATGTAAGAAAAAAGGGATGAGCTATTAAATCTTATAAGTATCTGACTCGATGTGTTCTGAGGTAATGAAACTGTGTCAACATAATGTGACACAGATACCATGAATTTAATTCTAAACGCAGGAAGTTGGTCCGGTTTATACTACAACTATAACAAAGTCAGGACATGTTGTGACCTATTCACAATACAGGTGAAATTTGTAGAGTAACATTATCCCTGCAAATGGATTAGAACCTTAGCGTGCCTGGGCTTTAAACCCACGTATGAGGAGCTTGCCTACAATAAAAGCTTTTAACCGTGTTGTGGCTGGGTCAGGTTGTACCCTCGGCCCCTGACTTGGTTGTAACTGTGTGGCGTAGTTGGGGCCCTAGGATCAATGAGACTAAGATGTGCAAACCCATGGATACAGTTAGTTATCACTACATTCTTTCTGAAAACCAAGCACACCTGGCTATATGGGCTACCTATGTGAAGTATTGTTTGAGATCACAAGTATCGGAGGGGTAGCCGTGTTAGTCTGGTTCTGTAAAAGCAGCAAAGAATCCTGTGGCACCTTATAAGGATTCTTTGCTGCTTTTTGAGATCACAGTTTGTGGACTCATGTTTATCTAGAAGGGAAGGTACTTGAGGATTACTACCTCCAACTATGCAGTCCAGGAGTTTTGGAAAGGTAGAGGGAGGGGCAGGTGAGAGAGATGTGGAGCTGATGACTGCTCTTTTAGCAATAAATTCCTAACATACAGTTTCCATTAAGTGACCTCACACAGGAATGTCAGAAGCATTTTAATTGGCACCACAATTATTCAAAGAGTTACTGGAGTGGCCCAGGAGTGGAAAAGACTCAAAATCCTCCCCTCCTCTCAGCTGTGTAAAAAGCGTGTTCCACTGGCTTGTTTTCTCCCCCTTCTCCCTTTGACCCAACACTGTAGTTAGTGTGAAAATCCAGAGTTTCATTAACAGCACAAAATGAAGCAATAAATTGTACATATTAGAGTAAATCAACCATGCACAAAATTCATATTACCGTTCTACTGAGCAAATTTCTCAATACAAGAATAACATCTCCACTCCACTCCAAGTGTCTACATGCTTCAATCTGTTTCTGACAAAAATGCAGGACCCCAATCCACATATCACAAGGATCAAACATACAACAATAATCCTTTAAATTTCTTCCCAAACGTTAATTTCACGTAAGCCTCTGCTACTAGAAAGGTTTCTAACACCACATGGCTTATGACCCTCAGCTAATTTTGCTTCTCTCATCTATCAAAACATGCCAGTGTTCACCAGTCTGAGTACCAAAAGCCCATTGAGGACCAATAGGCTTTGTATCAGGCGCTAAAGGAGTAGAAACCTGTGAGCTCCCAGTTTGTTACCTTTCTAGACTGTACATGTTTTAAGGAAGGGACCTTGTTAAATTTACCCTTATTGTAAGGCATCTAGTGTTCTTGAGCACTGTAAAATAACAGGAGTGGCAGATGCATTGTAATAGCTGGAGGGGAGGCTGCATTATTCCATTTAGAAATGCACAGAAAATTCAAAAGTAGGACACTACTGCAATGTGTGAACGTGACTGATTATCTCAAAAAAAAACACGCCACGCCAAAAAACCTGGCGGCAACATTTTTCATGAATAGGTCATATGACGCTTACCTCAGGCAGCTCCCAGACGGTGGTGCTGGGGGTTTAAGGCAGGCTAGTCTTTACCTATCCTGGCACTGTGCTGCGCACTGCCCCTGCCCCGAGTACCGGCTCCGCACTCCCATTGTCCGGGAACCGTAGCCAATGGGAGCTGGGGAAGGAGGTGGTGCCTGTGGGCGAGAGCAGCATGCTGAGCCTCCTGGCCCCCCTGTCTAAGAGCTGGACCTGCTGTCTGCTTCTGGGGAGCAGTACGAAGCCAGGACAGGCAGGAAGCCTGCCTTAGCCCCGCTGCGCCGCTGACTAGGAGCCACCTGAGGTAAGACCGTGCTTCAACCCTGAGCCCCAATCCCCTGCCCCAGCCTTGAGCCCCCCCAAATCTAGAGACCCTTCCTGCACCCCAAACCGCTCATCCTCGGGCCCACCTCAGAGCCTGCATCCCCAGCTGGAGCCCTCAGCCCCGCTCCCCCTCCTGCCCTCCAAACTCCTCTTCCACACCCCAACTCCCTGCCTCAGCCCTGAGCCCCCTCCCATAGTCTGAACCCCTTGGCTCCACCCCCCCAGCCCAGATCCCCATCATTCTTGGCCTCACTCCATAGCCTGCACCCCAAGCCGGAGCCCTCACCCCCTCTCACACCCCAACTCCCTGAGCCAGTCCAGTGAAAGTGAGTGAGTATGGGGAGAGCGAGCAACAGAGGAAGAGGGGGATGGAGTGGGGTGGGGGGGCTCAAAGAAGGGGCATGGGCCTCGGAGGAGGGGTGGGGCAAGGGTGTTTGGTTTTGTGCAAGTAGAAAGTTGGCAACCATATGCATAGCCAGCCTTTTTTGTGGAGGCTTAGCCTCCCCCAGCCTCATATACGCGCCGCCCATGGCTGTAAGCGTAGACAAGCCCATAGCAGAGGTTCATTACAAGTGTAACTTGTTATCTGGTACAAATGGAAAGTTCTGTGTCGTATTATTTTCAAATGTTGTCATTCAGTGGCTACTGCTGTGGTCCTGTTGCTCTCTTGCAACTCTATTTTTGTCCCCTCATTCCCATTTCTATTCTGGAGCCCTTGGCATTTTGTGTATTCAGCATTTCCATGGGGTGACCAGATGTCCTGATTTTATAGGGACAGGTTCGATATTTGGGGCTTTTTCTTATATAGGCACCTATTACCGTCGCCCCTATCCCAATTTTTCATACTTGCTGTCTGGTCACCCTACATTTCCATATCAACAGTGCTGGCTGGCTAAAGAGAAATATTCAAAGCGTTTTGTAATCTGACTTCCTATGTTAAGAACCTTCCTGAGTGCTCATTTCCCTGCTGGCTGTGTAAACAGAAGGCCCATGAAATACATGTTACCAACACCAAATCTTCCCCTTCCAAATCCCTGTTTGCTATAAAGCCAAAAATATATAAACAGACCTAGTGTGGTACCCATCTGGTGAACTTGCAAACTGAATGAGGGAAATAAATCTGGTTGGTATTAGATGCAGTAGGATGAAGAGCTGCTAAATGGTTCATACACTAGGTGTGCTAAATATGACAGTTGGCGCTAACAGTTTGTATTAAGCTAAATCTGTGTTGATATTAACATCTCCTAATTTCCATTTGTTATGTACAGTTCCAGACAATTCAGCATTAAGTGATCTGCAAGAGCTAAGGGGGACAATTTTGTTGGGTCTCTAGGAGTGTGATTCATTTCAGAAGAGGAGAGGGATTGCCGTCAGTCAGGATTTACTGTATCAAGTTTATTTGAAAATGTCTCTGAATGTATTGTAAGTGGAACTTACGGATTGCCTGTCTGTTATGTCATAATGGTATCAAGAATACACACTAAATGCACAGGCCTGACCTTCCTCACTTACATCTTTCTTTTACATAACTTCCATTTCATTGTATCAATAAAATGCTGCACGATGAATGCACGCTGGGGGATTATTACGCTTCTTGGGTGGTTAAATTCACTCATCCAAAGACGTATAAAAATCCCCCCAAAACATGCCACAAGTCAGCCTTATTATGGCAACAGTGTACACGTTTTGCTCTTAAAAATATCTTTAGGTCAAAGCTCCATTAATTTAAAATGTTATATATCTCATTTGGAATGGCATTTTATGACATCTTGGATAATGAAATCCATTTTTCAGCTAGCTCACTGATTGCATGGAGTGTTTGTGTGCTTTTAAAGTTCTGCTAGGAAACAGAAAATGTTTTTATTCCTAATTTAGAATTTTTTCATCTTGAAGGTTCAAAGGTTTGAGTCTCCAAGATGTTCAGAATCCTGTTGGGTTTTTTGGAGTACATGTCTCAGAGAAGCAATACAAGATCACATGCTGTGAAAGTTCTCTCTGTACTGAGGATTTTTGTCATAGGTAATGAATTACTACCGTTTACACACTATATCTTTTAAATGTTCAGAAAACTGAGTGTGGTGGGTGAGAACATTCAAAAGCAGTAAGAATCAAGATGAAAATTCAAACAAAATCTTTTTTGGAGTAGTTTTTGATTAGCTATTATGTTTTACCCCTGTGGTTTCAGTTTTATGATGCTGGCTGGAAGCTGAAGTAGCAGAATATTGGTAGCAAGGCTTTTCTTGAAGTGTTTTTGTGGTCAAAAACAGAAAGTATCAGATATTTTAGGAGTGAGCTTAACCAACAAAAAATACAAAGAGCATGTATCATTTCTTAACATTTATTGTTACAATTTATTATTTCAACAAGTTTAATCGTATTACTTATGATACTCAAAGTTATGATGCATAATATTGCATAATACAATAAATGATCTGTATTCACAGCTTTTTTTCAGATGTCATTTTCCATCTTTTTAACAGCCTATACAACATTAGTCATCTTGGGTACATTTGAGTGCATACATCTCTTAGTCTATTCAAATCTATTTTGCAAGACTGATCCAGCTCTATTGCAATCATGGCCAGGTGGTTCAGTCTTTCCTGTGACATTGTTGAGTGTATAGTTCTTGATTCTGTTCATTGTGTGGAATGAGATCAAAATTAGACAAATTCACAGGGAAGGTTATTGCCATCTTAAGTAACTTTCACACTTCTGGAACTCCTCTGTCACTCAGTTCTTAGATCACTTGTGACACTGTCAGAGATGATCTTGCAAGTAAGCATTCAGTGTGTGTACGGAGGTGCTGTAAAAAAATCAGTACAAATTCCAGAAACATGAGCTAGGGAAGTAACTGTGTGTGCATATTGAGGAACATCTCACAAAAGGGACAGTGCAGATATAGCCAAGATGATATCACGATTGTCTGTAAATCTCTCGTTGAGTTGATTGTCTTATCAATCTCCTCAAACATGATTCTATGATAATATAACTGCACATCATCATTTATACACATCTGCTTGCCTTCTTACTGCTTCAGACATTACATAGCTGGAATTCAGTTGGTCTGATACTGTGCATGCCTTCTTTCATTGCCTTGGTGTTTCTTCCTGTATATGAGCCTTACGTACTATACCAGTAACAACCAACCAAATCTTAGCAAACCATTCAGGTGATCGCAATTCCACCAGGTTCACTAGAATACTTTCCTTGTGTGACAGTGTCCTATGAAGCATTCTGTCCTTCTGTAGGCTATCGGAGATTGGTTGTCTTTCTTGCAAGATGCTCAACATAATCACCATCAAGTGCGATGGTATTAAAGATGAAATCCCTGATAGCAACCCATCTGTGTCTTGCCCAGTACTTGAATCAGCCAGCATGTCATCACACTTGCCCAGTATCTCCAGTGTCTTTGGGATGCAATAAATCAGTTCACAAATGTATCCAAAAAGACACATCCAACGAATTATCACTCATGACAGCAATCTCCTGTTTGTGTATTCCATGAAGTTCCTGGACCCTCATGAATACATTGTTACTCTCTTTGAAGAGATGCTGAAAAGGGAATGAACCGTCTCTATAAATCTAAACATTTTGTTGATCTGACAGATCCCTCATGCTAGGTAAACAACAACCAGATTCAACCAATGTGTCATGCAGTTAATGTAAGGGCATGGATTCTGGCTGCCTTCTCATCAGTTTGGATACCATTCATTTTGGCAGACATGACATTGGCATCAAAGCAACATTGTGGTATGCAATTTTTGATTGAGAGCCCTTATTAATTTCATCCAACATTTCTTTTGCTGTAGAAAGCCCAGGGAAACCTCTCTTTTACTTTATCTGTATCAATATCTATATTGAGTAGCCTTCTATCTGTGTGTGCTATGTGAGAGGTCCTCAGATTCATTAGCCATCAGAGCAAACTTGCCTGCCTACAAGACTTCTTTTATGATTGTAATGCTGGCAAACCAAGTGCCAGCTCTTGCCAAGGCTTTAGGCCTCAGCTGAGCACTCACAAATTCATTGCTGGAAATCAGACTGTTTCACATATGTGTTAAGATGGATATCAAATTTATAACTGACTTTATAAAATGCTTGTAAATTGCTGAATGCATTAATCTCACTTATAATTTCTTTATCACATGCTGTAAGGTAATATATAAATTTTTGCATTATACCTGCAAAATGTTTGCTGTGAACCTGTCAGGAGGGATCATCTCCTGCTCATCAAGAAGGCTTATCAAAACTAAATGGGCCATTGTGGGACATCACAATATAGAGTTCATCCTGTCAGCTTGAATTCTGAAAGAAAAGAAAGAAAAAGAAAGAAAGAAAGAAAGAAAGAAAAGTAGTTGACATGAAAATTTTTCATCTCTCTTGTGCTGTTTGGACTCTGACAGGGCTGGAGCTATGAAACAAAAGCAGAGAGTTCTCCAGGGTCAACCTGGGTTAGCCCTAAAAGACATTCAGAGCTGACAGATTACTACATCTCTGTCACCTTTTAAAACCTTAGACTGCAACTCATTTGTGCATATATGCTTGCCTACTTTAACATTGTAAATAGCTCGTTTCTTTTTCTAGTTCGTAAATCTTTAGTTAGTTTATTACGGGATTGGCTACAAGTATTGTTTTTGGTGAGAGATCTAAGGGTAAGTGATTGGTCTCTTGGGACTGGAAACAACCTGAATCTTTTGTGATCTTTGGTGTACAGCAACCAACTATCACTAAGTCCAGCTTGCCTGGATGGCAAGATAAACTGGAATGATCTGTGACTACATGGTAAGACTTATAATGCTTTAAGAATTCACACTTGTTACCAGGTTGGTGAAATCTAATTATAGAACATACAGCCAATTTGGGGGTCTCTTCCCTGCCTCTTGACAGTCTGTCCTGGGGTTGCAACTCACAGTTGTGAACCACTCTGGGCAGCATGACAATGACATCATTGACACAAGATGCAGCCATCTCTAGTATTTAATTTTGGAATGTTTTTTAAGTATATTTGTTTCTGTCTGCGTTCCACACCATTTTATGAAATGTTCCATCCTATTATTGAAGTAAATCAAGGGTTGCAAGAAAGTTTCCCCTTTTGAGTGACTTTTCAGTCTCTCGTTATGCCCCCATAGTGCCATTTCTTCACAAGCAAGAGTTAGGGTGCAGTCAACAATATGCTGGAAGAACAATCAATTCTGTTTCACTTGTGCTTCCCTCCCTGAGTCGATACAGTCAATGACATTGTTACCGCTTTTGTGTGAGAGATAGGCAGCCCATTGCTGAAAAAGTAACTTTGAGCAGGAGAAAGAGCATGCCTTTGTATATGTTCATGTGCCTTTTCCTATCTATCAAACCAAGTTGTAGTGAATAACTCAGTGCCATTCCTACCAGAGACCTTATTTATTGTGGACGGAGTGAAGTGTTGACAACAGAAACAGAAGACAGCACCAGCCTGGACTGAATATAAAATGAAAGGGAATTCTTTGTAGATCACCAGGTTAAAACGATGGTTTGCTTTTCTGATCATTTTCTGTGGATCATTTTGAAGTGTTGGTTGACATTGTTTCTCATCCTTACCAGCAGATAGAGCCACTCAATAAGAGTTGAGATTTGTGAAACAATTGACAGAATTGCAGCAGTAGATGTCCCTGGAATGTTTCCTTGTGGTTTTTCACATTCTCTTAAATTCTCAAGAATTGTAGGTGGTAGATCATCCTCAGGAACTTTTCACTTCCCAGAGAAATTGGATTAATCTTGGACATGATTTTGAGTTGTAGTCTAGTACTGATGTGTAACTTTATAGTAAATAGTTAACTCTTGGGAGTCCAAATCTTCCTGACCATTTGGAAGCCATGGTGATCAGTTCACTCTGCCAGGGAAACAATGCAAATGCTTTGAGGGGAAAATCTTGGTTAATATGTATACTAATATAACTTGCATTTCCCTGCTCCACTTTGTCACTAGTCTTTCCCCATATTCCTTACTGACTACAGTCAGTCTGTTTACACAACTTCTTGGGGATGGAGTGGTCTTTTGCCCTTTGTCTTGTAGTGAATGCTGTAGGTCAGGTACCTGTTAACCTCCTCTTGTATCTTGCCAGAGGTCAGAAGTTTGCTTTCAAGAATGATCAACAGCAACTATCTCAGCATACTTGGATACTGTAAAAACTAAAAGAAAAAAATCTTAAAACAAAATGTATTACTAAATCAACTAAATCCAAGGTAAATGGAATAACATCATATCTAGTATATGGGGTAGGCAACAGCCAATCTAAGTGGGTTAAATCTAATCGTTATAGTTCTGGTAAATTGGTGATTACGGTGTCTTTCTTTCTCTCTCCCCCCTGGCTATCATGGGCTCTGCCTTTATACCAACATCCTAGTTCCTGAGGTGATAATTGTCAGTGAGACTCTATTCCAGTCCCTTCTCTAAGGGTCTGTCATTTATACACTCACTTCCTGTAAAGTCTAGGTATGAACACTTGGTGACTGCTAATCCAGCGTAGAGGATATGATGGGGAGGATATGTTGGCTTCAAAGTCCATTGTATGTCCCAACTTTATTTAGTAAGGAAGAGGACTCTGCTTTCATGAGCAAAGAGTTCTTCATCTCCTGTTATTTAAGATACGGCACTTCAAAGTTACATACCATTAGATAATGACATCTAGATTCTGTAATGTAGGTCTATCTTCTTAATGAACAATTGAGAGAGATTGGGGGAGAGGAGAGAAATTTCAGTCAGTGGGGTCACTGCCTTCCTAGAAGGATGGGGGGTTAGAGAGGGCCCAGGCTAGTATCCCCAGGGTATTTCCAGCAGGTAATCACCATAAATTCACATTAGTTAATGAACACTTAAGGCAGCTATGAAATTTTTATTGTGAAGTCAGTAGGGGGGGCATTCATGTAGTTCAAAGCCAGACAGTTCTACTTTTGTGGAGCAGTGTTCCTGTTCAGTAGGACCTGGATATTACTTTGTCCAGTAAAAATGAGCAAGACTCTGGATGCAGGAGGAGACCAGCCGGGGCAAGGGTGGGGCAGCGCCTCCATGTGTAGTGATGCAGATGGCCCCTGGCCAACAGAAGATGAGATGTCCTGTATTTTGGGAATGTACCAGTGGCCACCTTAGTAGTCAGGTAGCGACTTAATAACAATCATACTTAAGTTCTTCTTACACTGACTAAATGAAGTCACTGCTATAACTGTGTACATGCACTGTACAAGAGACTGATTGATGATGCCATTCTTCAGTCGTAGCAGCACAGCAGCAAGTTCGTTCAGTGTCAGAAGACTTATGATTATTACTATGGTGAAACCCAGGAAAGCAGGAATGTCTGCCCTCCCCGCCTCAAACTCCCCTACGTTCCCCTCCCAGCAGCCCCTGCCTCCCCCCATCTCTCCTTACCCCTCCCTACTATTCCAAGGCTTTTGTGGAGTAGGGATTTTAGGGACTTCCCCTCTCTGCCCCACGTCCAACACTACTCCCCTCTGCTCGCTCTCTCTGCCCAATGTCCTGCACTGCTCCTTCCCTGTCACTCTGTGCCTCACATCCAGCCTTGCTGGATGCCTGCCCTCCCCAGGATTCCTCTGGATGATGTTGCCACTGCAGTCTGGAGTGAGCAGGAGTTCACAGACCAGGCAACTCTGTCCAAGCAGAGGTGGTCGAGGCAGTCCTCCCGCATCCCTCCCCCTGTGTCACAGCTCCCTGCCAATCTTACATTCCCCTTCCCATACCCCCCAACATGTAAATCCTTACTCCTCCCTGCTAGCACAAGGCTTGTTGTCTGTCCCTGGTGCTCAGAGAGGCTGCTGTGGGTTCTGGCAGGCGGAATGGTCCTAGGTGCCAGCTGCGTTCTCAGCCAAGTGAGATACATGTGTGCACATCTGGGCCTGATTTCTGTGGATGCAACGGTAGCCATGGACCCAGCTAGAGCTACCAGTGTTTTCAAATTATCATCATTTGACTTACGAGTTAATAACTCTTTGTTAAAACCAAAGGAAGGTCACACCTTTCTGAGGTATTGTTTCAGAACATCACTGCACCAGCAGTTTACAGGAGATCACATCGTTAAGGTTTTCTGTGCAGCCATGAAGGCTAGACACTTAAATTAAAAAACAAAAAAACAACAGCATGTCACCTCTCCCGACCTTCCGTGTCCCCAAACCAAAGGAAAAAAAAAAAAGCTTACATGCTTGAGCTCAAGATAGCAGCCTCCAGGAACAAAGTGCAAGAAGTAATGTGTAATGTGACTGGTCCAATTTGACCCCAAGTGCTTAGCTTGTCAGAGTTGACAAGATCACAGCTGAAATTTTCTGACTGTAGTCGTTAACTCATAGAGATTAGTGAAGTTAAGTCCAAAGCTATTCAAACTGAACAGGGTGCTGTCAATTATAGTGAAATAGGAGAATAGCTAGAGCTAAAATAACATTTGGATTAGCTCAGTCTTAATTTCTTTACTGAAACTCAAACAAAACAGCATGTTTGTTCTGAGGGGTTTCCAATAGAACAATCACAAATTCACATGCTTGCAATGCGCTTGCCTTAGTACACAGTGGTTCATGGAGAGGATAACATTTGACTTTTGCTTATTTAGGACCAGTTTCTGCCAACCTGATGCCTGTTGCTTAGAACCTTACCTTGTGAGTGGCCCCACTGATTGCAAATGCGACTACTAGGGAAATAAACTACTGAGTGTCAGAATCTATTCCTAATTTTTTTAACACTTTATAATGGAATAATGTCATCCTAAAAACACAAATGAAATCATACTAAGCTACTGCAGTTGTGAGGAAATTAATGATCAAACTGATAGATGGGGTGAAAAATAGCTGGAAATTTGTTTAAGCTGTCTCAGCCAAAGAACTTCACCAGTGTTTCTGAATTGGGTGGTTAATGTTAACTTTAGTTTCTGAAGTAGACCACGTCTAAGCTACAGTTTTGTCAACAAAAGGCAGCTTTCATTGACCAAACAGTGGAGGTTTACACACTGCTATGCTCCTCCCACCAATTTAACTCTCCTGCTACACTGACATAATAAAACCACCTTGACTAGAGGCATAGAGCTTTTTGCAACGAAGTTAAAGCGATTCAGTGTCGATGTAGTCACTGCACCCTAAGTGGCCCCCAAGAGGTGTCCCACAATGCCCTTCGTGACTGCTCTGGTCACCAGTTTGAACTCTGCTGCCCTGCAGCCAGGTACACAGGCACGCACCCCTTCCCATTTAAAGCCCTGGAAATTTTTTTAATTCCTCTTCGCTCCATGTGGACAGCTCACATAGCATCTATCCAGCTGACTATGCCGGCTCCCTGCAGCAAACATGCTCCTGCATGGAGTACACCAGAGCTGTGCCCGTGGGGAGAGGAGGCTGTGTAATTGCAGCTCCACTCCAGCCATAGGAACTTTGATACCTACAGGCAGATTGCTCATGGCATGGAGAAGGGGCACAAAAGGGACACGCAGCAGTGCCCTGCTAAGTTCAAGGAACGGAGGCAGGCATACCAGAAGGCAAGAAAGGCCAATCATTGGCCAAAGACATGCCGCTTCTACAAGGAACTGCACGCCATCCTAAGTGGAAACCCCACCTTCACCACCAAGTGTCCCATGGTGGATATTTCAGGGGGGCTGGAGGCAACGGCCAGCAGAGTGAACCCTGAGGACGAAGTGGTGGATGAGGAGGTCAAGTTGGAGAAGGATGAGGAACAGACAACAGGATCGTCCAGTGGTGTGGCGAGCCAGGAGCTCTTTTTGACTTCTGAGGGGTCTAGCCAGTCCCAGCACTCTGGCTCTGGTGCGCTTGATGAAGGAGAGAGGAGCTCCAGTAAGTACTCGTGGTTTGATACTGCAAGGAGACATGAGACAGAGGTCTCCTTTTTTTTTTTTTTTTAAACAGGGTAGAAGAGGGATAAGGGATAGAAATGACCAACACTAGCACTGTTTGCATCTGCATTTCATTCCTCTGTGCAGCTAGGCAGAAGGGGTCTTGAGGAAAAGTTTGTTAATGCACACTGGAATATCCTGGGAATCTTCCATAGAGAGCTCTAGGAAACTTTCTTGGAGGTATTCTGCAATCCTCTGCCAAAGGTTCCTTGGGAGGGCTGCCTTGTTTCTTCCCCCAATCAGCAATTACTTCTGCAGGCGAGCGGCATACGGACCCAGTCTGAAACTGCATGCATACAGGAGCTGCACCCTTGCATTCTTGGTTACCCTCAGAGCAAGATATCTATTTCTATCACCTCCGCTTGTCAAAAGTTGTGCCAGCATTCAGAACAGTGTCCCTAGGCACTTGTAGCGATCCCCCTAGGAAACCACCCCATCGTTTGTCCTCCCCCCAGCCCAAAATCACCAAGCTTAGGGCTCTCCCCATGCTGTGTGCCTGCCAAGGGAAAGTGAGAAAGTGATGTGCCTAACTTGTATGAATCAAGGCTGTGAGTGCATTCACAATGCTGCCTCGGTCTATTGTTTCTTTAGCTTCTGCAGCTGTGCCCTCGAGCGTCTGCACATCGGCTGAGCAGCTCAGTCTGATAAGGAGACAACCAGGAGGAATAAGGAAGATATGTTTAAGGAGATGCTGCAATCATCTGATGTAGCTGATTGCGAGCAGAGAGACAATCAATTAAAAACTGAGAATGGAGAGCCAGGAGAGGAAACAGGGGAGAAGCAGATGATACAGCTGCTCAAGGACCAAACTGACATGCTGAGGTCCCTGATTGCGCTGCAGGCAGAACACATCTGTGCTTGCCTCCCCTTGCAGCCCATAGAGAACTGCCTGCCATGCCCTGCCCAAACTCCCCACACACATTCCTCGCATGTTCCCGGGTTGTCGCAGTACCCATGCATTCCACGCCTAGGGACATGTTGCACAATGACAGCTGGACATACAGCTGTAAGAGCCTCATTTTGAAAAGTGCTCTACATTGGTATGTCCCTTGTAGGAAATAGTAATGTTTGTATAGCTGTTAAATAAAGATTCATTTTATTTCTATAAGTAAGTTTTTATGGTCTCCTACACACTTGCAGAGTAAAACTAACACTCACACAACAATCATTATAAGGGTCATTCAACGGTGCTGAAAAACCAATGCCTGTCTCAGTGCATTACAGGAAGACATATTACTGGGGCTCACTGTCAAAACGCTTCTTTAAAGCCTCCCTGATTCAAATAGCTCTCTGTTGAGCCCTTCTAACTGCCCTGGTATCTAGCTGCTCAAAAGCAGCCACCAGCCGATCCACCTCAGTGCTCCATCCTTGCAGAAACTTTTCCCCCTTAGGTTCACAAATGTTATGCAGAGCACAGCAGACTGCTATGACCATGGGAATATTTTCCTCCTTGAGGTCTAACCTGCCAAAAGGGCAGCACCAGCAACCCTTTACTCTGCCAAAGGCACATTCAATGGCCATTCTGCCCTTACTGAGCCTGTTGATGCACTCCTTGCTGCAGTCGTGGTTTCCTGTGTAAGGCTTCGTGAGCCATGGGAGCAAGGAACAGGCTGGGTCTTCCAGGATCACAATTGGCATTTCCACATCCCCAGTTGGAATCTTCTGTTCTGGAAAGAAAATCCCTGCATGCAGTTTTCTATACAGGCCAGTGTTCCTGAAGATGTGTGCATCATAAACTCTCCTTAACCACCCTGCGTTGATGTTGGTAAAATGACCCAGATGATCCACCAAGCGCTTGCAAACCATAGAAAAGTAGCTTTTTCTGTTGATGTACTTTGTCACAAGATGGTCTAGGGCCAAAAATGAGATATGTGTGCCATCTATCACCCCACCACAGTTAGGGAATCCCATAGATGCAAAGCCATCCACTATCTCCTGCACATTGCCCAGAATCATAGTCCTTCGTAGCAGGAGGCCATTAATGGCCCTACACACTTGCATCACCACAACCCCACGGTGGACTTCCCAACTCCAAACCGATTCACAACTGATCAGTAGCAGTGTGGAGTTGCAGCTTCCACACAGCGATGACCACTTGCTTCTCCACCGTGAGGGTGGCTCTAATTTTGTTGTTCTTGTGCCGCAGAGCAGTGGGGAGCTCTACGCACAGTTCAAGGAGAGTAGCTTTGCATATCTGAAAGTTTGCAGCCACTGCTTGTCATCCAATACGGGCATCACAATGTGATCCCACCACTCAGTGCTTGTTTCCTGAGCCCAATAGCAACGGTCCACCATGTGCAGCTGCTCCGGGAATGCCAACATCAATCTTGAATTGTTTCTTTCCATGGCACATAGGAGGACAGACACCACGGTGTCAGTATCAGATTCTTAGATCATGAAATACTGCAGAATCAGCTGTGTTGTGTTCATAAGGCTTATCACAAGGCTGGAGAGCAGTGCAGGATCCATGCTTTCAGACAGTTTACACGGGCTGTTGAAAAACAGCACAAAACATAGTCGGAACCCTTGGAATGGTGGGACAGAGAAAACTGCATCATGGGATGGTGAGCATTTGATTTTTCCTTCCTGAGTGTTGTACTTTGCACTTTATTGAATTTAATCTTGTTGCTTTTAGATAAATTCTCCAATTTATCAAGATCATTTTGAATTCTAATCCATGTCCTCCAAAGTGCTTGCAACCCCTCCCAGTTTGGAGTCATCTTCAAATTTTATAAGCATACTCTCCACGCCATTATCTAAATCATTAATTAGTAAAACATTTAATTAGAAAACATTTAATAGTACCAGATCCAGAACAGACACCTGTCATACCCCACCGCTTCCCGCACCTCCAGGTACCTCCCCCGAAGCTCCACTTAGCCGCGGTTCCCCGTTCCCGGCCAATGGGAGCTGCGGGGGGGAAGGTGCCTGGAAGCCCGGGCAACACAGGGACAGAGCCCTCTGCTTTCCCCGCCCCTGGCGGCAGAGACGTGATGCCAGCCGCTTCATGGAGCGTCACGGGGCTCAAGGGGGGCAATCCTGCAGCTGTAGTTTGCCCACCCCTGGGCTGGAGGTAGGTCGGGGGGGGGGCGGGCATGGGCTGCTTGAGACCCCTGGTCTAAAACAACATCTTCCCTCCACTTGCTTGTAGGAATCTTCAGCTGGAATCCATGCACACTCTTCCTCTGCTGAAATCACTGCTAGCCAGTCAGCTAACTGATTAACCAACCAGTAGATAAGTGTATAGATTTAAAGAAAACCCTGTCACAAGAAAATACAAAACTGAGACCAGCAAAATAGAAACAACACTTTTCCCATTACTGCATGTAAAGAAAAGTTGGTGACTCAGACTAGTTGAGACAATTTAACTAGAACAGTTTGGCTAAAATCAAAACAATATTCAAAGCATACAATTAAAACAGAAGAAGTTATTTGTCCCTTCCCAATTTCCCCTTCCTATAATTAGCATTGCCCCAGGCTTCCCTGTTAGAGGGTTAACAATATCACTAACCTGCTGCAAAATGCTTCAGAGTTAGGGAAAACAACCTGCTTTCTGCTCCTGGGCTCAGCCTCTCCCAACTCACAGAGGGCACATGGCCCTTTGCAAAGAAAGCAGCAGTCCTGACTGCTTGCCCTCAGAGTCTGACCCCAGCAACAGGGAACCTATTGGAGCAGACCCAAAACTACCACACCCAATTTCAGAAGCTTCTGGATGTGGTGTGCTTAATCTGCCTAGCAACAATGACTCAGACACAACTCACTCCTCCCTCCCCGCTCCCTCCATGGGTCTCTTAAAGAGATATCCCCCTATTAGGTGAATGGTTTACATATGCAGTGTAGCCGTTCTTTGTCAGCAGAAGAGAGCTCTTCTGCGAACAAAATAAAATCACCCCAATGAGGGGCAGTAGCTTTGTCAGCAGGAGACGAAGCGCTGTCCACACTGGCACTTTTCGTCTGAAAAACTTTTGTCAGTCAGGGGTATGTTTTTTTCATACCCCTGAGCGAGAAAAGTTTTACCGATGAAAGTGCAGTGTAGACATAGCCTCAGTGTCTTCAGTAAAAGTCTCCTTCTGAAGAGATTCCTATCTTAAACATGTCCCCCTTGGAAAAAGCTTCACATTTATCCTCTCCTCTCATCTGCAACATGTAGAAATGTTTCCTTTCCTACTCTCCACCTGCCAAAAAAGCCCCTCAAAACCTGTTTGGTTGAATAGCGGCATGTGTGAAACAGAAAATAGACAATTTTCTGATGGAACAGTTTTCTGTTGGAAAATATAGATTCCACGGAATTGACAAATAAAAAAAAATAAAGTAATTGGAGATATACCAATCTCCTAGAACTGGAAGGGACCTTAAAAAGGTCATCAAGTCCAGCCCCCTGCCTTCACTAGCAGGACCAAGTACTGATTTTTGCCCCAGATGTTTAAGTGGCCCCCTCAAGGATTGAAGTCATAACTCTGAGTTTAGTAAGCCAACGCTCAAACCACTGAGCTAAGACTGCAATGTAAATCAGGCTCAGTCCTGCTATCTAGCCCAGAATTTTTCCAAAATTTCCATTCCACAGAAAAATTTGCATTTTTAACATTTTGTTCCACTTTGGAATGGGGAAAAACCATCAGAAATGTGAAACTTTCTGCAGGATAGAAATTCTGATGACCACACAGCTCTTAACTGGGTGAAGAACATTTTTCTTGTGATCCTTTGAAAATCTATATATTGAAGAGGAAAAAACTGTATAGGGTAAGATTTTGCTGAGCCCAGGAAATCAAAACCCCTCTAACATGTACCTAACCAGCTCAGTTTCTAGACTCAGCTGGATTACTGTATATTTATTGCAGGGGTCTCAAAGTCCTGGCCCACGGGCCATCTGCGGCCCGGGAACCTCCCCACTGCAGGCGGCCCACAGAGGAGAGACCCCATGCAGTTTGCTGAAGGCACCACCCCTCGCAGCTCCCATTGGCTGGGGGAGAGTTGGCTAGTTGCTGGGCAGAGTCTGCCATGGAGGCAGCATCACTTTTTTCTACAATGAATATAAACAAGTCAAAATACCGAACACAACTATCTGATGCACACCTTGCTGCAATCCTGAAGGTTTCAACTGCTCAGTCACTGAGGCCAAACATCAACAAACTGACAGAACTGAAGCATTGCCAGGTGTCTTGCAAACAGTAAAAACTGTCTGGCAGGCGAAGAATTGTATAAAGTTGTATGACAGTTTTATTATTTCTAAGAAATTAAATAATAAAAAATACAATATAAACTTTTTTTTCTGAACACCATCTTCCGTGGCTCGCTGAGATGATTTGAGGACTGGCCCTAGCCCTAAGCTAAATTGCGTTTGAGACCCCGATCTATTGTGTAATATTCATGCATTTTACGAAAAACAGTCAATGTGTCAAAATCCCATGCAAATATAATATGGTTTAGGTAAATTGTGGTCAGAATAAAAAAGTCATAATAGAACACTGAAAAATATAGGGTTTTTTAAAAAGCTTCTTTAAATAGTATTTTTTATTTAAAAAGTATATTTTTGGATTAGTCTGAAACCTCTTCCTCCCACTCCACCCAACCCAGTCTGCTGTAGCCAACTGGTTTGATTTAAGCCAGCTTCATTCCATGCTGTTTTTGGCTCCATTCAGCCATATATATGGCCCAATACTGGTACCCTTACTTATGCTGAGCAACATCTTTCTCCACAATCATCCCATTTGTATCAGTGGGTCCATTTATGGAGTAGGCTACTAAATGGAATACAACCAGCAGGACCTGGTCCTTAATGGAATGTTTCTGGAAATTCTGAAATTTCCTGGAACATTCTACTGCCTTATATTGTCTGTCAGCAACTATCTGCATTTTACAGGTAAAACCAACCGTTGTATCCAATCAGTTAGTGCAGTAACCATTCAAGACATTTTTTCATCCCTTCCTGCCTGCACGATTTGTTTTATTATGGCCTTTTTCTCTGGGCTATTGAGGAATCACGTTCTTCCCCCACCCTTCCAAGATGTGAAGTAAATCTCAGAGGAGACAGTGTGTGACCAGGCTGGGTATAATAGCCACTATTCAGACTTTATGGGGGCAGGATGGATCCATTAGTTTAACAGCCATTGTTTGTGTTTTAGTGGAGTTTTTATTTATCAGTGACCTTATCACAAAAGAAACACTTTGTTCAAAGGAAGTGACCTCCCTTGAGCTCTTTATTTTCAGGGAAGAAAGGGCTTAGTTGGGACAACCTTAGGCTTTTCTTGTGTCCCCTTCACAGTTGCTATAGTTTACAAGGTTATTATATTGCTTTGGCTTTCTTTGTTGTTGCTTTTTTTGTTTTGGTTTTGTTTTTGGTCTGCAGCTTTTAAACTCTTTAATCTCTCAGAAGACAGAAGTGGGGCTGTTTGTGCTAAATAAAGATCTGGCCTCATTAATTGATGCAGGAAGGAGAAAAATACTAATACTATAGCAACATATTTGTCTTTCTGAAGTAATAAAAAGAGTGAGGCTTATTCTACTTGCTAGTAGTTTATTGAACTGTCAGTGGAGCTGTGGCTTTAATTCCTGTTTTAACTGCTGTATGTCCAGGATAAACATAAACTTTCTATTGGAGTGAGAGATTCAGAGAGACAGTCAAGGTTTTGGGGCCTCAGAATTGGCTTACTTTGAAGAATGCACACAGGAATTGCCAGACTGGATCAGACCCAAAGTCTGTTTAGTTCAGTACTGTGTCTCTGACATTGGCAATTGCTAGAGGCTTCAAATGAATGTGTAAGAACCCTGCAGATGTGGGTAATCTGTGCCTCCTCCCACACCCCACACACTAGGTCTTATTAGGGTTGCCAACTTTATACTCAAACAAAACTGAAAACCCATGCTCTGCCCCAGCCCCCCTCTTCTCCCAGGCCCTGCCCCTGTTCACTCCACACACACACACACACATAAACCCCTG
This sequence comes from Mauremys mutica, assembly GCF_020497125.1. NCBI lineage: Eukaryota > Metazoa > Chordata > Testudines > Geoemydidae > Mauremys > Mauremys mutica. The sequence goes on from NC_059072.1 coordinate 231,364,917, forward strand.
TCGCGTTTTCTCCCCATCTTCACTCACTCGCTCATTTTCACCAGGCTGGCGGGGACTGGGCTGCGGGAGGGGGTAAGGGCTCCGGCTGGGGTTGCAGGCTCTAGGGTAGGGCCAGAAATGAGGAGTTCAGAGTGTGGGAGAGGGCTCCAGGCTGAAGCAGTGGGTTGGGATGCGAGACGGGGTGAGGGCTCTGGCTGGGGGTGCGGGCTCTGGGGTGGGGCTGGGGATGAGAGGTTTGAGGTGCAGGAGGGTGCTCTGCGCTGGGACCAAGGGGTTCGGAGGGTGGGAGGGGGATCAGGGCTGGAGCAGGGGATTGGGACCCGAGAGGGAGTCAGGGGTTCAGGCTCCAGGTGGCCTTACCTCAAGCAGCTCCTGAAAGCAACGGCATGTCCCCACTCCGGCTCCTATGCTGAGGTGTGGCCAGGCAGCTCTGCACACTGCCCTATCCACAGGCGCCACCCCTGCAGCTCCCATTGGCCGTGCTTGGGGAGGCGGTGCTTGGGGTGGAGACTGCTTTCGGAGCCCCCTGGCTTCCCCTATGCATAGGAGCCAGAGGGGAGATATGCCAGCTGCTTCCCGGGAGCCACGCAGCACGGAGGCTAGCCAGGAGCCTGACAGCCCCACTGTGCAGCACCACCAACTGGATAGTCAACAGTCCGGTCAGTGGTGCTAACCAGAACTGCCAGGATCCCTTTTTGACCGGACGTTCTGGTTGAAAACCGGACATCTGGTCACCCTAAGTCTTATCTTGGTCTCTAAGGCCTGGTCCACACTAGGACTTTAATTCGAATTTAGCAACGTTAATTCGAATTAACCGTGCACCCGTCCACACCAGGAAGCCATTTAATTCGACCTAGAGGGCTCTTTAGTTCAAATTTGGTACTCCACCCCGACGAGGGGAGTAGTGCTAAATTCAACATGGCTATGTCGAATTAGGCTAGGTGTGGATGCAAATCGAACTTACTAGCTCCGGGAGCTATCCCACACTGCACCACTCTGTTGATGCTCTGGACAGCAGTCCGAGCTTGGATGCTCTGACCAGCCACACAGGAAAAGTCCCGGGAAAATTTGAATTCCTTTTCCTGTCTGGACAGTTAGAATCTCAATTCGTGGTTGGACATCGGGGCGAGCTCAGCAGCACCGGCAGCGATGCAGAGCTCTCCAGCAGAGGAGTTTATGTAATCTCTGAATAGAAAGAGGGACCCAGCATAGACTGACCGGGAACTCTTGGATCTGATCGGTGTGTGGGGCGAGGAGTCTGTGCTTTCGGAGCTGCGCTCCAAAAAACGGAATGCAAAGACCTACGAGAAGGTCTCCAAAGCCATGAGAGACAGAGGATACAGCCGGGATGCAACGCAGCGCCGCGTGAAAATCAAGGACCCCAGACAAGGCTACCAAAAAATCAAAGCGGCAAACGGACGCTACGGAGACTGCCACCACTGCCCCACCAGTGACCATGGACTCTGACGATGGGACAGTGTCGACGGCCAGTTCCTCGGCGATGTTCGCGGACGGGGAAGATGAGGAAGGGTTTGTGGACGACGAGGCAGGCGACAGCGCTTACAACGCTGGTTTCCCCGACAGCCAGGATCTCTTCATCACCGTCACGGAGATCCCCTACCAACCGTCCCCGGCCATTAACCCGGATCCTGAATCAGGGGAAGGAGCAGTCGGTAAGTGCTTTAACCATGTAAACTTTTATTCTTAATATAACAGGAATCTGAAGTATGTGAAAAGGAGGTTTCTCTATATATGGGGATAGAACAGAAATCCTCCTGGGAGATCTCCACGAAGCTCTCCTGGAGGTAATCGAAAAGCCTCCGCAGGAGGTTCCTGGGGAGAGCTGCCTTATTGGGTGCTCCGTGGTAGCACAGTTTTCCGCGCGAGGCTTTCATGAGCTACTCAGGGAGCATTGTCTCCCCGAGCACGGCTGCATAGGGCCCTGGTTTGTGCTGGCTTTCACGCAGCATGCGCTCTCTATCTCCTTCAGTGACCGTCCTCAGGGTGATCTCACTCAGAGACTCCTGCATCTAATTAGGGGAATTACTGTAATGTTACGCCTGGTCCAAAGTATTTGTAAAAAATCTCCGGACAGACGGCATAGCAGAGACTCAGCACGCTGCTGCGTGACGAGCGTAACGGAAAGCCAAAGATTCAAATGGACGCTCATGGAGGGAGGGGGGACTGAGGACGCAAGGTATCCCACAGTTCCTGCTGTCTCCGAAAAGCATTTGCATTCTTGGCTGAGCTCCAAATGCTTCTAGGGTCAAAAACAGTGTCCGCGGTGGGTCAGGGCATAGCTAGGCAATTTACGCAGCCCCCCACCCACCCCCAGAAGTAAAAGGGAAAACAATCCTCTCTTGACTCTTTTACATGTCACCCTATCTTTACTGAATGCTGCAGATAGACGCGATGGTGCAGCACTCAACACCAACATCCTTGCTCCCCCCACGCTATGGATGGCTGATGGTACAAAATGACTGGTACCCGTCCTCATCATCAGCCTATTGGCACATGGGGCAGTGCAAAAGGACTGGTAACCATGCCGACTAGCATCGGTAAGATCAATCAAGGGCGCCTGGTCCTAATTTTTCATGGTAGATGGTACAGTATGGCTGATAACCATCGTCATCATAGCAACAGGGGGCTGAGCTTCATCAGCCCCCACCCTTCATGTGTCAAGAAAAGATTCAATTGCCCCTGGACTAGCAGCAGGATGCTGGGCTCCTCTCCTCCACACTCCTTAATGTCCTATCTGGACTATCATAGCAACTGGAGGCTGCCTTCCACTCATTTCTCACTAACAAGTCACTGTGTCTTATTCCTGCATTCTTTATTACTTCATCACACAAGTGGGGGGACAATGCTATGGTAGCCCAGGAAGGCTGGGGGAAGAATGGAATGAACAGGTGGGGTTGTTGCAGGAGCACCCCCTGTGAATAGCATACAGCTCATAATCTATGCAGGATCTGACACAGAGCAGCTGTGCTCTCTGGTTCTCTGATACAGTGGTTCTCTAGTACACTTGCCCATATTCTAGGCAGGACTGATTCTATTTTTACATACCAAAAAGGAGGGATTGACTCAGGGAGTCATTCCCAATTTTGGCTTTTGCACCCCTGGCTAAGAGTAGCCAGGGGCACTTATGACAGCAGCAAATGGTGCAGTGCAAAAGGACTGGTAACCATGCCCATCTTATTACCAATTTATGGTATGGTAGATGGTATAATTTGGCTGGTAACCATCTCTGCTATCATGCAAAAGCAAAAGCATGCTGCTGTGTAGCGCTGCTGGACCGCCTCTGTCAGCGGCATCTAGTACACATACGGTGACAGGCACAAAAGGCAAAACAGGCTCCATGGTTTCCACACTGTGGCGTCTGCCAGGGCAATCCAGGGAAAACGGGCTTGAAATGATTGTCTGCTGTAGCTTTCCCGGAGGAAGGGATGACTGACGACATTTACCCAGAACCACCCGCGAAAATGGTTTTTGCCCCTTCAGGCACTGGGATCTCAACCCAGAATTCACAGAGACAAACTAGACTGTGTTCATTGTTCGCAAAAATTTATCTTTGCAAGGAATTCACTCCCTTTTTCCCATCACACAGCTTCGACTGTCTCCAGACCCGCCACAGCATCCCCCTCACAGAGGCTGGCAAAGATTAGGCGGCGAAAGAAAAAGACAGGGGACGAGATGTTCGCTGAACTTATGGGGTGCTCCCAAGACGAGGCGGACCAGCAGAGCCAGTGGAGGGAGACCCTCTCTCTGTACCAGCGCTCACACAGCGAAGGGGAGGAGAGGTGGCGTGAGGAAGACAAGCAGGCGACTCAAACGCTGCTTGGACTAATGAGGGAGCAAACGGACATGCTCCTGCGCCTTGTGCATGTTCTGCAGGACCTCAGGCAGGAGGACAGAGCCCCCCTGCAGTGTATCTGCAACCGCCCTCCCCCGCCACAAAGTCCCATACCCCGCTCACCCAAAATAACCAGAAGGAGGGGCGCCAGAGCCCGTGTAAACTGTCACTGCACCCCAGCAGAGTGCTCAAGTACCCAAAAGCTCTCATACCCTAAATTTTGAGAAGTCCTTTCCTTCCCGCCTCACCCAAGCCCCCATCCCAGTTTCATCCCCTAACTGTCTAGTTGATAATAAAAAATACTTTTCTGTTAATTACTGTTTCCGTCATGGTCTTTTAGAGGAGACTGTGTTTGAAGGGGGTTGGTAATTTGACAGGACAATCACCTTTACCAGGGTACAGACATGGGGGCAGGATCAGCAGCAGGTCACACACACACTGCTGTCAGTACGCACCCTGGTCGGTATGGGAGGTGGTTTGCAGGTTCTGTGTGGGTGGGGGGGTACGTGACTTTGTAGCGGGGGAGGGGAGTTACAGATCTCATGCAACGGTCCTTGTCCTGGACCACAGAGCCATGCAGCAGAGGAATCTGTATCCGTCCTCCCCTGCCAAAAGGCCACATAGCCCCCGCACACAGAGTCCCAAAAAGGAGGGATGGCAGGCTCCGTTGAAACATCCAGTCCGGTACTGCAGACCGCTCTGGGAGCAGGAGCCTGTCATTCCTCGAGTTTACAGGCGGTCTTTACATCACTGCACACCCTACCCAGCACAGTCCGTGTCCCAGTTTCAACCCTGTAACGCAAAGTCATCAATAAAGAAACCTTTGTAAAGTTACAGTGGAACATGTATTTTATTTTTAAACGTGTGTTGGAAGTTGGGGAAGCGGGGTGGGCGGGGTATGTAACTGCAGATGCTAGTCAACAGTCACTTGGTAAAGAAACAGGGGCAGGTTCAGCTTCTCTGTAAAGAAACTGAACAGTCACAGGTCACGCTGCTCGCTGCTCGCTGGTACTTGAAGAGTTCCTTGTCGCTGTGCAAGGCGCCTGCACAGAGCTTCACGAGCCAGGGCATTAGCGGGTAGGCTGGGTCCCCGACGATCACTATAGGCATCTGCACATCCCCAAGACTTATTTTGTGGTCCGGGAAGAAACTACCTTCCTGCAGGCGTCTAAACAGACCACAGTTCCTGAAAACACGCACGTCATGAACTTTGCCTGGCCACGCGACGTTGATGTTGGTAAAATGTCCCCCATGGTCCACCAGTGCTCGCAGCACCATTGAAATGTAGCCCTATTTCTCAGCTGCTGACTGTGGAAGAGGTGGACGATAAGGTGCGAGGAGTTGACAACGGCCATAACTGCAGCGGGATCCGTGCTCAAAGTGCTGTGGCGCCCGCGCTGTCACTGAGCAGAAAAGTGCACGAACAGATTGCCCGCAGGCGCTTTCAGGGAGGGAGGGAGGGAGGGCGTGATTGACGGTTCAATGATGACAGTTACCCAAAACCACCCTCGACACATTTTTCCCCCCAGCATGCATTGGGGGGGAAATCCCAGAATTCCAATGGGCAGCGGGGAGTGCGGGAACTGTGGGATAGCTTCCCACAGTGCACCGCTTCCAAAGTCGACGCTGGCCCCGTTACTGTGGACTCGCACAGTCGAACTGGTGTATTTAGTGTGGATACACAACTTCGACTTCATAAGGTCGATTCCACAAATTCGAATTAAGTTGATTCGAAATAGTCTTGTAGTGTAGACATACCCTAAGAGTATATCTACACTGCAATAAAAACAACCACAGCTGGCCTGTGTGGGCTGACTAAAGGTCATGGGTTTTGGACTGCGGTACTATAAATTTGCAGTGTAGTCATTCAGGCTTGGGCTGGGTTCTGCCCAAACGTAAAATAATCCCTGTGAATTAAAGAATGAAGGATCTCCTAGATGGGACCGTGGTCAAAGACAACTAATTAAAACCAGGATATCAACCATTTAAACTGTAAAAATTAAGTAACATTTGTTTTGTTTTAAGATGAAATACAAATAATTGTTTATAAGACTTAGCAGTACTGGTAAGGGTGCCTTCAGAGCATTCTCCTGTGAGGTAGACAAATATTAACCTCTATCTCTTTCTGTAAAATTAAAATAAGTCACTACCAACAAGATGGCCAAGAAAGTTAGGATATCTCTATGCTACAGGTGTTACAGCTGTGCTGCTGTAGTGTAGATGCTTATTACAGTGATGGAAGGGGTAAATCCACAGCCTGGAGAGGTGAGAGCTAGCTGTGTCTGCAGGTCGTGAAATTTTTCACAGTCCTCAATGGTGTAGCTAGGTTGACCTAAGTTTTAGGTGTAAACCACAGGGCCACCCAGAGGATTCCGGGGGCCCGGGGTCTTCGGCGGCGGGGGGCCCTTCCGTTCCGGGACCCGCCGCTGAAGTGCCCCAAAGACCCGCGGCAGGAGCCCCCCGCCGCCGAATTACCGCCGAAGCAGGACCCGCCGCCGAAGTGCAGCCCGGTCTTCGGCGGTAATTCGGCGGCGGGGGGGGGTCCCCCGCCGCGGGTCTTCGGGGCACTTCGGCAGCGGGTCCCGGAACGGAAGGGCCTCCCGCCGCCGAAAACTGGGCTGCGCTTCGGCGGCGGGTCCCGCTTCCCCCCCGCCCTGGCCCCAGCCCCAGCCCCAGCCTCAGCCTCTTACCCCCTCCTTGCCCGACAGCCGCAGCGTGCCTCCAGCGGGGCCTGAGCTCCGTCCCGCTCAGAGCCGCGTGGGGAGGGGGTGGGGCTGGGAGCTCACGCCGAGCGGAGGGAGCAGAGCTCAGCCCGGAGCTTGCAGCCCCGCCCCCTCACCACGTGGCTCTGAGCGGGGCGGGGCTCAGGGGCTCCGCCGGAGAAACGGCGCTTGATGCGCTGAGTCTCCAGGAGAGGGGCGGAGGCGGGAGCCTCCGCTGTTCTCGTGGGGGCCCCTGCGGAGCCCGGGGCCCAGGGCAAATTGCCCCCTTTGCCCCCCCCTCTGGGCGGCCCTGGTAAACCAGACCTCAATATTCAAAGCCAGTGTCAGAATTCAGAAGCTTCTGACTTCTATCATATACTAGATTCTTCTACCTCAATCTAAAAACTAACCAACTGTAGTAAAAACTAATGCTCATGCAGTAACATCATAGACATCATTGGGACTACTCATAAATTACTCCTATGGATAAGATTATAGGTGTGGGTCCCTAATTAATAAAGTCTTTGGGACAAGCCATGCATGTTTTACTCATGTCAGTAGTTCAATAACTTAATGAGATTGCTCACATGAGTAAGGCATGCAGGATCAAACCCTTATCTTAAGAGAGTGAGAGGGAAGAGGAACCACTGCATAGCTTAAAAACATGTAAGCAAATATTAAAAATTGGATTTTTTTTAATTTATATTTTAAATATTTCTTTTAAAAGCCTGATATAGAAATAAATCAGGTGCACAAACATGCATTTGGAAACTGTCAAAGATATAATTTTATTATATTTTAGTAGAATCCATATTAATTATAATTTTTTCCCATTTTATGCTGACATTCTTAAAGTAATCGCCAGTGAAATTGCAGGTTAATTTTTAATAGTAGGTGGTACTTGTACTTTGAAGTGATTTTCCATCACTGACTATTTTTAAATCAAGATTGGATGTTATTTCTGAAAGGAATATACTCTAGGAATTATTTTGGGGAAGTTCTATGGCCTGTGTTATTTAGGAAGTCAGACTAGGTGATCAGAATGGTTCCTTCTGGCCTTGGAATCTATGAATCCATGAAAAGGATAGGGGAAGTTCTGAAACTTGATGCAAAGTTGTTGTTCTGCAATGAAACTGTTCTCTGCTGACCTTATAAAACAATTACAGTGGAGGAGCATTAAATGGTACTTCATAATTAGTCTGTGTTCCCCTGCAGCATAATCCCAGGCCACATCTACACGACAAATTTATGTCGACTCAGGTTACATTGGCATACATCTACTGCAGTTAGTACATCATTTGTGTGTGTGCATACTTGGTTCCTTGTATTTGTGGAGTGCATACTTACTAGGAGCTCTCGTAATGATGCAGAGTGCGATGCACCATGGGTAGATATCCCATTGTGAAAACTCACCCTGTCCAGCGCATTGTGTTTTGGGAAGCAATCTGACCTAATTCTGAGTGTCAAACTACCTAGTAATTGTATTTCTTCTTTTATAATTGAACGGACAATAACACCAATATTTATCCTATAAAGATTGTACCAAGTCTTGAAGCAATAAGGCGCAGTGAAAGTCATAAGGGCAGATTCTGTCACCCACTGTGTCCCCTTAATGCTACTTTGTTGATGTAAGAGGGTGCAAATGGTCCACAAAGAATTCCCCCAGTGCAGACATGGTGTGACGGCAGTGTACATGGCCCTGCATCCCCCGAAATGATGGGCATGTGTTAAGGGTGGGAATGGGAATGATCAAAGCCCTCCAGCCATTGCCCGCAAACTGCTATAAATTAGATCAGCCCAAGAGCTGCTAAGAATCCAACACAATGGTGCCCTCCCACCCCCTCTTTTCCCATTGGCACCTTCTGTACCACCCATCGTGTTTGTTCTTTGCTTATAGAGTGTTTTGGGTTTTTTCACATTTTAAAAAGAAAACATATGGCTATATAATATGAAGTGACATTAAATATGTATTCTAAAATAATGCAAAGGTTGCAGCATCAAAAGTTAGAGTTTATCAATACAGTGTCTGTACTGGTTTAGCTATGTATCAGTTTAAAAACAGTTAAAATGGTAAAAAGAACAGGAGTACTTGTGGCACCTTAAAGACTAACAAATTTATTGTAGCATGAGCTGCGGCAGCGCTTTGAAGTGTAAGTGTAGCCATAGCCTTGTTGTATAGGAAAAGTCAGAATGATGTAGTAACAGAGGCGTTTAAAGAGCTATCATAGGGGTGACCTATGGTTGCCAACCCTCACGGATTGGCTGGAAGTCTACTGGAATCGGCCTCAATCTCCCAGTGACTATTAAAAGCAATCTGGGAGATTTTAATAGGCCAAAAGTCCGGTCGGCGGTGCAGTGGGGCTAAGGCAGGCTCCCTGTCTGCCTCGGCTCCGCACAGTTCCCGGTAGTGCCTGGCATGTCTGGCTCTTAGGCGCAGGGGTGGCCAGGGGTCTCCGCACACTGCCCCCATGCCCTGCCATGAGCACCATTGGTGCCAATGGGAGCTGTGGGGGGGGGTGACTGTAGGCAGGGGCAGCGCGCGGAGCCACCTGGCTGCCCCTGAGCCTAGGAGCCAGAAGGACACGTTGGTCGCTTCCAGGAGTCACCCGAGGTAAGCACTGCCCAGAGCCTCTCACCTCCTCCCACACTCCAACCCCTGCCCCAGGCTCAGCCCAGGGCCCCCTCCACACTCCGAACCCCTTGGCCTCACCCCCCAGCCCAGAACCCACACCCCCTCCCACACCCAACCCCCCTGCCACAGTCTGGTGAGAGTGAGTGAGGGTGGGGGAGAGTGAGAGACGGAGGGAGGGAGATGGGGTGAGCAGGGGGCGGGGCCTCAGAGAAGGGGCAGTGCAGGGGCATGGCTTGGGAAGGGGTGGGACAGGGATGGGGCAAGGTTGTTTTGGTTTGTGCAATTAAACAGTTGGCAACCCTCGGGTGACCACTACATAGTGCTCTCTACTGATGGAATGTGGCTCTTGAGGCATCCCCTGCCTCACTTTCCCTCCCTGGGATGGAAACTGTTGTGTTCTGGAGATGTGGTTTAGCCCTCCATCTATGTCACAAACAAATACTACTCCTTTTGGGATAGCGCAGTTTCCAACTAAAAGTCCCATACAAAAAGATTCTGCTGTCCTTTGGAGGCTTTTCTTCAGCCCATCCTTTGGACCCCGTTCTCAGCCTCTTCCTGAGCTACCTTTGAGACTCTCTTTGGCTCTAGGATAGAGCACTGCCACCCAGGCTGGTTCCCCTTCTCAGTCCCTGCTGACGCAGGTTTAGGGCATTCCACAGGAGCCTGCTCACTCCCTGTAGTTCCAGCTCCAGACAGATCTCACTCAACCCTTTTATAAGGCCCAGCTGTCCATTAAACGATCACCTCAGGTGATGAAGCTGCTAATTAATTATAGCACAGGTGTGGCTGGCCCTATCATCCCTTAAAGGGGCCAGTCACCCCATGATAAAAGGAAATAGATATTTCAAGCTAATTATAAAACTCACTTTTTTGGTAAGAGGAGTATGTCCCTCTATAATAGTGTCTATACTGATTGCACCTCTGCCTGTCTCCCCCCAACCTGCCCCTCCCACCCACTGGCAACACCCTTGTTGCAATTTCTCTTTCTCGAGCAATTGAACTCTACCGTCCCTAAATACAGTTTCACACACTAGCTGTAGGGAGATTGAGACACTTATTAGCAACGTAGGGTACATGTGCTTCTTCTTCCCCTAAAGCAGGGATAGTCTATTATTTTTTGTCAAAATCCAAATTTCTTGGTCAAGGTATAGTCAAGGTTCACACTCCAGAGAAATTAAAAAATAATAATGAATAATAATGATGATAATAAGTAAGCAAAAAGATTTCAGGGTCTGTTCAAAAGCATCTGGCGGTCTGGATTTGGCCCGCGGTTGCCTATTGACTATCCCTGCCCTAAACACTAGCTGTGCTCTCTCCACAATATTCTTAGTACTGCTAGCCCAGGGAGAGGATTTCAGGATCTTACTTTGTACTCCCCACGTGGCAGAAGGCTGACAAGACTGTCCCTGATTTTGCTCTTTTTCTCAAATATTATTGTAGAACAGGGGTTCTCAGACTTCTGTACTGGTGACCCCTTTCACATACCAAGCCTCTGAGTGCACCCCCCCCCTTACACATTAAAACATTTTTTTAATATATTTAACACCATTATAAATGCTGGAGGCAAAGCAGGGTTTGGGGTGGAGGCTGACAGCTCACGACCCCCCATGTAATAACCTCATGACCCCCTGAGGGGTCCTGACCCCCAGTTTGAGAACCCCTGTTGTAGAATTTTTTAAAATAAAGAATAACGCACCAAGGAAAAAATGATTAGTACCTTAAACTTACATTAAATATTTAATCTCATAGGATCCCAAAGTACTTTGCCAACTAGGGACTTAGGGGACCCTTTCAAAACTCCCAACCAAATCCTTTCACTTTGCACAAAGTCTGTAAGTTCTGTCTATGGGAACTTCATGGATTCCAGTGGCATCAAATCTTCTCTCACCTCTGGTCATGGAGTACCTGTACCGCAAGCAGTAGCTGCTACAGTAGCTCATGATCTGTCAGGAGGTGGCATTACTCAGTGGGAAGATCAATTGAAGGACTCAGAAGACATGGGTTCCATTTCTACATCTGCCATTGGCTAAATGTGAATCAAAGCAGTAACTTTTTGTACAGGTCTTGAAAAAACTCTGTGTGTTCACTGGCAATTACCTGTTCCTAATGAGCTAAACTAAAGCAAACTGAGGTCACTTTACTTCTGAATGAGAGCTTCCACACGTGGGTTTACTGTGCATTAACTAATTCATTTTAAATTCACAGCCCCTCCTGCCAACTCTACTGATGATCCTTATGAAAAGAGTTAAGTTTATGGGATCCACACTAGTCTCTCAGTTGATATGAAATACCGAACATGTAAGCAGGGTACACAGTCAGTACAATGGCAGAAATCCTGTCACATTGGCTATTGAAATGTACCCATTATTCTGTCAGATCAGTGCTGAAATAAATTTGGAAACCATTGTAGGAGAGTTGGTGGAACAGGAAACAAAACAAAGTGGTGCTCCTTTGCACTAAAGAAAATGGGAGCAGTTTTTCCATAGCATCTCACAGTACTGTTCTTTGAAAAGTCACTGTGTAAAGATGTCACCTTCTCAACAGATCTAATTCTTGTATCCTGTGTTCAGAATTACTTTTTAGTGGTTGCTACTTGCCTCTAGTCACTGCTTGTCTTAATGATGAAAAATAAGATTTTAATGCTTTTTATTTCTGTTGGCCCTGCTGATCCAGCACAGCTAGGATAATCTGAACTGGAGTCTGTTCCTTCTTGGACATCATATACAGAATTGATTACTAAATTCCAGTCACTCATACCTGTGAAAGGACATTGGAAACAGTGAGGTAGCACAGATATCAGGGCATAATTTGAAGATAATAGGGTTGCAAAAGACATAGCAACATAATCTGACTAGCAGACTCTTTTACAGGAAGTGATGATACCCATCTTGAGTCAACCCATCTTGAGTGTCAGATCCCAGATTGAATTTTGGGGCTGGCCATTAGTAAAACCATATTTTGCTTTGTAAACTAAACACCTTTGATATGGCAGTCACTTAGAGTCAATAAACATGGGACCCCAAGATACCACTTTTAGTAAGCTTCTCATAGAAGAACTGCACTTTAAGCTTGTGCTACATTAATAGCTCTGAGGTGAGCATTAGTAGTGATGTGGTCCAACTGAAACATCTGCAAGCCAGAACTACACATCTGACAGAGACCTATGCAGAAGGGATTATTTAAAAGGTATTTCATGCTTTGCACTGATTTAAACTAAAATCAGTTTTAAATAGATTTAGTTAGACTAGTGCAACACACTTCATGGACACTCAAACTGATTTAAACCTGGCTTATATCGTTTTAGCTTAAAAGGATTTGTATTGTTTTAATGACATCAATTTAAAAAAATACTTCTAATTAAACCAGTGCAACTTATAATATAGATGAGGCTGCCCTGGTGGCTTTTAAATTAACAAAAAAAAAAAAAGGCAAAGAAATTCTGATCTTTTGATTCTTAAAACACTGCTAATATCTGTTTTACTGAGCTCGTTTATATCCATCTCAATTTTGTGTTCTAAATCGGAGTGAGAAACTTTAAAACATGGAAAATATTGATTGAATTAAAAATCCAGAGCAGTTTTCCTGTAATTTGCTTCAACAAAACTTGGCAACCGTATAAAAGAAAATATTTATCCTTGTCTTGGTAATTCCCAGGGCCCTATTGTCTACAGCGCTAGACTTTTTCTTCATTTTTTGCTGTCAGTCATCAAGGTCGTGGCTTCATAGGCCTTTGTTGGCTGAGGCTCAGGCAGTTTTGTTTCTCTTTTCCAGAAGCCCCTGGCTCCAGTCTGAAGGAGCCTCCAGCTTTGAAACTTCACTGCTAGCAGGAAGCCAAAACTTGAATGACATCAGTTGGCTCTGTCAACAACACATTGAGAACACAGAATGCTTACCCCGTATTTTGCCACACGGTCACCTGTCCTATAACCTAGATGTTTAGTTTATATGAGCTTTGATAAAGCAAATCCATATGTGCTTCCTAAAGGCTGTTTTGTTATATTTTAATAATAATTTTGTCCACGGTCTTCAAAAGGGGCTGTATTCCATGGAAGCTCACTGCTGTGACATTAGAACAAAGTAGCAGGGAAGGAACTAACGTAAAAAATCCCACATGTGCATGCACACTCTTTTTCATTTGTGTGTGTGTCTGTATGTAAACACACACACTCAATCTACATGGAGAATTCAGTAAGCTGAATAGACTGAGTTGTGCTCATTCAAACTGAGTTTGTCATTACTTAAAAAGTTTATAAAACAAGTAGAAAAAAAAGCCTGGTTGGTCTTCTGAATCTGTGACTGTTTCGAGAGATGGCAATGACTGCAAGGGAATAAAAACCATATCAGCCTTAAAACTCAACTCCTACTGAAATACCTCTGTAAGATTCATGGGTTTACTTTAGATGCTATCTCAGCAGTGTCAGGGGCCCATGAGGCCTACAGTAAGTCCTGCAGGAGCTACTGCTGTCTCACGGGTAGGAGTCAGGCGTCAGGAGGTGCCCTATCTCCCTTTTCTACTTCCTACAGGGGAGAAGCGGGAGGGAGAGCAGAGAGCCAGTGCAGTAGGGAGACTAGCTAGATGATCCTTGCTGGCCCTCTGGGGAGACAGGCAGAACTTGTGAGTGGGAAAAAGGGAGGATTCAGGCAGAGCCACCAATAACTGAGTGGACTGGCAAGAGGAACCAAGGAGAGGGACAAAATCACCAGAGACTGGGGTAGGTGGGGATATAAATCTTGCATTGGTTTAAAAAAGGATAGTGGAAGATTAGGGTTCAGTGTTGTATCACCCCCTCAACTCCTTGGATTTTTGCTCAGTAGCCAGTCTGAATATCACTATGCCCCTGGTCATGATATACATTATGTCCCTTTGGAGCAGTGTTTGTTTGGCAGCAGCTTAATTTAGAAAAAAATAAGGTTTAACAGACGTTGCATTTTATTTGTCTGTGAGGGGTAGCCATAGTGGTGGTATGGTGCATACAATTTTCTGGACAATTCAGTATCGTATCAGTGAATAATTGAAGCCGTGTAACCATGTTAATGGGCTTCTTAGGAAGCTTCTTTATGTCTTTTATGAACTCTGTCTGTAGTGAGTTTGAGACCACCAGTGTAATTTATATACACAGAGCAATGGGTGCATAAGATATTACCTCTATTATGTAGTACACTGTACGTGGGTACTGTGATGTAACAGCTACATAGACAGGGTCTGTGGGCTAATGATCAGAGCAAAACAGAGGAATGGAAGCCACAAATTTTGGGTTCTGTTTCCAGCCCTCCCACCAACCTGATGTGAATTTACCTCTTTCAGAGGTGTGTTGAGTCTTAATGTCTGTGAAGGACTTTGAGATCCAGGGATGAACGGTGCTATAGAAAGGCAAGTATTATTACGATGTTTTAATTTAACTGTAAAGAGAAGACTAATCTTCCTATAAAAACTAACTGGGATGTAGGTGACCTTTTCCATGGATGATGTAGTGCTATATTCTATTAACATGTTGCCATTCTGTGATCCAAGCAGATTTTCCCTCTTTTCCTAAAATGAAGATTTATGGAAATGTGCATTTCATTATATCCATGTCTTCTATTTCCCTTAGTAAAATGTCTGCAATATGGTCTAGTGCAATGGTTTTCAAAGTACAGGCCACGACCCAGTACTAGGTTGTGGAATATCAGGAACTGGGTCGCTTGCAAATTTAAAATGTCATGATCTCTGAAAATGTCTTGCATTACAGTTTTAAAATAACAGGAAAAGAATTTAAATTTGGACATTTTACTTACTTCCAGTACAACTTATTCGTTTGCAGAGAGTTTCTTATGCACGAGTACATAAGATAGCTGTTTTGAATGTAATCACCTAACTAGACTGCTTTCCACACAGTCAGTTTTGTTAATGCTGAGGAGACTTGAGTTGTGAGGCTTAATCAAAAAACTTTCATCCTGAAAAATGGACAGTTTTGTAATAAAAATAAGTTCAGAAACAGTCATCAAATCCATCTACATCTGAAAATGAAAATACAAATGTAAGTACGTCATCTGCAACAGAAAGTTCTAGTAATAACAGACAGACTTCTGCCATGTCGACCTTGCCTAGACCACCTAATAAAAAAGAAAACCAAATCACGGACGAGGCAGTGTAATGATGCTTTTTTGAAATATGGTTTCATCAATTGTGCTAACGCACGCCAAAATCCAAAGGCCCAGTGTGGTGTTTGCAGTGAAGTGCTTGCAAAACAAGAGTTTAAAAATGTCATAGTTTAAAAGACATTTAGAAACAAAACATGGGGAACTCACTGATAAGACTATTGAATATTTTCAAAGGAAGCAATGGGAATTAGTTATCAGTGCAAGTTTTTAGTCAGACAACGACTTTGAATGATAAGGCACAACTAGCATTGTATTTGGTTCCATACCATGTGGCAAAAGAGAAAATAGCCTATAAAGTTGCTGAAAAAATTATTCTTCCAGCATCTCTGGACATGGGTATGTACAATTTTTGATGAGAAGTCTGCTGAAAAATTGAGACGTATTCCTCTCAGCGATAACACAATGTCTTGGTGAATATGTGATATTGCAGAGCATTTGGAAGCCCAGCTTATTATTCAGTTACTGTCAGCCAGGGATTTTGCTATCCAACTTGACAAGAGTACTGATATTTCAAATTCTGCAATACTGGTAGTTTGTGAGGTATGTATGGCAAGATGACTTTATGGGAGATTTGCTGTGTTGTTATCTGACTTTGTCAACAAATACAACAGAAGCACTGTGTTACTGCGTAGTTGGAAAATACAAATTGTATCGGGCTAATTGCAAAGAAGTTACAAATGATGGTGCAGCAATTATGACAGGTAGAAATAGCAGAGTTGTGAAAACAGTATCTGAGGCAGCTGGTAATGATGTTGTTTGGAATCATTGTTTCATTCACCATGAAGCTCTGGCGTCCAAGGGTATTTCCCCTGATCCTGTGGCAGTACTGTAGGAGATAGTGAAAATGGTCAATTTCAATAAAGGAAGCTCACTGAACAGCAGGCTTTTTGAAGCGAGCGGCGCATACTCATTTATTGTTTCACACTGAAGTACGGTAGCTGTCATGGGGCAGGGTGCTTACAACGGTGTACAAACTCAGGAATGAGATTCAAATTTTTCTGGAAGAGAAACAGTCTAATATGACAAATTTGTTTGATGATGACAGTTGGTTAATAAAGTTGTCATATCTAGCTGACACTTTCCCAATTTTAAACTAACTGAATTTGAAATTACAAGGAAGAGGCAATGATTTGTTTCAACACTGAACAGATACAAGCTGTGGCAGACCTCGGACCTCGTCTCCGTGGGTCCTGCGCTTCCAGGCAGTTTATGCTAACCTCAGTGGCTCACTGTGACCCTCCACGTAGCCCTTCTCTCTTTAGGGCCAGGGTTACAGTCCACTGAGCCCTTTTCATCATAAGCCAGCAAGGAGGTTGGTGAGAGAACTCCCACAGTCTCTGTTGTCCCTATGGGCATATTCAAGAACAGTTTAGCCTCCTGTCCTGACAGGGGCCTGTCTTCCCTCCCAGGAGGTGTTTCTGTAGTGGTGGGTTGGGGGGAACCTGGGCCCACCCTCTACTCCGGGTTCCAGCCCAAGGACCCTAATGGCAGCAGCTGTTGGCAGCTGACCTTTCACCGCCAGAGTTGCTACATTTCACTGGGCCACTTCCCCACAGCTCTCCCGCTTCTCTCTCTTAATGCCTTCTTCACCCTTACCTTAGGGCTCCCTTCCAGTGGCTTGAGGGTATCTTCATTACCCAGCCCTTCAGCAGCACTTCCTTTCCTCTGGCTCCCTTTTCCTTCCCTGGCCTGACTGGAGTGAGCCTTTTTTATGGTATCAGAGGGACCTTAATTAGAGTCAGGTGCTCACATTAGCCTAACAGCCTCACCTGACTCTTTGCAGGCTAACTGGAGTCATGTGTGCACCCTAGCCTGTAGCAGCCCCTGCTCTGGTCAGTCAGGGAACAGAAAACTGCCTATCCAGTGGTCAGTGTATATCTTCCTTCTACTACTCTGCTGTACCCAACTGGCCTGGGTCTATCACAAAGCATACCAAAAGTCATTAGCAGTATGACAAGCGTGACTGAGTAGTCTGAGCTACTACATGTTCTCATCCCCTTTATAACACACTGAGAACAGCATCAGTGAAGAAATAGTGAATGAAATGAAAAGTGTCATACAGTTACATCTCACTGCTTTGTCTAACAATTTTAGTCACTGCTTCCCTGCAGAGGGGGTTGAAAATTTGCAGGAAAAGTGTTGAGTGAAAGATTCTTTCGCTTTTGAAAATCCTAAATCAATAATGGAGCTAAACTTGATGCCTGAGCAAGAAAAAGAGCTGCTCCAACTCACCTGTTGCACACTCAAAACACGGCGTAAGTAATTAAATTTGTCATCATTTTGGATAAGTGTTTTCAAAGAATATACACTGTTAAGTAAGATTAGTGTTCCATTGTTGCTACGGTTCACAACAACCTACATGCGTGAACTGGGATTTTCCACTTTGACAAGGTTAAAAACAAAAGAAAGAAACCAACTCAACAGCACACCTGATATGCAGGTAGTGCTTTCATCTTGTGATCCAGATTGGAACAAGATCATGAAGAACAGGCAGGCCCACCCATTGCATTAAGTAAGTGAAACTCAACCTGATAGTCTTTTTTACTGTATTTATACTGTATTTTAAATTGTTTTACAAGTAATGTCGATGTCTTATTTTAGTTATGACTTGAAGTGGTTAAAGCTAGCATGTATTGCCCTTTATTGTGATTTTATGAAAACTCTCTAGTCAGAAGAGATTATTGTTTTGGGTTGTGGGGTAAGTGTTTCTTCCACTGGATCGTGAGAAAAAAAAGTTTGAAAACCACTGGGCTAGCAGATAGTGCACTGGACTGGGAGTCGAGAGATCTAGATTCTGTTTCTGGTTCTGCCACTGATCTGCTGTGTCACCATGGACAATTACTTCTCATCTGAGTGCCTCTCTTTTCGTTTGTCTTTTTTCTTCTGGCTGTATCTTCTCCCCACAAAGGTTGTGAGCAATTCTGTATAGAGCCAACAATAATATTGGTCTTGGGAACCAGCTTTCAGGTTGTGCTGAAAGTTGAGCAATCAACACCTTACCTCTCACAAAGAGTAGGTACTTTACCCATGCACTGCAGCATTCCACATAGATGCCCAGAGCCAGGAAACGCTCTCTTCCGATTGGAGATATGGGCCTGAGAAACAAAGGATCTGGCTCCATACCAAAAGTGCCCCCTGTGAGTGGTGTTGGAGACCTAGGTTCAAGGCCAGGCTCATCTCTGTTTCTAGTGAATTCCCCACAGTGTCTTTCTGGGCAGAAAGAAAATGTCTGGGAACAAAATAAGATGAAATTCAAACACATTCTAAATGACAAAAAGGAGTGTGATCAGAAATGAGAGAAACTACTAAACATGAGCATGGTGCTTGTTAAAACCTATAGAGCTGAAAATATATTTGAGACAAGAATGCTAAATGAAATTTATGTAACTAAGGGAATGGAAGAGGTAGAAAAACATTTCACAGGCAAGAGGAAAACCAGGATGGAAGGTCAGGTCATCCCAGAAGTAGAAAGGGCCCCTGAGAAAATATGGTATAATGCAGGGGTAGGCAACCTATGGCACGCGTGCCAAAGGCGGCACATGAGCTGATTTTCAGTGGCACTCACACTGCCTGGGTCCTGGCTACTAGTCCGGGGGCCTCTGCATTTTAATTTAATTTTAAATGAAGCTTCTTAAACATTTTAAAAACCTTATTTACTTTGCATACAACAATAGTTTAGTTATATATTATAGACTTATAGAAAGAGACCTTCTAAAAAAGTTAAAATGTATTACTGGCACGCGAAACCTTAAATTAGAGTGAATAAATGAAGACTCGGCACACCACTGCTGAAAGGTTGCCGACCCCTGGTATAATGATTAGAATAGGGAGTCAGAAGTTGTATTCCCAACGCTGTGGGCTTGTTTTCATTGCAAATAGTAACGTGAGTTAACTCTGTTGTCCCTAACTTGAGTCCTGACCACACCCAAAACCCCTTGCCTCAAGTGTGGTAGTGCTTTTATGTTGCCCATTAGGGGGTATAGGCTAAAGCTCAAGTTAGCACAACTTGTCGGGTGCTGATGTGAGCACTCTGCATTGTGGATCTAGGGGTGGTGCTAGTCCTCCAGTGCCTTTCCACAATTCCCCCACTGTGCTCAGAAAGGAGAAACAAGTTCTCCACAATTCACTGGGAAAGAATTCATTCTTACTGCAGCACAATGAATCAATCGTGGGGTATGCCCCTTATAAGCCTTAGAACCATACATGAGTGAATGCAGCACCAGTGTGGACACAGCAGCTCCACTGTTATTTTGTAGTGTGGCCACTCACTTGAACTAGGCTAAACTGGTAACAGTAAATTGAATGTGGCTAACTTGAGTTAACTTTACTGTGAAGACAGACCCTGACTCAATAATACTGCTTCTAATATCTAGGATTATCTACATCCCAGGGATCTCATGAGGCTTAAGTAAATGTTTGTAAAGTGCTTTGAGAACCTAGTAGAATAGGTATGGCATAAATGCAAATTATTAGTATTTTCATTATTTAAAAAGAAGTTTATGGTGGCTGAATTATTTAAGAAATACGTTGCCTCAGTCTCTAATGAGCAAGCACAGAGACTTGAGTGGCATAAATGAGGCATAAAGCTGATCTAACACTAAATAAAATGATGCATTTATAATGAAGCCTGTAGAAGAGAACATCACTGATAAATAACTTTCTGTTTTGTGAGACTGCCCCGGATTATGTCCCCAAACATATTTGGTTCTGTTCTACCTTTATTAAAAGGCCACCTACATTATGCAATTATGTTTGTCCTTGAGTAGCTGCTTTACACAGGTTTTACTGTATGTTATTTGTAAACAATATGCTCAGTAATTTCTGGGCATGTTTGACAGTATTCAAACCATACAATAAAAATGAAAAAATGGACAAAAGTCAACTGAAAAATAGAACACACAAACACTCCAACTCACTAAAAAAGCCTTTTTCTCTCACCACTTACTCAGGAGATGTTGGTGTGCATACAGAGGCCTTGCAGTGAGCCTTAAAGTCAGTAAAATTAGGCTTTGCCTGGACAATAGAGAAATCAGTTCCCTGATGGACACCCAACTGGAAATACTCTCTGCTTCCATTCCCCAAAGTTCAAATCAAGTTAGTGTTTGTACAGTGTTTTGAAGCGGTAAAGCACTATATTTCATGTAATCATTAATAAAGTAAGATACAGAATGTTTGAATAAGCAAAACATTTAAATCAGCTACACCTAATGATTGATTTGCACTCAAGGGTTCTGTGAAGAGATGGGGAGCCATTAAACTTCTATGATAAAAAGAAATTTCAGAGGGCTGGAGAAAAGTGAATGGAGCTTCATTCTTCATAAATGATAAAATGGTTAGCTCAAGGAGATGCTGACCTGTTTGCCTAACTTTAAAATCTTGTACAATTCAATGGCAAATAAAGAAGTTGTTTTGTAAACATTCAGATGATATCTGGCTGATGTTCTGTGGGAGGCATGAGTTGTTAGAAAATCGACCATGCCAGGCAAATCTTTTCTGTTGATTCATTGACACATTTTTTGTCCCATAAAATGGAGTAAAGTTCAGAGCTGATTCCCATCAAGATCAAATTGGTTCAATATTGAGGTATCAAGCAGTGTTAATGCAAGTATATGTATGAAGGACAATTCTATATTTTATCTCTTTTCATGGATGATTTGGAATTTTAAACTAGATGATGATTCCAAATTACGGAAGGTTGTGATTATGGTGCAGTGAAACTGCCAAAGGACATGGAGAGTTCTAGCAAGTTGTGCGACGTCCAAGAGGAAATTCAATGTCATTAAATATAAGGTAATAAAATTGAGAGGAAAATAAATCCCAAGCCAAACTAACATCAATCAAAACCCAGAGAAGAATGGTTAGATAGCAGCAGTGCGGAACAGGATCTGGACAGTGATAGATAAATTAATCATCATCAACTCAGAGTGATGCATTTGCAAAAATAGAAAATGCCATTCTGGGCCTGGTTCCCAACTTTTCCTCATTTATGATCCAGGATTACCTCAAATTCTGTTCCACAGAGACCTAGTTTAATATTATTGTCTATTATTTACATTAGGAATGCAGAAGCATGTTATAAATAATGTGAGTTAAAGTAATCACATGTTGTTTTAAGTTGTGTGCACTATTAGTTTTCCTGTTTCCTGGATTCACATTCAGGTGAGGCAGGTATGATTCTGAGGTATATTGATAGGTTTATACCTCTTGTAAAATCAGAGAGGTGATCATTCCTCTTTATACAGCATTAGTAAGACCGTGAATACTGCATTCTGTTTTGTGCTCCATAGTTCTGAAAGGACAAAGATAACTTGAAGAGCCTAAAGCAGGCAGGTTCTAATAGGACAGACAGATAGAAGTGGGTATTTACAGATTTGGAGAAGGGCCACAAATACAATGATAATATTCTTAAAGTGTATCATATTTTTAAAGATGGTAACAAAAAAGAAGAGGAGGGTCTTGCTAAGGGCAGTCAATGAAAACTAGTTGAGAGAAACAGAGAAAGTCAAGCTGCATATTAGGAAAATTATATGGGAGCAGTCAGGAAATGCAATAATCTACAGTACCTAGGGAAGTTGTTGAGCCCCTCCTGGATTTAGCACTAGGACTGGTCAAAATTTTTACGTCAACTCCCCCCCGCCCCCCGCAAGATCTGCTTGCAGGAAAACTGTGCAAACTCTCACTCTCCTACTCTGGGTTTTTGGGAAGTCAAGAGGGGGTGATAGGACAATAAGGAGAAAAGCTGTAGTGATGCATGGTAAGTCATCTTTGCATCTTAGTCCTTCAGCAGAACAAAACTAGCATTAAAGAAAAAGGGAAAGATTTTTAGTTCAGCTTCATGGCTTTTAGAAATCATGCAGCTATATGGGTTAAAAATGGTGCAGTAATTCACCTTTCATCTTTGGAGATGTGGGTTCAAAGTATGGATTAAAATTCTAAGTGACATGTTTGATTAGTCTAATTTTAGTGACTGATCATAAGCCATTAGGCTTGCTTGGTGGTCTCTGCTCATAAGAGGCCTAGGACTAGAACAGAGGGGTTGCTGCATCTCAAAGTTGTGGCAAATTAGCAGACCTGTATGGGAGAGCTAGTAAGAGGCTTCTGAGACAATTCAGAGCGCTTGGCAACAGAGTGTAGAATGTGATGACAGCAATGTTTGAATGAATTAAGGGTATGTCTACATAGCAATTAAACACCCATGGCTGACTGGCTCATGGGCATAGGTGCTAGAATGAGGGTGCTGCCGCACCCCCTCACTTGAAGTGGTTTCCATCATATACAGCATTTAAGTTTGGTTTAATGGCTGTCAGCACCCTCACTATACAAATTGTTCCAGTGCCCCTGCTCATGGGGTTTGAACTGTGGGGCTGTAAAGTTACAGTGAGACATTCAGGCTCAGGCTGGAGTCTGAGCTCTGGGACCCTGCGAGGACAACATTTAAACATATGTTTAACTGTAAGGACCTGCTTAAATGCTGCCTGAATAGGAATAGATTTAAGCACAGGTTTACGTGTTTTTCTGAATCATGGCCCAAGTGAATGTCCATTCTAAAACTACATAAATGCATCTCTTCCTTCTCAACTGATGAAATTTTCTAACCTCTCTAGCAAAGAATCTCTTACTCACCTTAATCCAAGCCTTCAGGAAAAAAGCTTAAGTAAATAGGTTAGGGTTACCCTCCAGTGTTGAAATGAATTTGAAATCAGTTCTAAAATACAACAATTTTAAAAGGATAGTGTGACAAAGTTCCTCCTCTGCCTTGGTGGGTCCTGCGCTTATTGGTGGATTTGCTCTCCTCAGAGATTCACCCTGTGGGTCAGGGAACAGCCCAGAGACCTTCCCCTCTGGTAGAAGCCACAGTCCAGGTAAATTCCTCCTGTGTTTGATCAGGAGTTGGGAGGTTTGGGGGGAACCTGGGCCTGCCCTCTACTCTGGGTTCCAGCCCAGGGCCCTGTGGACTGCAGCTGTCTAGGGTGTCTCCTGGTACAGTTGCACGACAGCTACAACTCCCTGGGCTACTTCTCCATGGCCTCCTCCCAACACCTTCTTTATCTTCACCACAGGACCTTTCTCCTGGTGTCTGATAATGCTTGTACTCCTCAGTCTTCCAGCAGTATGCCTTCCCACTCTCAGCTCCTAGTGCCTCTTTCTCCCAGCTCCTCGCATGCACACTACAAACTGAAGTGAGGTCCTTTTTAACTCAGGTGCCCTGATTAGCCAGCCTGTCCTAATTGATTCTAGCAGTTTCTTCTTAATTGGCTCCAGGTCAGGGCTGATGAGAGGAGGGGAAAGCCGGTACAAATTACTGGGGCCTGGCGGTCCGGAGGGGGGCCCGGGGCCCAGCTTCTCCGGCTTCGTCAGCCCTGTTTAGCCAGTCCAGCCTTGCTGGGGGGCCTGAAAAAATTTTTTCACCAGGGCCCAAACCCGCTCTCGGCAGCCCTGCTCCAGGTGTCCTAATTAGCCTGCCTGCCTTAGTTGGTTCCAGCAAGTTCCTGCTTGTTCTGGAACTGCCCCTGTTCCCTTACTCAGGGAAAAGGGATTTACTTAGTCTGGGACTAATATATCTGCCTTCTAACACTCTCCTGTAGCCATCTGGCCTGACCCTGTCACAATAGTTAACAAGACAATGTCAACTCCTTTTAATATTTACCCCTCTAATGTTTGTCATATCCTCTTAAAAGAGTGAACATTCTTCTGTCTCTACTGATTTTTTCATTTATCCTTGACAATGACAGATATCATTGAGAAAATCAGATTGATTTAGTAATCACTGTTTCCCCTCCCCTGTATTTCTAGTTGAAGATATGCAAAACTAACTCTCTCTCTTTCGCTCCCTCTCCATCCTCCATTTTGTGAGTAGCTGTTTACAGAATCATCAGGAATGTATAGAGCTCTGAGGATGATGATGATGATAATAATAATAACGTTTTGTGCTTTTAGAGAATCCTTCCTCTTAGGGTGACCAGACAGCAAGTGTGAAAAATCGGGACAGGGAGTGGGGGGTAATAGGCGCCTATAGAAGAAAATGCCCCAAATATCAGGGCTGTCCCTACAAAATAGGGACATCTGGTCACCCTACTTCCTCTAAAGGATCTCAGTTATAAGCATGGTGCCAAATTCTACCCTCTGATACACATGCACAACTCTCCTAAAGTGATGAACTGTACTTGTTGTGTCTAAGGGGAGAATTAATTAAAATTCACAGGTCAGTGGGTAATTTTACAAAGGTATAAATGAGACACACAAGATTAGGTGGTCTTGCTAGTGAAG
Source organism: Mauremys mutica (assembly GCF_020497125.1). Classification (NCBI taxonomy): domain Eukaryota; kingdom Metazoa; phylum Chordata; order Testudines; family Geoemydidae; genus Mauremys; species Mauremys mutica. The sequence goes on from NC_059072.1 coordinate 231,389,512, forward strand.
GCAGGGGGCTGGACTCAATGACCTTTCAAGGTCCCTTCCAGTTCTAGGAGATAGGTATATCTCCAATTATAGGTGATTTAACTAGAGACCCCCTAGTGAGTCAGTGGTAGAATAAAGTCTTTGCTAGTCAACTGCTGTAGAGCAGCAGGAGCGTGGCACATACTGTTGGCCTGATATGGTGCACAAAAATGGTGGCTTTTCAAAAATTTCTTAGCTACTGTGTGATTTTTGTTTTAAACTATTAGGATTGGGACAAATTCTGCTCTTGTTTACACGGATGCAATCCTCATGTAAATGAGAGCAGAACTTGTTTTAGTAATACTAGTGAGAGTTATGGGCATAAATCTCCTGCACTTGGATCATAGAATGGATCTTCATGAGTAGACATTTGTTTGTTCAATGCCTGGTCCTGACCTCAGTGGAAAAAAGAGAGAGACAGAGAGAGAACGAGAGAGAGCATGTCATAAGCAGTAGCTGCACTTTTCCTCTCCTTTCCTACCTCTGTTCATCTCCTTGATCTAGATTTTCCATTACACCAGTAGGAAAGGCACTGATGTACTGATGTTTTGTTCTGATGTACAGTGGAGAGCACTTACGTGTGTAATACCAGCATTGTTATGTTTCAGTTTCAGTAGTGAATAAGCAATAAGATTTTACTTATAAATGAGGTGGTAGCTACTGTCAACTTGATTCAGAAACAAGAATTAGCCTCTGAATGTGAAGCAAAACAGCACATGCTTCAGAATATTTCCTTTGTGGCATATTTTGCACATTTAATAATAAGTAATGAATGTATATGATGGATTTAAAATTAATTGACGTGAATTAATAAAATAAATTGAATTAATTGATTGAATTAATTTATATGAATTGATTGAAAGTGATTAGGGGGCTGGGGCACATGACTTACAAGGAGAGGCTGAGGGAAATGGGCTTATTTAGTCTGCAGAAGAGAAGAGATAGCAGCCTTCAACTACCTGAAGGGGCGTTCCAAAGAGGATGGAGCTAGGTAGATGAAAGAGCAATGGTCTCAAGTTTCAGTGTGGGAGGTCTACGTTGGATATGAGGAAACACTATTTCACTAGGAGGTCGGTGAAGCACTGGAATGAGTTACCTAGGGTATGGGTATGTCTACACTACGGGATTATTCCAATTTTACAGAAACCGGTTTTTTAAAACAGATTGTATAAAGTCGAGTGCACGCGGCCACACTGAGCACATTAATTCGGCGGTGTGCGTCCATGTACCTAGGCTAGTGTCGATTTCCGGAGCGTTGCACTGTGGGTAGCTATCCCATAGCTATCCCATAGTTACCGCAGTCTCCCCCACCCATTGGAATTCTGGGTTGAGATCCCAGTGCCTGATGGGGCAAAAAACATTGTCGCGGGTGGTTCTAGGTACAGCCTCACCCCTCCCTCCGTGAAAGCAGCAGACAACCGTTTCGTGCCTTTTTTCCTGGGTGAACTGTGCAGACTCCATAGCACGGCAAGCATGGAGCCTGCTCAGCTCAAGACAGGAGTCATGGACATTGTAAACACCTCACGCATTCTTGTGAAAACCAGGCGAGGAGGAGGCAGTTACGGCAGCGCGGCGACGAGAGTGATGAGGACATGGACACAGAATTCTCTCAAACCGCGGGCCCCTGCGCTTTGGAGATCATGCTGGTAATGGGGCAGGTTCTAGCCATTGAACGCCGATTTTGGGCCCGGGAAACAAGCACAGACTGGTGGGACCACATAGTGTTGCAGGTGTGGGATGATTCCCAATGGCTGCGAAACTTTCGCATGCGTAAGAGCACTTTCATGGAACTTTGTGACTTGCTTTCCCCTGCCCTGAAATGCCAGAATACCAAGATGAGAGCAGCCCTCACAGTTGAGAAGCGAGTGGCGATAGCCCTCTGGAAGTTTGCAGCGCCAGACAGCTACCGGTCAGTCGGGAATCAATTTGGAGTGGGCAAATCTACTGTGGGGGATGCTGTGATGCAAGTAGCCAAAGCAATCACTAAGCTGTTGCTACGAAAGGTAGTGACTCTGGGAAATGTGCAGGTCATAGTGGATGGCTTTGCTGCAGTGGGATTCCCTAACTGTGGTGGGGCGATAGATGGAACCCATATCCCTATCTTGGCACTGAAGCACCAGGGCACCCAGTACATAAACCGCAAGGGGTACTTTTCCATGGTGCTGCAAGCACTGGTGGATCACAACGGATGTTTCACCAACATCCACGTGGGATGGCCGGGAAGGGTTCATGACGCTCGCGTCTTCAGGAACACTACTCTGTTTAAACGGCTGCAGCAAGGGAATTACTTCCCAGACCAGAAAATAATAGCTGGGGATGTTGAAATGCCTGTCGTTATCCTGGGGGACCCAGCCTACCCCTTGATGCCATGGCTCATGAAGCCATACACAGGCAGCCTGGACAGTAGTCAGGAGCTGTTCAACTACAGGCTGAGCAAGTGCAGAATGGTGGTAGAATGTGCCTTTGGCCGTTTAAAGGCACGCTGGCGCACATTACTGACTCGCTCAGACCTCAGCCAAACCGATGTCCCCTTTGTTATTGCTGCTTGCTGTGTGCTCCACAATCTCTGTGAGAGTAAGGGGGAGACCTTTATGGTGGGGTGGGAGGCTGAGGCAAATCATCTGGCCGCTGATAACGCGCAGCCAGATACCAGGGCGATTAGAAGAGCACACCAGGAAGCGGTGCACATCAGAGAAGCTTTGAAAACCAGTTTCATCACGGGCCAGGGTGTGTTTGTTTCTCCTTGATGAACCCACCCTCCCCCTTCGATTACTGCTTGCTTAAGGAAATAAAGTCACTATCGTTTAAAAAGCATGTATGCGTTATTAATTCATTATAAAAAGAGGGAGAGAACTGACAAGGTTGCCCGGGTGCGGTTTGGGAGGAGGATAGGAGGGAAGGAAAAGGCCACTAAAAAAATTTCAAAATAATGACAGCCTTTTGCTTGAGCTGTCCACTGGGGCGGAGAGGGCGGGTGCACAGAGCCTCTCCCCACGCGTTCTTACACGTCTGGGTGAGGAGGATATGGAACATGGTGAAGGGGGAGGGTTGTTATACAGGGGTTGCAGTGGCACTCTGTGATCCTGCTGCCGTTCCTGAAGCTACACCAGATGCCGGAGCATGTCAGTTTGATCACGCAGCAGCCCCAGCGTTGCATCCCGCCACCGCTGATCTTCCTGCCGCCACCTCTCATCTCGAGTGTCCCTCCTGTCCTCACGTTCACTGGCATCTTTCCTGTAATTTGATACCACGTCCTTCCACTCATTCAGATGAGCTCTTTCATTGCGGGTCACTTCTATGATTTCCGAGAACATTTCGTCTCGCGTCTTTTTTTTCCGCCGCCTTATCTGAGATAGCCTTCAGGACGGAGGAGGGAGATTTGAAAAATTTGCAGCTGCAGGAGGGAGGGAAAAAAGGGAGAGAAGTATTTAAAAAGATACATTTTACAGAACAATGTTTATACTCTTTCATGGTGAACAACACTATTCACCTTACATAGCACATGTGATTTCAGTACAAGGTCGCATTTTGCATCTTAATATTGAGTGCCTGCGGTTTTGGTGTTAGAGATCACAGATGCAGGTCCGGGCAGCAGAATTTGGCTTGCATGCGGCCATGGTAAGCCATTGTCTTTCGGCTTCTGCAGCCTTCATATATCCAGTGCCCTCCTTTCCCAAATAGCAAGCAAAGCCCGTTGAGTGCTGCTTCTTTCCTGTTAATGTGCAGCACCAGAACCGCCCCCCCCAATCCAATTCTCTGGGATGATCGCTTTACCCCTCCCCCCACCACGTGGCTGGTATCATGGAAGATCCCTGCTAGCCAAACGCGAAAAAGCTCAGCGCCAATCCCCCGCACACTCCCCTTGGCTAATTGTAGGGAAGGATTTCTTTTCAGCCACAGGCAAACAGCCCAGTAGGAATAGCCATCTCTGTCCCCTTAATTAAATTCGCGTATTTCAACCAGGTTACCATGAACAATATCACTCTCCTGAGGATAACACAGCGAGATAAAGAACGGATGTTGCTTGAATGCCAGCAAACACATTCAATGATACCAGATTACTTGCTACATGCATGGTGTGGTCAAGTGTCCTACCACGGAGGACGGAATAAGGCTGCCCTGCCCAGAAACCTTCTGCAAAGACTTTTGGAGTACCTCCAGGAGAGCTTCATGGAGATGTCCCTGGAGGATTTCTGCTCCATCCCCAGACATGTTAACAGTCTTTTCCAGTAACTGTACTGGCCGCGAATGCATCCCAAGTCCTCAGGGCAAATTAATCATTAAAAAACGCTTGCTTTTAAACCATGTTTTTTTATTTACAAAAGGTACACTCACCAGAGGTCCCTTCCATGGCTTCATTGTCTGGGATAGTGGCTTGGGAAGGCTGAGAGGGTACTTCTGTCAGGCTGAGAAAAAGCTCCTGGCTGTTGGGGAGAACGGAGTGCTGTGTGCTCTCTGCAAGCTCATCCTCCTCTTCCTCCTCCTCATCTTCCCCGTCCGCAGAATCCTCAGGCAAGGCTAATATTACCCCCACCTCGGAATCCACAGACAGGAGTGGGGTAGTGGTGGCGGACCCCCCTAGAATTGCATGCAGCTCAGCGTAGAAGCGGCATGTTTGCGGCCCTGCCTCGGACCTTCCGTTTGCTTCTTTGGTTTTCTGGTAGGCTTGTCTGAGCTCCTTAACTTTCACACGGCACTGTACTGAGTCCCTGGTGTGGCCTCTCTCCATCATGGCCTTGGAAATGTTTTCAAATGTTTTGAAATGTTTTCAAATGTTTTTTCATTTCGTCTTTTGGAACGGAGTTCTGTTAGCACGGAATCCTCTCCCCATATAGCGATCAGATCCAGTACGTGCGGTCCATGCTGGAGCTCTTTTTCAATTCTCAGACTGCATAGTTACCTGTGCTGATGAGCTCTGCGTGGTCACCTGTGCTGATCAGCTCTCCACGCTGGGCAAACAGGAAATGAAATTCAAAAGTTCGCGGGGCTTTTCCTGTCTACCTGGCCAGTGTATCCGAATTCAGATGGCTGTCCAGAGCGGTCACAATGGTGCACTGTGGGATAGCTCCCGGAGGCCAATACCATCGAATTGCGGCCACACTAACCCTAATTCGAAATGGCAATACCGATTTGAGCGCTACTCCCCTCGTCGGGGAGGAGTACAGATATCAGTATTAAGAGCCCTTTATATTGAAATAAAGGGCTTCGTTGTGTGGACGGGTGCAGGGTTAACTCGGTTTAATGCTGCTAAATTCGGTATAAACCTGTAGTGTAGACCAGGCCTTAGGGAGGTGGTGGAATTTCCATCCTTAGAGGTTTTTAAGGCCCGGCTTGACAGAGCCCCGGCTGGCATGATTTAGTTGGGTTGGTCCTGCTTTGAGCAGGGGATTGGACTAGATGACCTCCTGAGGTCTCTTCCAACCCTAATCTTCTATGATTCCATGATAATATTTAACTAAAAAGTTTGTGGTTCCAAAAGATTAAAAAAAGTTAAAGCTTCTGAATAGCATTTTTAATAATTAAAAACTCAATACATAAAGAAATGGACATGTTCTGAATAGAGATTTTTAATGATTCTGTTTACAACATCATATTATAGCATTTTAAAACTAGAAAGATTAATAACTAGAGATCTGACCTGCTTCCAGTTCCCTGCCAGAACGTTATAAAGGTTCTTGAAAACCTTCTAACCTTTGTTAAGAAAATAAACAGAAAATGGTCTGAGTAATGCATATACTCCTGTGGAATGTTATGGTCTAGCTACAATCTAAGCTGTGAGACTACACTGATGGCTCCAGTTGTTTGTTTGCATTGTACACAGATCACTCTCCTCCCTTCATCCTAGAATCCCTCCTTTGTTTTGGTTAGTTTCCTATCAGACATGCAGGAGTGTAGGTCTGTGTGTCACTACTATCCTTCAGGAGCACAGCTGCCAAGTTACTGTTAGAGTATATTAAGTGGTTATCTTGTTTCATGCTACTGCTGGCACTCGTTGTAACATCTGATATTGCACAAATGCAGTGTAATTATGCAGTGCATGGAGAAGGAACAAAGCACTTTGCCCTTGGATGATTCTTCAGTGCTGAAATATTAGGGTCTGAACTGGGAGTAATTGATAAAAGGAACATTACACAGAGATAAAGAGAGAGATTTACAATGCAAAGAATATGGTATATGGCTACACCATCTCAGCAGCTGCCTCTTCTTCCAGGACCCACCACTGCAGCTGGGACTATCTGGCAAAACTCTGTTTAAAGCATGCAGATATAGCTCTGAGGGATACAGAGATGTAGAGCTTTCTCAGCACAAGGCTCTGGGGAGAGAGGAGAGCAGAAGAAGTCCTAGTATACCGTTTTCACTTCTTGGTCTGAGTCTAACCACTGTGCCAGGGGCAGCTCCAGGCCCCAGCACGCCAAGCGCGTGCTTGGGGCGGCATGCCGCGGGGGGCGCTCTGCCGGTCGCTGGGAGGGCGGCAGGCGGCTATGGTGGACCTCCCGCAGACGTGCCTGCGGAGGGTCCGCTGGTCCCGCGGCTTCAGTGGAGCATCCGCAGGCAAGTCTGCGGGAGGTCCACCGGAGCCGCGGGACCGGCGACCGGCAGAGCGCCCCCCGCGGCGTGCCGCCGTGCTTGGGGTGGCGAAATGGCGAGAGCCGCCCCTGCACTGTGCCCTAATATTTCACAAAGGACCAGACTGGAAAAAAATCCAGTAACACACACTTTGGCCATGTCTACACTGCCCCTCCCCCGCAATTGTTAGTTTAACTTTGTACCTTCAGTTTTATTGGTACAACTGTATGTGAACAAGACCTTAGACTAGCAAACTTGAATTGCTCTTCCAAGAGTCTATGACAGATACCCAGTGGCTATTTTTACTGATTTTGTCTAGCTTTATAGGTGAGAGATTGAAGGCACAGAAGAACAAACAACGCTTGTTTTATTGTTTAGTAAATGGACACTGTGATATTACAAGACAACTGGTACATTCAGGGCTTGATCCTTCTCTTAAATCAGGGGCACACAAGCTTTGCCAAACAGAGGCCTGTCCAGGAGACTGACAGAGATACCTAGTTTGCAGTTGTCCTCATGTTTTATATAGAGATGTAGGTTGCAAGGCATTACAGGCCCTAGCACACAGTACTCCTTTACTTGAACAAATAAAATTGGAGCAGTACATATCGGAACCTATGGACTCCACAGGCTACGTGGATCATTCTCAAATATGCCTTCATCTCTTCCCTTTTTAAAGCAAGGCTCAGCTCTCCAGACAGCAGCAGGAAAAAATGCTGCTGCCTGCCTTCTGAGAGGTACAGAAAAGTGCAACCCTATCAGCTCCATCTCAAACAACTCCACTCGGTCCCTAGTAATTTCAGTATCAACTTCAAAGTTTCCCTTGTTTCTAGAACTTTCTATGAACTTGTTACAGTCAGTCTCCTAGACCTTATATTACTCTATGAGCCCCACTCCCCTTTATTTATCCACACTGGCTTTTTATCTGTCTGTTCAATCATTCTGACCACCGTTGACACAACAGCTATCTTTTCTGTTTCTCTTGCCATTTGGATCAGCTCAGCTACATCTTTCTCCCTTTCAAATCTCCATCAATTTTCAACTCTCATCTGAAAACATCTTACTGTTTCCTTGCATATATTTTAACTTCTCTCCCTGCTATTGTTTTTATTTTGTTGCTATTTAACTCTGTAAAACTTTGTTATTCTTGTTTGAAAGATGCTATGCAAAATAAAGATGTTGTAATGTATAGTACCATTAGTAACAAACATTTACATGTAAATATGCTTTGCTGTGATAATCTGGAAATTTTTGTGGTGCTTTACAAACATAGGTGTCAATCCTGCAATCTGATTTGCATAGGCAGACCTTTATGTTCACTGCGCTGAAGATTGGTGTATGGTTAAGCCTTAGGGCTGGTCTACACTATGTGGGGGAGTGAGGGATCGATCTAAGTTGCGCAGCTTCAGCTACTTGAATAACATAGCAGAAGTCGACGTATTTAGATCTACTTACCTGCGGTGTCTTCACTGCAGTGTGTCGACAGGAGACACTCTCCTGTCAATTCCCCTTGCGCGTTTCATTGAGGTGGAGGTGCAGTCCTGGAGTTGACACTAGTGCAGTCGGCAGTTGATTTATCAGGTCTATATTAGATGTGATAAATCAACCCCCGGCTGTAGTGTAGATAAGCCCTGAGATAAGAGAGAGTCCTTGTCCTGAGGGATTTACAGTTTACACTAGAACATTGTAGGTTTTTAACTATACCAGTATAGTTAATGCAGTACAAATATCCTACTGTTGATTCAGTTATGGTGTTATAAAGGTGCCTTATACAGATATGGCTGTTCCCATACAGGAAGGAGAAATAAGCTATACTGGCATAAGAAATTTTGCAGCAGTACAGCTGCATCCATTATAAAACTGTTTCAGTAAAACAAAACAAAAAAAACCCCCAAACACCCTTAATTGACGTAGTTATTATATAGGTATAAATTTTAAGTGTAAATCAGGCCTACATTAGACAGTCACAACACCAAATATATGGATAACAGAGGGAAGGTGTGAGGATTAATACTGATGGGAGGAAGGGAGGCAAAATGCTTGAAGAATTGGGTTTTAAGGAGAGATTTGAAAGGGAGGTGGTCCCTGGAGGAAAAAGAAAAGAGATACTGTTACAAGTACAGGAGACAGTGTATATAGGAGGCATGAAGAAGCGTGTGGAAAAAAGGAGATGAGAGGGTTGAGAAGAGGGAGAGGCAGTGCAGACCAGTGGAAGGGAAAAGCTTCCCAAAAGGGATCAAAAACAACAAACATGAAATGTACTGAATGAACTTTTGTTTTTGCTCAAGATTAATTTTAAATTATTTAGAAAAGGAAAAGCACTTTGTCAAACAAAATGAATCCTGTGTATATTTACCTGAGGCTTTTAGAAGTAACTTATATGACAAGTCTGGCTCCATAAACTTTGTCTAAGAAGTCCGGATCAACAAAATTCAATTTGGAAGCGGTCAGTAAATTTGTGACCACCTGTCTGATCTGTACCAGGTTAGCTAATGCAGCCACCTCTGACTATAAAAGAAAAATAATATATTATTGATTGAAACAAGAAGTAGCATATGGAAATGAATTTTTTTCACCACTCAAAGCATTAGCTCACCAGTATTTTAATTCCATCAACAATGACGTTAATCCAAGACTGAGTATGTAAAGAGATGGTGATATGTAAATAAGTTACATTAAATTGCAATTTTTACTCACTTGGATTTTTTTCATCAGTAATCTCAAAATAGTTTCTTGGTTGATATAAATGTAAAGAACTACATTAAAAAAAGTCAAGCTGGTTGTGCCTGAATTGGATTTTATCTAACATTGATCAAATAGCTGCTTTTTACATGTTTCCCTAACAGATGGACAAGTGATCCCATTTATGCTACATGTTGACAGAGTGCATTACTTCATTTTGCCTCATTGGCAAGTTGAGTTTTTAAGAAAACAATCCTAAGGTTACTCTCATTCTGCATGGCTATCTTTGGAATGCTTCTTGGATTTTCATTAACTCTATCACCACAAGATACCAAGGATGGGGGCTGCACTGCTAGGCAGTAGCACTCTGAGACTGGAACCTTGTAAACAGCTTAAATTCTTTTCACTAATGTGAAGAAAGTCTTTCTTTAACGCTTTATGGTGTTTTAGCATTTGTAGCTAGTTGGTCTAACTGAAGATGAATAGGTGGATAGCTTGCAAGAGCCTTGATACTTTACAGCTGTTGTGTGGAAGAAGCAGTCTTGAAATGCTGCAGCCAGAGAATACAGGCTTCAGTATAAACAGTACAACTCTCAAGATTCTGGCACTCTGCTGTCTGCATTCTGGCTTTGCTTGTGGACACAAATTATATACAGAGCCATTTCCAAGACTTGCCCCCTTAACTTTTCAATCCAGGGAGAAGGATGAAAAAGACAAAAGAGGCCTAATTCACCGCTGCATTATACCAGCTTTATGCTTGTATTAATTCACTGAAATCAATGGAATTACACCAGAGGCACCATTTCAGATTTTGTGGGGGGGGGGGACTCTAACCATGATTCTTAGGCACCTGAAAACTCTAGGTTTTTTGCAGATAACTTAGAAATTAGCTGACAGGAGCACTGTATCTAATTCATATATAAAGAAAAAAATATACAAACACCAGTTAAAGCCATGTTTTAAGTTTATATGTACATTTAGAACAGGGGTGGACAAACTACGGCCCATGGGCTGGATCAGGCCTGCCAGCCGTTTTAAGATGGCCCTCAAGCTCCTGCAGGAGAGCGGGGTCTGGGGCTTGCCCCGCTCCAGAGCTCCAGCCAGGGAGCAGGGTCGGGGGCTGCTCCATGCGGCTCCCGGAAGCTGTGGCATGGCCCCCCTCTGGTGCTCCAGCCGGGGAGCAGGGTCGGGGGCTGCTCCACATGGCTCCCGGAAGCCGTGGCATGGCCCCCCTCCAGCTACTATGCATTCCAATGGCCCTGCTCCCATGACCCCCTCTGGCACTCCAATGGGAGCTGCAGGGATGGTGCCTGCGGATGGGACAGCATGCAGAGCCGCCTGGCCGTGCCCCTGTGTAGGAGCCAGAGAAGGGACATGCCGCTGCTTCCGAGAGCCACTTGAGGTAAACGCCACCCGGAGCCTGCACCGCTGAGCCTCTCCCCGTGCCCCAGACCCCCTGCCCCAGCCTGATCCCCCTCCCACCCTCCAAACCCCTCAATTCCAGCCCAGAGCACCCTCCTGCGCCCCAAATCCCTCATCCCCATGGGCACTGGCTGAAATCTGTGGGAGTGAAGTGGTCATTCTCACAGTTCAGGGCAACTTCACCTGCATTCCCTCTCCCTAGTTCACCCAGGACACCAACTTTTATGCTTGGGCAGAGACCAACATCTCTCTCCCTCTGGACCAGGGGCTTTCCAGGCTGCAGTGTTCCCTGCCCACACTGTGATATCCCCAGCAACGCAGACCATTTAAAAGGTCAGCACTTTACTTTCTCTCTAGAGATCATGAACATTATAATTGCCAGCAGTTAAATTTACCACACAGGTCTTTGTAAGCAAGCACATTTATTCTTAAGGTGAAAGCATTACAGACAAAACATATCAACACCAATAAAAGAACCTATACACATACTAAAAAGCTTACCACAGGCTACCTCAAGTCCAACCTCATAGGTGTCAATCCTTCAAAACTCATCACTGGCTTTCCCCCATGGTTACAAGTTCATAACTGACTCGATTCAGAACAACCACAAATAGTTGAGTCTTTCCTTTATACAGCTTGGGACTCATATATCAGGTGATCAGCAGACAATAGCTCATCATTCCTCTCGGTGTATTTTAAAAGGCTGTATTTTTGCATTCACCTCCTCCTAGATATAGCAGAGGAAAACCACTTCACATTCTTTGTTCCAAAAGTCCATTCCTGACTGTCACATTGTTCAATATATTCCTTCAAACCACCACATCTCACTCCTTAAAAGATTATATACAATCCCAGCCCACAATAATACAGAAACTTTGAGTTTAATACAATGAACTCCAAAGATAATTACATTTAATTCAATACGGTCTCCCAAGAATATTGCAGGAAATTGCCATATCTGTCACAGCCATCTGTATTGAGCATTAGTCAGGGGTGATGCAGTTTTCAGGGACTGTTACTATGACTTTTGTAGGAGACAACAACATTTCTGCAAATGTATTTTCTTTTCATTATGTTTACCAATGTTTTAATAAAAGCAGTATTGGGTTATACACAACTTTTGTGAATTAATGTATTAATCTAAAGAAGCTAGACAGATGATTTGGCAGATTTTCAGGTTCTGCTGTTGGAGCACATAAGAAAAAGAATTGCTCTGGTAGCAACTGAACTCTTTTTCCTTTTTGACGTAAATGTAGTTTTACAGTGTTTTATTGATTGTGTGCTTAAAGGTTACAATACAGTTTTATAAATTAATCCATATATAACTTGAATCCCTAACTGATGCAATGTGAAATCCCTCCAAGGAATATTAGGGCTTGATTACTGTTCAAATCAGTAACTAAGTATTATGTCCGTGTGAGGAGATGGGAGAAGAGAGACTCAAACCCACTATCCTCCTGTTTTAGGGGCCCTACAGGATGATCCAGTAGGTTAAAAAATAGCATTTCTTTCCATATTTGATTCACTTCCTTGATATCATGCTTTGCTGGCTAAATAGTATAACATGACTTGCAGACAGAAAATTATTGTAAGTGACATCACTGAAACAATAATGTGGATACACTTTCTGCCATCACTTATAATCATGTTACCCCACTCACAATTGCCATGGGAGGAAATTTTTTCCTTTAATAATTTACTAATAGTATAGTAACTATAGTAGCCAGTCCTGCAACCCTCGCTCATGGAAATTGTCCTTCCTCACAAAAGTAGTCCCACTAAGTTCAGTGGGATTCCTGAGTGAATAAAGCCAGACGTCTCAAGCGTTTGTGTAGGACCCAGTCATGTGAATCTTAGTACTTAACAATGCACATATACTGTAAAATACCAAAAAGTATATAATTAAATAAAATGTCCCTTTCATTTCCAAATTACAAAAAAAGAGTCATATCATTTCCTCAGTCTACTTGTGCAAGTCTAACTGTTAGCAATCGGAGTTGTGGTCTGAGGGCAAAATATGGCCAAGAATCTACTGTTTCACTAGTGTAACATCACAAGGAATTAAAACAGGCAAATGCTCAGTAATTGAACATTGCCCTAGATCTGTGCACGCAACTTCCAGTGGCAGGAAGGCCAATATATAGCTCTTGGAATGGACAAGTGGCAAAGACGGAGAAATTTAAGATAGTTCATAAGGAATATATGAAGTATATGTTAGAAAATTGTTGACATGTGAATCTGTTTTTGTAAATGAAATAAGGGTGGAAGATTTAAGAGCCATTAATACCAAGAGTAATATTCTGAACCTAATTTTCAGTTAACTTCTAGAATACAAGGACAATGTTTCAATTGTTTTACATTATCCCAAATCTTATGAGAACTATAGTAATATTACATTTACAGCCACTGCCTACACAATCCATAACTGATTAAAAATGACATCATTTGTGAGTTATTTACATAGGAATAAGACTACTATTGGTCACCACATCCTTTACCCTGTTCGTTACTTAATTACTTTATATAAAATGGAATATGAATTGCAACATTGCATGAAAACATTCATTACTTATCTTGTTCTCAGATGATACAACAGTTTAGTTTCTGAAGGATATGGTATTGTTACAGTGGTGTTAATCTTGATTAACATTAAATAAATAAATAAAACAAAAAACAAATCCTTGTTAAACGTCCACATAGTAGGTTAAGATGCTGGTCCAAATATTTTGAATAGCTGAAGACATCAATTAGTTGTTGATCATGCAGTCTTTCTATTTAGGTAGACATTTGAAGGTTTCATTTTAGGGTTTTATTGCTTGTTATGCATCTGTGATTTCTTTTGGTATCAGTTGAGTGAAATAAAATTATGGTTCTCTCCCACTCCCCAAACCTTATTTTAAGTAATAAAGTAATTGGTAATAAGGCTCTCATCCTACAGTTAACAGCACTTGGGTGGACTCCTTTGGCTGCATGGAGCCAGGTTGCTGTTGAAGGGGCACTTTGTGAGTGCAGTACTCCCACCCACCCATTGTTCTTTGCAGGGTGGGGCCTCAATTTGCTGTAATCTTAACATCAGAAAGTGTAATTTGCTTCTCTGAATTGGAAAGACCTTATTTGGCATTCTGTTCACAGCACTCCTAACTACAGGTGATGTTTATCTTAATATTTTCTCCCTGGGAAATCTGTTCGTACATTCTTCACCTGGAAACAGTATTATCGTTATATCTGTTTACACATGGAAGGCTCCTACACATCCATTGAATTTATAACAGGATTTCCCTTTTCTGTTAGGAAAGTGCAAGCAAAGTCATCAAATGGTTTCCAAAGTGGGGACAATTTGGAGTTTTAACACAAAAAAGATCAGACAGTATTTATTTACAGCCTGCACATGTACCAGTGTTGACAGAATAAGGGTACTTAGGCATTGCATTAGAATAAGTCGAGGGTTCTCAAACTGGGGGTTAGGACCCCTCAGGGGGTCGCAAGGATATAACATGGGGGGTCGTGAGCTGTCAGCCTCCACCGCAAACCCTGTTTTGCCTCCAGCATTTATAACAGTGTTAAATATATTTAAAAAGTGTTTTTAATTTATACGGGGAGGGGGTCACACTCAGAGGCTCACTATGTGAAAGGGGTCACCAGCAGAAAAAGTTGAGAACCACTGGAATAAGGTAACAGCAAAGGTGAGAGGATGACATCAGGGAAGGAAATACATGAAAGAGCTCTGACCCCTTAGGGCTCTTGAGGATATTTGGATGTGTGTCCATATCCCTTAGGCAGCTTTGAAAGTCTCAATCTGGAAGTTACTTCTTGGCCTCTGCTACTATTTTGCTTCCATATACTTTGTGCGTTTTTATTTTATTATTTATTTGTTCATTGTTCTCAGCTTCTTCCTGACTTTAATGTTGCATTTTAGATTGATTCCCTCAGTGACTAAACTGAATGCAACCTGAAGTAAAGAATTCAAAAAGGAAAAAGCTGAGGGCCTGATTCTGCCATTCATACTCATATGGAGCAGTACTTTGCTCCGCGAGTAGTCTCATTAATTTCAATGGGACCGTTTGGGGAGTAAAGTATGCCTCAATGCAAAGGTGGCAAATTCAAGCTTATTATTTGCATTGCTGTATTCAAGATTTTTTTTTCTTATCAAATGAAACTTGGCTAATGTAATTAGCACTAAAAGAAAATCCCTTTAGCTCTGCTCCTAACATCTGCCCTTAGTCTAATCAAGGGTGGTTTGGAACTCCAATTGAAAATATGAGAGAGAATTTTGACTGGCAACCTTTGTCATATTGTCAAAATGAAGCTGAAATATTTCACAAATTCTCATTGAGAAGTTATTATTCAGAGAGTTAAAAACTGAAGAAAAAAAAAAGCCACTAGAAGACAAAACAAAAAATCCCACACCCCTAAACAGTGGATTTTTGCAAATGGACTGTAAATTACTGAAAATCAATTCCTTGAATATTCCAGAAACAAAAAGGAATTGAAGTACTCACATGCATGTGCATCAACCCTACTTAATTTTCTTGTTAATATGTGTTTCTTTTCAGTTTTCAAAAATGAACAATTTATAGTGACTTACAAGATAAAAGCTAAATTTATGTTAGAATGCAATGCACAAAATACATGGTACTGTGATTTCTTGACTCAGAGGATATTTAGAAGTTTGAGTTTAAAGATGTTTATAGTGACATTTCACAAATTCAGGAGCCAGGGAACATTATGCAAACAAATAGGAATGTGAAGTAATTTAACTTTATTTTGGAATACAAGTCTGCTAAATTAAATTTCGTTGCCAAACCTACTGATGACAATTTTTATCATCACACAGAGGGCAACATGCACTGACTTACAAATACAAGAGTTTTATGGTCTGTTAGATGGAAAAATAGGGATGTAGTTACTGAATGTAAATATATGGGGATGAAATTCTAGTGCTATTGAACTCAATGGAAACACTCCCATTCACTATATTAGGATTTTACCTGTGATGTTCTCATATGTTGACTGTTCTTTATTCTGAATGGTTGTAGACTTAAATTAGTAATTTGGGGTCTTATCTTGCACACTTGGCTCACGTATGACCAGACTGCTTGGCCTTTATATGTGTACCTTATATGGGTGTGCAAAGGGTGCAAAGTGCCTTTCCGCACTTTGTACACGGGCCAAGTAATGACCAGGTTACAATATCAGTGTCTGTGTTTGAGGGTGCATAGAGCTTGCTCGCTCAGTGCTGCCCCTTTGTCCACTGCTCTAGAACCTGTGCAGTGCTGAAATAAATGGTGCTCCCTCAGGTGGTGTGGCAACATGGGCAGCATGTATAAGAGGCCTGGGGAGGCTAAGTCTCCCCAAAATAAAAGAGGCTGGCCATGCAGGGGGCAAATGCTGGATGAGGCATGGGGCACCTTCCTTTGGAGGCGTGCCAGCCTGCCACCTTTGCACCCTGTGTAGGAGCGCTGGGAACTCCCTAGACGTGGGGGGGACCACCGATGCCCAGACTCTAGCTCCGCCTGTGCGCTGCCCTTAGTCAGCCCTGAGGCCCCACCCTCACTCTGCCTGTTTCCCTGAGGCCCGTGTTTGGGGAGGTTGCACAGAACAGGGGGCCTGGGCGTGTTTGGGCGCTGCACAGAACAGGGAAGACTGGGCATGTTTGGGATGCATAAGCCACAACCCCCAGGAAACGCGAGCCCAACAAGCCAGTGGAGTGTTCCCCCCGTGCAGTGCCCTGGGAGACGGGGAAGGTCACCCAGCAAGGGGGCGGGGAGAATGGCAGCCTTTGTTCTGTGCCCCAGGGCAGCACTCTTGGATGGGCACCTGTCAGGCTGTGGGGGGCTGAATTTCTGGTCAGCTAGGAGCCAGGGCTGGGGGGCCGGGTTGCACTTCCCCAAGCCAGACTCTGCAAGGGCATAAATGAAGGCGGGTTGAAGAGCGGATCACAGAGTATCAGGTTACATGAATGTCTAGCACTCACTCCCCCATGCAACACCCCCACACTATGCCCCACTGCACAACCCACCTGCACACACAAACATACTATACCCCCCCCCCACAACTACACGCACATACTATATCCTGATGCCCAACCCACCTACACACATACACACACAAACATACTATACCCCCCCCCCACAACTACACACATATGCTATACCCTGATGCACAACCCACCTACACACACACACACATACTCTCCCACTTTTTTCCCTCCTTAAGGGCGAGTGATGGGGAGGGGAGGGGGCAGAGAGGAGCGAGTGGTGGGCGGAGCTCTGGGGGAAGAGATGGAGCAAGGGTGGGGTCTCAGAGAAAGATGCCAAGCGGGGGTGTGGCCTTGTGGTGGGGGGGCCACAGTTTGGGCACCGTTGGCACCCCCACTTCAAGTGATCTTGAAAGACTCATGTGATGCCTATGTGTGGCAATGGTATTCTCTCCCTGTGCACCAGATCAAGTAGCAAGGACTTCTGTAGGGAAACTACCATGGGCAGGAACTTTAACTTGCTTTTCATGGGGGAGTTTTATTTCACTAATAAAATGTTCAACATTGTGATTGAGAGAGCACCTCCAGGGTGTCTGAATTAGCTGGGGGTTCGTCAAGCTTGGTATTGAGTGAGGAAAAGACAGGCAGGACCAGGGTAACACTAAAAAGCCAAGTGGCTGCGTTTATTTAGGGGATAATTACAACTTGGGCTGGGGGAGTAGGCAACTTTGGCTGGGATGGTATCAAAAGTACAAACACACCCCAAAACACAGTAATAATACACTTTATACTGCTCACCACACCACACCAAATAGGCAGACACACCAATCACACAGATAGGAATCGGGTTCGTCAGGGCGATGCCCGGTGCAAACACAGAAAAGAGACCCACGGGCCACTGCCTCGGCCACCCTTGCTTTCACACAGAGGGTAAACCCAGAGTGTGGTGCGGCTGCAGCTGGGCAGATTCCACTCACTCAGACCGCGGGGACTGGACCCCCTTGGTCAGCTACCCTCTAAGTAGAGGCAGCTCCCAAGTTAAACACACACACACACTGGACACAGACAGAGCAGTGATTCAAACACATAAAGCAGTTGGCAATTAACAATTTAATAACAGCTAGAACTATTATACAAGCTAGCTAAGCAATTGTGCAATTCTGAGCTCACTAATACAATCCTGATATCCTGAGTAGATATTTGGTACCAAGTTAGGGAGGGGAACAAATAAAAGGCTAGATAAGCTAACTGTCAGATATCAAAAAGCAAATACCGCACTCCAGGCGCAGCTGACCAGCAGAACAGACACCAGAAGCATGACGAGCAGACAGGGATCGGGTCCAAACGACAACGAATCCAAACGATACGACACGAGTGCACTTTACCGGGAGGAGACCCTGGCCGAACGAGTGATCAGGTCCTTCAGCTAACACGCGGATGCTCCACACAAATTTTGGGGGGAAACCTAGTTTTATAGAAGGGTCTCACTCCCTCGTGTCAGCATCTGATTGGCTCCCTGGTCCCTCCTCCCTTCAGGTTTCGAGCTGTTGCCACCCCACGTCGGAAGGCTTTGCACACGGCACACTGGAGTTGACGAGTAAACAAACCTGACCCTTAGATGACTGGGTCCAAAAAAGAGCAGGAAAATGAGTCTCTGGGCAGAATTAACCTGACCTCCAGACGACCGACCCAAAAAAAAACAGGTTGCTGGGCAGAATCAGGCCTCCACACACAGAACTAGCCTGACCTTTAGATGGCCCAGCAGGAGAGAAAAAAAACAAAAACACAGGAGAGCATACACAGCTAGTGTTGCTGGGCAGGATTGAGTCTCTGCCCTCTCTTATACAACAGGAACCTGGTCCAAAATGGAGGCTGCCTTGTCCTTTTAACAGGACAAGATGGCCATGGACCGACAAGTGGCCATACATAGCCATAACTATGAATCGGATTGCGACATGCCCCCGTGGCCGATTGGCGGTCCATCACGGGAGGGTCAGCTTACACCTAGGAGGGAACGAACCTAGGGAACATAAGGGAAAACCGAATTCAAGCGGAAAGCTCAGAGCCCGACTGGTCGTCAGCTGACGTGAAGGCAGTGTAGTGCACAGTCTGAATAGGAAGTGCTGACACAGCCCTGTTAATTAGAGCTTTGGTACATGCAAGGCTTAAGCAGAAAATAACAATAACTACTGCTGCTGCAATTAACCAATATTTTAAGGATTGTGCCCATTGTCCAAGTCCCCAGCCTGACAAGGTTGTTTGCCACCAGTCCCAGGATTGACGCTCCTCACGGATGCGGACCGCCAGGGACGACAGCTGCTGGGTAATGGCAGAGACATTGTTCCAGCCAGGACGGTCTGGAGACATGGAGGGTACATCACTTGACTTGGTGGCCAAAAGTGTCTGATGAGCGTAAGCCACAGTTTGGTTAAGTAGAGGGTTTGGATGGGGATGGCGCCGCTGTGAACAAACCTGGAATGAAAAAGGGGGAGAATAGGACAAGCCCTAGGGCAGGTCCTGTTATGATGTGGGCCGGCCGACTTTCTGACTGGCCAGCGATGCCCAGGTTTGAAGAGTCAGGGTCGTGGGGCTTCGTGGCATACAAGGGGTTGGGACGCAAGACGGGTCGCCTGGCCTAGATGTTATTAGGGCAGATACCCATACCCGCATCCTGGAAAAACAAAAGGGGGAAAAGGAACAACTGGCTCTCAAAGTGGAGGCGGCTCTGGAGCAATATATTTATGCCACCCCAACGCTACAGCCAGAAGCTTTTGCGATATAGAGCTTACCCTGCAAACAGTGTTTTTGCTAGGCTCCCCGCTATTGGTCTTAGGAGCCCGGGGCTTGCCCCCGTGGGGTGCAGTGCCCGCAGCCACCGCAGGCGGTTGGGGCCCAGGCCACATCAGGCGATCCATAGCCTGAAACAACGCGGTTACCGGCCGCCCCTGGAACCCCCGCATCCACAGCAGCGTGCTAGTGTCCCCCAGAGGGCTGCTATCAAGGGCCACGTCTATCCCCTGCTCTTGGATGGGAATAGCAGCTGGATCAGTAACATAGCAATAAGCTTCAAATGACCGAAGCTGTTGCTGTGCCAGTGTTAAGCCTAGGGGTTTTGTGCAGGCTCCCACCAAATAAGAGATGCCCCTGCGATGGTAAAAATGAGATCGCGTGGGGTAGTGATCCCGCTGGGAGGTAGCTGAAAAGCTACAGCACTATTTTGAATCTGAAGGAAAGCAGCTGCTGGCACGGAGATTGGCCAGACAGGAGCAGCTAACAGTACCCCTCGGCCCGTTCCCCTTGACCAGGCAGCACTCCGGGAAATAAGGGTTGCCTCCTCCTGATCAATAAGTTCCTGACTATATTCTAAAATAAGCCGTCCTAACCAGGTGAATACAGGTTCGTTTGGTCCCCGCCCTGTGTCCTTGATAAACTCCTTCATCTCAGCCTTGCTGCGTGTACGCCACTCAAAAACGACATTCTGTGCCCCTGTGGGGTCCACCTTAGTCCGAGTGATTTGTACTGGCATAGCTTCGGCAGGATTAAGAGCTACCTTTTCGGGGGTCAATGATGGCAGGGTCGGGTACAAACTAGGCGCTGTTGGATATGGTGGAGGGAAGGGTTCGGGGGTTTTAGGAGTTGGCAGAGAGGGAGGAGATGGGGTTGCAGGTAGGGATTGGGTTGTACCGGGATCCTCAGGGGTATCAGCCATCTCCCGAGCAGTGGACGCCAGAGCCCCCATAACAACGGTCAATTTGTCCAGAGCCAGACCTAAAATCTTGTGATAGGTACTGGCAACGATCTTAGATTTGTACTGGTCAGGGAGGAGCTTTCTGGACTTTTTCCCTTCCTCTAACTCCTGCACTAGCTGGACTACCAATTCATGTGCAGGGCCCCCACTTGGGAGTCTCGGGGGAGTAACAGTTGATGGACAAGTGCCCCCGGCTGCTTTTAAAATCCTTCGGGCACCTTTCCACAGCTGGACTGGATCAGTCCCAGCGCCGGCTTCCCCTGCCTTAATGCACGTTGGCCGGTCACTGGCCTCCGTGGGGGTTAACCGCAGACCCATGTGGCATGTCAGGAGACAGCCTGCAGCACCAACAGTCAAGCTAGCAGCATAGGTTCGGCTCAGGTGGCCCTCCCCAATAATACAATTCCAGCCAATGGCCTCTGCCTCCCCCCGATCAAGTAAAACATGGTGTTGAAAATGATTAAGTTCGTCCTCTGGGGTTTTGTCGGTGACCCTGGTTCGCCACGGACAAGCAAACTGTACAGACAACCGGGAAGGATTTTCCTCACTCAATCCTGTTCGTGACGCCATGTCTGAATTAGCTGGGGGTTCGTCAAGCTTGGTATTGAGTGAGGAAAAGACAGGCAGGACCAGGGTAACACTAAAAAGCCAAGTGGCTGCGTTTATTTAGGGGATAATTACAACTTGGGCTGGGGGAGTAGGCAACTTTGGCTGGGATGGTATCAAAAGTACAAACACACCCCAAAACACAGTAATAATACACTTTATACTGCTCACCACACCACACCAAATAGGCAGACACACCAATCACACAGATAGGAATCGGGTTCGTCAGGGCGATGCCCGGTGCAAACACAGAAAAGAGACCCACGGGCCACTGCCTCGGCCACCCTTGCTTTCACACAGAGGGTAAACCCAGAGTGTGGTGCGGCTGCAGCTGGGCAGATTCCACTCACTCAGACCGCGGGGACTGGACCCCCTTGGTCAGCTACCCTCTAAGTAGAGGCAGCTCCCAAGTTAAACACACACACACACTGGACACAGACAGAGCAGTGATTCAAACACATAAAGCAGTTGGCAATTAACAATTTAATAACAGCTAGAACTATTATACAAGCTAGCTAAGCAATTGTGCAATTCTGAGCTCACTAATACAATCCTGATATCCTGAGTAGATATTTGGTACCAAGTTAGGGAGGGGAACAAATAAAAGGCTAGATAAGCTAACTGTCAGATATCAAAAAGCAAATACCGCACTCCAGGCGCAGCTGACCAGCAGAACAGACACCAGAAGCATGACGAGCAGACAGGGATCGGGTCCAAACGACAACGAATCCAAACGATACGACACGAGTGCACTTTACCGGGAGGAGACCCTGGCCGAACGAGTGATCAGGTCCTTCAGCTAACACGCGGATGCTCCACACAAATTTTGGGGGGAAACCTAGTTTTATAGAAGGGTCTCACTCCCTCGTGTCAGCATCTGATTGGCTCCCTGGTCCCTCCTCCCTTCAGGTTTCGAGCTGTTGCCACCCCACGTCGGAAGGCTTTGCACACGGCACACTGGAGTTGACGAGTAAACAAACCTGACCCTTAGATGACTGGGTCCAAAAAAGAGCAGGAAAATGAGTCTCTGGGCAGAATTAACCTGACCTCCAGACGACCGACCCAAAAAAAACAGGTTGCTGGGCAGAATCAGGCCTCCACACACAGAACTAGCCTGACCTTTAGATGGCCCAGCAGGAGAGAAAAAAAACAAAAACACAGGAGAGCATACACAGCTAGTGTTGCTGGGCAGGATTGAGTCTCTGCCCTCTCTTATACAACAGGAACCTGGTCCAAAATGGAGGCTGCCTTGTCCTTTTAACAGGACAAGATGGCCATGGACCGACAAGTGGCCATACATAGCCATAACTATGAATCGGATTGCGACACAGGGATGAGATGATGCTTTACTCTCCATAGCTGTTGAGTCCTTGACGTCTGCATAGTATTGGTGGATTTGGTGATGTAGGTACATGTTTATTAAGAACTAGATGGAGACCACCAATGCATTTTACATGAGCCAGCACATAAACTGTAATTGTTTACAAAGAAATAGATTGTTAAAAACAAAGGATTTCTGCAGCACTACCCATAAATATTGATCTCTAACTTGCTAAAATTGCATTTTAATTCTTTGTTTTTGAGTTTCATGACCATTATCTTTGAGCTCTCTTCCTTTTGCGGAATGTACATACACTGTAATTAAGTTTGGTTAGAAGAGAAATGTGCCAATGCCCTGAGAAAGGAATAGGCAGACAGTATCACTCCTGAGCATTGTCCAGCAAGCAAAAAAAGAAGCTTCTGCTCAACCTCCAAGATATGGAATTAATTTTTTGATGACACAGGAGAGGTATATAACTAGTGAAGTGAAGGGATTGTACAAGGAGAAAATGACATATAATGCTTGGTGCCTTTCACCTGAGGATCCCACTAGTGAGTGTTACAGCCCATATTTTACAGATGGAGCAAAAAAAGTCATTGAGTAAGTGTAAACGGGCCGACTCACTGCCGCGGCGCCTCCTGCTGGTCTTCCTGGAGAATCGGCTCTTTTCAGCCCAGAGCACCCTCTGCAGGCCGGTGATCCCCCTTTTTACTATCGGCACCGTGTCCCTCCCAGGACCCGGTGCCCCTTTTTCTATAATAGGGTCTTCCCCTCCCAGGGGAACCCCCACCCTACTATCCCCACTTTGCCTCAGTAGTGGCCACTGACAGTCATTGTCTAGCCCCACACCCTGGGGCAGACTGCAGTATCAGCCCACTCATCACAGGCAATAGGGGTTTGGACCTGCTGCTTTGTCCTACCCCTGGGCTGCCCTCTGCAACTCCCAGTACCTTTGGCCCTTTGCTAGGCCGCAGCCTGGGGCTTTCCAGGCTGGAGCTTCCCTAGCTCCTCAGCCTGTCCCCCAGCCCTGCTTCACTCAGGTATCTAGTCTCAAGCCCTAAGCAGCCAGGCCCATCTCCCTCTAGCAACAGAGAGAGACTGTCTGGGCTCTGGCTTCCCTGCTTCTTATAAGCCCCAGGGCTTCAGTTTGGGGCGTGGCCTCCAGCTGCAGGCACTTTCCCAATCAGCCCAGCTAAAAGCCCCTTCCCAGGGCTGTTTTAAACCCCCACCGGGCGGGAGTGGATAGCCACTCCACTACAGTAAGCCTAGTACATTTGCTCAAAGTCACACAGTGAGAGTTGGGAGAAGAACCAAGAGGTGAGCCCTGTTTACTGCTCTGAGGACTAAACCACATCACCTCCACAATAGAAAGATAGAGTGGGTCTGAGAACTACCCTCTGACCTCATTTAGTATGGCCTCTTAAGCCCTGAGTCACTCACTGCCTAGAGGAGGCATGCACCTTACTCAGAAGGACAATGAAGGAGGGAGAGTTGATTATGTCTAAGATGCTCAGTCACACCTCCACAATTTCACAACTGTTTGCTGACTGAAAATGTGTGGTTGCTTAACTTCTGGTTAAGAGCATTAGTGTTATGAGATAGCACTAGGGTAACAGTTAAATATTAAAAAAAAAACAGTATCCCTAATGCTCCGCACTGTAAAACTCAATTAGTGGTTTGAATTACCTAATAGTTTCAAAAGTGCTATCTTGAAGCAAATAAGACTCAGTTAAATTCTGTTTAGTTTTTACTGCTGTTGTCAACAGTATAGCAATGGGTGGGAGAGGAGAGGTGAAAGTTCTACTGATGTGCTCATATGTTTTCAGTCCCCAAGCAAACAGTGGAGCTGTTTAACAGAGTGGTCCAAGGAAACAACTGCAGTGGTATCATTGGATGTTTAAAAAATAACAAGCAGCAGAATGTCTGTAGAATACTATGGAAATGATTTATTTCATATTATCCAGCTAACGTGTTATTTCACTTTTTTTAACTTTTTGTTGTTGAATGGGCCAGTTTGAAATGAGTCTTCAGGGATCTACCTTTCCTATCCCTGTGCAATATTAGGACAAGCTGAGCTAGGGGCATGGATGCATGAAACATTGCATATTTCTATAGGATATCTAATTTTAGAATAGGAGGCCAGAATGAAGGCAAACATAGGAGGGATGGGGCAGAATCAGAAAAGAGATACAGAAAGGAAGGGAAAGGCCTACATCAATCCCACTGTGGCTAATGCGAAAAGTCCATCATTCTATTTTAGCAGTGAAATGGCTTATTTTACTCCCACAATAATGACTTTCCTCTGGAAATTTAGAAAACCATTATTTTAAGCCCTAGCCTCTAATGTGAAAATGTCTGATGCAATCAGTGATAGTTATGAGTAGTTTTTTTATAATTAAGAGTGAAGAGTCTCAATAAGTGCTGAAGTATTTCTAAAAAAACGAGGAGTACTTGTAGCACCTTATAGACCGGGGTGGGCAAACTACGGCCCGTGGGCTGGATCCAGCCCCTCAGGGCTTTGGATCCGGTCTGCAGGATTGTCCCTCATGGCGCCACGGGCCCTATACCACTCTGCAGAAGCGGCTGGCACCACTTCCCTGCAGCCCTCGGGTGGGGGGGCAGAGGGCTGCGTGCATTGCCCATGCCTCCAGGCACCGCTTCCCGCAGCTCCCATTGGCCAGAAACGGGGAACCGTGGCCAATGGGAGCTTCGGGGGAGGTACCTGGAGGCGCGGCAAGAGCAGCGCACGTGGAGCCCTCCACCCTCCCTCTCCCAGGGGCCGCAGCACTTCCTGGAGCAGTGCGGGGCTGGGGACAGGGCAGGCGTGCAGGGAGCCTGCCCTGGCCCTTGTGCGCGCCGCTGCCACGCTGGAGCCGCTTCAGGTAAGCGGCACCGGGCCGGAGCCCGAACCCGTCCTGCACCTTGCCCCACAACTCCCTGCCCGCACCTCATACCCCTCCTGCACCCCAACTCCCTGCCCTGAGCCCCCTTGTGCACCCCGCACCCCTTCTGCACCCCAACCCCCTTCCCTGAGCCCCCTCATATGCCCCACACCTCTCCTCTGTCCCAATCCTTTGCCCTGAGCCCCTTCCTGCACACCACACCCCCTCCCACACCCCGCACTCCCTCCCACACCCCAATCCCCTGCCTCGGCCCTGCATACAATTTCCCCACCCAGATGTGGCCCTTGGCTCAAAAAGTTTGCCCACCCCTGTTATTGACTAGCAAATTTATTTGAGCATTAAGCTTTCGTGGGCTAAAACCCGAAGTACTCCTCATTGGTTTGCTGATACAGACTAACACAGCTACCTTGTAGCCATGTTGGTCCCAGGATATGAGAGAGACAAGGTGGATGAGGTAATATCTTTTATTGGACCAGCTTCTGTTGATGAGAGAGACAAGCTTGTGAGTTTACACAGACACCTGCCCCTTCTGCGGCGTGAGGGAGACCCTGGCGCACATTTACTTAGAGTGCGCCAGGTTGCAGCCCCTATACTGGCTCCTCACCAATATCCTATTGCGTTTCTGGCTGCACTTTTCCCCCCCACCTCCTTCTCCATGCACTCCTTATCTATGGCCCCACGAAGTCGCGGGACCTCCTGGTCAACCTCCTCCTCGCCCTGGCCAAACTGGCCATCTACGCGACCAGGGAGAGGCGGTTGGCCAATGGAGACTCCTGCGACTGTGGGGCTTCTTTCTGGTCCTTAGTCCGTTCACGTCTCCGGGCGGAGTTCCTCTGGGCGGCATCCGCTGGCTCCCTTGATGCCTTCGAGGAGCAGTGGGCACTGTCCGGGGTTCTCGGCTCGGTGTCCCCATTAGGCTCCCTTCTTATGACCCTTTGACCGCACTCCTGTCCCTGTTCTTTTATTAGTTGTCCCCCGCAATTAGTGGGTTTCTGAGGTCCTGTAGATCCTCCCCTTAGGAAACCCAATAGATACACAGAGCTCTTCAGGTCTGGGAAATGTACTCAGGTGTCACAGCTAAATAAAAGGTGGAACAGATTGTTTAGGATAAGTAGTTAACACTTTTCAAGGGACCATTCAAGGTGAAGTGCCCCATTAACATCTATGCAGTCATGGGAAGGGAAGCAGGGAGGGGAGATCAGCTGTGAGGAGTTCTTAATGGGTTACAGATTGTTGTAATAAGCCATAAATCCAGGGTCTCTATTCAGTCCCTGGTTTTTAGTGTCTAGCAAAGTTATGAATTTAAGCTCCCAATCTCATCTTTTGAACGTGTTGTGCAGGTTTCCTTTGAAGATGACACTGAGAAGTCAGATGTAGAGTGATCACTTTGTGAAAAGTGTTCCCCCACAGGTGACAGGGTGTTTTTGTCTTTTATCATTTTCCTGTCTGAGTTCATTCGAGAGCATAGTGATTGACTGGTTTCACCCACATAGTTGCTATTGGAGTATTTAGTGCACTGGATGAGGTACATCACATGTGATAAGTATCAGAGGGGTAGCCGTGTTAGTCTGGATCTGTAAAAAGCGACAGAGTCCTGTGGCACCTTATAGACTAACAGACGTATTGGAGCATAAGCTTTCGTGGGTGAAGACACTGCCACTTTCAGCGCTAAAACTTTTGTCGTTCAGGGGTGTGAAAAAACACCCCACTGAGCGACAAAAGTTTTAGTGCTGAAAAGCGCCAGTATAGACAGTGCTTTATCGCTGGAAGCGAAAGCTACCGCTGCTCGTTCAGGGGTGTATTTTGTTTTTTTTAATGGCCGGGAGAGCTCTCCCCCGGCGATAAAGCATATCTACACTGACCACATCACAGGCCTGCCACGGCCGCACTGTAAAGTGGGTAGTGTAGACATATCCTAACAAATTTATTTGGGCATAAGTTTTTGTGGGCTATAACTTCATCAGATGCAACCTCATGAAGTGGGTTTTAGCCCACAGAAGTTTGTGCCCAAACAAATGTGTTAGTCTTTAAGGTGCCACAAGGACTCCTCATTGTTTCTATGTAAGCTTGAAAGCTTGTCTCTCTCACCAACAGAAGTTGAAACAATAAAAGATATTGCCTCCGCCACCTTTTCTCTCCAAAGTATTTTTAAGTTACACTTCTCCAAACTTCTGAAATTGAACAAAAGATTTTTCATATGAAACAATTTTGAATATAATCAAAATATGTTTCTTACTAAATAGACTTTTTTTTTACATTGTGGGGACTGAAAATATAATTAAATATACAAGCATCTCAAATTCATACCTTTTTTGGTTGGCTGACTGTTCCAGAAATATATTCCTTTTTATAGCTTTTTGACCATAACTCTTTCTTTCTTTTCTTAAGGTTGTGCATTTCTTAATCCTCTGAAAATCTTTTTTGTCATAGTTGTTCCCATCTGTCCTTTCTCACCCTTGTATGCTCTGTCTCTGTCTATCATCAAGGTCCTCTCCCTTTTCTTTACTGTTCTTTCCTCCAGACACCCCCATCTCCCGTTACGAGGTTTTTATCTTTTGAAGCCTCTAGTTCCATGTCTCCGATGCGCTCTCCTCGACATTTGTTTTTGTTTTCAAATAATTATTGAAACATGTTCACCCCTGCTCAGTCCTAACCTTCACAAGTGTATTTCATTGCCCTTTTGCAAGTGACCATTTTAATAAGTTATTTCCCCAGTGTTTAAGCTGCAATGCAATATATTGGTAAGGAATGTTAGAAGTCTCTCCCCAAACCCTGTTAATCTACTTTCCGTTGGCTTCCTGCTGCAAAATATTGTATTTGCTTACAGCAAAGGAAGAGGGGCAACAATTAAAAAGAGTATATGCTATTATATGGAATGCCCCAGACCGAAATTAGTTTATAATGAATACATAACAAAGCGCCAGAAACATTTCTTTTGTCTTTCTGGGAAAAGGGAACCATTTCTCAGGAAAATCAGATTTCCCAATTTGGGTTGTTTTAGACTGATAGAGGTCCTTATATCTGTGAAGATGTTTGAAATGTAATTTTTTCCCCCCTTGGTGAATGATCTCCCTCTCAGTCTTCCTTCTTCTGCTGCTATTCAGTTCCCCACTAACTTCCCAAGAAGAAGAGCAGTACAAATTATTTAAAATATGATGAAAACAGAAGTCCTTCAGGGAATAAAACTATTCCACTGTCTGCCAGAAACAAAGCTGTTGAGGACCACCTCCCCCCTCATGACAATTTTGTGACAGATCCTTTTCTCATGATAATTTAAAAATATAATCTGAGTTATGAAGATGGGAGATCTATAACTGAAACCTGCTGAGTACTGTAGATCAGTGGTCCCCAACCTTTTTGGCACCAGGGACCGGTTTCATAGAAAAAAAAATGTCCGCGGACCTGTGGGATGGTTTTGGGACGATTCAAGCACATTACATTTATTTTTGTACTTTTATTTCTATTATTATTGTAATATATAATGAAATAATTATACAACTGACCATAATGCAGAATTAGTGGGAGCCCTGCCCCCTATCTGACCCCCACCCACTTCCTGCCCCCCCGATTGCCCCCCCTCAGAATCCCCGACCCATCCTGCTCCTTGTCCCCTCACCATCCCCCAGAGACCCCCACCACCCTGGGACCCCACCCCTGCTCCCTGTCCCCTGACAGACCCAACCCCTATCCCCCCACCCCCCGCTGAGTCCTGACAGACCCCCCCGGAACACCCACAATCCAACCCCCCCATTCCCTGCCCCCTGACCGCCCCCCCAACCTCCGCCCCCTCTCTGTGCCCTGACTGTCCCCAGGACTTCCTGCCCCTTAGCCAACCCCCCTGGCCCCAGCATCTTACCCCCGGCTCCCTCCTCACCCAGAGCCTCAGCGCCTCGCCCAACAGCTGCAGCGTGTCTCCGGCGGGGCCTGAGCTCCGTCCTGCTCAGAGCCGCGTGGTGAGGGGGCGGGGCTGGGAGCTCCACGCCGAGCGGAGGCAGCTGAGCTCAGCCCGGAGCTCGCAGCCCCGCCCCCTCACCACGCGGCTCTGAGGGGGCGGGGCTCAGGGGCCCCGCCGGAGACACGGCGCTTGATGTGGTAGGGGTCGGTTTGCGGCCGGGTTCCTAACAGGCCGCGGACCAGTACCGGTCCGCGGCCCGGGGGTTGGGGACCCCTGCTGTAGATAACCTCTAGAACACAGTATACCAGTTTAATAGATTAATATATGCAGCATGTATTTTGAAACATTTTATTAAATGATTTCATGTTAAATGTCATTTTAAAAGATTTTTCCTTTCCCAAGATTTACATTCTACTTTTGGGTTATGGTCAGTGAAATTCCTTGATAATTCCATTGTGGTATGCAGTGTTATTGTTGCCATGTTGGTCCCAGGATATTAGCGAGACAAGGTGGGTGAGGTAATATCTTTTTTCGTTTAAAAAAAATCTTTCATTTATTTTTTCCTCAGGATCGAGACCTGAAGAACTCTGTGTAGCTCCAAAGCCTGTCTCTCTCACCAACAGAAGTTGGTCCAATAAAAGATATTACCTCACCCACCTTGTGTGTCTTTTTTAGGGTATGTCTACACAGCTGATGTTAAAGTGCTGCCGTGTGTCATTTTTGTATGATTTAGATGGAGAATATCAATGTTTATTTTTAAGCATTTTTATTTAATTTTTATCAGTTGAAATTTTCACAGTTGTGGGAAGTTATGGAGGTGAAAATAATGATTTAATGACAGTAGACATTGAGATTCAAAAAGCTAAAGTATTATAATCATTAAAACACAAACTGTCAATATCGTATGTCCAATTTTTAGCCTTAAATCCAATTCTAAGTTCTCAAGCAGCATTTTTTTTTTACTTTGCCTACATGCAAATTTTGATTATTGATGGAAATATTTTTTGTTGTTTTCTGTGTGCATGGTGAAACTGACGTTTATTGACATTTACTGATAAAAATCTAATCCTTCTAAGCCTAGATAGATATTGTAAATTACATGGCATTAGGGCATGGGCACTCCTTCAGTTAAAATTGTGGGTGAAAAAGTTGTTTTTGCTGATAAACAGGGCTACCACTCCGAAAATTGTGGGTGAGTTGCTCTTAAAACTAATACTTCCAAAGTTTTAGAATAGGCCCCCAGCTGGGATTGCCAGAGTCCTGATTTCTAGGAGAAAGTCTGATTGTCACTCCCCTTTAAACACTGTTGGCTGGATGGAGTGCAGGCAGATGTGCCCTCATGCAAATACAAGTTGAACTGGAAGCAGATGCTTTTGGCGTCTGGCTGGGGACTGTCTGAGGTGGGTCTCACCCGGCTGGTTTTTCCCCCCTCTAATGTGCCTTCTCTTGCGTCTGCTGAATCCTGCATCGCCAAACCCTTTCTCTTGCCCCCCTCGCCCTTCTGTAGCAAGGCGGCCTCTTTCCCCGGGCTCCAGCCTTCCCCCCACGGCGCCCCCTCCCAAGGTAGCAGGGCCTGCCAGGACTGAGCCTTCGGCTGGGGGAGGGAGACAGGCAGGGCCAGGGGCTTTCTCGGGCGCTCCTTGCACCCTGGCTCAATGTGCTCCCGCTGGCTGGGAGTCCCGGGCTCGGGGCTGAGTCCGAGGCAAGGGACTGTCCCTTGCACCGCCCCCCGCTTCTTTCTCAGGTGTAGGCGGGCGCAGCCCCGCCTGCTCCCGCCCCCCGGCCCAGCCCCAGCCCCAGCCCCAGGGGAGGCCGGCTCAGAGCGGAGCTGCTGCCTTGCACAGCCCGGCTAGCGCCGAGTGCGGAAGGAACCAACCTCCGCCCCCCTCCTGCTCTGCCGGGACCGAGCGGGGCTGGCCGGCGGCGAAGGGGCGGGAGCGCGGCAAGAAGTTGCAGGCGGCTCTGCAGGATGGTGCCAGAGGCTGCGGGGCTGGAGCCCGCGGGCGCTGCTGCTGCTGCTGCCGCCCGGGTGCTGTGAAGGGGCGGCGAGGGCCAGCCGAGCTCGCCTGCCGCCGCCGCCGCCGCCGCGGGGGGTGACGACGGTCCCCAGCCATGGGGGACTCGGTGTTTAACGAGAAGCCGGCGCTGTACTACGCGGTGAGTGGATGCCCCGAGGGAGGCGGGGGCTGCAGCCGGGGTGCAGAGGGGCCGGGGGGGGGGGATGCGCTGAGGGGTTCCCGTAACGAGTGCGCGGGCCCCCTTTGCAGGGGCTCGGCCCGTTCCCCGCCCGCAGGGAGCTGCCTGGGCTGCAGCGCCCCGGGCTGGGCGCACCGGGGTGACCTGCCCCTCACGCCCGGAGCATCGCTCCCGGCAGCGGCGCGGGCGGGCGAAGGGCCCTTGGGGCCGCCGGTGGAAGAGGAAGGCACGTGAGAGCGGTGACCGGGCAGCCATGCACCTTGCTCGGGCCGAGCCCGTCAGTGCCCCCGGGGGCCTCCCGGCCGGCACTTCGCCCCGTGCGGGGCTCTCTGCAGGGCCGGCCGGCCGGCTGCCTCCCCCTCGCCACAGCCGCTCCACGCGGGCAGGGACGGGTCTGCGGCTGGCGGCGAGCCTGGCGGGCTGCGTGCCCGGGGGCTGGCCCCTTTCCTCCTTAATCCGCCCCCTCCCTCGGGCAAGCAGGCTGGGAGAACAGGCACAGCACTGCAGCGGCTCCTCTCCAGGGCCTAATGATCTGTGAGGGGTCAGGAAGTTGGGCCAGTGGTTGCTTGGACAGTGGGTAGTCGGGGAGGTTTTTTAAGGCATTTCTTTTCATACGGATGCACTTAAAAAGGGGGGTTGTGCTTGTTGTATCTGGGTGTGGCATTCCATGGGATCCCTCAAGGTTTCCTCTTTCTTTCCTCCTCTGTGAGAGGCGGGCACTGTGTGTACCAGCACTGGAGTTGGTCAGCTCTCCTGGCTGCCAAGAATAAAGTGCAGGGAAGGGAGGATGCATCTCCTTAGAACTATTGCGGCTGTTACTTAGAAAGGAAACCAGCAGAAAGCATTACTTACTAAGGGATTTGGTTGTGAGAATTATGTAAATGTGCTGTACCGTGACAGGCACTCAGCTGGCACGATGATGGGGTACAGTATAAGAACTTAAATAGGTTAAAATACTAGAGATTTTTCTTTGTATGAGGGGTAACGCTGCCTTTTTTTAGGAGAGGGTGAGATGTGGTTATTTTTAAACTTAACACAAGGAAGTTTTTAAAAGCTAGCTTTGTTAATACAATATGCACAAGCCATAACCAGTTCATTTCTTTTTGTAAGGCATCTTTTAGAACTGGGCTGTTCTTGCATAATGTTCTTTAAAGAAGTGATGCGACTCTTCATCACAGTTACATTGGCATTTTGTCCATTTTCCCTAACAAGTTGAATGGAAGAACGAATTGCCAGTACTTGAAATCATTTTCAGTTACTGATTCTTTTGCTGTTTCTCTGGCATTTTATGTGATAAGACCATTTTGTATCATTTACTTTACAAGAGCTGAACTCTTGAGAAACCACTTCCTTTTTACTAGCCTTATTAGGAACATTTTCTCTGCTGTTTGGGTGAAAAAACAACTGTCTCCACTCTGTTTATTGCCTGAAGCCATATGCAAAAGTTAGAATTATTAAGAACATACTCACATTTACAGTGGTGTAAATCAGGAATAATTCTATTGCAGTTAGAGTCACCTAGATGTAAATCATGTATAAGTGACAGCAACATTGGGCCTGTAACTTTTATCAGTATTGGAATTTTGCTGCTAGGAAAACTAGGGACACCCTCTTCCATGTAGCCTGATGTCCAATCGTGAGACAGAATGTGGCACTTTCAACTACTAGGGCTCATCCCCCACATTATTTCAGCAGCTGCCATTATACAACTTTTATGTTGCACGTTTGTTTAAATGAAAAGTTTAAGTGAATATTCAGGAGTGAAGTGGTGTTTGCATCTTTCTTCAGCTACGTACTTTTATACTGAGTATGGGGTTCTGAAAATATTTTCATACCCACTCAACCATAGTATTGCTCCGTCACAGATAGTACTCAGCTAATGAAGAACATTCTAAAAGCTGGTTGCTTCTGTATGAATATTTTTAATCTATTCCAGCTCTCTGTAGTGGCAATAAATCTGCTGAAGTATTTGTTACTGTCAGTAAATGAGCAGTCCCTTTGAACATCTGATATTTCACTCTTTTCTTTGCTTTTACATTTTTGGTTAAGATAACTGTATATACAGTACCTGTTTACCATGATACATACAGGGTCCTATTTGTTTACTAGGACAATGCCCCACTAATATTTGGAGAAGTTTCTTAAACAGACACAAAGTTTATAGAGACTAGGTGGGTGAAGTAATATCTTGTATTGGGCCAACTTCTGTATAAAATAAAAGATATTAGCTCAGTCCACCTTGTCTCTCTAATATCCTGGGACTAACACAGCGACAACAACACTGCATACACAACATTTGTCACATACTACAACTTCTGTTGCTTCCTGCGATCATGTTTGTAAGCCCACCATGAAGCTACCAGCTAGAACCATGTTATTGTTTCTCTTGGTTTTCCACTAGTTCCATCTTCAGCAGTCAGCCAACACTAGTTCCACTAGTTCCATCTTCAGCAGTCAGCCAACATAAAGTTCAGGTCTGCTGTCATGCAAAGAAGCAGGCTCCATAAGCAGCCACATCAGAAAAGTGGCAAGAACGACACCTGTTGTAATTGTGCTGTTTTGTTTGAATTATTCTGCATCATGGTAGAAGAGAAAATGTAATTATAAAAATAAAGTTAAAATCAATAAATTAATCAAATTTCCCTTTAAATGGCCTAATGTTTAATTGAGCTCTATTGTCTGCATGAAAAATGCAAAGGAGAGATAACAGTTTGATAGCAAGAATTTAGATCCTGATCCAGCAAAGCACGTATGCATGTGCTTAACTTTAAGCCTGTGAATAGTAGTTGACTTTAGGGCTTTTACATGCTTAAGTATTTTGTTGGATTGAGGCCTTAGTCACTACTATTTGAATGTCACTTATTGCTATTTCTTTTGATTTTTAAATAGTTGTGTGGACTAAATAAAAAAGCAAGTTCTTGGATTATCTTAATGATGATATGAAATAAAAATTGTGCTCTTACAGTATTGTTTAGCCACAAATATTGGACTATATAACAATATTTCTGTTTTTTATTAGGACTGTTTACTTATGTGCCATTCTTTAAAAAATAAAAGGGAATAAAATAACATAGAATACCATTGTAACTCACAAAGTTCATGATATATTTCTAAGCATGTGCTAGGTATAAAATGTA
Organism: Mauremys mutica; assembly: GCF_020497125.1. Classification (NCBI taxonomy): domain Eukaryota; kingdom Metazoa; phylum Chordata; order Testudines; family Geoemydidae; genus Mauremys; species Mauremys mutica. The sequence continues at coordinate 231,423,984 of NC_059072.1, forward strand.
ACAGTGCTGTTGTCCATAAAGAATCAGGTGTAACTATTTAGCTGAAGCTAATATTATAATATGGAAAGTGGGATTGCCTTCTTGGATCACGTGACTGTTATTGGGTTTGATCCTACTCCCTTTGAAGTTGGTGGGAATTTTGCTATTGATTTCAGTGGGAGCAAGATTGCCAACTATTTTCTTATTTCACAGCTATGCTTTGAATTTAATGCTGGAGCCTTATCACTGAAAAAACACTTCAACTGGCGAACAGTTTATTCCTGTCAACTAGTTGGAACATCTATTTTTTTTAAAAGTCAGCTAATGGGAAATTTTGATGTTTCAGTCAGAATGGTTTTTCTTCCACAATTGTTCTAACATTCACCCTGTTTTCTAGTTTTAACTTTATTCCATTATAAATAACTATATAATTTGGACCACCCCAAATAATTCCTCTCCCTAGTTGGTGTTTACATCATTGCGGTATTGTAAATACTTGAAGATGCTTATTTCGCCTTGCCAGTTGCCATCTAGCCAAGTAGGATGCTTTAATCTTTCCTCCCAAGCCAGTCCCATTAACCTATTAATCATCTTTGTTATTCTCTGCTGAATCCCCTCTTATTTAATAATTTCTTTCTGGTATTGAGGGGGTTTAGAGCTGAATAGTGTTCCAGGTGCTGTTTCACATTGAATAAAGGGGGATTGTCACCTCCCTGATATGGGATGGGAGGCCTCTGCCTATTTGTTCTTAAATTTATATTAACTTTTGAAATCTTTAATAGCAATTAAAAAATGCTACAGCTCCATGTTTTTTTAATCTTAAATACTTATTAAGCAGAATTGTAATAGTTACATTATTTGTAAAAGGTCATTGCCAACTTTAAATCTAGTCAATTAAAGATGATTTAAAAGTAGTTTCAGGCACTACAGCTGTTTTTAAGTTCCTGTGATGTGGGGGGGGGGGTATAAACCCTTCCAGGGTCAAGCCTGAAAACAGTGACTTAAATCAGCCCTGCCCTGAGACATATGCCAGAAGTGGCCAGCTTGGAGGGAGAGGCTGGAGTTACCAGGAGGGACAAGAGATAAAAGGGGAAGGCAGGCCATGGAGGTGGCTGCCCTGACAAGCAAAACTCCAAGTGTTCTCTCTCACCCTGAGGAAAAGAGAGAGTCTAGTTGTTTCATTGTGGGTTTTTTTGAGGAAAAGAAGGCTTTTTTCAGCAATAGTCAGGGTCATGTCCTTCTTTGGTCAATTGACACTCAACTGCTGTGGCACCTTCACAGACTCTCTGGTAATTTTTGTGCTTTTAAATATTTCTCTCTGCTATTGCTGTGCACAGGAGAGACTGACTATGCACATAGTGCTTTCCAAAAAAAATGTGATATTTAAGTTAGAAGGATCCTTTAAAACTAAGACTAGGACAATAAAAATCCATGGTTGAGGAAAATCGAAGTACTTAAGAATTTCTTTTTGCAGAATCCTAGACTTATTTTTAAAATAGAGTTGCTTGTACTTCTGGTTTGAAGGTATGTTATCTGATGTCTTGTGTCTGAAGCTGTTCACAGATTGAAACAATAGAACTGTGTGCTACAAATGTCTCCCTTTTATTTCAATGGTTATAGTAAGTCCCAAGTGTCATTTATCTAAGTGGAATGATAACTTTGAACCTTCTTTTTTAAAAAGATAGTGGCAATTTTTTCAGTTACTCAAATAATCAAACGAGTATTCAGCTGTTTTTCTGGGCCTGAGCTTCTAGTTTTTACAGATTAACAAATCCTATTGTCTGAAAAAGCGTGGGTTGTTTGTGTTCTGGAGAAAAATGATCATGATTTGAGATTATTATTGAGCCCAATCTCGCATTCTTCACCTGGGGGGGCGAATTCCCATTGATAGCAGTGATTCACATTACAAAATCATAAGAATTTGGGAAGTGGCTTTTCTGCTAAAATTGTATCACTCAGCAATGAACCGTATGTCAAGCTTAGAATGATATTTATGGACACTGAAGTCTATTAATGTTTCATCGATCATGGAAAGTTTCAGTGACTCCGACCATTGAGAAGCCCGGTTGAAAGAAGGAGAGGTCTCCTCTATTGTAGAGAGCAGAATAAAATCTTGTGTGTCTCACAAGCTCATAGAAAGTTTCAGAGTGAAAGTACAATTCAGTACAAATTAGTTAGTTAATATTTATACCATGAAGTGAAAATGCTAAGTAGTCTTGGCTCTGCACGTGCCCATGTGTATGAATTTTATACCTCTTAGTAGTATAGATATTATGAGACAACTCACTGATTTTTCTCTTGCCCTTATATTGGATAATTTATCATTGCAGTGGGATTTATAATCTTTGTGGTTGAAGAATTGTCCTTACTGAGGTTTTGCTTAATAAATCTGTTTCTGAGCTGAGCTTAAGGACATTAATTGAAATAGGCACAGGAGTTCTTAACTTTCATGCAACCATCCAGGACTCTAATAAAATGCAGTTGTGACACTATCAGACCAGGTGCCAGCTCATGCTGAAGCCCCAAGTCAATTCACTTGTGTATTAGTACAGTAGAACCTGAGTTACAAACACCTCAGGAATGGAGGTTGTTCATAACTCTGAACAGAAAGTTATGGTTCTTTCAAAAGTTTACAATTAAACATTGACTTAATACAGCTTTGGAACTTTACTATGCAGAAGAAAAATGCGGCTTTTAACCATCTTAATTTAAATGAAACAAGCACAGAAACGGTTTTCTTCTCTTGTCAAATCTTTTTTTTTTTTTACCTTTCCCTTTAATTTTTTTTAGTAGTTTATGCTTAAACACGGTGCGGTACTGTATTTGTTTTTTGTTTTTGTTTTGTCTCTGCTGCTGCGTGATTGTGTATTTCTGGTTCTAAATGAAGGGTGTGGTTGACCAGTCAGTTTGTAAATCTGGAGTTTGTAACTCTGAAGTTTGACTGTATGGATGAAAGTAATTTTTAAATGTATACGAGTGTATTTGGTTTTTAAATTTCATGAAAACTAATGGGATGTTATTTGCATTGTTTTCACTTATCTGTATCCTGTTATAAAGTAATAGCAAATATTTACACTGTATACCCCTGTAACTAAATAACCCATCAAACGAGCCATTAAGTGAGAAATAATGCAAATGAAGAACTCTAACAGAAAGTGCTAATTTTAAAACAAGTGGTTATTGTGTGTCAGAGGTCATAGACTCAAAATGCATTCCTCACTCTCTGTCATCAAAGGAAAAGCCCAGGTGGGTAGTGGCGTTGTGGACTTGTTTTCTGTGAGAAGCTATAAGTATGGATTCAAGGAAAGGTATGGCATCTCTGGACTGTTTCTTACAAGGAAGTGTACCAGATGCAAAGCAAAGTTCCCCAGAGACAATCTGGGTACCCTGAGGGGACTTTTGGGAAACTGGCTGTTTATTGCATCGCTGCCACCATTTAGAATTGTAAGCTGTGACTCACTTGTGCAATTGTTTTGCTTGCTTTAATCTCTCAGTGACTCTCGTATCCTTTTCTTGGCTAGCAAACCTTTGGTTGGTTTACTGTGGAATTGGCTACCAGCATTGTCTTTGGTGTGGGATCGATCTAGAGTGCCAGTTAATCTGGGGTGAGTGACTGGTCTCTTGGTACTGGGAGCAGCCTTGTGTGGTGTGATGTTTGGTTTGAATGACCTTTTATCGCAAGGTCCAGTTTGTCTGGGTGGCAGGCTGGACTGGAGAGTCAAGGGTGACTCCATGTGGGACTGGTACAGTGATCCAGGAGTTCGTGTTTGTTACTGGCTGGCTGAAATCTAATTATGGAACACACCACCTGTTTTGGATATCTGCCTTGTTTTCTGGCAGTCTGCCCTGAGCAGGGGCGGCTCTGTGTATTTTGCCACCCCAAGCACGACAGTCAGGCGGCTTTCGGTGGCTTGCCTGTGGGAGGTCTGCCGGTCCCGCGCCTTCGGTGTACCCACCGCCGAATTTCCGCCAAAGCTGCGGGACCGGTGGACCTCCTGCAGGCATGCTGCTGAAGGCAGCCTGACTGCCACCCTCATGGCGACCAGCAGGCCGCCCCCCGCAGCTTGCTGCCCCAGGCACGTGCTTGGTTGCTGGTGCCTGGAGCCACCCCTGGCCCTGAGGTGGGCACTCACAGTTGTGGGCTGCTCCAGACAGTGTGACAAAGGAAACTCAGTATAGTTCATCTCTAATAGGAGATTTGGCCAGCCTGCATTAACACAGCTGCTCTGTGAATGAACCTTAAAGCACAGTGTTGTGGAAGTCTGTGCAAGTAGATTCTTTCGCAGTTGGTTAGTAGCAGGCTTAGTCCTGGAGGGAAAGTTGACCTTGTAGATAATGCACAGGCCGGGGAACTGAGAAATCTGGGTTCTATTCCAGGCTTTGCCACACATTCCGCATATAATTCTGGACAAGTCACATCACCTTTCTGTGCCTCAGTTTTCCTGTGAACATACTTCCCTGCCTCAGGGAGCTGTTTTTGGGGATTAACTCATTAATGCTTGGGAGGTGCTCAGATATTAAGGTGATGTGACAGAAATAAAAATAATAGACTGTGAGTTTGGCGTTTATCTAACAGTTTGGTTCAGTTTTTTTCCTCTGGAACTCAACAACTTTCTAAATCTGCATCTGGGTCAGCAGTGCCTGCCCAGGAATCAGGCACGAGCTGCGACCTTTTTGTTGTTTAGTTTTTGCATTTCTTTCAGCTTGGAGAATGAAGTTATTCACTCTTATGACGATCGGTGCCATAGAAGTATTTAGATAGTCAGTGCAATTTTTCTTTGTTGTTAGTTGCTGGTTATTTTCACTTTCTGAGCCCTGGTCTACACTACAATTTAATGTTGGTATACTTAGAAAATCCACACACCTGAGCGACGTAGTTATACTGACCTAATCCCCAGTGTAGACATCGCTACCGCCTCTTGGGGAGGTAGAGAACCTATGCCAATGGGAGAAGCTCTCCTGTTGTCAGCATAGGTAGCATCTTCACTAAGCACTCCAGAGCAGCTATGATGTTGCAGCCCTGTAAGGCTACGTCTACACTGCACACCTTACAACGGTGCGGCTGTGCCGCTACAGCTGCGCTATTGTAAAGTGCTATTTTATTGCGGGGAGAGAGCTCTCCTGGCGACAAAATAAAACCACCTTCAACAAGGGATGGTAGATTCATCCCCGGGAGCATGGCTAACCACACTGGTGCTTTTTGCCGCTAAAACTTTTGTTGTTCAGGGGTGTATTTTTTCACACCACGAGCGTCAAAAGTTTTAGCGACGAAAGTGCCAGTGTAGACCAAGCCTAAATGTAGACAAGCTCCTAGTCTCATGCTTTATTAACACAATACTGCAATGCATGCATTGCATAGACTGCAGAGGAATATTTTTATAAATTCCAACAAAATAGAAATATACACACAGGATGCATTTTTTTGTCGCAGCTTTTGAAAAAGCTTATTTATACAACATCTTCTTTTTGAGTCAAAATAGACCTGACAGTATCCCCTTAAGAAACAAACCAATTCTATTTGATATGCTTAGCTAAGTCTCTTGAAGACTTTAATTTCATAGTTTGTGTTTTCTCATTTTTGACTACCAGTATACCTCTGGTTGTTATCCATTGCTTAGTGTCCTCCATGGAAATACAGTTCTCTTCTTGTGTTTGAATGCAATACCTGTTTCCATAGTGATGGCCCAGCTGAACTTTTAATGGGTTGATGAGGTACATTTAGAGTTCATGTTTCATCTTGTTCATCATTTTCTAAAGGTATTTAAGGATACAAGAATGGAAATAAAAGTGCTTCATCTATCCAGGGAATACAGAAGGTGCGCATGCAATGTACTCATCACAAAAGGAATAAAAAATCCTTTATAAAGCAAAGTCTGGCTGACACATCCATGTTGTTAGTGTTCACGAGCTCTATGGGAGTGTTACCTCCAAAAGCTCCCTGGGGGAAGAGCCTCTGCCTTATCGGGCTTAACTGGTTTAAAAAAGAAAAATAAGAACGGTTTCCTTAGTAATGATTGCAATGTAAAACGTTATCAACCATACACAGTAAAAAGGGTTTTCTGCATATATTTTGTACTAAATCAAAAAAGAGGGTGTTAGAAAGTGCTGATGTGAAAATGGATACTAAAGAAGTCGTTTTTTATAGATTGCCTCTAACAATTCTACAGTACTGCAATGTGAATTAAGTTTATTGCGGTTGTATGAGAAGTGTAGGTGTCCATTATAACTATACAAAATGGATTTTGGTGTTGCTCCAAAAGTGTAACTTTGCATTTTTGTAACAGTTGTCTGAGTCCTACCTTAGAAGTGATACCAGGAGCCTATGCTATCTGACACTTCATGACCCACTTGATTTATTTGTTCTTAAAGATTAATTTTGTATGTTGCTTTGTTTGTTTTGGAATGTGCTAACTTTGTAGAGTCTGAGCCTGATTATGATGTCAGTTACTTTGGTGTAAAACCAGATTAGCTCTGTTGACTTCAGAATCTCTGAAAAGCAGGCTAGTTGGTGCCTAAATATGGATTCAGGTACATAACTTCAGGTGCCTGAATTCTATATATGTCATACCCGATTATATACTGCAGGACTGATTTACCTAGGCATAACAGATATCAATCTAGAATAATTTTACTGATCAACTTGTAATTAATACAAACTATCATCAATATTGACTTCAATGGCAGTCGATTAGAACTTCTGAAATTAAGCACTTGAATAAATGTCTAAATATGGATTGAGGCACCAAACTTCTGGCACCCAAGTTTGAAAATTTTGGCCTGAATGTCTACATTTTTGAAAGTGTGCAGTATTCATGCAGAACACACAAATCCTGACATGTATTATTTTGCAATACATGGAAAAGTGATATCTTTCAAGTTTGTATTTGAAAGGCACATTGTGAAGAGTTAGTTGTCAGGATACATTGTTAAATTTGATTTATCAAGCCTGAATAAAACTGAATAGAGAATCTAAGATTTTTTCTTTTTCCCCCATCAGCGTATACAAATCCTTGATAATGTACAATACAAACTTTATACTGTCATCCCTGAGTACATCTCCATGTCAATGCAGGCTGGACACTTTTTTTTTACCTGAACAGAGTAGTCTTTTTTTAAAAAAAATTTCTAGGCCATTTTGTAAATTGTGCGTAATAATTTGGTATTTAAACACATTTTAAAGTGAAAACAGAATCTGAAGATGAAAACTTGAGAGAGGGAAATATTAAGCTGATTAAAGCACTTGGGATATGTTAATGCATGTACAGGGAAAAACAACCCACTGGGACCTTGAGAACTATAGCTCCATCTAGTCCATCCCTTGTCTTGCCAAGATATGTTGTAGGTCTTTGAATGGATATTCAGGCCAACTTTAAATTCTGTAATGCTAGCTGCTCCCTCTGTTTCTTTTGGCAAACTATCTCACGTCCCAGTGACCCTCTGGGTGAAACAACCTGACTTCTTGTCTTTCATTTATACCATGACCTTAGATGTTTCCTTGTTTTTTCTGTGGTAAATGGTTCACCACCTATATCATATCACACTGCCATTAATATTTGTACAGTTAAATTTCCCTTTAGTGGATTCTTCATTTTGAGCTTTGGAAGCTTTCCTGAAAAAACTAGGTTTAAATAACAAATGATTTATTTTAGAGCAAAGTGTAAGTACTAGGGAAGTGGCCACATAATTAATGAGGTTTTGTATGTTTGCCAGCAGAGTTCGGTGTCAGTGGTTGGGGAAGCCCCTTCACTAGTTATGTTCCTTCCTCTCTCAGACATGCCAAAGTGTGGTATTGTGTATTTACTTTTTCTCATTGAGGGCTTTCGTATCCAGCTTCCATAGGATTCCAGCTTGTCATCACCCTTATTAAGTGAATACAAATAGATGCTAGGGGAGACTGTGATGTGATTTGGCCTGCACTGTCACCAGTATGTATATATGTCAGAATGACAACTTATGAATATCAGAGTTCCTGTGCTCTTCCCTGCGCCTAGCAAAAATAGGGATGGAAGATGGGAGCAAACTGGCTTAGGTTCAACCCAAATAAGAAGGAAGCTATTCTAAGTAGGAAGTATCTAAAAGACTGAACAAGGGTTGTGAGCTGCTCAGATATGGAGAATTCAGAAGTATGTGGCTATTAGGTATATACAACTTCAGTGCAGGCATGATATCTGTTAATGTAGTTTGCAGTACAGGATAATTTTGGATTAATTCCTGCTCCTAGATTCTTATCAGACAGCTGTGTCATGCAGTCTCTTTTTCCACTTTTTAGCTTACAAGCAGCAACCATTCCTTTCTAATAGAGACCTTTCCACATCGATCTATGGCCTTGTAATCTCAAGGCTAAATTGCTGCAATGCTGCCTGCTTGGGCCTACCCACGAAAAACACCTGGAACCTTCTGCTAGTACAGAATGTAGTGCTACACAACACTTGTACTTTGCATTGGCTATATATATATATACACACACACACACTTTATATATATATATATACACACACACACACACACACACTTTCAGCAGTTCTTTAAATCCAGATCCCATATGTTGATTTGTATTGGCCGATTCATAAAGAAAAGCCTCATAGAAGTTACAACCTGCCCTTAAGGGATGCCAGGCCAGAATGTAGGGCTACCTTGGTAGAATCATGGTATCGTAGAAATGTAGGGCTGAAAGGGACCTCGAGAGGTCATTAAGTCCCGTTCCCTGAGCTGAGGCAGGACCAAGTAAACCTATACATCCCTGACAGGTGTTTGGCCAACATGTTCTTAAACTCCAATGATAGGGATTCCATAGCCTCTCTTGGAAGCCTATTCCAGAGCTCAGCTATCCTTATACTGTAGTTAGAAAGTTTTTTCTAATATCTAACTTAAATGTCCCTTGTTGTGGCGTAAGCCCATTACTACTTGTCCTACCTTCAGTGGATATAGAGAACAATTTATCACCATCTACTTTATAACAACCCTGAACGTATTTGAAGGCTATTACCGTATTGTTCCGAGTATAGGCCGCTCCTGATTATAAGCCGCACCCTTAAAGTTTGGTGCTATTTTAAAAAAATTAAATTTTTAATTTTTTTAACTTAAAGAAAATCTCAGCCGCGGCCGGGACTCAGAGGGCTCTGGGCTGTCTGCCGCGGCGGGGAGCCCAGAGCCCTTTAAATCCCAGCCGCGGCGGGGAATCAGAGCGCTCTGGGCTGTCCGCCGCGGCGGGGAGCCCAGAGCCCTTTAAATCCCAGCCGCGGCCGGGACTCAGAGGGCTCTAGGCTGCCCGCTGCGGCGGGGAGCCCAGAGCTCTTTAAATCCCAGCCGCGGCGGGGAATCAGAGGGCTCCGGGCTGCCCGCCGCGGCGGGGAGCCCAGAGCCCTTTCAATCCCAGCCGCGGCGGGGAATCAGAGCGCTCTGGGGTGCCTGCCGCGGCGGGGAGCCCAGAGCCCTTTAAATCCCAGCCGCGGCCGGGACTCAGAGGGCTCTAGGCTGCCCGCTGCGGCGGGGAGCCCAGAGCTCTTTAAATCCCAGCCGCGGCGGGGAATCAGAGGGCTCCGGGCTGCCCGCCGCGGCGGGGAGCCCAGAGCCCTTTCAATCCCAGCCGCGGCGGGGAATCAGAGCGCTCTGGGCTGCCCGCCGCGGCGGGGAATCAGAGCGCTCTGGGCTGCCCGCCGCGGCGGGGAATCAGAGCGCTCTGGGCTGCCCGCCGCGGCGGGGAATCAGAGCGCTCTGGGCTGCCCGCCGCGGCGGGGAATCAGAGCGCTCTGGGCTGCCCGCCGGGGGGGGGAGCCCAGAGCTCTTTACTTCCCAGCTGCGGCGGGTAATCCGAGCGCTCTGGGCTGCCCGCCGCGGCGGGGAACCCAGAGCCCTTTAAATCCCAGCCGCGGCCGGGACTCAGAGGGCTCTAGGCTGCCCGCTGCGGCGGGGAGCCCAGAGCTCTTTAAATCCCAGCCGCGGCGGGGAGCCCAGAGCCCTTTAAATCCCAGCCGCGGCGGGGAGCCCAGAGCGCTTTAAATCCCAGCCGCGGCGGGGAGCCCAGAGCGCTTTAAATCCCAGCCGCGGCGGGGAATCAGAGCGCTCTGGGCTGCCCGCCGCGGCGGGGAGCCCAGAGCGCTTTAAATCCCAGCCGTGGCGGGGAATCAGAGCGCTCTGGGCTGCCCGCCGCGGCGGGGAGCCCAGAGCGCTTTCAATCCCAGCCGCGGCGGGGAATCAGAGGGCTCCGGGCTGCCCGCCGCGGCGGGCAGCCCAGAGCGCTCTGATTCCCCGCCGCGGCTGGGATTGAAAGTATTTTTATTGGTTTTTTTTTAGCAAGATCCCGCTTATAGGCCGCACCCCTAGTTTAAAAACTTAAATTAGGGGAAAAAAGTGCGGCCTATACTCGGGACAATACGGTATCAGGTCCCTTCTCAGTCATCTTCTCTAAAGTCTAAACAAGCCCAGTTTTTTGTTTTTTTTGTTTTGTTTTTTCCCACCTTTCCTCAAAGGTCGTATTTTCTAAACCTTGTATTGTTTTCAGCTGTGGCCCCACAGTGCCATGTAGAGTAGAACAATTACCTCCTATGTCTTATATATACACACTGCTGTTAATACACCACAGAATAATATTAGCCTTTTTCACAACAGCATCACACTGTTGACTCATTTGTGATCCACCATAATTCCCAGATCCTTTTCAGCAGTACTACTGACTAGACAGTTATTCCCCATTTTGCAGTTGTTCATTTCATTTTTTTCCTTCCTCAGTGTAGTAATTTGCATTTGTTTTTCTTGAATATAACTTTGTTGATTTTCAGATCAATTCTCCAATTTGTCAAGGTCATTTGGAATTCTAATCCTGTCCTCCAAAGCGCTTGAAACCCCTTCCAGCTTGGTGTCATCCACAAATTTCATAAGCATACTCTCCACTTCAATAATGAAAATATTACACTGGACCCCATGCAGCACTGGACTGATTAGCACTGGACTCCATACAGACAACTAGGACCCCACTAGTTGCATCTACCCAGTTTGTCAGTGAATCATTGATAAATTACTCTTTGTGTACGGTCTTTAAACCGGTTGTGCACCCAATTTATGCTAATTTAATTCCCTAGTTTCCTTGTGAGAGTGTCATATGGGATGGTGTCAAAAGCCTTACTGAAATCAAGATATATCACATCTACAATTCCCCCTCTCCCTCCCCACCACCAATTAGGACAATAGCCCTGTCAAAGAAGGAAATTTAATTGGTTTGGTACAATTAGTTCTTGACAAATGCATGCTGTCTATTCCTTATATTCTATTGTCTTCTGTGTGCTTACAAATTGATTGGATAACAATACCTTCTTTTCTTGCTAGTGAGGAACCATGCTAAGAAGTTATTGATTTAGGAAAAGAGAAACTTACAATTGTATGTTTGTCTGTTTTTACTTCTTATCTACATATGTAATCTAATGCACTGCAATACATATTTGTGTTCATTTTGATGCTAGGTTTATGTGCTGTGCCTTTATTTCTTGTTGGAAATATTTCTCTTGAAGTTATCCACAAGATTACCCAGTGACCACATTATGATTGGTCTGCAAGTAATGGCAGTTGCATAGCCACCACCACATCCGAGAGAGATATCAGGCAGAATGGTCCCTGGAGAGTATAACAGTTAGAAAGCTCTTTCTTGTTAGAAGGTATTTAAATTGTCTTGTTGAGAGCAAATTGTGTAATTCATTTTGCAGCATTCCACTTGTAAAGGACAATGGAGAGAGAAACTACTGTTTATCTTCAGTTACTTGTATTATATTTTTGACAATATAGAAGCTTGTGAGGTGCTTAGACGAAACTAGATATGTCAGTATAATGCCTGATTGTAATTTCTAAGGGTATGTCTACACTACGAAACTAGGTCGATTTTTTAGAAGTCGATTTTATACAGTTTATTGTGTATGTCCACACTAAGTGCATTAAGTCGGCAGAGTGCAACCTCGCTACCGTGGCTAGCATCAGCTTACAGAACAGTGCAGTGTGGGCAGCTATCCCACAGTTCCCGCAGTCTCCGCTGCCCATTGGAATTCTGGGTTAAGCTCCCAATGCCTGATGGGGCAAAAACTTTGTCGTGAGTGGTTTTGGGTACATGTTTTCAGGCCCCCTCCCTCCCTCCTTCCGTGAAAGCAACGGCAGACAATCGTTTTGTGCCTTTTTTCCAAGGTTCCGTCCGCCGGACCCGCTCAGCCCGCTGCCTGCCTGGATGATTGAAACCCCAGGCAGGAAGTAGGCTGAGCCTGCTTCCGGTCTGGGGCTCCGTCCACTGAGCCCCACTCAGCTGGAAGACTTCGGTGAGGTCGATCAAATGTGCCTGGACAGGCATGGCTATCCTCCTCTTAGAGCACCAAATGGGAGTGACTCCAGGTCATTCTCTTCTTTAAGTTTTGTCTCATGAGATTCAGTCCTGCCTGGAATATCATGCGAGCTGGAGGCTGCTCTCCCAGCCAGCAGCACTGCGTGGTCGCACCTACCCCAGCCTGCTCCTTGCTCCCATGGCTCATGAAGTCTGGACAGCAGTAAGGAGCAGTTCAATTTGTGGAATGACAAATCCAGACTGAAGGATTGCGCTCTATGGGCCATGTTAAGATAATATTTCAGAGTCCTAGATAGCATTTAGTCCCTATAAAAGACGTACCTGCTCTAGCTCTCATTGAGCCAGCATGCTAAAAACAGAGTGTATCCACATCGGCACAAGCAGCAGGAAGCACTAGACACCTGAGTATGATCCTATTCAAGACACTGGCTACATACTTGGGGTGGCTAGCCTGTTTCTGCTGCTCATTGTGCTGCAGGTGGACTCTATTTGTAGCATTCTAGCTCTGTCAGAGCTAGGGTGGATGTCTCCTTCGAGTCGGAATATACACCTCCAGCTCAAAGTGTAGACATTCCCTTAGAGTCTAAACTGGTGTAATTCAGACACAGAGTGAAGCACAGCAAGAAAATCAATAAACGTATTATTACTCTCCTGCAGGTCATCCCTTGCTTTAATATACATCTTCATCCCACTCTTACTGATAGTAGTTTAAACTGCTGTCCTGCTCACTTGTAGGTGAGTCAATGTAAGTAGGTGTATGTAGATCGAACTTACACCTTCTTACACATCCTGTCTGAATTTGGTTAATAAAGCTTAAGCACCTCTGTGCGGGAGCATACTTAGCAGCTTACTCTATTTCCTGAAGGTTTACAGCTATTAGCAGGGCTCTTTAGACGAAGGGAAGTGACCTCTTGACTGGATGTATTTATTGTTTCCCCTGGGAATCTTTTTCCTCTTTGGGAAGAATGGCTGTAGCACACAGTAATATAACACTCTGGAAACAAACTAGTGCAATTATTACTCATGTGTTTTGCAGATTAGTGGACCTATCCTGCTCCCAGTGGTTTCAGAAGGCACGTACGTTAAGTCTCTCCAGGTTTTTCTAACTTTTTTTGAGAAAAAACATTGTTTGGGCTGGAATTTGTCATACTGGGTCTCAGGATGAAAGTCAGTTGTTTATTCCCTTGAAAAGGTTAGCAAAATTCCATTTGACCAATATTTATGAGAGATCAGAGCCTGGAGATGGGGATAAAATAATCCAGTCATTTATTTTATGTTTGGATGAATTCCTTTAAAAACTTGAGAATTGCTGTGGACATAGGGGCCATATTTGTAAAGGTATTTAGGTGCCTAAAAATGTAGACCACTGCCTAGGGCCAGATTTTTAAAGGTATTTAGGTGATTACATTTTTAATGTGTCAGTGTGGGGCTTCAAATACTTGGAATTTTTCATAATCAAACCCACAAAGAGTGATACCTTATAAGAATATTTTAGAAAGTATTTTGCCCTTTTCATAAATCACTTAACTTCCTTTCTTCAGTTTACTCATCTGTAAAATGGGGACAGTTCAATGAACGTTGTTGTGAGGCTTCACTGGAGAATCAGCCTCTAATTTTCAATAAGAGCTTCAAGTACAGAACAGCTCTAAGATTCAGCCTAATCTTTGTACTGTGCTGTGAAAAATGAAAAGTCTTTTATAAATGTTAAATATTATTATTATATTCCATCACCCCGCATTCTCATTTGACATTTCCATGCAGGTTTGGATTACAGGTATGCTATTACTTTTTTGCAGGAGGGCACAGCTTTAGGCGTGCATGAGTTTACTCCACTGATCAGTGTTCCCTCTAATTTTTCCCACCCATGTGCAGAATGAACTTTGTTATGTGCACCATATTGGTGCACGTAACAAAATTTATGTGGCAGGGGTGGGGCCTAGGGGTTCAGGGTGTGGGTGGGGGCTCAGGGCTGGGGCAGAGGGTTGGGGTGTGTGTGGTGGTGAGGATTCCAGCTGTGGGGTGGGGGTGCTCTGGGGTGGTGCTGAAGGGTTTAGGTTGCAGGCTGCCCCGTGTCTACAGCGAAGAGAGAGGACTTCCCCCAGCTTGCTCTCCCTGCAGCAGCACCTGGGCTGGGGTCGCGGGATAGGTGCCTCTCTACCTGGCTGCGGCAGATCTGAGGCTGGGCTGAGTTGGGGCTGGTGGGGAGAGACGTCACTCCTGGCCGCGGCAGGTCCAAGGCTGGGGGAGGCATCTCTCCCTGCCGCAGCCCTGAGTGTCTGCGTGGTACTTAATAGGCTGCTGTGCGGCTGTGCAGCTTAGATGGAACTTAGGTCTAAATCAGTGTCACCCTGCTGCTCCTTTGGAGAAAGTGTCTTTGAAGGAACAGCAGAACCTCAGATGTGATTCTCCACTGCTTTTGGGGAAGCCAGTGTGTGCAGGCTGAGGGAACAGGTACATGTTTAAGCAGCAAAGAATCCTGTGGCACCTTATAGACTAACAGATGTTTTGCAGCATGAGCTTTCGTGGGTGAATACCCACTTCTTCGGATGCAAGTAGGTACAAAAGGTACATGTTTGTCTTTTCTCAGCAGCCTTCTCTTCACACTTCCCAACAGCAGTTGAGAATCCTGCCCAGGTTGTCCTGCTTTTGCACATAGTGGGAGGCCAGAGTGTAAGGGAGAACAGAGTTTGACCTGCTGTTTCCTCAATAAGAAGAGAAGAATGAAACTAACATTTCATCATTTTCACTCTGCTGCAGTTTATCCCCCAGTGTGATGTGTAGGAGGAGCAGGTAGTAGCACAGGCCTGGTTCTGTGAAAAAAGAGGATTGAGACACGGTTGAAATAGGAAAAAAACGTTTAGAGAAGTGGGAGACACAAGGAGAGTGAGAAGACTGACAAAGTGTGTATCAGAGAGAAGGGGATACATGGAGGAGGCCCAGTGTCAGCATTCATTAATTTGGGACCAAGTGCAATGTACAACTGGAGTAGTTGAAATAAACATAGAGATTATTCTGAGCTCTCAGAAGCATTGTCTGTAAGTTCTTTTGGGAAGAGATGTAAGGTGAAATTCTCCCTCCCATTGATGTCAGGGATCTTACCCTTAGTCTCCACGTGCTTCGTACAGCAATTCTGGAAGGAGTCTCTGGGAGCTATTGAAATACAAATGTTGTTTAATAATAAATTAAAACACTCTGCTAAAATTTTGGAATCTTCTACTCATGTGGGAGAGATTTCTCACCCCCCACCCCCAATCTTCTTTGCCCTACATCAAACAAAATGGAATTAAACTCCTGCACGTTGTATGTATGAAAGTCAGGAATTTTAAAATTTTCCCAGCAACGGTAAAAGGAACATTTTCAACATGAAAATTACACTTCTGTTTAATATTTTGTACCCACCATACTTACAAGTACCATCTAAGAAGACTGTAACTGGAAGGAATTACATAAACTTCTCTGCTCTCCCACCGCCATTTGTTTGTTTTGACAGTTTCACAGTTTCCCCTTTGCCATCCCTTATAAACATAGGCAGTGGAGCAGAAAAACTTAGCTTTTTTTTTTTTAAGTATGTAAAAAAAAAAAAAATCAGGACATACTACCTAACGGGAGTTTGAAGGAGGGAGACAGAATAAAATCAGCATGGTTCAGAAAGGCTGCATTGCCAATGCCAATTTGCTCCTAGCTCCTTCTCCTACGTTCAGACAGAGAACCCACCCATGGTTTCTCCACCCAGGTCCTGATATGATTTGTAGAGACTGTGGCCTGCATTTCCCTGTCATAGAAAGCAGGGTTGGGGGAGATCATGCGGCGTGAGAAGTGCGTACTGGTAGAATCTCTCAGGAGGCAGGTGTAAGAGCTAAGGGAGGAGGTAGCTAGGCTGAAGAGCATACACATGAGGAATTAATTGAAAATATGCATTAATTAAATACCTCCAAGTTTAAGGAAGAAATCCAGCTAGAGAGGACTGTGGTAGCACCACCAGGGCAGAAGGAAACTGCTCCTTCACTGGGAGGAAACTGGCTGCGGGTTTCCTGTGGCAGCAGGCAGTGCTCCACCTTTGCACCACCGTCCATAGAGAGAAAAATCTGGTATGCTGCCCAGGCAACGAGAGATGAGGAGTCTCCCCCAAAAGGTGGAGGAGGAGAAGCAGCCATGTACCCCTAAGGCTGAGAGAATCGCATCCAGCACTCCCAAGAAATGAAGGCTGGTGTGGAGGTCAGTGGATCCCATCTAAGGGGGATGGAGGCATGCATCTGCAGGCCTGACCTGGCATCTTGAGAGGTGTATTGCCTGTCAGGGGCCCATATCTGAGATATTACAGAAGGATTGCAGAGGATCAGCTGGTGCTCTGACTGCTACCTCATGCTGCTCATCCATGTGGGCACTCACGATGCTGCAAAGTGTGACCCTGAGCAGATCAGAAATGACTACAGGGCTTTGTGAGTAAGGGTAAAGGAATTATGTGCAGGTAGTGTTCTCACTGATCCTTCTGGTCCGGGCAGAGACACCTCTCCCGGAGGTAAACGTACGAATGTGGACTTGTCACACTGATGGAATATTGGTATAGAATGGTATAGCTTGCTCAGGAAGGACAGGCAGGGGAAAAAAGGGAGGAGGGTTACATTGTCTATCAAAGATGTATACACTTGCACTGAGATTGAGATTGAAGTGGGAGGGCAGACCTTTTGAAAGTCTCTGAGTTAATTAATTAACTCAGAATCTATTAGCAATGACTTTGAAAATTTCTTAGCAAAAGTAAAATGTGAACTTCACAGTCATCGTTAAGCTCTTGGAGTCTTTTGTAGATGGTACCATCAGAAAACTGACACACAACCAGATAATCTGACCTTATAGAAGGTATATTGCTATTTAAGACAGATATTTACAGATGAATAAGTTGTTTACAGACCCACTTAATCTTGATTTGAATAGAACCAGCATTTAAGAAATTTCCTTCCCTTTTGTAGTTCAACTGAAGTAGTTGCAAGCAATTTCTGTACAAATTTATTAACACTTTGTATGAGTCACTGTTTCAAAATAGCTCACGCTATACTTACAATGTTGTATCCAGAAATCATGTTGACATTTATTTCCTTTGCACATTTTGCTAAGTGGTACTAAAACTGTAATGCCCAGGGGAAGACGGTGTAGCAGAGAGACAGAATACCAATACTCTAAACCAGGAGTAGGCAACCGATGGCACTCGTGCCAAATGCAGCATGTGAGCTAATTTGCAGTGGCAGTCACGCTGCCCAGGTCCTGGCCACCGGTCCGGGGGGCTCTGCATTTTAATTTAATTTTAAATGAAGCTTCTTAAACATTTTAAAAACCTTAGTTACTTTACATACAACAATAGCTTAGTTATATATTATAGACTTAGAAAGAGACCTTCCAAAAATGTTAAAATGTATTACTGGCACGCGAAAGCTTAAATTAGAGTGAATAAATGAAGACTCGGCACACCACTTCTGAAAGGTTGCCGACCCCTGCTCTAAACAATAAGGCATACATAGATCTGTTCCTGGTTTTCCAGTTTGGATTCATTAAAAGCATAAGATTATATTAAACAATGTCATACTTGAGATTTTACATCCGCAAGTTATGGTTCCCACAGCAACTGAAACTTATCCCTCTTGTGTGTACATAACACTTTTACTGTACAGTATAATGGTGATAATTTTTATATCTTAATATCAGATGTATATGTTAAAGGGACACTGTCAATTTATATTTTAATGACTTTTTAAAATTAATCCTTTTTCTGATAGAGCTCTCTTTAAATCATAGAAGTCACAGAAATGTAGGACTGGAAGGGACCTCAACAGGTCATTTAGATGAGTCCCCTGCACTGAGGCAGGACTAAGTATTACGACCTGCTCTTAAAAACCTCCAGTGATGGAGATTCCATCTCAACCTTGGGTTATTTTGTTCCAGTGCTTGACTCCCCTTAGAGCCAGGAAGCTTTTCCTAATGTCCAACCTAAATCTCCCTTGCTGAAATTTAAATCCATTGCTTCTTGTTTTGTCTTCAGTGGTTAAGGAGAACAATGTGTCACTCTCCTCTTTAGAATAACCTTTTATGTACTTGAAGACTTATGTCCCCCCTCTGTCTTTTCTTCTCCAGACTAAACAAACCCAGTTTTTTCAGTCTTTCCTCATGGGTCATGTTTTCTAGACCGATAGACATTTTTGTTGCTCTCTGGACTTTTTCCAATTTGTCCACGTCTTCCACAAGTTCTCAAAGACTAATCCCTAATGGCTCAGAGATGTCTTCAGGCAGTTTTGTAAGTATTCTAGAATGTGTATCATCAGGCCCTGATGACTTCAAGACATCTAACTTGTCTAAGTAATGCTTCACTGGTTCTCTTCCAACTTAGCCTCAGATCCTACCTATTTTCACTGATGTTCACTATGTTAATCATCGTCACTGCTAACTTCTTTGGTGAAAACAAACAAAACAGGCATTCAACATTTCAGCAATCTCTATATTTTCTGTTATTGTCTTTCTGTCCTCGTTTAGTAATGGGCCTATCCTTTCCCTTGTCTTCCTTTTGCTTCTCATGTATCTGTAAAATGCTCTCTCATTACCTTTTATATCTCTAGCTAGTTTAACCTCATTTTGTGCCTTGGCCTTTCTAATTTTGTCCCTATATGCTTGTGTTGTTTTTATATCTAGATATATCTATAATATCTATCTATATCTATATCTATAAATATAGATAGTTATATTTGACCTATAATATATATCTATATATATCCTTTGTCATTTGACCTAGTTTCCACTATTTGTATTACTCTTTTTTGGAGTTTCAGATGACTGAAGATCTCCTGGTTAAGGCAGGGTGGTCTCTTAACATACTTCCAGTCTTTTCTATGCATTGATATACAGTAGTTTGCCCTTAAGGTCTCTTTTAAAAACTGCCTTCTAGCAGGGTGCCAGACTTCACCTGCCAAAAGGAAGAGCGAATTAGCTGCATATTTGATCTCTACAGCACTTACTACATTTGCAGTACTCTGTCAAATTGCAAGACTATTTCTCATTTTCAGAGCATTAGATGCT
The DNA here is from genome assembly GCF_020497125.1 of Mauremys mutica. NCBI lineage: Eukaryota > Metazoa > Chordata > Testudines > Geoemydidae > Mauremys > Mauremys mutica. The sequence continues at coordinate 231,443,338 of NC_059072.1, forward strand.
TTTTTGGTCTTGTACTGTAATGGTAGCCTAATGTAGTCAGTGGAATTATACAAGAATAGTGCCATTCTGGCAGTTGTGCTAGAATATAATGCAATGTATTTTATTTTATTTATTTTTGAGTCCATGGTAATTTAGAATGAAGTCCAGTTTATCCTTTCTTAGAAAGCATTTGCATTACAGTACCTACCCATTATATACAGTGAGACCATATATGGGTTGAGGATAGATACTGGAAAAAGATTATTTTTGAAAACTTCCTTTAAAAAAACTCCATATACTGGAAAGTGATGAGTGTTTAAAAGCTGTGAAATAACACAAATACTAAATAATTGGTCTTACTTCTTGAAATACTTAAATGCATGGTCTTAGATCATGCAGAGGACTTGTGTTGTGCTGTGTAAGTACCCTGAGTGCTGTGTACACTCTGAATCAATGCGAACCCCATGAACAGTGTGAGAATTTGGGACGGGGTTGGGGGTAATAGGAGCCCATTTAAAAAAAAAAACCCAAATATCGGGACTGTCCCTATAAAATCGGGACATCTGGTTACCCTAGTCCTTGGAGACAAAAATGTGTCAAGGAAGGGAAAATGGGGAAGTGTATTTCACCTCCAGCAATTGTTACATGCTTGTTCACATCAACAGCAGTTTCAAATTTACAAAATACCAAAGCATGTTGTTATAGTCAGGGTCCTGGGTTTTAGAGTAAGAGTACTGTATATGCTGGCAATCCAGGGGTTAGCCTGACTACCGTCTAGTGCAGTGGTTCTCAAACTAGGGCCGCCGCTTGTTCAGGGAAAGCCCCTGGCGGACCAGGCCAGTTTGTTTACCTGCCGCGTCCAAAGGTTTGGCTGATCGCGGCTCCCACTGGCCGCGGTTCACCACTCCAGGCCACGGGGAAGTAGCATGGGCTGAGGGACGTGGTGGCCGCCCTTCCTGCAGCCCACATTGGCCTGAAGCAGCTAACCGTGGCTAGTGGGAGCCGCAGTTTGTTTACCTGCGGACGTGGCAGGTAAACAAACTGGCCTGGTCCGCCAGGGGCTTTCCCTGAACAAGCGGCGGCCCTAGTTTGAGAACCACTGGTCTACTGGCAATGTGTATAGAGAAGAGAGACGGTTACCAAACAATTTAGTTTGAGAGTCACTCGCACCAAAAGGAAAATGGGCTGAAAATAGTCTTCCTTCATTGTTGTAATTAATCCATTTCACACTCTTTTCCTTTTCTGTTTTTTAAATGGTGGTTTGAAAGCATATTTATTTTGTTTTAGGGCTCCTGCTGAGTGGAGGGAATGTCAGTCAACCAGAGAGCCATCCCTTGCACCCTGGCAAAGGAATGAGTGGAGCATTTCTGTCCCCACGCATGGGGGTGTTGAGTACAGCCTGACTCTTGACGAGGAGCGCTGGAGAGCGCTAGCAACCCAGTTCAGCAAATATGTCAAGTTTTTTTTAAAGACAGAAGCTATGCAGCCTTAAAAGGACTTGTTTAAATTTTTGCGTGTGTGTGTGCTGAATATGTCAAGTTTGTAAGGAGCGAGCGAATCCTCTCCTCCCCTCCCCCAATTCCTTTTAAGTGAAAATTATAGAATAGTTCACACGCTGTGTCTTACCAAGATTCATATTCTATCTCATAACTTCAAATAATATAATAAAATCTGAATTGAGTCAGAAACAGCATTTAGACTGTTTTATCATTCACATTTAAAAAACAGGTGGGAAATAAATGCTGGCTTCTTACAACTTTGACATAGTGAGCACAGGGGAAAAAAACACAAATGTAAACACGTCCTTTTAAGGCGATATAAGCAGTATAACTAATTGCTAAGGCTATAGGTGCTATATAAATCATTAAATATACAAATGGAATCATGCAAGAGGGACCAGAGTGGAATGGAGAACAGAAAAAAGGAGCAGAGAAGCACAGCGCCATGGAAAACAGCCAGAAATATTGAGGCCAGAAATATTACAAGTTTCTTTGCCTCAAAGTGGGTTCTGGTAGTAGTGGAATATAGTCCCATTTGTACAAGACTGGGGAGGCAGTCACTTAAAGAAAGACCTGAATGTGTTTTACAGGCAGTAATAAGCTTCCATGAATTATGAATGAAAGTAATAATTGAGGCTATTTAGATTTCAGTTTATATGATTTGATAACCAATAATTGAGTAGTATAGTATAATGCTCATTTGCCTGTCCTTACACAGAATGCTCTCTTAGCTCTCGGCTATTTTGTAGCAGTGAAATTGTCTGAGCTGTTGAACAAACTGAAAAGTTTGGGTGTTTTATTTGCATGCACTGAATGTTTTTCTATGTGCTTTATAAGCCTGTTTTTCCTATCCCTCCTGCATTTAGCTTTCCTTCCAGCAGGCCAGTTATTTGCATTACTAATTGTGACATTTGACCATACGGTAGGCAACAGAATAGAAGGAGAACTAAGTGCAAGCTCTTGGTTTAAGAATTGAATAACTAGAATGAATCTCCTAGGTTTAGCACCATTCCTGTTCAACGTGTGGCTTTGTTACGGAGCAGCAAGCATGTGCTTAATACTTTGCCAGACTGGGGCTGTAGCACAGGATACCTTGCAGGATCAAGCCCTGAAACAACAGACCATGTTATAAAATAATAATGGTGGGTTTTTTTCATTCTACATATGATATGAAGGGCTTCTTTTAGACGTATTCTGTGGATATCCAAAAGCATGATTGCTATGGGGTGCTCTACTCACTGCTGGAGTGTCTCCTTCTGGCTGCATCTGGGGATTAGCTCTGCCAAATTACTCAAGATAGTTAGGTCCAAAGCTGACTGCGAAGAGTTAAAAAGGGATCTCACAAAATTGAGTGACTGGGCAACAAAATTGCAGATGAAATTCAGTGTTTATAAATGAAAAGTAATGCACATTGCAACTATATATACAAAATGATGGGGGTTTAAATTAGCTGTTACCACTCAGGAAAAATATATTGCATTATTGCGGATGGTTCTCTGAAAACATCTGCTCAGTGTATAGCGGCAATCAGAAAAGCTAATGGGAACCATTAGGAAAGGGATTAGGTACGTGAACACCTTGAATACTGCATGTGGTTCTGGTCACCTCATCTCAAAATAGATATATTAGAATTGGAAAAAGTGCAGGGAAGGACAACAAAAATTATTAGGGGTATGGAACAGTTTCGAATGACAAGAAAGTAAAAAAGACTGGGACTTTTCAGCTTAGAAAAGAGACAGTGAAGGGGGGATATTACTATGGTCTATAAAATCATGAATGGTGTGGAGAAAGTGAACAGGGATGTGGTGTTTATCCTTTCATATAATACACGAACTAGAGGTCACCTAATGAAATGAATAGGCAGCAGCTTTAAAACAGAAAAGAGGAAGTACTTCTTCACACAACATGGAGTCAGCCTGAGGTACTCTTTGTCGTGGGATATTGTAAAGGCCAAAAGTATAACTGGATTCAAAAAAGAATTCTATAAGTTCATGGAAGATAGGTCCATCAATGGCTATTAGCCAAGGCGGTCAGGTATGAAACCTCAGGACTCACTGGTGAAAGCTAAAAGCTGGCACTGGATGATGGGGGATGGATTACTCTAAATTGACCTGTTCTGGTCATTCACTCTGAAGCACCTGGTGCTGGCTACTGTCAGAAACAGGCTACCATTCATCTGATCCAGCAAGGTTGTTCTTATCCTACTGAAGTAAAAGGGAGTTTTACTGCTCATTTCAATGGCAACTGGATCAAATTCAAAGTCATCCTTTACTCATGTTGCTGGTTCACAGTATGTCAGGAAATCCATCATAGTTTAAACATTGTCTAGTTACCGTCCGTTTCTGCAACTGAAGATGGCTTCATTGGTATTCTTCTAAGACCAAAGCTGTGACTATGCAACCATTTCCATTGTCTTCATTTGTAGTCGCAGAAAACTATCAGGAAGCAGAATAAATTTATCTATTTTACATGGTCCTATGCTTTTAATCAGTTAGTGGCAAGCATGAATGTGCCCCATTGCACTACAGTTTTTGATTTGGGGTTGCCTGATTTATTGATTGTCTATTATTACTTTACTGATTTAGTGTCCCTAATTAGCATTCTGAACTTTAGTAGGTTCTTGTCCCAAGATTAGGCAGAATATTATCAAAATCACTGTTAAGCTGGGAGCCCCAATGTGCACGGTTGCAACACCCACACTTCTGAAATCATATTGTATTTATAATAGTTTTATTAACTAACTATAATAGTTTTATTAACTCTAACCCAGCAAGTAAGTAGAAATAATATAGAATGAGCTAAACATCCACATGCTTATAGCATGCCTAGCAAAACATCCTGATATGTTAGTTATTATCGTCTTCATCTTTCCCCTCACCATCATCCTGGCATGTCCCAAGAGCTACATCTCTCCCTCCCAAATCATCAAGGCTGGGATACAGCTTTTATAATGTGTTATGCTGATGCTACTATGCCTAATGCATATTCAGTAGAGGTTTCAGTCCCTTTTCCTTATTTGTAGTTCCTCACTTACTAATGCTGGAGTGCCCTTCTCCCATAGGATAGTAATCCTTTTACCTCAAGCTTATTAGCATATATGCCAATTAGTTATCTTGGCATCCTTGTGGTCAGACATTTGCTGATGTCCCTAACTAAACATATGCCAAGCTGGTAGAAATTAGCATCTTTTGTGATTACCTACCAGCAGTATAGTCATTACAGCATTCTATCTTACGATATGTTATGATCTAGGGTTGCTCTTGGTTAGCTGCTTATGCAAAGGCTTTTTGGGTCTTATGCCTTAATTATAGGTAAACTAATTGTCTTACAGGCCTTGAGGGTTGTAGGCTCATTGAATTATTGCTTTAACTTATACCTTTGCCTCACCTAGTAAATACCTATATCTAGGCTAAAGGGTAGTAACCATATCCTATTTAAATAGTTGCTAAACTTTAAAAGGCAATGGGTCAAAAGAGATTGGGATTCAAGAGATCCTGCCCTGAGGATAATGGAGGTGGGAAAGTAGCCACTGTGGCATGTGCTTTTCTTTCTCTAGCCCTGCAGAAGCTTGTTTCCTGACTATTCTGTGTAGTAGCATCATAACTGAAATCTATGCATCATTTGTAGGTAAGTTCTTGCTTAGCCACTCTTCCTTCTGCAATTTGGAACCCCCGTTTCGGGGAAAGGGTAGTCCAAAGACACCAGTCTGTTGGAAGCAGAGCTTGTATAGGAGCATATTGATAAGAGACTTGACTTGGGCAGAGGCATATGGCCTCTGTATGGATTGCCTGTGCCTGAACACAGAGTCATTTTTCTGCAGGGAAGCAAAGAATTCTGCATGCGTGCAGTGGCACAGAATTCTCCCAGGAGTAAGGAGTGAAGCCTCCTACCAGTTATACTGAGAGACTAGAAGGCAAATTTCCAAGGAAATACAGCAAACCCCATCTCCTGTAATTTTTTTGTACCTATGCAGAGATAATCCATTAATGAGATGATCTAGCTCACTTTTATTTCATGATTGTATAAGATCTTTTGGTATTTCCAAAATCACTTCCATTTATTTAAAAAAAAAATAAAAAATTAGATTTGGTTCTGAACCAGAACTCCAGATTCCACAGCTGAAAGTCTTTGTGTTGGGCCTCCTTCTGAAATAAGTAATCCAAGTGAAGCAAAGTTTTGGATCCTCCCCTATCCACACATTTTAGGGAACTTCATATCCGGATCCGAATCCCAGTTTTGTGAGTCAGACCCAACTTTAGAATAAAATATTCTATATATGAGGGAGCAGTTTCTTAAGACTTTATGATTTATATAGTATATTAAGCTGATTTCAGAGCCCAGACCAACATTATTATGTAGTGTCTTATTTTATATTTTGTTCACCCCCTGAAAGAGACTTTTAGCTTTTGGCAGCATCTTTTATTGGCCACACTCAAATGAGGTATAATAGCTGAAAATGATCAGCGCATTTTCTTGTGTTGCAAGAACACTTAATGAAAAAGAAGATGCTATCATTTGGATAATCTCAAACTTGTTTTCTTAAAATTTTCCTAATAGTCCCTAAGGACACTTATTTATTGTAAAAATATGATTGCTTACCATTCATTTAAAAAACACTTTGTTCTGTACGTTGATACCCTTTTAAAATCTAGCAATAATGGTGAAGAGTTGGGAAAAGTAGCATAAAGAACTAATGTATTTCTTGAGAAGGAAAAGTTGCTACTTGTATTTTCTGTGCTTGTTAGTGAACTATGATAGATGAAACCTTCTCTTTGCCTGATTTTGAAAAAAAAAAAAGTATGAAGCATTTTATTTTCCTTCACTCAAGAGGAGTGAAAAATAAAAGTAATAACTTGCATAATATTCTACTATTAAGCAATGGACAACTCATCAATGGAGGCACAACTTAAAAATCACAATTTTGCATTAAAATCTACCGACCATTCTTACAAGGAGTATCTAAGATGACTTATCACTGAAAGAGATTGGGGGATTCTTTTAAAAAAATCTTTTTTTCCCAATCTCTCTGTGCATTTGACAGCAGTTTGTGCATAGTCAGTTCCACTCTCTAGGTCACCTCCAAGTTTCCTTTCTTGTTTTTGTGGGCCTCTCAGTCACACAGTAGGGGAGAAGGTATATTTTAAAACTAGAACATGTAGCTCTAAAAGCACAAAAACAAACAACATTCAGGAGCATTTTGGACTCATTTTTTGAAGTAGTTTTGATGTGAGTTTGACACAGTCCTTTTGAAATCTTATTATGAGACACTACACTTTGGGGACAGAAGTTTTTTAGAACAATTTTCTTTAAGAACCTTCATGTTTATGAAATAAAGAAAGTTGAAATATTTCCTAAGCGTACTTCATGACTACCAAATCCCGCATGTAAATGCAAGAGACAAATGCTTGTGAAATCTTTATGAAATTGGAATGATGTTCTGCAACAAAACTAAATAAATCAAAGGCTCTCTGTGACATTTCCTTTTCAGCTTTACACCAAAATGCTTTTAGAAGAGCATTGAATATTCTCTTTTTGTTAAATGGAAGGATGTGGTTCTGTCTTCTCTAAAGATGGGAAAGGGGAGGGATTTATCGCAATCACATCCTGACTGCCCAGAAAATGCACTGAATATTTTGGATTTATTCCTTTTGATGAGGAATTTTTTGTTTGTTTTTTATATAGTGATGGTACATGAAAGAATTAATTACTGTAATATGAAAGTACTTATAAACCGAAACCTTGAATCCAAGCTTGAAGTGACAGAAGATGCTAAGAGAACAGACAAATTTGATACCATTTTCCTTATGTATACCCATGTGTCAGTAATGAAAATGGTTAATATCAGAACAGTATAGGAGCCAAATAAATTAGGAGTCTTGTATTCAAAAGCCCAGTGTGAAACTTTATTCCCTGACTTGATGTCAGCAGATATTTTTATCCTATTAGGAGGTACTGTATTTAAAATGGCTAGCCATTTTTAGACTCTGGGTGATGATGTAATTTTGAAGAAGTGGGTGGGAACATGTGGGGCCAAACTTGGCTCTGTTATGCTGGTGAAAATTCAGAGTAAACACACAGGTTTTATTCCAGATTTTTATCAGTGAAGCTGAGAATCAAATTTGGTCCATCTTCTCCATCCACGGCAACTGGCAGTCCTTCATTGTATTAAACAGAGGAGGAATAAAATAGAGAAATTCCCAAGTGATATCTTAGTGCTTATAAATATGCAGCTACATTTTCTTGAGAATGAGATTTATTTCCAAAAACACCTAAGGCTTTGAAATACTAAATCTTATTACAATACAGCTCACTATTTAAATAATATCAACGTTACAGATTAGTGAACAAACTGGTGGTACTATCTGGCCACAAATTGCTTTAACATGGATCATGCCCAACTCAACAGATGAAAGATAGGGCAGTCCTGGGACTATACAAAAGAAAGGAAAAGGGCACAAGATGTTATCCATTATGGAGAGGACACTCTACCAGTGTATCTCATGAAATGTGAATCCAAGCTGCCTGGGTTGGACAAGCACTGCTCAGATTGACCGCTGGGTGAGAATTACCTTATTAGACAGAAAAATAACTTCTTAATAATTGTAGGTTATAGATTGCCTTTTATGGTTATCTTTTACCTGGAAATTTATGTTTCCAGATCCTTTTATTTGAATCTTTAACTCAAGCTTTGCTAAATAAACTTCTGTTTGGTTTTACTATTGACACATCTAAGTGCCCTGTGCTAAGGAGAATATTGAACACAGTTGAAGTCAGCAAATAGGTGCACTGCTTCCACGGAAGCAGGGGATTGATGTACATTGCGGGGGCTCCTGAAGACAAGGGAATGGGCACTCAGTGTAACTGGATGGTGGTGTGTGTAAACTGCTTGCGATAACCTGGAGTGGAGTGCTTGTGTGGGCTGCAGCCAGCAGCTTTGGGAGAACTTCCTCCAATGTGCCCAGACCAGACTCCCTCACTCCCAGACACTTCAGTTAACCGCGAAAGTGACACAATGTTTTATTGTGATAATAACTATGATAATAACTACTACTATAGATGCAAAATCTTATGAGTTCCGTCAGTTAGCATTACAGGTTCTGATTCTGTTTTTGCTATCCATTGTGTAAAATCTCCTTTGAAACTAGAAAGTAGCTTTCTCCACCCCACCGTTCACTTATTTATTTTGTCTTCTCTTTGTCAAAAGTGCTAGAGCCTAGCCCTCTGCCCACTCTACACATAAAGCTGGGGTAACATTTTCAAAAGCACCTAAGTCACTTTAGGAACCTTAAGAATATTTGAAAACAAGACTTAGGAGCCTAAGTCCCTTATGTGCTTTTGAAAATTTAACCTAGTGTGCCTAGGAGATTGAGTACTTATTATACTGAAGTTTCTTGTGGGATAAGACAATATCTGCTTTTTTGATTGTTTCTGTCTATGCATCATCATGGATGGTATTAGCAAGAAAGTATATGCTTCAGGGAACCTGTCTGTGTACTAACACTATATTAGTTGTTTCTCCGTGGTAGAAAATAAGTCTGTTTGCTACTTAACTGCTACAGCAGAGCAAGAGCTCACACAGAAAGTGCAGACACAGCCTCAAGACACAGTGGAATGATGATGCCATGGATTTGTGGGGGAAAAAAGTTGAAGTTTTATTAAAGGCCAGAACCACAATGAAAACAATTACATTTGTACAAAATCTTAAGAAGCTCAACTAATCCTAAGGCTCAGATACTGAGGTCATATCCTGACTGCCCTATGTGTTGGCAGACTCCCAGCACCAAAGGGAAGTTCTAGTCTGCACCATTTAAATCCTCCGCTGACAATCCGTCCAGCCCAAGAGAGATTCTGCCCCATGGGGTTCTTTACTATCTGCCCTGGACTTAGTAAAGATGAGATATGCTGGTTTCCCAGCATACTGAGAGACCATTGCCTAATCTTCTCTTGCAAATGTCCCCTGATGATACAGTTCCTTATAAACCCTTGATCGTCTTCCATCCTGCAGATAAGTTCTCCTGCTACTAAGCAGTATTGTGTACATGCTGGAGGCTCGAAAGCTTAGACTTGTGGAGGCTCTTGCAGTTAACTTCAAAAGGAGAGAGGGGATTAGGATTTCAGCACAGATAGAGGTGACATGTGATGGAAATGGCGTGGAAGGCATATTTACACATACATGAGGTGCAGGAGGAAAAGGAAAGTTCATAGATATGGAAAGAGAACACAAATGGGAAGCAGGAATTGAGGAGTGAGAGAGGCGGTGTTTGAAGATGCTTCACTTGCTCAAGAGAAACATTTTCATCTTTGATAGTTTGTGAGGAAAGCTGAGGCACGACCATCTGTTAATTTAGCCAAAGTTCTCAGATGTATTGATGAACTGCCTATACTTTCATTTTTGTGTGCCAACTTGACCCTTGACCCTCATTTCAAGGGCTAGGTCCTCGCACCTCAAAATAAGACCTCTTGTGAAAATTAGGCTGTATACCAGTAATGGAGCCTAAGTCCAACATTTAAGCACCATTGGCATTCACAAAACCCCTGCTTCAGCTGCTGCCTAACCCTGTAGGCTTCTACAGTCCCTAGGCACCCCCATTTCTGCTGGTGGCCATGCACAATCGGCCTGACAGTGCCGAGCAGCTCAGTGCCTAACTCATGCCAGCAGAATTCACAAACTATGCATTTCTCCACCTGCCTCTGAGCCAGGGCCCTATCTGGTTTGCGTGCTCAGAGTATGCCATAACCCATACAAAAAATGATGGTGCTGGTCCTTTTATACCTAGTAGCCCCATAATTAGAGCACTCACCTGGGATGTGGAATATCCAGGTTCACATTGCCCCTCTCTGCCTGATTTGGACCAGGGACTGTAACCCAGGCTTCCCACTTTCAAGGTGAGCGCCCTAACCCTTAGGCCAGGGGTGGGCAATAATTTTTGCAGGGGGGCCACTCCATGAATTTTGGTAAGTCAACACAGGCCACACATTTCTACTATATTAATGGAGGAGGTCCGGGGTCTGGGAGGGAGTTTGGGTGAAGGAGGAAGCTCCTAGCTGGTAAAGAGTGTCTGGGTGCAGGAGAGGGTGAGGGGTGTGGGCTCTGGGAGGGAGTCTGGATGTAGGAGGGAGCTCTGGGATGGGGCAGGGGATTGGGGTGCAGGAGGGGGTGTGGGTCTGGGAGGGAGTTTGGGTGCAGGATGGGGTTCTGATCTGGGACGGGGTTGGGGTGCGAGGTGGAGGCTCTGGCTGGGAGCGCTTACCAGAGGTGGCTCCCGGCTGGCGACGCAGCAGGGCTCAGGCAGGCTGCCTGCTTGCCATAGCCCCATGCTGCTCCTGGAAGCGGCTGTAGCCGGCTGCTGCTGGCACGTCTCTGAGCGCCTCTTGTGGGGAGGGGGCAGTGGGTGTCCGTGCGCCACCTGTGCCCGCAAGCACCACCCCCTTAGCTCCCATTGGCCTGTTTCCGGCCAGTGGGAACTGTGAGGACGGTGCTGGGGGCGGGAGGCAATGCACGGAGCCACCCTCTCCCCCCCCCCCGGCCCCCCCGGGCCATGCAGACACATGCCAAGAGCCAACCGCTTCCACGAGCAGCATGGGGCCACGGCAGAAAGGCAGCCTGCCTGAGTGCCCTGCTGTGCCGCGGGACTTTTAGCAGCCTGGACTTGGAGATGGCAAGGGGGCAGAGGAGGCCGGACAGAAATGTTAGATGGGCCGGATTCAGCGGGCTGTATTTTGCCCACCCCTGCCTTAGGCTATGGGGTATTCTAGGATGGGTGGCTCTCAATTTCTCCTGTTGAAACTGTTCCACTTTGTATAAAAGACTTAATCACTGAATCAGGGACTTGAACTTAGGTTTCCCATCTCCCAGATGAGTGTTGTAACCACCTGGAAATTAACACATGCTTGTTTTCTTAGTCCCATTGTCTCCCTTGTGAATCTAGCCCAAAATGTTCATTTTGGTGAGTCGTATACATTTTCAGAGTAATTTTTACAATGATAATACACCCAATCATGTACATCTTTGTTATATTCATCCGTATGGACATAACGTTCAAAATATTTTTTCGTCATTAGCTTGGAATTTTCTCATTTGTTTCTTAAAACAATAGGGATTACCAGCTGTGGTGGGCTCTGAGGATGACGCAGTCCCAATATGAGATGTAGCAATCGCTGAGAGACTCCATATAATTCTGGGCTTTACATTTTGAGGAGTTTATTTAACTCTAGTCAATTATTTCTGATATTCAAGTTAGCTTTTACCGTAAAGTCACAGTTTATTCATGAAAAGCAATCTTCAGACTTATGACTAAATAGGTTTATTTGGACTGGAAAGGTACAAGATTTATTTGAAGACAGAACACCACACTCACTTCCCAGAAAACACATAATCCAATAGACAGTATTATGCTAAAAATGTTGGCACTAAAGAAAGTTATTTTGGGGCGTGGTCCTGGGAGGTACTGAGAACTTTTGCTGGGTGCTCAGCAACCACAGCACTCAAAGCCTTCAGGCACTCAGCACCTTGCAAGATTGAGCCTTTGTTCCTTGGGAAATCTAATTTTTGCTCTGTTCGCATCTCCTTGCTAAGAAGGCTATTATCTCCTTTACAAAGACAGACAGAGGCTGGATATTGCCTGTGGAAATATCTGCTTTATAATAAACAATAGTAGTAATGTTTTTCTATTAAAAGTTCTTTAGGGCCATGTAGCTCCGTTGCAATTATTGGGAGCACAGAAATTGCCTTCTGCCCCATATTGTTCCGTGTGTTTGCATTCAAACTAATTTATTGTTCTTGTAGCATTGTCTACCTTTTAAAAGCCTAATTTGAAGGAGAATTTTAGAAAGAGAGAAACAGCTATGACACTCTTAGTAAACTAAAGTAAATATAAATGTCATAGTGCATTGTCATTTATTACAGGACAAAGAGTATTCTGTAGCCTCCTTCCTACAAAGCAAACAAATACTTCACAAAGAATAGTGCTGTAAGATAAATGGAAAAAGGTGTTCATGTGAGATGGAAAGGGAGGAAAGTAATCTGGCTCAGAGGGGAAGATTATTATTATTGATGTTTATGTATTTTCTTATGTGGTGACATAGGTGAGTGACACTTTAGAATACATATAAAGGGCCTGATTTTCATTTACACAAAGGTTCCTTTACACTGCTCTGGCAGCGTGAAGTGACCTTACACCATGGGTTCACAAACTGGGGGTTGGGACCCCTCAGGGGGTCACGAGGTTATTACACCGGGGGTCGTGAACGCATGAGTGGTGTAAAAGGGTCCATAGTGTAAATGAGAATGAATGAGGCCTAGAAGAGTTTACATTCTGATGAGAATGAGAACAGAGGACATGACAAACACATTTTGGGTTAGGAGAGGGGAAGGACATGGGCAATATGTCAGTGAGGGCAATTGGGAGGCATTTCAGGCATCTTGAAACTAACCATGTTTTTGTCTATATATTAGAATGGTGGGGGTCTATATATTAGAAGCTATAGTTTTTAAGAACCTTCTAGTGGGTTTTAATAAGGGTCTACCTGACATATGGGAGATAGCATGACAGCCATGGTCAGGAAGGGAGTTCCAGGGAAAGGGTAGATAGAGATGTTGGTGTGAGAAAAGGACACAAACGAGGCATGAAGGCAGATAGCTTGGTTTGAATGAAGAAGGGATGAGGGAGAAAGGAAGAGAGTTCTAGACCAATGGGGCAGCCCAAGTGAATCACTGGGAGATGACCGAAAAGAAGCCCAGGGTAGCACAGTGATCAAGCAGTGGAGCAAGTAGGTTTAGGGTCAGGGTCTCTGAGTCACTAGAGGAGTTTGAAAAGCAGGAAGGCAGTCTGGAATGGAGTCAAAGAGACAAGGAAGCCAATGAAGGTGATAAAGGATGATACCATTTATCTTGCATGAAAGTAGTCATGCTGGACAATCCAAACTAGAAGTGAACTGGAGTATAATGGGAATCTTAAGAGTGAAATCCTGGCCCCATTGAAGTTAATAGCAAAAGTCCCATTTATTTCAATGGGGCCAAGATTTCATCCTCAGTTTGTGCTTCTTTACCATTATAGGAATATGCACAGTGCAAATATGTTGGATGAGCTGTGACTGGAGAGAGAATGTAAAATAAATCATTGCCAGCTATTTAAGATTTAAAGTTCTCAGAGCTCCAGTTCAGTCAATAAATTGTTTATTGAAAAAGCAGCTTTTCCAGTTTAAGTAACAGGAGCTTGACAGCTGTTAATTTGAAATTAAATTCAGAGTGAAAAAAACTGTAGCAGCTATACAAAGTTTTACTACTTTCAGATCTGGCTGAGGGTCTTGTGGTGAAGCCAGGGTGAGGTGTAAGGAGACCTGAGTTCTCTTTCTGGCAATGTCCCAGACTTTCTTTGGGCACATCATCTCATTTTTAGTGCTGCCAATTTCCCCTATTTTTAAATTAAGGATAATATTTGGCATAATTTTTTCATTTTCTTCAGCCAATGAAAGCTATGTTTCTATGAAAAGAACTTGGAGTGACAGGAAAAAGTATTTAAAAAAAAATCTCCATACATTATCTATAGCAATTCTTCTGTATCAGTGGTCTCCAACCTTTTTACGCACACGATCACTTTTTGAATTTAAGATCAACCCAGGATCTACCCCGCCCCTTCACCGAGGCCCTACCCCGCTCACTCCATTCCCCCCCCCGTCACTCACTCTCCCCCACCTTCGCTCACTGTCACCGGGCTGGGGCAGAGGTTGGGGTGCGGGAGGGGATGCAGACTCTGGGCCAGGGTCTGAGGGGTTCGGAGTGTGTGGGGGCTTGGGCTGAGCCTGAGGTAGAGGGTTGGGGTGCAAGCTCTGGGAGGGGTGCAAACTTGGGTTCAGAGGTCATATGGTGCACACTGCACCTAACCTCATAGAATCCACTGGACATTTCATGAGTTTTACTTTTTATTAGTGTCATTTGTGGCTTATAGATCCAAAATCCTTCAGGGATTGTCACAAATCAGTGTAACATTCTCCACTTTGGGGTGTGCATTGGTTGAGCCTGGGGCAGGGGGTTGAGCTGCAGGAGTGAGGGGTGCAAGCTCTGGGAGGGAGTTTGGGTGCAGGAGGGGGCTCTGGGCTGGGGCAGAGGGTTGGGGTGCAGAGAGAAGGTGAGGGGTGTGGGCTCTGGGAGGGAGTTTGGGTGCAGGAGTGGGCTCCGGGCTGGTGCAGGGGGTTGGGGTGCAGGAGGGGGTGTGGGGTGTAGGCTCCGGCCGGGAGGTACTTACCACAGGTGGCTCCTGGTCGGTGGTGCAGCGGGGCTCGGGCAGGCTGCCTGCCTGCCATGGCCCCACATCGCTCCTGGAAGCGGCTGGCTGTGGGCACATCTCTGCGGCCCCTGGGATGGGAGCAGCTGGTCTCCATGTGCTGCCCACGCCCACAAGCACCACTCTTGCAGCTCCCTTTGGCTGGTTCCTGGCCAATGGGAGCTGTGGGGACGGTGCTAGGTGAAGGGGCAGCATGTGGAGCCGCCTCCCCCCCCACCGCCACCCGGGGCTGCAGGACATGCTAATAGCCCGGCTGCTTCCCGGAGTGGCGTGGAGCCATGGCAGGCAGGCAGCCTGCCTGAGCCCCGCTGCACCGTGGGACTTTTAGCGGCCTGGAGATAGCGATCGACTGGCAGAGGCTCCAGGATTGACCAGTTGATCGCGATCGATGGGATGGTGACCACTGTATAGGATACATTAGGATGATTTGAAGTTCAGGTATCTTTGCCAACGACCAGAATACAGTACAGATTCTTTAGACAATTAGAAAAATGGGAACTCCAAACATTAT
Source organism: Mauremys mutica (assembly GCF_020497125.1). NCBI lineage: Eukaryota > Metazoa > Chordata > Testudines > Geoemydidae > Mauremys > Mauremys mutica. The sequence goes on from NC_059072.1 coordinate 231,458,610, forward strand.
ATTGATGTACGGTTTGTGTTTCTGCCTTGATGGGTTATGTACAATCTGACTTTAAAATAGTTACTTTTTCAGGATTGAATATTGTCTTTTATGAATAACCGAACAGTGTGATGTTTTGGGCTATGTCTGCACTACCATTTATGTTGGTATAACTTATGATGCTCAGGGGTGCAAATAAGCTACCCCCCTGAGTGACATAAGTTACACCAACCTAGGTACCGGTGTTGAGACTGCAGTGTCGGCGGGAGAGCTGCTTGTTGGGGTTGGATTAATTACGTCGATGGGAGAGCTCTCTCCCTTCAGCTTAGAGTGGCTACACTAGAGAGCTTACAGCAGCGCCACTGTTAGCTCTCTAGTGTAGCTATAGCCTTAGTAAAAGAAATAAATCTTATTTGTGGAGGTTTCTATCTAATCGGTCTCCATGTCTGACCATTACTATCCTATATATGAAAGTTGTTCAGAGGTTTGAAAGATGCATAGTAGTTCTGGGTTGGATGGATTGGTGGGCACTGTGCAGGATAGGCAATTAAAAGTACAAAATAGTTGCATCAGGGATAAACACCACTTTATTTTGTTAGATGCTTTCTTTTCCTTGAAATTGACGTGCTGTGAAAGTAAAAATTTCCCTTCTGCTGAAATTTTGAACTTCTTTCCTCTATATAAGGGCTTACCTTATTCCGGATACCAGTGAATCAGTGTTGTGTTTTGTTTGTTTGTGGATCTGAGAAGAAAAAGGGTCAGTAGGATAAGTGAGCAGAATAAAGAATAAAGTGAGCAGGATAGTCTCTCTTCCTCCTTTCTTTTCAATTAAATTTTTGGGGACACAGACAACATGAAGAGGAGCAAGTGAGTGAGGCCTTCAGGTTTCTGCTCCTCATCTTCCTTAATTTTGTTAGAACAACATTAGACAAAACTTGATTTGTTGCATTCTACCTGGGAATAACTCCATCATAACTAATTTATTTACACATACCTACGCACTAGCTTTTTAATCTATATAATTTATGTAGGTAAAACAGGCATTAATTAGCCCTTTTGAAAATCACCTTGGCAACTACATAGTCTGATTGATGCAGATGTACTTTATAATGTTGTCTCTCTATTTTACCTGTTGACAGGGAGATTATTAACATGAATACCAGCTGGGTACCTGCATTTTCTTTTTTCATTTAAATGTCTGTTCGCTTCAGATATATAATTTGTTTTTAAGGCAGTTTTCTTGTTTTTCTTGTAAGCTTATAATAAGCCATGGCTTGGAGATACTTTATCTTTTCTTGTGCCAAGCTCAACAGCAACAACCAAAAAAAAAAAAAAAAAAAAGATGAAAGGCTTAGTGAACCAGAATGACAGATTGAAGATAAATGTAAAACATTGTTAGTTGCTCAAATTTCATCCTTTTGTCTTAGGTCATTAGCTGTAGTGTGAGAAACAGGCACAAGAGAGCTGTGTGAGTTTCCTTGGAATCGCAAAATGTCTTACATCCTGGAGTTGTGTTTTCAATTTGGTATGTCTTGATTTCTGAGTGTAAATTTTGAGCAGAAATTTTGAGCAGTGGAATTGTTGGCGTGATGTGCAGGGCAAGAGAAACAAAACGATTAAAGAACACTGTATGCTTGTAAACATTTCTGTTTTGTTGCAGTGTAAAGTGGCAAAATGCTTAGCCATATACAAAAGACAAAAATAATGTTGATAGTAGAAGGAACTGGCTTTATGATACTTAAGATTTTTAGTTTTTATAATTTGTCTTATTTGATTGCAATTAAAATTATTGGTAATAAAATTCATCCTTATCTGGTAGTCTCAGTAGATTACGTCATGTAAATGTTGGTCCATGGTTAAAATTGGTACTGAAAAGATTGATTGTAGAGAAATCCTGTTTGGATGAAAATGATAAATTCCATTCAGGCACCGATTGCAATAAAGGAGAAAAACATTCTGGGCATAACACGAATTGTAAATGGTTGTATATAAAGTAGAGGAAATCATTCTGAATTGAAGATTATCATTTCAGAAGAATAAAACTAGAACAGAGTCAAGCTCTCAAATAACGGCATTGTGGAATATTTTAAGGTGACTAAATTGCCATCTGAGGTTTACAAGACGGTGCTTTTTAATTTAGCATCTCCCTGCCTATTTCTGACTGCTTTGTGACCTGTCCCCTCTGACGTACCAATGATGAATGTTGCCATCACCTATTTGTCTGCTTTTCCCACCAACATATTTGGGCCTACTTCCATGCTGCTCCTTAGGCATGGTACGCACCCCCAAATTATTTGCTAGTGGTAGTAGCCTGCCCTTCAAATCACAGCTCAGAATCACAAGTTTCTTTTTCTAGACCTACATTAAATGCTAAACTGATTTATGGCAATTACAGTAGTTCTGTTCTCTCATTAACTGAAACAAATGTACAGCTACACGTTTTGCATGTTGCTAGTCTATGTAACCATGTGTGTGTATTGCGGTAGCCCTTTTTTCCATTCCGCCAGTAACCTTTCCATTGTGTACTACACCTACGTGTTCTGCCCTGAGAGTGTAAACCCTTGGGGAGCGGACACTGTCTAAAAGTGAAATCCTGGCCCAGCTGAAGTGAAAGGAAGTTTTATCATTGACTTTAGGAGGGCCAGGATTTCAGTGTGAGTGTTTGTACAGTGCCCTTCACAACGGGGCCCCCATCAAGACTAAGGACCCCTAGTTGCTATTGCAATACAAATAATACCTAATAGTAATTATAAATACTGCAAGTCCCAGGGAGAGCCAGAGGGTAAGAGGAGAGCTGGTCTATAGGAAAAGGAATGGAGACCTTTTGCAGCTTAGTCCAACTGTCGTAATGCGCACTAGCTACACACTTCCCCCAGGCACTCACAGGAAGTTCTCCTAATCACTCCTAGGTGAGTGCACTTGTCAGATGTGATCCTTCTGCAGGTTTTTCTAGTGTAAATTACACTGGTTATTAAAGGGAACATGCTTTTGTAAACTGGCTGTTCCATTACTATTTGCTTAGATGCCTTTTGACTTTAGTAAACGTGTCTGAATACTTGGATGCTAATATCTAAACTAGAGATGAGCAACGTTTGGCATGCAGCCTGCCAGGGTAAGCCCCTTGGCGGGCCGGGCCAGTTTGTTTATCTGCCACATCTGCAGGTTCGGCTTATTGCAGCTCCCACTGGCCGCGGTTCGCTGCTCTGGGCCAATGGGGGCTGCGGGAAGCAGCGGCCAGCACATCCCTCGTCCCTTGCTGCTTCCCGCAGCCCCCATTGGCCTGGAGTGTCGAACCATGGCTGATAGGAGCCACGATTGGCCAAACCTGCGGACGCAGCAAGTAAACAAACCAGCCCGGCTGCGTGCCAAATGTTGCCCATCCCTGATCTAAACTGTATTGTTAAATTTATGCACCTAAATTTGGGTTACTGCTGGTTTCAGGGGATCCGCCAAACATGGCTGGCATTAGACTCACTGGGGCCCAGGGCAGAAAGCTGAAGCCCCACCGTGTGGGACTGCAGGCCGGGGCCTCGATCCCACCACCCAGGGCTGAAGCCAAAGCCTGAGTAATGCAGCTTCGTGGTGCTTCCTGTGGCATGGGGCCCCAGGCAGTTGCCCCCCTGTGCTACTCCCTAATGCTGGGCCTGGCACAGCGGGGCCATGGAATTTTTATAGCCTGTTGGGGGGGGTGGGGTGGCTCAGAAAGAAAAAGGTTGAGAGCGCCTGCTGTGGAGTATTACAAAAACTGAAATGACCTCTGTTTTTAGTGATGGGTTCAATAAAGGAATTGGATAAACTGCCTTCCTCTCTAATTAAGCTTTGAGACCATGCAAAGGAACTCTTTATACACTGAGAACCTGCTTGTACATACAGGAGTAAAAACAAGCAATCAGGTTGGGGATAGGGCATGGAGAAGATGCTTCCCCGAATAAGCATTTGTAGTCTGCATCCTGTGATTTGGGTTACTGCTGATTATGCACTATATCAGAGGGGTAGCCGTGTTAGTCTGGATCTGTAAAAGCAGCAGAGTCCTGTGGCACCTTATAGACTAACAGACGTATTGGAGCATGAGCTTTTGTGGGTGAATACCCACTTCGTCGGATGAAAGCTCATGCTCCAGTAGTCTGTTGGTCTATAAGGTGCCACAGGACTCTTCTGCTTTTATGCGCTATATGTATCTTATGAAACATGGTATTTGTGGATAATCTAAGCACTATACCCAGATGTACAGACACTCTTTTCTTAACCTGTGTACTATATAATTTTTTAACGTTAGCTTTAATAAAATGTTAAAATCTGACTGTGCCACAAACATCAGTGGATTTACTCTCACAACACTCCTGTGAAGTAGGGAAATCTCCTCCCCATTTTACAGAACGGGCAACAGGAAGTTAGTAGCAGAGTCAGGACTGAGACCTAGTCAGTGCCATAGCCACAGGGCTCATCCTACCTGCCGTTCCATAGCCTTTTTCACTGTTGCTGCTCCTCTCTTCCTTTGCTGCAGTGCCTTGGGGGAAGGTCTCTGAAAATTTAACCTGTCCCAGCCTCTAATTTTCGAGCTCTTAGGAACCATGTATAGCTCCAGTCCCTCCCTTTACTACTGCTAATTTTCATGCTGCAGCTTGCAGAAGCATTGATATGATTCCTGTCAATTTCACAGCTGCCCATAGAGGGGTGACTAGCTGCAGTGAAACCAGATCCAGTTTTGTCAGTTTCATCTTAGTTCCACATGGGAAAGCAGACTGGAGAAGTAGTATTGCATTGTTTCATATTTGAAACTTACATTTGTATTTAGAGGGGCTAGAAACTTATTTTAACAGTTGATACCCACCTTCAGCATCCATTAAAGTTGATGAGAATTGCTTATATTCAGCACTTCTATAAAATTTAACATTAATTAAAAATACTTACCGTATATACTCGTTCATAAGCCACATTTTTTTTTAGTAAAAAAGGGAAGCACCAGAGACGGGGGTCGGCTTATGAACGGGTATAGAGAGGGAGAGGTGGGACACAGCCCCTCCCCTCAACAGAGGGAGCAAGGAGAGGCAGCACAGCACAGAAGGGAAGAGGTGGGGCCAGAGTCTCTCCACTTCTGGCCATGCTGCTCTCTCCTCAGCCTCCGAAGCAGCTGCAGCTTTGGGGCTGGCAGGCTGCAGCCGTGCCGCTTGGACCTGCCCTCCAGAGCAGGCTGTGGCCGTGCCGCCCGGCCCAGCCCGCTGGAACATGCTGTGGCTGCGCCGCCCGGTCTGGCCCACTGGAGCAGACTGCGGCTGCACTGCCCAGCCTGCCGGAGCAGCTCCAGCTGAGTCAGAGACATTCTCCCCTGGCCCTCCCCAGATAAGGTGGGAAGGGATGGGATGGGGAGAGTGGGGGTCCCGGGCTAGGGGTGGGGTCATGTGAGGGTGGTCACAGGAGTTACTCCCAGCTTCTCCCCCCCCCCCAAAAAATTTCCCCACCAGTTGCTGTCCCAGCCCATCAGGGTAAGCAGCTGGCGCACCAGGACACTTTGTTTACTTAGGTTTACCTCCGTGCCTGCGGACACGAGGTAAACAAACCTTCTCGGCCCCCCAGCGGCTTATCCTGATGGCTCGGGAGCCAGCTTGCTGACCCCTGAATTATAGGGTCAGTTTATGAACAGATTATAAAAATTTTCCATTTTTACTTATCTATCTTGGGGGGTCAGCTTATAAACAAACGGCTTATAATCGAGTATATACAGTAGCATTTATGCAAGTAATTGTGAGAGCTCAATTGCTGCAATAATTGATGGCTTCTTGTCCTTCTGTATTCCCCCAGTCACCAGGGAAATTTCCTATTCTCTATTGTTGAGTGGCTTTTTCTAGCTCTGCCCCAATGTAACATATATTTATGGATTTTCAGTGTCTAAACCAATATTGCTATGGAAAAAATATTTTCTCTGTTACTTTGTTGCTGTTTGTGGCTCTAAAAAGCTTTCACTCAGGATTATCATGATTATAAATCATTAAATAATTGTTTATGAATTCTCTGGCTTGTAATAATTATTTGTCTGTGGGGTAGTTTAATTTTCCTGGTATATGGAACATTATTTTTCTTAGTTGTTTGACATTCTGAACAGCTGGAAGTCTGCAAACAGATGTATCAAGAGAATGAGTATGGTAAAACTGTGCAGCTAGTGCTTTTGTCAGCCATTCTGTTTGGGAAACATGACGTATCTCTGATCAGATAGTGGGAATGTTTTCTCCTGCAGTCCTGAGTCACTTGTAAGGAATGTTAAGATTAATGCACCAGATGAATTCTGTCACTGTGTTCTGTACTGTTGCAGAAATGGAAATTGTTCTTCCTTTGAACCTTCCTCTTATTTCAAATAAAAGTTCAGGTGCTCCAGAACGATTTAGTATTCATTGGAAATCAGATAGATGCAATTTCTGACTTTTATTTTATTTTTTTCAGAATGTCCTATTAGTGGTTAGCATTGGATCAACATTTTTTTAGGGTATGCTTTGCAGAGCAAGAGACTGAGCCTTTTTCTGTGTTTGTTTCCTAGAAAATTGCAGTGTAGACGTTTGAGCTGGGGCTGGGGCCTGGGCTCTGAGACCCTCTCCCCTCGCAGGGTCTCAGAACCCGGGTTCTGGCTGGAGCTGAAAGTCTACACTGCAATTTTATAGCCCTGCAGCCTGAGTCCTGTGAGCCCTTAGTCAACTGACCTGGGCTTTGAGACTTGGTGCCTCATTTTTTTTTTTTTTTAAATCACAGTATACATACACAAAGGGTACTACTGCAATATAAATAGCAATTAATGATGTTCTCAGTTACAATGGTGTAAATCTGGAATAACTTCTTTTAACTTCAGTGACGTTATCTTGATAACCTATCAATGTAATTGACATAGAATTTGGTCCATCTGCAACCAAGTGTTAATTACCTGTAGAGCAGTGGTTCTCAACCAGGGGGGCAGGGCTGTAAAGCAGGTTTCAGGAGATCTGCCAAACATGGCTGGCATTAGACTCACTGGGGCCCAGGGCAGAAAGCTGAAGCCCCACCGTGCGGGACTGCAGCCCGGGGCCTCGATCCCACCACCCAGGGCTGAAGCCAAAGCCTGAGTAATGCAGCTTCGTGGTGCGTCCTGTGGCATGGGGCCCCAGGCAGTTGCCCCCCTGTGCTACTCCCTAATGCTGGGCCAGGCACAGCGGGGCCATGGAATTTTTATAGCCTGTTGGGGGGGGGTTGGGTGGCTCAGAAAGAAAAAGGTTGAGAGCGCCTGCTGTGGAGTATTACAATGTCCGTACTGAAATGACCTCTGTTTTTAGTGATGGGTTCAGTAAAGGAATTGGATAAACTGCCTTCCTCTCTAATTAAGCTTTGAGACCGTGCAAAGGAACTCTTTATACACTGAGAACCTGCTTGTACATACAAGAGTAAAAACAAGCAATCAGGTTGGGGATAGGCATGGAGAAGATGCTTCCCCGAATCACTTCAAAATAGGCATTTGTAATCTGCATCTTGTGATCCTTTCTGATATTCATGAATTTACAGAGGGCCAGATTCCGACACCATTGCTCACATTGAATTTACTTCACAAATATACTTGTTGATTTTGACAATAAAGGTTTTAGAATCTCACCCGATATGGTCAGCAACCTGAGTGTAATTTCAGTGAGGGCGATGTTTCATATAAAGATGAGTTCACATTTTCGTATGTAAAAGTATAGTTTTTTATATCTCTTTGAAATCCAACACACAGAGTGTAGTTCAAAGCCGTAACAAACAACACAGAAGTGAAAGATTTCTTCTGCATAGCACAGAGGTAGTGCTCTGTGCATAACTTAAATGGATGTAGGTGGAGAAGTCAGAGTACACCACCCTTGCTCTTCTCTGGCCCTGGAGTCAGTCAGAGGCCAATTCAACTCCCAGTGGAAGTTTTATCAACTCCAGGGCTTCTCTAATTACGGTAATTATTATCTAAAGGCTGTTACACAGTTAGGGATTGCCAAAGATTTTTAATTCCAATCAGCAAACCAAAAAAAAGCATATTATATCAAATTTTGGCTAGTTTGGATGGATGTTTGTATATTATGTTGTCATTCACTTATGTGGAAGCACTTTTTTATTTTTTTTATAATGTTCCACTCCTATTTTTTCCTCTCTCTCCACTGCTAACACCTTATGTCCATTCTCTGCTGTTCCTCCATCCCCTATCGTTTATATTTTCCCTCTTTAATCTTCTGCCTGCTTATGTTATTTCTCTTTCTGTGGCCTCCTTCATACATCCAACACACACATACTTACTTTACATTTCTCCAAGCTTTTCCTTTTAGTTCTTTCAAATTATATTGCAGTGGTTCTCAAACTTTAGTAACCTAAGAACCCCAATTTTTATTTAAAAATTTACAGGGAACCCCAAGTTCCCCTGTTCAGCCCTTGCCCCGCCCCGTTCCCCACCCCTTACCCGGGGCTAAGCCCTTGCCCCGTCCCTGCTCACTCCAGCCCCGCTCCCTCCGTTGTTTGCTCTCCGCCACTCTCACTCACTTTCACCAGGCTGGGGGTTGGGGTGCAGGAGGAGGTGTGGGCTCTGGGAGCGATTTTAGGTGCGGGAGGGATGTGGGGTGCAGGCTCTGGAAGGGAGTCTGGGTGTGGAAGGGGGTGTGAGCTATGGGTGCGGGCTCTGGGAGGGAGTTTGGGTGCAGGTTCTGGGTTGGGGCAGGGGGTTGGGGTACAGGAGGAGGTGAGGGCAGTGGCGCTTACCTCGGGGCACTCCTGAAAGTGACTGGCACATCCCTCCGGCTGTGGCTCCTAGGCGGGCGAGCCAGGGATTCTCTGCACATTGCTCCTGCCTGCAGGCACCGCCCCACAGCTCCCATTGGCTGCATTTCCTGGCCAATGAGAGCTGTGAAGTCAGTGCTCGAGGCGGGGGCAGCACGTGAAGACCTTCTGCGCCCCCCCCCCAGGTACATGCTCATCGCTTCCGGGAGCACTGGGGAGCCAGGACACACAAGCCTGTTCCCCAACATGTTGGAGGCACACCTAGGAGGGAGGGGGAGGAGTTTCTCAGCAGGGTCCACGGATCCTTTCGATTACTCTGGGAAACCCCAGGAGTCCGCAGACCCGTTTGAGAAACACTGCTGTAATGGAACCAACTTTTTTTCACCAGAGTAATTCCCCAAGGCCCTTGTTTAATTAGAAAAGAAGGCAAAGGTATATACATTTCAGTGATGTGGAAACCATGCCAGAAATTATTAAGAAACAACAGGGATAACATCATGGTACTATTAAAGTCAATGACAAAACTCCTATTGACTTCAGCAGGGCATGAAGTTCACCCTAGTTTTCTAGTGACTTCTTTTATAAGCGAAACGGAATAAAATATCGAAACCTTATCCTTTCTAGCCATTCCTATTTACATCATCTCTTGTTTTCTTGGATTGTGCGTATACATTAATCAGCTCATTACTTGCCCACTGATAAACTCCATGTTTCATGAAAGGAGATATTTCCACCACCCCTCCCTCACCCCTCCCCAGCCCAAACCATTGTAGGGCTAATTGAAAATATAAAACTCCATATGCACGCAAATTTATAACAAGGAAGTCCGCATATTAGACCACATCTCAAGAGGAAACAGATTGAACCACAAACAGCAAAAGGCTTCCTGAGCATTTGAACCTTCACACAAATTTGTTGTTCTGTTTATTGTAGCCATTACTAACATCAGTCCATTTCTAAGCAGCCAAGGGAGAAAGAATCTTAATCATTTGGTCGCTTAAATGAACCCTGAAATTAACATAAAAAAACCTATACAACATCCTAGCATATTGTAGCCCACCCCAAGTCTGAAAAATTGCTTAAAAGCATTTGGAGCAGAATGGGAATGTAGTCTTGAACCCTGAAAACCATATTCCCATTTTGCTTAAAAGCATTTGGAGCAGAATGGGAATGTAGTCTTGAACCCTGAAAACCACATTCCCATTTCTGCAGTGAGAAGCAGGTGTTGTCTGAGTATAGGACTGGTAGTTAGTGGCTCCTGCATTCTAGCCCTGGCTCCCCTTTAGAACACTGAACAAGTTACATAACCTCTCTGCCTTAGTCTCCTCCCCTGTAAATTGGGGGTAATAATAAGCTACATCACAGGTGTGTGTAGGCAGGTCAGTGTATTAGGTGACATCTTTTTAGTGCTTTGGAGATAAAAAATGCTAAATATTATGCTACTAACTTGGCCTTCAAAATAGACGTGGAAGACATGTTTTCACTTCACAAAAGCTGAGAGGTTCTAATACCTACACAAATAGCAGCAGAAATGCATTGTTAAAGGAAAATCAAACCTTTGTATTCTCCAGACTCTCAAAATCTATTCAGAAAAGATCGTTTTAGCTTCTCCTAACCAAATTGACATTCCTTAGCCTAAGGTTATTTTCTGCATTGTTAATATGACTTTTCAAGGCCTTGCATTCTTCACTCAGCTACAGTATAATGGCATTGGGCCCATGATTAGTGCCTGTCATTTAGTACTTACTGTGTGCCAGTGTATGGTACTTACTGTCTCTAGCGTAAGAATTCAAGGTTTTATCCGAAAGAGGCCGTACCTGCTTGGAATTGCTCATAATTCCCCCTCATCTGTGATTGGAGCTCCTTTTTGATGTTCTTGACTCTTTTAGAGTCAAGTCACTTTTGTAGGATAAATGGTAGGGCTGTCGATTAATTGCAGTTAACTCACGTGATTAACTCAAAAAAATTAATTGCGATTAAAAAAAATTAATCACGATTAATCGCACTGTTAAACAATAGAATACCAATTGAAATTTATTCAATATTTTTCGATGTTTTTGCTAAATTTTCAAATATATTGATATATATTGCAACACAGAATACGCACTTTATATTATTATTTTTTATTACAAATATTTTCACTGTAAAACTGATAAACAAAAGAAATAGTATTTTTCAATTCACCTCATACAAGTATTGTAGTGCAATCTCTTTATCGTGAAAGTGTAAAAATCTAAATGTAGATTTTTGTTTTGTTATATAACTGCGCTCAAAACCAAAACAATGTAACACTTCAGAGCCTACAAGTTCACTCAGTCCTACTTCTTGTTCAGTCAGTCACTGAGACAAACAAGTTTGTTTACATTTATGGGAGATAATGCTGCCTGCTTCTTATTTACAATGTCACCTGAAAGTGAGAACAGGTGTTCAGATGATGAAAATGAACACTCTGCTTTGGATCGTTATCAAGCAGAACCCATCATGAGCATTGACACGTCCTCTGAAATGGTGGTTGAAGCATGAATCTTTAGTGAATCTGGCACGATGCCGGCTACGATAGTGCCATGCGAATGCCTGTTCTCACTTCCAGGTGACTTTGTAAACAAGAAACGGGCAGCATTTATCTCCTGCAAACTGTAAGCAAACTTGTTTGTCTGGGCGATTGGCTGAACAAGAAGTAGGACTGAGTGAACCTATAGGCTCTAAAGTTTTACATTTTTTTTTATTTTTGAATGTAGTTATTTTTGTGTGCATAATTCTCCATTTGTAAGTTCAACTTTTATGATAAAGAGATTGCACTACAGTACTTGTATTACTATTTCTTGTTTTTTACAGTGCAAATATTTGTAAGAAAAATAACGATAAAGTGAGCACTGTACACTTTGTATTCTGTATTGTAATTGAAATCAACATATTTGAAAATGTAGAAAACATCCAAATATATTTAAATAAATGGTATTCTCTTATTGTTTAACTGCGTGATAAATTTTTTTTAATCACTTGACAGCCCTGGTAAATGCACAAAGACCCAGGAACCTGACCACTGGCAATCTGGAAATGTGTTGCTCTTTTGAGGCATTGTTAAGTGCTGGTTGATTCTCCAATATAAATACCTTGAAAGATTATATAAGAAAAGCAATGAACCTGAACAAAGCCTGTTTAGCTATGGCAGAGAGTTCTTCCCATCACTCATCATCAGTCCCTCCAGCCAATTAAGAAGGTCATGAGGCTTAGTGGTGAATAAAGCATGGAACTAGAACAAATGAGTTGTAGTGCTGGTCCTGTCACTGATAACATCATTTCCTTTAAGTGAAAGTAGCATACACAGTATTCTCTAAGGGCAAGATTGACCTTACATGGGTGCACAGTGGGGAGAAAAAGTATAAGATGCCACTGTGTGTGGAAGCTGGATCCTATGGCTGGGTAGTACAATGCATTGAGGCTAACCTGCCCAAACCCTCCACACCAGCCAAAGAATTTTACAGGCACACAAGAAACTGGATGGTGGACCCTTAAAAAGCATGGAATCGTAACCAGGCTCTTTCTCTACTCTCTGGAGCCTCGCCAGGGTGGTGTGCGTTAAGGCTAAATTTTTGAAAAGTGTCTAGGGCAGGGGCGGGCAAACTTTTTGGCCCGTGGGCCACATTGGGGTTGCAAAACTGTATGGAGGGCCGGGTAGGGAAGGCTGTGCCTCCCCAAACAGCCTGGCCCCCACCCCCTCCCACTTTCCTCCCCCTGACTGCCCCCCTCGGAATCCCCAACCCATCCAACCCCCCCCACTCTTTGTCCCCTGACTGCCCCCTCATGGGACCCCCAATCCCTAACTGTCCCCCCAGATCCACACCCCCTATAGAGCCCCCCCGCTGCTCCCTGTCCCCTGACTGCCCCAACCCCTATCCACACCCCTGCCCCCTGACAGGTCCCCTGGGATTCCCACGCCTATCTGGTAGTAAATGACTAGCTAAATTAAAAACCCAGGTCAAAGCTTCCTTCTCAGTCATTACCACATTTAAAGGGTTTTCTGTCAGCTAAATTGCAATATGAATAAAATGTGTGTACTATATAACAGCTTTTTTTCTGAAGATATCCCAACTGGTTTTATAAACATGGATCAGCTTCTGGAAATAAAATATAGACAAATGGACCAGAAACCATTATGTGCTCAACGCTTAGCTTTGCGGCCCGATTCGGACCTCCGTTACACTTATTTAAATCCAGATTAAATCAATTTAAATTGGATTTACTCTCAATTTACAGCAATGTACTAGATCATAATCTGGCTTTTGGACATTAGGATGCTGTCCCAAGACACCAAAGGGTGGTCGATTACGTTTTTAAAGTGTGTGTGTTTTTTTTTACTGCTAGTAGAGAATACCCCACATTAAATATTCTTCTCTATATGTTTATAATATTCAGTGAAATTAATATCAAATAAGTTTAAGAAGATAATCAGGAAAATTTGAAAGTAAGAAAGCTGTGTACATTTATATGACAAATATTGAACAGTACAGAATATGTAAGCTGGCTGAGAAAATTCTCTTAGAAAAACACTGTTTTTGTTTTCAAACATGACTTTTTTTGTAATTTAATCTGCCATCTACTCTCAATAAAAATTTCCAGACTACCATTAAAAAAAATCAGATTTAGGTAGAAAACTTGTTTTTTTTTTGTTTTTGTCTTTTTTTTTTTTTTTTTTTTAAGTTTTAGGTTTCATGATTAGTCTTAATGTAACAATCTAACAATATCCTTCAGGCTTTTGTGCTTGGAGCTAGTACCATTTAGTAAAAAGTACAGTGGTAAAAAGAAAACAGTAACCCCACCGATTATAAATAGCAATGTACTGTAATATGTTTACTAAGAATTTTAAATGCCATTTGTTTGTATAAGGAGTAATAATATTTATTATGCACAGATCAAGTGGTAAGTACAGCAGTATGTTTTGCATACAGATTTCCTTAAGGTGGCACTTCCAGGGATTTAAAATGAGAATAGTTGCATTAAAACAGTTGTTTCAGCCTTTTGTTTTTACCAGAAGTTCCAAAGCACTTCTCTAGACAAGTTCAGTCCTGGAAATCGGGACCTTAGACTAGAAAGTTGGACAGGTATAATAGCTAAAAACATATGATTTTGCTGAGCATCTTTTCTATTCTGATTTGCTTAATTGGCAGTTGGCTCCAGCCAAAAGGTTCTCAGGCCCTTTAGTTTGGTTTGTATGGTTAATGTCAGTGAGTCTGGTTTTGGTTTGGATTCTGGCCTGTACTGATACAGCTGGATATTGAGACATTCCACTTTTCCCCATACCAGGTCTAAAAGCAGGGAGAAGGGAGAAAAGAGGACATAGTTCTTCGATTTTGCATCATGTCACTGTGGCAAAGTGCTAGAAGAGGTGAGCAGAAAATTATTTTTTATGGAGCTGCAGCAAGTGACACCCCATAAACCGGGTGGGAGGTGGAGCTCAGGCTTCAGCTTCAGCCCCAGGTCCTAGCAAGTCTAATGCTGTCCCTGGTGACCCCATTAAAATGGGGTTGCGACCCACTTTGGGGTCCTGACCCACTTTGAGAACTGCTGAAAAGTGATCAGTTGTCTATGCCAACTGTCTAGTTTGATTACAGTTATGGTTGTAGTGATACCCAATGTGGATGACCTCTGTTGACTGGCTGTGTGAGTTAAGTTTATAATCTTTGTCCATTACTTTTTGGAGCAGGAGCCACATTAAACTGGACTCAGCAGAAAATACATGGTTTAAATGGGTAAAGAACACTACCTTGTACCTTAGAAGTGGTCCCTCCATGGTATGTTGGTATAACACTGGGGGAAAAAAATCTGAATATGTTGTCAGACCAACAAATAAGAAATACTTAGAAACAGAAAGTGCTGATACTCTCTTTAAAATGATGAACCCGAACAGGAAAAAAAATGAAGGGAATCCTGTAATTCAGTGTGATTATACAACATGTCAGAGATTTAAGGTTTTTTTGTTTTTGTTTTTTTCCCCCAAACTTCCTAGCTTGTCTTTCAGAAGTATAACAGCATGCTCTGAGAGTGGCTGAAAAAGCACATTTCCTGTCCGGCTCTGAGTAGATAAAGGATGAATGGTTTGGTAGCGAGCTTCATGCTGTCATTGTTATTTGAAAAAAAAAATGAAGACAAAATTTTTAATTTTTTAAAATCTTTTTTCTTAATTAAAGTGTTTGATACTCTCTTTAGTCCTTTTCACTCGCCTGTTGAAATCCATAACTTGTGCAACTAAGCTATTTTACTATGAACATAAGAACATAAGAAAGGCCGTACCGGGTCAGACCAAAGGTCCATCTAGCCCAGTATCTGTCTACCGACAGTGGCCAATGCCAGGTGCCCCTGAGGGAGTGAACCTAACAGGCAATGATCAAGTGATCTCTCTCCTGCCATCCATCTCCATCCTCTGACGAACAGAGGCTAGGGACACCATTCTTACCCATCCTGGCTAATAGCCATTTATGGACTTAGCCACCATGAATTTATCCAGTCCCCTTTTAAACATTGTTATAGTCCTAGCCTTCACAACCTCCTCAGGTAAGGAGTTCCACAAGTTGACTGTGCGCTGCGTGAAGAAGAACTTCCTTTTATTTGTTTTAAACCTGCTGCCTATTAATTTCATTTGGTGACCCCTAGTTCTTCTATTATGGGAATAAGTAAATAACTTTTCCTTATCCACTTTCTCAACATCACTCATGATTTTATATACCTCTATCATGTCCCCCCCTTAGTCTTCTCTTTTCCAAACTGAAGAGTCCTAGCCTCTTTAATCTTTCCTGATATGGGACCCTCTCTAAACCCCTAATCATTTTAGTTGCTCTTTTCTGAACCTTTTCTAGTGCTAGAATATCTTTTTTGAGGTGAGGAGACCACATCTGTACACAGTATTCGAGATGTGGGCGTACCATGGATTTATATAAGGGCAATAATATATTCTCAGTCTTATTCTCTATCCCTTTTTAATGATTCCTAACATCCTGTTTGCTTTTTTGACCGCCTCTGCACACTGCGTGGACATCTTCAGAGAACTATCCACGATAACTCCAAGATCTTTTTTTTTCCTGACTCGTTGTAGCTAAATTAGCCCCCATCATGTTGTATGTATAGTTGGGGTTATTTTTTCCAATGTGCATTACTTTACATTTATCCACATTAAATTTCATTTGCCATTTTGTTGCCCAATCACTTAGTTTTGTGAGATCTTTTTGAAGTTCTTCACAATCTGCTTTGGTCTTAACTATCTTGAGTAGTTTAGTATCATCTGCAACTTTGCCACCTCACTGTTTACCCCTTTCTCCAGATCATTTATGAATAAATTGAATAGGATTGGTCCTAGGACTGACCCTTGGGGAACACCACTAGTTACCCCTCTCCATTCTGAGAATTTACCATTAATTCCTACCCTTTGTTCCCTGTCCATTAACCAGTTCTCAATCCATGAAAGGACCTTTCCTTTTATCCCATGACAGCTTAATTTCGTAAGAGCCTTTGGTGAGGGACCTTGTCAAAGGCTTTCTGGAAATCTAAGTACACTATGTCCACCGGATCCCCCTTGTCCACATGTTTGTTGACCCCTTCAAAGAACTCTAATAGATTAGTAAGACACGATTTCCCTTTACAGAAACCATGTTGACTATTGCTCAAGAGTTTATGTTTTTCTATGTGTCTGACGATTTTATTCTTTACTATTGTTTCAACTAATTTGCCGGTTACCGACGTTAGACTTACGGTCTGTAATTGCCGGGATCACCCCTACAGCCCTTTTTAAATATTGGCGTTACATTAGCTAACTTCCAGTCATTGGGTACCGAAGCCGATTTAAAGGACAGGTTACAAACCTTAGTTAATAGTTCCGCAACTTCACATTTGAGTTCTTTCAGAACTCTTGGGTGAATGCCATCTGGTCCCGGTGACTTGTTAATGTTGAGTTTATCAATTAATTCCAAAACCTCCTCTAGTGGACTTCAATCTGTGACAGTTCCTCAGATTTGTCACCTACAAAAGCCAGCTCAGGTTTGGGAATCTCCCTAACATCCTCAGCCGTGAAGACTGAAGCAAAGAATCCATTTAGTTTCTCCGCAATGACTTTATCATCTTTAAGCGCTCCTTTTGAATTTTTGATCATCAAGGGGCCCCACTGGTTGTTTAGCAGGCTTCCTGCTTCTGATGTACTTAAAAAACATTTTGTTATTACCTTTGGAGTTTTTGGCTAGCCGTTCTTCAAACTCCTCTTTGGCTTTTCTTATTACACTCTTGCACTTAAGTTGGCCGTGTTTGTGCTCCTTTCTATTTGCCTCACTAGGATTTGACTTCCACTTTTTAAAGGAAGTCTTTTTATCTCTCACTGCTTCTTTTACATGGTTGTTAAGCCACGGTGGCTCTTTTTTAGTTCTTTTACTGTTTTTCTTAATTTGGGGTATACATTGAAGTTGGGCCTCTATTATGGTGTCTTTAAAAAGGGCCCACACAACTTGCAGGGATTTCACTTTAGTCACTGTACCTTTTAACTTTTGTCTAACTAACCCCCTCATTTTTGTATAGTTCCCCCTTTTGAAATTAAAGGCCACAGTGTTGGGCGGTTGAGATGTTCTTCCCATCACAGGGATGTTGAATGCTATTGTATTATGGTCACTATTTCCAAGCGGTCCTGCTATAGTTACCTCTTGGACCAGCTCCTGCGCTCCACTCAGGATTAAATCTAGAGTCGCCTCTCCCCTTGTGGGTTCCCGTACCAGCTGCTCCATGAAGCAGTCTTTTAAAGTATCGAGGAAATTTTATCTCTGCATTTCGTCCTGAAGTGAAATGTTCCCAGTCAATATGGGGATAATTGAAATCCCCCACTATTATTGGGTTCTTAATTTTGATAGCCTCTCTAATTTCCCTTAGCATTTCATCATCACTATTACTGTCCTAGTCAGGTGGTCGATAATAGATCCCTACTGTTATATTTTTACTAGAGCATGAAATTTCTATCCATAGAGACTCTATGGAACCTGTGGATT
Source organism: Mauremys mutica (assembly GCF_020497125.1). NCBI lineage: Eukaryota > Metazoa > Chordata > Testudines > Geoemydidae > Mauremys > Mauremys mutica. The sequence continues at coordinate 231,476,351 of NC_059072.1, forward strand.
CGCTTAAGATTTTTACTTCATTTGAATCTATACTTTCTTTAACATATAGTGCCACTCCTCCCCCTGCACGGCCTGTTCTGTCCTTCCGATATATTTTTGTACCCCGGAATGATGATTGTTGTCCCATTAATTGCTCTCAGTCCACCAGGTTTCTGTGATGCCTATTATATCTATATCCTCCTTTATCACAAGACACTCTAGTTCACCCATCTTATTATTTAGACTTCTGGCATTTGTGTACAAGCACTTTAAAAAACTTGTCCCTGTTTATTAGCCTACCTTTTTCTGATGTGCCAGATTCTTTTTTATGTGACTGTTTATCATATTATCCGGCCCAAACATTATAAAACTCATTCCTCTGCTCCTGACTATAACCTGGAGATTCTCTATCATCAGACTCTCCCCTAAGAGAAGTCTGTGTCCGATCCACACGCTCCTCTGCAGCAGTCGGCTTTCCCCCATCTCCTAGTTTAAAAACTGCTCTACAACCTTTTTAATGTTTAGTGCCAGCAGTCTGGTTCCACTTTGGTTTAGGTGGAGCCCATCTCTCCTGTATAGGCTCCTCCCATCCCAGAAGTTTCCCCAGTTCCTAATGAACGTGAACCCCTCCTCTCTACACCATCGTCTCATCCACGCATTGAGACTCTGAAGCTCTGCCTGCCTACCTGGCCCTGCGTGTGGAACTGGGAGCATTTCTGAAAATGCCACCATAGAGGTCCTGGATTTCAGTCTCTTCCCTAGCAGCCTAAATTTGGCTTCCAGGACATCTCTCCTACCCTTCCCTATGTCATTGGTACCTACATGTACCACGACCACCGGCTCCTCCCCAGCACTACACATAAGTCTATCTAGATGCCTCGAGAGATCCGCAACCTTCGCACCAGGCAGGCAAGTCACCATACGGTTCTCCCGGTCATCACATGTTGGTTTTCATAATTAAATCTTCATTAAAGATCTCATATAACAGGCAGAAGATATGTAAGCCTATGAATACAGCTGCTATTAAATACATACCAAGTAACTAGTGTCTTCACTTGGGTATACAGATGTTAGCAGAATACCAAATACAGGTTATAATCTGACTGTTCTTGGGCCATGTTATGGGAGGCATTCAAGTCCTACATTGGGGAAGAATTATCAGCCTCTCTTCATTTATGGGAGGGGGAGAGAAATAAGTCTACAAATAAGTCTAATTCACCATAAATTTGAGTTTATGAAGGCTCCTCTACTGCAAACAGCTGTTCTAGTGTGAATCCTCGCTTATCCAGGCAGCATTATTAATTTCATTGGGACTCCATGTGGGTCATAGAGTGTGTACTAGCATATCTGTTTGTAGGATTGGTGGTTGAGAGAGAATTTGCTCTTGAGTAGAAAGTAGAATTATGTAGAGCCAGGCAAGTTGTCAGCATGCAGGCTGGCACGCAGGCTGAAGAAGGCAGAAACTTTCAGTAACATCCCAACTATTCTTGATGAGCAAGTATTAAGGGCTTTTCTTCACGTACAGTGGTGCAGCTGCACCACTATAGCACTTTAGTGAAGATGCTACTACGCCGAAGGGAGAGCTTCTCCCCTCGGCATAGTTAGTCCACCGTCCCTCCTGTCAACACAGCTCTGTCTACACAGGGGGTTAGGCTGGCATAACTACATCACTCGGGTGTGGATTTTTCACCCCCCCGTGTGATATACCAATATAGGTCTGTAGTGTAGACCTGGCCTAAGAATCACCAACACCAAACCAAGTAGCCAGACATTCAGAAATTTCTGGGAGGAATCTTACACTGCAACACCTACCAAGGCTGTTGTCTCAGAACTCTTACAAGTCTTGCAGGTTCCAACAGGGCTACCTGAAAACAATCCTATGCTGAAAACAGCCACCAACCACTCTATTAATTTTGTTGTGTAACTATGTAGAAAATGTAACAGACCCATTTGGAAAAATATAACTATTTATGTTATGTATAGAGAGAGATCTTGGGAACCACAGTGATGGGCACATTAGAGACACCATGTGATAGATCATAATGTTTTTAGTATTCTTCTGCAAAGGAAAATAGCCCAGTTCATTCCCTTCTCTCAATCCCCGTTTCTTCAAAAACAGTTTGAGATTTCTCTGTTTTTACTGCTCTCCCTTTCAAAGTTTTTATCCTCGAAAAGACAAAAATGTGTTTATCTTTTTTGCCTTTTTTCACAACACTGTGGTCAGATACGAAGAGAGAAGTTACAAAAAGATAAGTTGAATAACAGATCTTGTTTTTCAGCCACTTGTGAGGCTGCCGTAGTCTCCAGTTCCCTATTTTCATAAGTTGTTTTTTCCATCTTAACGATGAATGAGTACAAAGAATTGAGACATTTTCCTACCATTATGTGAATTGCAGTTGTTGCTTTAAATCTGAATTAGTGTCATTTTTAATTCCCACAGTTTCACAAGGTCTTTTCTTTTTTTGCAAAGATTAAAGTTTTTATTCCGGCTGGGGCGTACAAATTTCTTAAACATGTCTTAATAGCACATTATATTCTCTGCTTTGTGTATAACCAGGAAAAATGTTGTGAATATTTCTAAAGAGAATTACCTAGAAACTGGCAGTTTAAATGTAGTATTATAAAGCAATTTAGATTGATGTGGTTCTAATAGTTAATGATCCCGTGGGAACAGATGGGAAAAGGAGACCATAAATTACCACTGAGATGAGGTCTTGTCTGCTATGTTTTGGTAAAGCAGACATTACTGAAACTGATCATGTCAAGATATGAATGTAATCAGCTGGTGGCTTCTAGGGGGCTTACTTACAGGATCAGAAAATTAGGATGCATCATGGAATGTCGGGTGTGACTGAGATAAATAATATTGATCGTAAGGATTTAAACCAAAGGTAAGACAGTGAGATGGTTTAATCACTGTTTTCTTCTTTTTTGATGCATATCTTTTCATTGGGCCAGAATACTGTTTGCTGACATCACATCTGCCAACCTTCCAAAAACAAATTATGCTGTACTGTAAACAGACCAAGCATCACAGTTAAAAATAACTAAATGATGCCATCTGCTGTCATAAAATATCATTTAATGCTTTGAGATTCATGAATGGTTTTGATAACTAGTACTAGAAATTGTATGCATTTACTAAAATGCTTAAAGCCACAGAGACCTTTGTCAGAGAAATACAGTGTTAAGTTTGATTCTGATTAACTAATGTAATTTGTAGAGTACACATGGAGATTTTGCTTTAGCTACTATGAAATAGCTTTTCATTAAACTGTATGTGCTTGTTTAGATTCCATTCTGTGCTGAGGGAAATCACAATAATAATCATACAATATGTTTATACAGAGTTCAACTCTTCTCTTGAATGACCCTAAGACTCTAAGGGGTTAAATTAATCTTGGGCTTCAAAGAATTTAGATCACAAATTAATTTGGTCCAAAATATGCAAAGATTATTTTGCCCATCTCGTGGATGGAGCAGGTCATAACGGGGTTTATCGGGGGAAGTGAAAAATAATTTGAGTTGAAAATATGGGAGAATGTAGGTAGGTAGACTAGATTAACCAGAGTAGGAATTTTAGCACCACAAACACAGGTCAATATCCTTATGACAGAAGTAATAATTATAGTCCTGGTACATTCAGAATGTATCAACTAGTTGCTTAACTATCTGCAGGATGCAGATTTTGGTGTCTTTTTAGAGGAGAGTTCTGTCTATATGTTAAGTACTTATATGACCCCCATTACCATGGTAGGTGAGCTACTTGCATGTTTGAATGTATTTATTATCTGTAGAGGTCAGCATTTATTATCCTCATTTTATGGGGGAGGAGGAGGATGGGGAGCGGGCGTGGCTGATGCTCAGGGAGAATAATGACTGACCCTCAGGAAGTCTGTGGCAGAACAGGAAATTGAACCCAGCCTAGCATCCTTGCCACTGAACCATCATTCCTTCAAGTGCTAGAAACCTGACCGGTTAGAAGCTAACAGCTTTTAGGGAGGAGTGGTGCTAAGATACACTTAACTTGTCTGAGGTCAGCTTGAGTTTGAAACAGCTAGAATAGCAGTTGTCAAACTTCATTGCACCGCGACCCCTTCTGACAACAAAAATTACTACACAACCCTAGGAGGGGGATCCTAGGAGGGGAAGCCTGAGGCTGCCTGACCCCACCTCCCCAGTCATGTGGTGGGGGAGGAGGCAGGGGTGGCTCTAGCTTTTTTGCCGCCCCAAGCACGGCAGTCAGCCAGCCTTCGGCGGCGCGCCTGCGGGAGGTCCCCGGTCCCGCGGATTCGGTGGCATGCCTGCGGGAGGTCCGCTGGTCCCGCGGCTTTGGCGTACCCGCCGCCGAATTGCCGCTGAATCCATGGGACCAGCGGACCTCCCGCAGGCAAGCCGCCGAAGGTTGCCTGACTGCCACCCTCAGAGGGACCAGCAGAGTGCCCCTCACAGCTTGCTGCGCCAGGCACGCGCTTGGAGCGCTGGTGCCTGGAGCCGCCGCTGGGAGGAGGTAGAAACGGGGAAGCCAAAGCTTGAGCCCTAGCACCCCAGGCGGAGGGGGATAGCCCCAGGCAAAGGGGCCTGTGGCCTGAGCCCTGCTGCCCAGGGCTGAAGCGAAGCCTGAGCCCCGCTTCGGCCTCGACCCCAGGGGGTGGGGCTTGGGCTTCAGCCCAGGACCCCACCAAGTCTAACACCAGCACTGGCGACCCTCTTTAGGGTCACAACTCATAGTTTGAGAACCCCTGAGCTAGAATTACGTGTGGGACCTGAAGCTTGAAGTTTGTATAATATAAACCGGGAGTGGAAATCAGCATTGCATGAATCCCATCCTAAGTGCATCTAGCCCATCTATTCATTTCTACCATGATCACTACCCTATTATCTGAGCATCTGGAAATCTAAAAAGAGCATCCATTCACCCTTGAGTGCACACCTGGGGAGAAAGTGTAGGAGGATCAGGGTCCTCCAGATATCCTGAAACCCATGTCAGTAAAAGAAGTGGAAAGCTTCTTGTGCAGTTATTTGAGAGAATTAGCTGTTATTTTATATATGTGTATAATACTAGGTTTCTGTATTTCTGACTACCAGAGTTAAAGACATTATGAATCTAACAATATTTTTCTCAAATGCTGCCATGGTACATATTTGTCATTCATAGCAGAATTCATGAATAACTACTTGAGAGAGTATTAAAACATTCTGAACTGCCCCTAACTCTCCACCATTAATAATGTTTACACAATATAAGTGGCAAAGCTGGTGTAGAACTGAAGATGTAGAATTTTAAAAGCGTTATATGTTCTTAGTTTTTACTACTCTCTGCCTTGGTATACAATGCTCTGAAGAAAAATGGCTTATATTACACACTTGTGTGTGTGTGTAATACAAATATTCTGAAATCTGTAACGGGGAATGTAGGCCCAAGTCATGGAGAAACCTGGAGAAACTTAGGAACATGCTTAACTTTCCTCACAAGAGTTGTCCCATTGAAATCAACATGAGTACTCATATGAGTGAAGTTATTTATTTGTATATATGAATTTCACCACTAACAACTCCTTAGAGAGAAGACCCTTGTCAGCAGCCTTTCAAACCAAGGGAAACATAATGCATCCTGTGCAATAACAGAAGGTGTGCACTCAGAAACACTTAATCTATGCTGGTGGTCTGCAGTATCTATTGGTTGTAATTTACTATAAACTTTTCACCTTTATATCCAGGAATGCCAACCTCAAGTCTTAGCAAATCAAGTCAGGCCTCAAAAAATCACGCGATTGACATAAAAATCACGAGATTAAAAAAATTCTGGGGTTAATTTTATTTGCCCTTTGTTTTTTGTGCCTATAGGGTGCACTCAGGTCACAGCTTTTCTCCACAACTATGAGGGCTAGAAACTTTCCCCCCCCTTAAATGGAAGCTGAGTTTCACATAAAGTCACAGGACTTGAGATGAGTCTTGAAGGAAAACAAAAAATATCACGAGACTCACTATAAAATTGAGTTGGCAATCCTGTATACCATACAGCCAATGGAAGATTATGGTCTAGGATACATTCCTATACATACAAACCTGTTTCTATTTAAAAAAAAAAGTGATTGGGGTAAAGGTGATGTGAAAGTAAGACAAACGTGGCATAGCTGTTTCCATACACATGGAATATATTGTGATGTTCGGGTAGTACATAATCTATAATTAAAGGTATTACAGCCAAAATGTGTACTTTCCAATAACATGTGTGAACTATTAATAAGAGCACATGCATCCATCATAGTTGTTGCAGTGCTATCTCTGTATTATAACTTTATTATACAATGCAAAGCAAGCTGATGTGAGGTTGGCACCCATTGTAAAGCTGCTGAGCATTAGGAAGCTTAACTGGGATAATCTTAAAAAAATTCTTGTAATTAACAATTGTAAAAAAATTGGCTACATAATATTGTTAGTGGAATGTCTGGGCCTCTTCTATTCCTGAGAGATTTTAATGCTGTGACGGGAGTCTTCAGCCTTTGCGGCTCCTTGGTGGAGGCCCCGCTGTCCTAGTACACCCAACTCCAAGAAGCATTGAGCTGAGAGGAAAAGAGCAACAAATGTGGGTCTGCCAAGCTTGCTTAGAGAGGGCCACACAGTTTAAGAATTAAGGGCTAGGTTTTTCGTTTGTGATGCAGCCTAGAGTAAGAGGTAGTATGTTGTTATGCTGTCCTAGAGTAGCTTCTCAGTCTTCCTGCTGCTCTGAGGAGAGAATAACCACATCTGGTATAGACCTGCTGCAGCATACCCTTTCCAATGCACTAGTGTAATTATGCCACCAGCTTCGTGGGAACGGGACAGAGTCAAGGCTCTGCCCACTCCCAATCTCCTGCCCCTTCCCTGTATGTTGGGAGACATGGCAGTTCTGTGAAGAAGTGGTGGTATAGTACATTTCCTCCGTGGAATTAGGGGATTCCTCTTCTTTTACTCCCTTGCATCATTGCACAGGAAGGTCCATAATCTGGCCCCCGGTGTTGTCAGATTTTGCAGTATTTGTTTTACTTTCATGTCATCTATGAATTGGAGAGGACTGGAGGAAGATATACAACATAAGAAAAAGAAGAGAAAAAAGAGGTTGGAAAAAAAACAAGAAAGGAGGTAGAACCAGTATAATATGAACGTTTAAGTAAATTCAGCTAGGCAGCATTATCAAACGTTTTGGATGTGCTATATACACTATCAGGTGTGTGCAATATGGTTCCTGAGAACATGCAGTGCACATCAAACAAAATATCAACAACCTGTCCATATACTGGACAAGTTTACATTTTACTGAAGCCTGGTATCCTGCAGTAAAAGTGCCCTTGAGAGCAGAAAACTAAACCTGAAGAACAGCAATAAATCGAAAGGGCTGGTGGAGGGAGCCAGGAGCTTGGGGCTTCTTGAAATCTCAAGAACTTTTTGATAAAGTATTTTAAAGGAGGGAAAAAAATCATAGGCATAATGCCTACAATATGTTGGATTTTCCTTTTCTGGAAGGTGGAGAAGATCCACAGGACCACATCCAGAAAGAACCTCTTTTCCAATGGCCTAGCTGGAGCTTCTAATGAGCAAATCATTCTTAGAAAAGTGAAGCCTGAAGACACAGGCATTTTTCATAACTTTCTCTGTGCTATGTAGTCATTTGGATGCAGTGCATCCTCCACTACAAGGGGGCACTGTTTCCAACTGAAGTGCTTAATTTCTTCATGATATCACATTATCAGGACTGGCAGAAACAAGAGACAATGCTTATATATGAGAAAAAACTATGTAAAAAGCAGAGGAAGGATGAGCGCAATGAGGATAGTAAGAAACAAGAAAGGAGAAAAGGAAACAGAGTAATAGAGAGGCAGAGGAATTCTATCCCATCAGAATAAGCTTTTCTTCTGTCTGCCCACCAAGATTTTTACACCACAGTGTAATCGCAATGATATGTGCTGAGTAATTCCTCCCTCCCCCGGAAAAATAAGCTCTCTCTCTCTCTGTACCTAGCACCCCCTTTACCCCCCGCCCCCCATGTGTTTTACTTTTATGACTCCTGTTCTTTTTCAACTGCTTCCACAGAAACTGATTTGTGCACTGAATAGAGCTTTTTTGTCTCCCTCCCCTCCCCCCCCCCCCAAAGTTTGGACTGCTAACCTTGACTGAAAGTGAGCCAGTTGGATTGCCAAAGACTTCTGATTCTGTGTATGGCACTAAGTAAGATCTATCAAATTGTACAATCTCTTTGTTAGATTTTTAGGGCCCAGTTCTAATTCTGGCTTGTGTGAGTGGCCCTACTAACATCAATGGGACTACTCGCATAAGCATTATTTGTGAGTAAGGGTCGTAAAATCAGGCTCTGTGTCATTGGTGATTCTTACACCAATTCTTATCTGAAGGGAAAACAGTTAATGGTTGCAAATGAACCTCTATTGTCTTTAGGCGGTGAGAGCCTGCATAATGGCATTTTCATTCTGTGAAGCAAAAAGCAATATCAGTTGTGGTCCTCCATACAGAGTGCCAAAACCAACCTACCTCTCTCTCTCTCTACTAATTACCAGTGAAAATACAGTAGCAATAGTTAGGATGCTTGTATTCCATGCCTCGCAAAATTAATAACTAAACTGGATCATGAGGGAAATTATTGTTTCAACATATTTCTCTTGTCTCATAAACACAAACTGTTTTCTCTCCCGGAATGGCATCAGAACATTTAAATTTTACAGTGTATGTTTCTCTCTGGCCTAAGTGAGCTTTAGATGATGAATGTCAGCCTTTCAAGAAAGTTTAATGCTTCTGGAATAGATTACTAGTCTACTGTAAGGTTTTATTGATTTGGAAAGGGTTCTTTTAGAAGGTTAAAACCTTCAGTCCTTTCAACATTACACTACTTTATTACCTCACTTTAGCTATGGAAAGAATTCGCTGCATTATTTTAAAGTTCTCTAAGTTTCTGTTTCTGGAAATGCTGTTGCCTCAGGTTTCATTATATGAGTTAAACAGATCAAACTGTTTCCATGACATAGTGCCTTATATCAAGAACAAACTTTATATCAATACTAGGATTTGTAATTTAAAAATGAAGTTAGCTGTATAGCTTGTTGCCAACTTGAAAAAATTAGTTGTCAAGTTCATTATTTCCACTTATCTGGCCAAGCTGATGGATATGATGTTAAATCAGCTTGAGCTGAAAACTCATTATATTGCTTTCCTTTTGCAAATATAATTGATAAAAAACCTTACATTTAGGGAATAAAAACACTACATTAATTTGATCAAAACTCAGGATTTACCTTTATACAACTACAGTTGTAATTTAATAAAAGATGATAGTTTCTTATACTGTTTTAAGGAACCAGAACATATTTTTCTCCTAAAATAATTTTCTGTTGCTGCTTTGTTTCTCTCTAACTCTTTTCTTGTTGGAATTTCATCATAAGCAGTAAAAGGGTGTGTTCATTGTATAAAACAGGTATATTTATAGCTGTGGCACTCTGTTTACACCCCGTCCAATGAGGAGTATGGTGAAAAGAGGAAGATGGATTAAACTGACCATTCTGTTTCCTTCCCTTTTGGACAGCCTCTTCAGCTGTTTGCTAAACGCATCACATTTTAGCAACAGACATATAAGACTTCATGACTGAGCAAATCATGAAATGTACAAATCACTTTGGCAATAGCATTTAATTAACATTTTCTACTTCATGTGATGCCTCAGAATTATTATATAAAGTAAAGCAGTTGCAGGCAGATCCTCAGCTGATGTAAATTGTATGGCAGTTTACACCAGCTGAGGAAATTTACACCAGGTGAGGATTCGCTCGATGTTTTAGCATTATATGTTAGTCCTTCCAGTCTCTTGAACAGCACAGGTGGTTACTGTTCATCACTGTTTTTCATTAAAAGATGAAGAAATGTGGTGAGCATTGAAGTGCAGTTTTATGGTACTGTCATCACTCCATCTGTAGGATTGCCAACATTCTAATTGCTGGACACTCGACACTCCTGCTCCGCCCTGCCCCTTCTCCCAGGCCCTGCCCCCGCTCGTTCCTCTCCCCAGCTTCCTCCATCGCTTGCCCCACCCCACCCCCATCACTCGCTCCCTCCTCGTCCCAGGATTCACCTGCTGCCTGCAGAGCTGGGCTGGGAGGAGCTGACGTAGAGCCTGCCCGCCTGCCCAGTTGGGGCACAGGGTGGAGGAGGGGATTGGTCCCTGGAGGGGTTGGGGCAGGGGCATAGCAAGGCGGGGGGATTGGTCCCCTGAGCGAGGGAGCGGGGGCACAGTGGCGTCATGGGGGTTGATCCCTGGAATGAGGTGCTGAGCTGGGGGCAAGAATCGAAACTTGTTCCTGGCAGCCCTAAGGATCCGTGGCCCCCGTATGTAAGTGAAATAGTAGTTACATCTATTGTGCTTAAATGTCTCCTCCTTTATTAGAAAAAAAAATATTGAAATAGGAAAGTAGAATAGGAAAGTCAACAACACAGCTTAATCCTCTGCAATTTCTTTTGGATCAATTACAGCACCACTTTCAAACGTGTTTTTACTCCTCTATGTTGTCGCATACCATGTTTGTTTTTTTATTGTATGCTGTTTGACAAATACACAAGATACTTGAGGGTGGATGGGGCGGGAGATAGTGGAAGTTGAATGAGGGGGAAGATGATGGGAGTGCAGGCTATCATGGAGGAATGATCCATGTATAGCAAAGTTGAGATGGATCCATTTTCACCAACTTACATACTGTGAGGAAGTCTTGATATACACATGCTTGTATATGTTCCTATCTGTAGTTCCATAACTCAGCACATTGTTATAAAAATAAGTGGCAGTTCAGCTGCTGAAAATGCGTAGTACTCACTTTCTGATGGCCTACTTATAGTCATTGGGCCTGATTCACACTAACTGGAGCAGAGGGGTGTCAGATTTTTGTCACTGAACAATAAATTTTTTTAAATGGAAATTTTATTTATTTATTTATTTATTTGGTGAAACCTGAATTTTTTTTTTTTGGATGTTAAGTATTTTTTTTATTTTGGTTTTGCCTTCTCCATTCCCCCATTTTGGCCTCCCCCAAGGAGAAAGCAGAATAATAGAAATGTTGAGGCGAGGAATGGGGGCAGAGAAAAGGGTGAAGGCAGGAAAAAACAAAACCTGACATTTTTTTTTTGAACAAATGAAGAATAGTTCATTTTTGAAACGTGCAGACCTTCTTTTGTGTGTGTGAAAACATGTTTTTGTTTGTTTGTTTGTTTGTTTGTTTTTAAAGCAGCTCTATTAAGAACCCAGGCAGTACAGGTTGTTGAGGGGTCCATAGTGCCTCTTTTGGCTACCCTGGCCATGCCTTCACCTCAGGTAGTGGCACCCATTTTATGTGACCAGACAGCAAGTGTGAAAAATCGGGACACGGGGTGGGGGGTAACAGGCACCCATATAAGATAAAGTCCCGATATTTGGGACTTTATCCCTATAAAATCAGGACATATGGTCACCCTAGTTATGAAGGCTCCCTGGCAGAGTGGAAGTTATCAACATCTTCTACCACACCAGTCACCACTGCCTCCCAGCCGGCCCCAGATGCTAAAGGGAAGTTGACCACCCCGAGACAGGGAATAGAGTTTGCAACTCTTTTGTAAACTTGGCTATGGAACCAAAAATGACCACAGATCCATTAAAACATGAACTAATACATCCCACATTGAAAAAACAAAAAAGCCACACTATGGAAAAGCACTATCGAACAAGTCTAAAAACAGCACTGCATGTTTTTCTCATTCTGTCTATTTTAAGATTATTTAACATAATTGAATGTTGTCAAATTGTGCACGTCTCCACCATGGGAATGTCGTTTTGAGTGCATAGCCACACACAGAGCTTGACTTGAAAGAATAAGCATCCCTTCCTTACCACATTCTCTGAGAAGTGGAGGAATAGGGACTGGGCACGTATCCCATTATATGACATGCAAAGAGACCTAGGATTGGGTTTTTTCAACTCAGGCACTGAACAAAAAAATAAACGTAGGTTTGTTTTTGGTTTATTTGCTGATTTGGGATGTAGGGGGAAAGGGACTTTAAGCCCTGATGACCTCTCCTTAACTCTTACACATCTCACCACTTTCTATTGAGAATACTCTTTATTTGCAGGACTTCAAACTTTATGAAAAAAAAAAACAGGCAACTTCCTGTGTTATAGGAACTAGTTTATAGTAGAGATCTACAAAGTTGGTGTGAAATGTGGCTATCTGGGGGCTGTTTAGGAATGAGTATTTATGCAGAAGTTTTCTTTTTCAGGGTAAGGAAGATAGTGAAAGGAGGCTATTGTTTTGACTAAGTACTATGACAACATTGTTCCTATTTCTGCAGTTTTCCCTGCACCTGTCACTTACTGGAGCTATTTTTTGACTGTCTAGAGACAATCCTCCTAAATGTCTCTCTTCTTTTTTGTTCTGGGCATTGGTCCACAGTGAATAAAGAGAGTAATCAAATTCATTGTGAATCTGTTCTTATGCTGATCCCTAATAGCTTTTTAAAAATAATATTGCTAAAAGCATATATCCCATCTAGACCGTGTATTTTCAAAATGATTTGAATTTGGCATAATCAATGCTTGAAGCCCAACCCAGAAATGGGTCTTTATGTTGCATTTTTTATAAGTCAGAATTAAGTGAAGTCTAAAACTGTTTTTTAAAACGTTTAAACTGTTATAAATGGGCACCGCGAAATAAAAAAAAATTATAGTTGAACTCTTTGAAATGTTTAGTTTCTAATAAGTATAATAAGCTCCAATTAATAATATGTTCCAGTCCATTTGCTCTTTTATTTTCCTGGCCTTTTAGGTCATCCTCTCCACTTTAGTGGTACATTGGGAGCTGTTTGATAGATCACAGGATTTAAAGATTCAAAGTATGCCCTCTCATCTAAAGCTCTGCCAAAAGGATGTAGCTACAGTACTTGCAGTTACCCACGCCTCCTGTGTTGGCACAGATGCAGCTGTTAGCAGGAAAAGCCTTAAACCCACAGTTATCGCAGCTTTTCTTACTAGTGCTTCTCCGTCCTCCCCTCACTGCTCCTGTTGTTATACTGCTTCAGCTTACTCCACATGCACTACTCCTTCAGCTGTTGGTTTTACTTCTCTTTCCCTTCACTCCTGAAAATAATTTAAGATGTTTTTAGAAGTAGTACTGTTTGTACTCACGCACCCACCTACAGGTTACATTCTACTGAAACAATGCAAGCTAATGTTACAACACAACCACAGAACGGGGACTGAATGACTCACTGATCTGCTAATGGGACATTTAGCCTTTCCACCAATAGCTTGCCAGTTCCAATCTCTGGCTATTCAGCGACCTCACTGAAATGAGTTAGCAATGAAGGCCCAACCAGAATGGGAGCACTGTACCTGTCAATTTGAAGTAGTCAAAGCAGAAGAGGGAAGCAGCATTGGGCTTCTGACAACTCAAACACACTTCTTTTCATTAGCAAAAAGGAGGAAGAAGCAATAGCATCAGCAGTATTTGAGACTGTAGAGAACAGGGAAGCACAATATTTCTTAAATATGTACAGGCTTATTTTTATCTAACATACAACATGTAGAAAACTATTACGGTTTAAAAAAGGACTTTTTTTAAAAGGCTGATATTCAGCTATGAGCTACACTAGTGTAAATCTGGAGTCATTTCATTACAGGCAAGCTATTAAAATATAAGTTGTATTTAATCTTTTTGTTAAGTTATAGAACTCTACAGATGAGTTCTTCATTTATTTTTTATGAGCATTCATTCCTCTGGTGCGTGCCAATGGACTGAGAAGTGCACATTCTTGTGTGTGTTGTTGGAATTACACAGCAGTATACATACATACATACCTCTTGCTAATAGATTGTTTTCTTTTAATTTCATTTATAGCATATTCCCTATTGAAAGTGGTTTTTTATGTACAAGAATTAATATTTGTCACATACAATTTCACAATGAATTTATGGCTGTCTGAGAGTAATATTTACGGAAGGCTTATGATGAGATCATTTCCTTTCTGAACCGTGAAAGAAAACTTATCAAGCCAGATCATAAAATGTTATGTTGCTATGCATTCATAAGTGAAATGCTATAGCAACATCATAACTTGATATTTAATATACGATAGCACGGCTGTGGTACCTTTTCCCTTTCTTTCCCTCTTTTATGTTTAACAAATCCTATTGGTATTTGAATTTCTGAAGTATCTTCAGTAGTAATTAATTCAATGGGCCAAATTCTGCTCTCAGATAAATTGGTATAAACTATCATTAAACATTTGTATTGTGGTAGTGTAACACTGACAGACCCCTGTCTTTGTTGAGTGGGATTGAACCTGGGACCTCTGGAGCTAAATGTATGAGCCTCTACTGCATGAGCTCAAAGTGACCTGGTGTGACACTACACCCCCATACTCTTCATAGAGTTATTGTTATGATATGAATATGGCTTAACTAAGATATTTTATGTAAGATGTGTTATGTAAGATATCATTGGAAAGGTTATGATTTATTTAATGTGATTATCCTATTTGTATGCATGTATCATTTCTGTATCTGAAGTTAGGAATATGGACTATGTATCAATTACAAAAGTATGCAACTGGGGAATGCCCACCAGACAGTAGGCAATCAGTGTGTTGGGGGCATTAGGAAGGGCAATAGGACTTTGAAGATACTAATCACCCACCTTCCTGAGAAGCTTCCTGGGATGCTGCTTTGATACTTCAGGGTCATGTGATCATGTCACCCGGTACGGGATACCATCTTGGACTGCTGGTATTTTTCCACTGGAAGGGGGTTAACGTCAACTGGGAAACAAAGGATTCCTCCCATATGTAAATCCTATTTAAGGCCAGGGAGTGAGTTAACCAGGGATTGTGCTTCACTGAATCCACACCCAGGAAGTACTGAACCCGGGCTTGGAATGGTGTCTGGCCCATGAAGGATATACCTGGAGCTTTAAGCTGCAAACAAGAGCTGTCTGTACCCAAAGAAATTCTGTAACCTGCTTAAAACAACATTTAGGGTGAGAAATTATTATTTGTAGCCAGTTTCTTTAGTGTATTAAGCTTAGTTTGCCGGTTTGTTTTATTTGCTCAGTAATCTGCTTTGATCTGTTTGCTATCCCTTATAATCACTTAAAATCTACCTTTTGTAGTTAATAAACCTTGTTTTTTGTTCATTCTAAAACCAGTTTGTGTAATTCATAACCAGGGGGGAAGCTGTACATATCTTCCTTCACATTGAGGGAGAGCGTGAATTTCATGAGCTTACACTGTACAGTTCTCTGTGCAGCGCAAGACAATGCAATTTTGGGTTTGTAGCCCAAAGGAGGTGCGCACTTGAGTGCTGGGCAATCCCCGAGCTGAATCTTCCCACACAAAGCTGATCTCAGTGTCTGTATGTCTTTGCAGCTGGGTGGTGTCCCTACTTGTGAGTGTGCTAGAGGAGGCTTGAGAGCCTGGCACAGCAGGACAGGGTGAGGAAGCCCAGGCGGGAGGAACAGGCAGGCTCAGTGGGACCCCAGTACATTGGGTGGTATGCTGGGGGGAGGGGAGGGAGGAGCAACCTATCACACCTGGCTCTTACCCAAGGTTGCAGCAGGCTCATCAATCTCTAGGTGGTGTAGGTGCTGCTAGAGGGGGACAGAGTGTCACACAAAGTAAGCATGGATTACAGTAGTACCTAGAAGCCAACCAGATAAGAGCCCGTTCAGATGCTACGCAAACATAGGCCCTCAATCCTGCAAAGACATATGCATGTGCCTAATTTTAGCCAATATGAGTTGTCCAATTAACTTCAGTGGGACTACTCTTAGTTCAGTGGGAGTATACTATCTTTTAAAAAAGGGAACAAAGAGAACCCAGGAAATTGTAGACCAGTCGGCCTAACTTTGAAACCTGAGAAGATACTGAAGTACTTTATTAAATAATTAATTGGTAAGCACCTAGAGGATCATAGGGTTATAAAGAATAGTCAGCATGGGTTTGTCAAGAACAAATCATGCCAAACCAACCTAATTACCTTCTTGGAGAGGGTTACTGGCTTGATGGATGGGGGGAAGCAGTAGACGTGGTAGATCTTGGTTTTACTAAGTATCAGAGGGGTAGCCGTGTTAGTCTGGTTCTGTAGAAGCAGCAAAGAATCCTGTGGCACCTTATAGACTAACAGACGTTTTGCAGCATGAGCTTTCGTGGGTGAATACCCACTTCTTCGGATGCCACAGGATTCTTTGGTTTTACTAAGGCTTTTGACACAGTCCCACGTAACATTCTCATAAGAAAACTGAGAAATTGTGGTCTAGATGAAATTACAATAAGGAGGGTGCACAATTGGTTGAAAGTAGGGCTGTCAATTAATTGCAGTTAACTCAAGCAATAAACTCAAAAAAAAGTAATCATGATTAGTTGCAGTTTTAATTGTACTGTTAAACAATAGAATACCAATTGAAATGTATTAAATATTTTGGATGTTTTTCTACATTTTCATATACACCTCTACCCTGATATAACGTGACTTGATATAACACGGGTTCACATACAACGCGGTAAATCTCTGACATGCTGCTCTTTGTTTACATTTACAGGAGATAATGCTGCCCTCTTCTTATTTACGTCACCAGAAAGTGAGAGCCAGTTGTTTGCATTGCACTTCTGCAGCCAGCGTTGCAAGGTATTTACGTGCCAGATATGCTAAACATTCATATGCCCCTTCATACTTCGGCCACCATTCCAGAGAACAAGCTTCCATGCTGATGATGCTTGTTAAAAAAATATTGCGTTAATTAAATTTGTGACTGAACTCCATGGGGAAGAATTGTATGTCCCGTGCTCTGTTTTGCCCATATTCTGCCATATATTTCATGTTATAGCAGTCTCAGATGATGACCCAGCTCATGTTGTTCATTTTAAGAACACTTTCACTGCAGATTTGACAAAATTCAAAGAAGGTACCAATGTGAGATTTCTAAAGATAGCTACAGCACTCGACCCAATGTTTAAGAACCTGAAGTGCCTTCCAAAATCTGAGCGGGATGAGGTGTGGAGCATGCTTTCAGAAATCTTAAAAGAGCAACATTCCAATGCGGAAACTATAGAACCCAAACCACCGAAAAAGAAAAACAGCCTTTTGCTGGTGTCATCTGAATCAAATAATGAAAATGAACATGCATTGGTTTGCACTGCTTTGGATTTTTATTGAGCAGAACCCGTCAGAGCAGAACCCGTCATCAACATGGAAGCATGTCCTCTGGAATGGTGGTTGAAGCATGAAGGGACATATAAATCTTTAGTGCATCTGGCACATAAATATCTTGCAACACCGGCTACAACCGTGTCATGAGAACGCCTGTTCAGGGAACATTGTTAACAAGAAGAGGGCAGCATTATCCCCTGCAAATGTAAATAAACTTGTTTGTCTCAGCAATTGACTGAACAAGAAGTAGAACTGAGTGGACTTGAAGGCTCTAAAATTTACATTGTTTTATTTTTGAATGCAGGTTTTTTTGTTCATAAATCTACATTTGTAAGTTCAACTTTCATTATAAAGAGATTGCTCTGCAGTACTTATATTAGATGAATTGAAAAATACTATTTCTTTTGTTTTTTACAGTGCAAATACTCGTATTAAAAATATAAAATGAGCACTGTACACGTTGTATTCTGTGTTTTAATTGAAATCAACATATTTGAAAATGTAGAAGACATCCAGAATATTTAAATAAATGGTATTCTATTATTGTTTAACAGCACAATTAATCGTGTGATTAATCTCAATTAATTTTTTTAAATGCTTGGCAGCCCTAGTTGAAAGACCATACTCAAAGAGTAGTTATCAATGATTTGCCGTCAAAGTGGGAGAGCATACCTAGAGCGGGTCTTGCAGGAGTCAGTGCTGGGTCTGGTATAGGGTTGCCAAGTTTTTATTTAAAAAATAAAGGACTATAGTCTTAGTACCCCCATCCCACCCCTCCTCCTAATTATATTATTATTATCACCTACATTCGCCAGTGGTATTTCTTGCTGCTTTTTGCAGCACTCAGCAGCTCCCGATCTTGTTTTATGGAGATTTAAAAACAAGGCAACTCTAGTCTGGAACTATTCAACTGCTGCAGTTTACTCCAGTGCCTGCAGATGTTTTCTTCCTTCTCTTCCTGTCTCCCATTAGGTGCCTGCCTCCCAACCTGACTCACCGGCTGTGGACTTGGTGGCTGGTTCAGTGTTAGGTAGTACTGCCGCCACTTGGAACCCATACAGCCACAGCCTAGGTGGGGAGGTGGAAGTGCGCGCTGGTCACTGAGTGTTCCCTTGCTCCCAAACTGTGGCTCCAACATGTTGCTGCTGCATGCTGTGAACAACACTGACCACAAGAACAGCACTTCTGCCTCCCTGCTGTTGAAAAAATAGTCCCAGCTTGGGGGCCAGTTGGTCTGTCTTATAACCTTTAGTGTAGTGGTTATAGGGAGCTCACTTGGGAGATTGAAGACCCCAGTTCAGTTTCCCCATCTGCCCAAGGAGAAGAGATTTGAACAACTATATCTCCACTTAGTGCACTAACCACTAGAGTAAGGGATATCCTGATGGAGGTGGGGGTGCGGGCTCTCAGTCTCTCCTGTTGAAGCTATTCCACTATATATAAATAATTAAATATGTGTTGGTCCAGGGAGAGTGATATAATCCAGTAGTTAGGGCCCTCACTTGAAAGGAGGGAAATCTATGTTAAAAACCATCTCTTCTCATCAGGCAGAGGGGGAACTGAATTGGGATTTCCCCTCTTACTGGGCTAGTGGCAACAAGGAAACACTTTGCCTCCCTTTCTTCCCCCGTCCCCTTGTTTAGTGTAGAGTTAGATATGCACTGCCACCCTTCTTGCAAGAAACAGCTTAGATGCCTGACTGCAGGAGAGGGTTCCCGCTGTGGATCCCAAACACAGACAGGTGCTTCCTTCTGGCCCAGACTTAGGGTTTGTCTACACTATAAAATCAAGTCGACTTTATCTAATTTGACCTTGAGCCTCTGAATTAAGTTGATTGTGTGAGGTCACACCATGCTCATTGTCTCGATGGAGTGCATCCTCACTAGCAGTGCCTGCATCGATGCACAAAGCAGTGCATCATGGGTAGATATCCCAAAGTGCAACTTGCTACAGTTTGTTTTGGGAAGTTTGTGCAATGTCTCATGGGACTAAAACATTGTCACAGAGGAGAATGGGAACATTGCGTTGGCATCCCATGATGCGCTGTGCTCAACAGTCATCAGCTTTTCTATCAACATATAGTAGAGTTTCTTGGGAAATTCACTATTAATTCCAAGTGACGCTATGGTTCTATTCTGCTCATAGATAGTAGAATAGATTTTCCCCACACACACATTTATTTTTTTTTTAAGAGAAAGTTTGATCAAAGAAAGCTTATAGTCTTTTATATTAACTGCTGCAATAACTATACAAAAATTTACCACATAATGGTTTTAGTGCATTTTCCCATTAATATATGAGTATAATGTTCTTTGATTACAAAAATACAAGGTATATAATATTACTTTGAGTCGATTCTTTATTTTGAAGGCTGTTAGAATACTGTGTAGATATTCTGGTAGATAATTTATGCCTGTAGCTGGAAATCTGTAGAATTTAAAATATGTTCTATTTTGCTTTCAGTTATAAAAGTGCTCTCTTTTGAATCTAAATTGTATTTATTATTAGAATTTTTTTGGTTTGAATGCAAACTTTTTCACTGCAATCTGGGGAAGGCAATTTTACAAGAAATGTAGGGCTGGAAGGGACCTTAAGACGTGATCTAATCCGGCTCCCATGCACTGAAGAACGACTAAGTATAACTAGACCATCCCTGACAGATGTTTATCCAACATGTTCTTGAAAACCTTCAATGATGGGGATGGGTTTGAGCACAGACCTGCTAAACCCAGGATTGTGAGTTCTTATAATTATAATAATTGGAGATATACCAATCTCCTAGAGCTGGAAGGGACCTTGAAAGGTCATCGAGTCCAGCCCCCTGCCTTCACTAGCAGGACCAATTTTTGCCCCAGATCCCTAAGTGGCCCCCTCAAGGATTGAACTCACAACCCTGGGGGGGGCACCCAGGGATCTGGGGCAAAATCAGTACTTGGTCCTGCTAGTGAAGGCAGGGGGCTGGACTCAATGACTTTTCAGGGTCCCTTCCAGTTCTATGAGATAGGTATATCTCCAGATATTATTACCCATTGATTGTTTCATAATTTCTTCCAGTATATTTCCAGGTATTGAAGTTAGAGTGACTGATCTCTAATGCCCAGGTCCTCTTTGTTCCCCCTTTTAAAGATAGGTACTGTATTTTGCCTTCTCCAGTCTTCTGGAACATCACCCATCCTCCATGAATTTTCAAAGATAATCGCTAATTGGTCCAAGATTGCTTTCATCAAGCCCTGCTGACTTGAATACATCTAACTTATCTATATATTCTTTAACTGTTCTTTCCTTATACTGGCTTGTGTTCCTTACACCTTGTTGTAAATATTAATTGTGTTTAGTATCTGGAAACAATTAAGGTTTTTGGTGATGACTAAAGCAAAATAGGCATTAAACTCCTCAGCCTTCTTGATGACATCCATTATTAACTGTCCTTTGCCACTAAATAGAAGACCCACACTTTCCTTCATCTTTCTCATGCTCTTAATGTATTCATAGACTCTCTTCTTATTGCTAGGTCTGACTCATTTGGTGCCTTAGCCTTTCTGATTTTTGTCCCTACATGCTTGTGCTATTCTTTCATACTCATCTGTAGCAATTTATCCATGTTTCCTCTATTTGTAGGATTTCTTCTTGATTTTTGGGTCAGTCAAGTGCTCCTGATGGAGCCATATTGGCCTCTTACTATTCTTCTTATCTTTCCTTTGCAACAGGGTTGTTTGCTGTTGTGCCTTTAATATTTTTGTCTCCTTCAGAGCTGAACCTTCACAGAGAATCAGGAACTTGGGTAATTACAGTTCATTAGCTTTCAGTAGCAGCCGCTTCTGATGAAACTGGAGGAATTGAAATTTTAAGGAGCAGAACAATAAGAAAGCGGTTGGCTTTCATTGCTTTTTAAATGGAATTATGCTCAGGTGGCCATGAAGGGGAAACTTTCTTTGGGAGGTTTTCTTACATTTCCTTGTTTCATGCCTAAGTCATTAACACTTCTTGTAATGCTATCGTATTTATTGCAGGAACAATTTAAAAGAATACCCAGAGAGAATAACCTGTAAGCTTATGCTACAGCAAATGACGCATAACATATTTCTTTTTTTTTGTCTTTCTGAGGAGAAACTTGCTATGCCCTGATATGTATCCAGAAATAGCCCATCTGCCAGCTTCAGACAGTTTAATTTTTCTCCTTCCGTCAGGCCAAATGGTCTCACCCATTTCCGTAGACAGGAAGCTTATCAGCTTTTCTCTTTTATTTTTTTCTGAAGTCAGATGTAATACTACTGATCAGCCCCAGTTTGGCTCCATGGCGGGTGGGTGGGAAACATGCTAAAATATTTTGGGTGAAATCCCTGGTTAGTGAGTCAGAGTACTGAGCGGGATCAGAATTGTAACATAGATGCTGCAGCCTTTAGTGCTGTCCTGGCATATGTAACAGTTTCCAGTGGCTCTCAGGTTATTCGTGGTGTTGGAGGGTCACACAGTGGAGAAAAATATCTTTTAACCCTCTCATGAGACTTGCTTCATGAGAATGTGATCTGCCCTATAGCTTTTTTTGAGCTTTCTCAGCAGCCAGCCTAAGACGATGGAATGAACACTCAGAGGAAAAAGGTACCATTGCAAACTTCACTGCCTTCTACTTCAAGGGCAGTGCACATTTCTTTGACCTGGCCTTCTCTAACATAAGCATATACGTATGTGTGTATAAAGATATAAAAATTCAAAACAAAATACTCCACTGCACACACTTCTCCCATGGGAAGAGGATGAGAGAACAAACACATGACAGATGTTAGGCATAGCACTTAATGAACTACTGGAACGTGCTCAGATTCTACAGTTATGAATGCAGTATAAGGACCTATGTAGACTAGAACTCTCTACAAAGTCTAAGGTAGTAAAAGAGTAACAGAGAAAGAAATGTAAAGCCAGGGAAGAAGAAACTGAGAGTTTTAACTTTTTGAGTAGTCAGAGGCACTGGTAAAATATAATTTAATTAGTTTGATAAAAATGCAAGTGTGCAGTTTTCCAGGAACTGTCACTCTGACACTGCATGTTGCCAGGGTTTCAGATAATTGTTTCTGTTTGAAATGAACAGTTTAATAAATATATATCTCTGAAGATATAAACTGAGCAACAGCACCGAGAAGGATTATCAGTTTATTCTAACACATCTTTCCTTTTAAACATTGTAAAAGAACCAAAGTTCATGTGATTCAAATGGCTGATTGCTGCATCTGCATGTGTATGTTTAGGAGAAAGTTCTGTGTCTTAGAGATAAGGAATGTAGAATATGATGTAACAGTTGCTAAGGCAACTACACTTTTTATGGATGCTAGGATAAATAACAGTAAGAAGTCTATGTGAGTTGTTCAGCTTCCCCTTTTTGCGACTTTTCCAATTTTTTTTAAATACAGTACATAATTTGAGATCAACCCAGAAATGGCTCTTCTTTTGTTCAACTCAGCCATATTACTGAGGTTGTATGATCTTTATGGATATAGCAGAGAGGGATCTATTTACACACCGGAAAGCTAGGATTCAAGAATCTCGAAAAGCATACTTTACAAGGAAAAAATGCATTCCTTGCTCTGCCTGAGTAAATGATGTTAGAACTGAATGAAAGTGCGCTGGGGTGTTTTGTTTTTTACTTTTTTAAAATGTGATTCCCTTTTCCTGTTTTCCCTTTGCCTTTGTGTGTGTTCTATGCAAGTTTTAGAAACTCTTATCTATTACTGTGAAACGACCATTTGCTTATCATTTGTTGTTCATTACGTGGCAAATGAGGAGTAATGAAACCCCACTTGGAGAGAGTTGGGTTGGGACTAGAACATTGCAAGCCCTTCCAAGTTCCACGTGCTCACAAAGTTGTATGTCAGAACTGGCTTGCATGGACGGACAGGCATGGAAATTCTGAAAGCCTTATTATGTTTTGAATTGACATCTGACCTTGCTCAGTGAAAACCATTACAGTGATTCAGGCACAGCTTTCCAGTAACATAAGTGGAAGTTTTGCTAGTGTAGGAGTTGCAGAATCAGGTCCCATATATTGTAAATCCACTATATTTTTAAAAGTATAAATACATAGATACAGACAGGCCTGATATTCAACATATAGTGGGGTATTTAGAATTTAATGGTGGGATTTCCGTAGTGTTCAGCATTGGGCTATCTCTGCTCCCAATGATTTCAGTGGGAGTTTTACCATTGACTTCAGTGGGGTAATTAGAAGTGATTAATGGATTTTTATACTTTAATTAACTCAACTCTTAAAGGAGAGATTTTCATCTCAGTTACACTAATGTAATCTGGAGTAACTCCAGTTATTCTACATTACACTGCTGTAATAGAGATAAGATTCTGGCCCTTAAATTTAAAGGGAAGACTGAGGAAGGAGCGGGGAGCCACCAGCCAGGAGTGTCTGAGGCACAGGTCACTACCCAGAGCT
This sequence comes from Mauremys mutica, assembly GCF_020497125.1. Lineage (NCBI taxonomy): Eukaryota > Metazoa > Chordata > Testudines > Geoemydidae > Mauremys > Mauremys mutica. The sequence goes on from NC_059072.1 coordinate 231,499,969, forward strand.
AGCAAGATTTGTACCTGTGACCTCTGTATTTTAGGATGACTACTCTAACCCCCCGAGCTACACAGCCAGGCGACAGGTCCCCTCAGCAGACGGGGGAGGTAGGTTAGTGCTGAGGAGTGATGAGTCACTGAGGAAGGAGTGAAGAGCCATCAGCAAGGGGAGTCCGAGGTAGAGACCTCTACCCAGGCCCCAGCAAGATTCGAACCTTTTAGTTTTATCCATGATGTTTCCTATTCTGCTCCCATTAAAGTCAAGCTGGGACTTCAGTGGGAAACAGGCTTGGAGCCATACTGCATAATGAGAGAAAACATTCACCATCCCTTTCCAGCAGCTTAGGAAAGAATGGGGGTTGCCTCCTTTCACATTGCCCTGGGACAGTAGAGTCCCCAATCCTAAGTATCCATTTGTGGCTGGTGTATTTATTCATTTGACTATAACGTGTCTGTTAAAATTTCACATGGGTGAGTGGGTCTGTGGATGGGTGTGTTTAGGCAAGAGAGAAGGGAAGAGATGATGTGATATTAGAAAAGGGAAATATGAACAGATACATTTTGTGGGGGAGAATAGAAAAAGAGAGAGAATACAGGGGAGAAAGAGAACAGGTGGAAAAAGAGAGAGGAAAGGGGTTTTAGAGAGAGGGGAAGGGAAAGAGGATATTAAAAGCAACACTGAAGACCATTCTGTCTTCAGGAACTGAAAGAAAAAGAAAAATTGAAGTCAAGCAAGAATGGGAAAGTATGTAACAAAGCCAGGAGAGGTATAAGTAGACGTTGTCAAGTAGCAGTCATTGAATGTAGCATTTTGATTAACTTCGCAGGTCATCAGCTAAGTCATCTGACAAATACTACTTTGCAGTATTCGACCAGCCACATAGTTAGTCAAATACTATTTGGTAAGTGTATTATTAGATGAATACCAGTAGGATTTGCTGAATATAGTCAATGAATATTTCTTCTGCTATTCAACCTGCCCTAATAGTAAGTTGCATTAAATATATTTTTTTCACCTTGACTAATAGTCTTAGTTCTTGGGTTAAAGGTGAAGAGTAAATATTTCATTGCCTGGAAAGCAGTTTAGGATACCGAGAATGTAAAAGGTGTTTATGAAACCAACCTCCTTTTAATTATAATTTAAAAGCACGTTTGAATAGGTAGTTTGAGCTACCCTAATATTTGTGCAAGGAATATGATCAGATAATGATTACAAATACAGTAAGGGCACTTTTTTCCTTGAAGGCATGTAAACTTTCCTCAGCTGTTCTGACATGTCTTTTAGAGGAGGCCTTCTACATTTTTAATACTGTTTTTGGAGTAGGACGTACTCGTATCGGGGAGAACTTTTAGATAATTTTGGATTTATTTGGTCCCTTTCAAAGGTGGGTTTGATGAGCCATGTCAATCTTTGGTTTGACTTTTGGGCTTCAATCATATCAATATGTTCATTATAATGAAAAGTCCAGGGACCCCTACTGTATGGAATTACAAAGGATTGATTGAATCAGTTGAACAAAGCATATATTGAGCCAGCTGGCAGCAACATTTAAGGAATTTACAGGCATATGGTATGTTTGTAAAATTCTGGATAGCCAAACATTGAGATAAATAAAATGCAGACTATTTAACTTACTAGTATTGCAGTATCCAATTCAGCCATCCATGTCCAACTTTCTTTTGCTCCCAGGATGCACCGAGGCTTCTAGCTCGAAGGTCCATGTCAGGAAGTCTTGCCACAGCTTAAAAAAAAAAGGGAAGTTACTTGCAGCTAGTCAAATGAAACAGATGGAAATATTCATGTTGGTGATAATTGTGGAAATCTGAGATTAAAAAAGGATGATTATTATTGTTTCTGCTCAGGTGTAGCACCTCCTTCAATCAAGATATGGTATTGAACTGGTCTGCACCTCTAGCTCCCCCTTTTGGCTGCTTTCTATATAGTGTTCCAGCTTGCCCTCTGTGTTTGCATTTTGTGGCCTAACCCTCCAACTAGGTTATTTTTCCAGCCCCATCCCCTTTCAGGGTATCAAAAGTCTAATGTTTTTATAAGTTCCAGTGACCATAAACAAGGAGGTCCTCTGCCCCTTCGCAGGGCTACATCCAGATCACCAACTTCCCTCTCAATTCTTCCCTCACAAGTCTGTCTTGCTCTCAGTCCTCACTCAGGACTTTCCTCACAAGAGCTTGTCTTGCTTCCTTTGATTCCTTGCAAAAGTGTCCTTTCTTCTCTGCTGTCTCCCCTCCCTGAGCTCCTCAGCCTGCTTTTAAGGCCCAGGTATCTAATGGATCTTCCCCCAGCTCTGCCCTCTCTGGCTGGGCAGTAACCAGTCAATCACCCCACAGGCATGGAGCATGTCTCTAATTGGGTTTCTTCCCATTCTCTACAGGAGATGGGGGAATCCCATCACAAGATATAGTGACTGGACTTGACAGTATTTAAGATAATCAATAGTAAATACATATGTTGTCATATGGAATATAAAAGAGAAGAACTCTCTTCCTTTTTCCAGATCAAAATTATTGAAGAAATTTACAGTTGTGTTTAAAAACTGATGCATCTTGAATGGCTCAATATAGTTAGCAGGACTGTTTTCAAAATAGCCCTAAACAGGGGTTTGACTATTCTAATGCTGATTGAATTACATATTTTAAAATATAAATAATCTTTATTTCCTAGGCTGATGCTAATCTTTGATTATAAATAAGCAGCATTCCATTTTTCAGCATTTTTAAGGGCAGAGTAAAATGTTATTTATGAAAGCAGATTATGGCCTACATTTTCAGAAGTTGCCTCCCTCTGTCTGTGTTCTGCAAATCAAAATCTACCACTAGATGACTGAGTGTTTGATTTACATGTGTAACCATGTGCTTAGTTGTCTTAATGGCAGAGTCAGTAGGCACAATTTCTGCAAGCACAGTTTTTAGCAGGTATAACATTGTGCTTATACAAAGGGAAGCTGGACTGAGGTGCAATTGCTAATTGTGATAAAATGAGCCCTATTCTCCTCTATCCTGCAGTATGTATACAGTACTCATTTACTCTCATACAAAGTGGGTGAGTGTTGAAATTTTAAATGTGCTTTGTACAGATGAATATGATACAAGGCAGTGGGGAATCAGGCCCTGTGAACTTGATACCTGCAAGACACCAAGTGACAACTGCTGGGAGAGCAATAGAGCAGTGCACAGAAAATCCAGGACGTTTTTGAAGAGTGTTGGGGACAGCTTCCTGGTGCAAGTGCTGGAGGAACCAACTAGGGTCCATGCTCCTCTTGTCCTGCTGCTCACAAACAGGGAAGAATTGGTAGGGGAAGTAGAAGTGGGTAGCAACCTGGGCAGCAGTGACCATGAAATGGTCGAGTTCAGAATCCTGACAAAAGGAAGAAAAGAGAGCAGCAGAATATGGACCCTGGATTTCAGAAAAGCAGACTTTGACTCCCTCAGGGATCTGATGGGCAGGATCCCCTGGGAGGCGAATATGAGGGGGAAAGGAGTCCAGGAGAGCTGACTGTATTTTAAAGAAGCCTTATGGAGGGCGTAGGAACGAACCATCCTAATGTGTAGAAAGAATAGCAAATATGGCAGGCGACCAGCTTGGCTTAACAGTGAAATGTTTGGTGAGTTTAAGCACAAAAAGGAAGCTTACAAGATGTGGAAACTTGGACAGATGACTAGGGAGGAGTATAAAAATATTGCTCGAGTATGCAGGAGTGTAATCAGGAAGGCCAAATCAAACTTGGAGTTGCAGCTAGCAGGAGATGTGAACGGTAACAAGAAGGGTTTCTACAGGTATGTTAGCAACAAGAAGAAGGTCAGGGAAAGTGTGGGACACTTACTGAATGGGGGAGGCAACATGGTGACAGATGATGTGGAAAAAGCTAATGTACTCAATGCTTTTTTTGCCTCGGTTTTCACAGACAAGGTCAGCTCCCAGACTGGTGCACTGGGCAGCACAGTATGGGAAGGAGGTGAGCAGCCCTCAATGGTGAAAGAACAGGATAAGGACTATTTAGAAAAGCTGGACATGCACAAATCCATGGGTCCGGATCTAATGCATCCAAAGGTGCTGAGGGAGTTGGCTTTTGTGATTGCAGAGCCATTGGCCGTTATCTTTGAAAACTCGTGGCAACCGGGGGAGTTCCCGGATGATTGGAAAAGGCAAATATAGTGCCCATCTTCAAAAAATGGAAGAAGGAGAATCTGGGGAACTATAGATCAGTCAGCCTCACTTTAGTCCCTTGAAAAATCCTGGAGCAGGTCCTCAACTAATCCATTTTGAAGCCCTTGGAGGAGAGGAAGGTGATCAGGAACAATCAACATGGATTCCCCAAGGGCAAGCCATGCCTGACCAACCTGATTACCTTCTATGTTGAGATAACTGGCTCTGTGGATGTGAGGAATGCAGTAGACATGATATATCTTGACTTTAGCAAAGCCTTTGATACAGTCTCCCACAGTATTCTTGCCAGCAAGTTTAAAAAGTATGGATTGGGTAAGGTGGCTAGAAAGCTGGCTTGATCATTGGGCTCAACGGGTAGTGATCAATGGCTCAATGTCTAGTTGGCAGCCGGTATCAAGCGGCGTGTTCCAGGGGTCGGTCCTGGGGCCAGTTTTGTTCATCATGTTCATTAATGTTCTGGATGATGGGATGGATTGCACCCTCAGCAAGTTCATGGATGACACTAAGCTGCGGGGAGAGGTAGATACGCTGGGGGGTAGGGATAGAGTGACATAAACAAATTGCAGGATTGGGCCAAAAGAAATCTGATGAGGGACAAGTCCAGAGTCCTGCATTTAGGATGGAAGAATCCCATGCACTTCTACAGACATGGGACCGACTGACTAACTGGCAGTTCTGCAGAAAAGGACCTGGGGATTACAGTGGATGAGAAGCTGGATATGTGTCAGCAGTGTGCCCTTGTTGCCAAGAAGGCTAAAGGCATATTGGGCTGCATTAGTAGGAGCACTGCCAGCAGATCACGGGAGGTGATTATTCCCCTCTATTTGGCACTGGTGAGGCCACACCTGGAATATTGTGTTCAGTTTTGGGCCACTCACTACAGAAAGGATGTGGACAAACTGGAGAGAACCCAGCAGAGGGCAAAGAAAATGATTAGGGGGCTGGGGCACATGACTTATGAGAAGAGGCTGAGGGAACTAGGCTTATTTAGTCTGCAGAAGAGAAGAGTGAGGGGGGATTTGATAGCAGCCTTCAACTACCTGAAAGGGGGTTCCAAAGAGGATGGAGCCAGGCTGTTCTTGGTGGCATATGACAGAACAAGGAACAGTGGTCTCAAGTTGCAGTGGGAGAGGTCTAGGTTGGATATTAGGAAAAACTTTTTCACTAGGAGGGAGGTGAAGCCCTGAATTGGTTACCTAGGGAGGTGGTGGAATCTCCATCCTTAGAGGTTTTTAAGGTCTGGCTTGACAAAGCCCTGGCTGGGGTGATTTAGCTGGGTTGGTCCTGCTTTGAGCAGGGATTTGGACTAGATGACCTCCTGAGGTCTCTTCCAACCTTGATCTTCTATGATTCTATGCTGTGACTCCTGAGAATTACCGTTTGCGCAAACTCCATTAATTCTGATTAAAGTTAATATGCTCAGCATGTGCAGAATTCAGATTAGGGGCGGCTCCAGGCCCCAGCACGCCAAGCGCATGCTTGGGGCGGCATGCCGTGGGGGGCGCTCTGCCGGTCGCCGGGAGGGCGGCAGGCGGCTCCGGTGGACCTCCCGCAGGCGTCCCTGCGGAGGGTCCGCTGGTCCCGCGGCTTCGGTGGAGCATCCACAGGCATGCCTGCGGGAAGTCCACCGGAGCCGCGGGACCAGCGGACCCTCCGCAGGCACGTCTGCGGGAGGTCCACTGGAGCCACAGGACCGGCGACTGGCAGAGTGCCCCCTGCGGCGTGCCGCCGTGCTTGGGGCGGCAAAATGGCTAGAGCCGCCCCTGATTCAGCTCTATGGGTGTCTGAGTGCCTGAATAAGATATACAGGCCCAATCTTGCAGCTCAAGATTTTAAATTAATATCTATATGCAATATTTTTAAATGGGGCTTAGTCTTCTTTTGAACTCAGTCCACATCATAGGTGGGAATTCTGACAAAGTTACAGACAACGTTGAAAATAAGATACACTTTTAATCGTGAATCTCGTAACAGGAGCTTTATGTGGTCTGTTATGTCTTTACAATACATTGCTAGACTACATTTATTAGTCTGGAAATCGTTTAAGTTCTATCTTGACTTTCTTCTGTTCTCAATGTGGGTAGGGGCTAGGCAGCAGGTTTTCTCTCTCACCAGAACAGCATAGATAGTATGACAGCTCTCTAGATTAAACACACATAAAGTCAGAATGAAAGAATTTTCTTAGTTCTCACTATTTAAAAAGGACAATGCCTATTTTTAAAAAGAGCTTTGCTACAGAGGGGTTGACACTCACTGGAAATTCCATCTGCAAAACCAGATGACCAGAATTGGCAGGAAAAGATAATCTACAATTACACTTTGAAAACCTCTTGATAAACAAATCCAAGTCCTGCTACCCACATGTGAAAATGTTAATCATGTAGGGAGAAATAGTATGTAGCCATAATTAGCTCAGCCATTCTCAGATTCCATGGAGCCTATGTTTCCTTGCTCTCTCTTTCTATGTTAACAAAGCCGTGTTCAATCAATCTCCACTTCCAAATGCTCTTTTGTGGAGCCTTTCAAAACGGTTCATTGCTACTTTATTGCACACCATGAACTCATACTGATACCACTGTACTAAATATGTCTAAACTAGATTGAAAGCTCCTCAAGGCAAGGACCAAACCTACTTTAATGGAGTATATCAACTCTTTGAAGCTTGTGAGGGAATATCTGTGGGCCAGTACTACACTGTTTCAGGTTTTGCTTCTTAAAACATACTCGGGGTCAGGAGGGTGTTGGTGGAAAACCGTTACTGATGACTCTACTTTTAGGCCCCCAAGACTGGGGTTCCATGAGCGATGCTGACTGCAACTCCCCTTCTCTCATTGGTATGGGACAAGGCAAGCTCGAAGTCATTCCTGGTTGTCTCTTCTCTGGGAGCCAAGGGAGCACAGTTGCTGGGACATGTAGTTTTATCGGCAAGGAGATATGGAAATGAGAGAAGATATAAATCCTGTTCTCCTTTCCCTAGATGAGGAGGGACCTGGTCTTGCTGCTATTTTATGAAATCTATGTATTGACACACAGTTGTGGGTTTCTTTAAAACTGTTTTGAGGAGAGAACCTCTATGGAGCATTGTTCTTGCCTTGTTCAGTGTATTGAAACAAGGACCACAGGGAGAAGAAGGTGTTTTCCTGTTTTAAAAACACCCCAACTGTGGTGTCTGTTTTTAATTTGGCCTACCTCCGATATTTACAGCTTTGTTCAGCACAGAGTACTGTTTGTGTTAAATAAATAATAACTCATCCTTGGCTTACTCTGATGTAAACAGAAAAATAATTAAAATGATGGTTTAAGTTGATGATGGGAGTCTCTGCCACTCCTTTTGAATTTCTATGTCATGGAAAGTAGCACTTTCTTTATACCAGCCATCCTGTCTGAGTCTTTCCCCTTCCTTAGAGCTTTTGGAGAGGATTCTCTCTGCCCTCACAATCATTTGGAAAGTTGAGGAGTATCTGGGCTGTTATTGTTTTAATAATTTAATATTAAGGCTAATTATTTATAAAGCATAGCACTGTAAGTTAACATGGTGTCTCACAGACTTCCTCTGCTCTGAGAAGCTTACAATCCAAGATATGCAAGAGATATTGCAAATGCCCTTTATTTGACAGGGTTTTTATGGAAGGTTAAGGGTATATTCCTAGAGGCGGTGAGTCATAGAAAGAAGCTTCTCTGGCCATTCTTATGTTCTGATGTTGCTTTGATTTGCTGGCTAAGTTAATTTTGTACCGTTTTAATGATTATTTTTGTTATCTGTAAAAACCAGGCATGATCATACATGGGTGGGGAGTGTATTATTTACCTGGTTGTGAAATCTACAGGTATCTTATTTCCACTAGGATTTTACAGTGAGATAACTATCACATATTAGTGATCTTCCTGGAAAGAGCTACCTTGATATCAGTGAAGACCAAGCCTTTGTATTGAGATGGGGCCTCAGAAGTGGATGAGTAAATTGCAGCTCAGTTAGATAAGACATAGTATTAGTTGGCTGAGAGAAGCAGCTAGAAAAGATGATGATATTGACAAACCCAACTTAAAGAATGTACCCATCACGTGCTATGCCGGTTGGCTGTCTAAACGGGATCTTCGTAGACACACATGTGCTTATGGATAATCAGGTAGCTGCAGTAGCCAGGGGCACTTTTTGCCATATGCATTTGGTAAGAAAATTGTGTCCTTTTCTCTTGCTTTCCTATGTACAGGTATCTTTGCAGTTGTCACTTTTGAAACTAGACCAGTGGTTCCCAAACTTTAACAACCTGTGAACCCCTTTCACTAAAATGTCAAGTCTTGCGAACGCCCTCCTAAAAATGAATATTTCCAGGGATTTTCTCCTTTACGAGTATAAATTATAAAATCAGTGATCTTGGAAATATAAAATTTGTTTTTATGACATGCTTATTACACACTATTTATTATTCATTATTATTTATCATTACAGTATTTTTATTAGAATCAAACGAAACGCAGAGACAAAATTTCTCAATACTTTAAATGACTGCTTATTGGAGCAGCTGGTACAGGAATCCACAAGGGGAGAGGCAACTGTCGATTTAGTCCTGAGTGGAGTACAGGGTCTGGTCCAAGAGGTAACTATAACAGGATCACTTGGAAATAGTGAGCATAATATAATAACATTTAACATTGCTGTGGTGGGAAGAACACCTCAACAGCCCAATACTGTGGCATTTAATTTCAGAAAGGGGAACTATGCAAATAGTTAAACAGAAATTAAAAGGTACAGTGACTAGAGTGAAATCTTTGCAAGCTGCATGGACATTTCAAAGACACCATAATAGAGGCTCAGCTTAAATGTATACCCCAAATTAAAAAACACAGTAAAAGAACTAAAAAAGAGCCACCGTGGCTTCACAACCATGTAAAAGAAGCAGTGAGAGATAAAAGGCATCTTTTAAAAAGTGGAAGTCAAATCCTAGTGAGGTAAATAGAAAGGAGCATAAACACTGCCAAATTAAGTGTAAAAATGCAATAAGAAAAGCCAAAAAGGAGTTTGAAGAACAGCTAGCCAAAAACTCAGAAGGTAATAACAAAATTTTTTAAGCACATCAGAAGCAGGAAGCCTGCTAAACAACCAGTGGGGCCCCTGGACGATTGAGATACAAAAGGAGCACTTAAAGATGATAAAGTCATTGCGGAGAAACTAAATGGATTCTTTGCTTCAGTCTTCACGGCTGAGGATGTTAGGGAGATTCCCAAACCTGAGCTGGCTTTTGTAGGTGACAAATCTGAGGAATTGTCACAGATTGAAGTGTCACTAGAGGAGGTTTTGGAATTAATTGAGAAACTTAACAGTAACAAGTCACCGGGACCAGATGGCATTCACCCAAGAGTTCTGAAAGAACTCAAATGTGAAGTTGCGGAACTATTAACTATGGTTTGTAACCTGTCCTTTAAATCAGCTTGTGTACCCAATGACTGGAAGATAGCTAATGTAATGCCAATATTTAAAAAGGGCTCTAGAGGTGATCCTGGCAATTACAGACCGGTAAGTCTAACGTCAGTAACTGGCAAATTAGTTAAAACAATAGTAAAGAATAAAATTGTCAGACACATAGAAGAACATAAATTGTTGAACAAAAGTGAACATGGTTTCTGTAAAGGGAAATCATGTCTTACTAATCTATTAGAGTTCTTTGTAGGGGTCAACAAACGTGTCTGTACTGTGTACAGATGTGGTCCTCTCATCTCAAAAAAGATATACTGGCATTAGAAAAAGTTCAGAAAAGGGCAACTACAATGATTAAGGGGTTGGAACAAGTCCCATATGAGGAGAGATTAAAGAGGCTAGGACTTTTCAGCTTGGAAAAGAGGAGACTAAGGGGGGATATGATTGAGGTATATAAAATCATGAGTGGTGTGGCGAAAGTGAATAAGGAAAAGTTTTTTACTTGTTCCCATAATATAAGAACTAGGGACCACCAAATGAAATTAATGGGCAGCAGGTTTAAAACAAATAAAAGGAAGTTCTTCTTCACACAGCACACAGTCAATCTGTGGAACTCCTTGCCTAAGGAAGTTGTGAAGGCTAGGACTATAAAAGGGTTTAAAAGAGAACTGGATAAATTCATGGAGGCTAAGTCCATTAATGGCTATTAGCCAGGATGGGTAAGGAATGGTGTCCCTAGCCTCTGTTTGTCAGAGGGTGGCAGGAGAGAGATCACTGATCATTACCTGTTAGGTTCACTCCCTCTGGGGCACCTGGCATTGGCCACTGTCAGTAGACAGGATACTGGGCTGGATGGACCTTTGGTCTGACCCAGTATGGCCATTCTTATGTTCTTATGTATTACATTATGAAAACGGCAACACTCTTCCACGATCTCACTTTTTTAGCTTGTATCACTTTGAATAAGCCTGTTATAAGACAAGGCTCCTATGGTTCATCAAGGAGTGTCAGATGTGAAACAGCAGGAAGGTATTTAAGAAGCCAATCCAAAGAGTTCCTCCTACACAAGCATTCGGAGCTTGAGCAGTCCAGGCAGACAACGCACGTTACAACAAAGCTTAAACTTGTTTTTCATAATAATTTTAAAAACAATCCCAGCTGCCTATTTAATTTTAAGAACAGCAAAAAATATCCACCTCCCTTTCCATTTCTTATAAGGAGTCTTGAAGTTTAAATCTCCTCAGTGAGATAGATATGCTTGCTTTGATCTGCTTAGCTCTTGGAAGTCATGGGGCTCCAAGCTGCTGGCCCCGTGCTGCCCAGGATCCCTGTCCGCCATTAGGGATTTTTTTCCTGGGAACCCCCTGAACCCCAGTTTGGGAACCACTGAACTAGACTAATGCCATGTGCTCTGCATAGAGCTACCCTTAAGACCATTAGGAAGCTGTAAATAGTGCAGAAGGCAGTTGTCCACTTATTAATCGTAGTTTTGTATTGAGAGCTCATTACAGCAGTGCTCTGTGATCTCATGTGGCTATCAGCTTGTAAGTGAAATTTAAGAGGTTAGGTTAATTTAAGAGCTAGCATATAAAGCACTTACTGGTTTGGGACCAGGTTATCTGAGAGAGCACTTCTTTCCGCATGCAGTATTGCTTTAGTGGAGCTGCTTGACTTGGACCTTCCTCAGTAAATGTAAGGAACTATGATCCAGTGATTTGGACACCAGCTTGGGACTCAGGAGACCTGGATTAAATTCCTTCCTCTGCCACAGAGCCCCTGTGTGACCTTTAGGATAATACCTGCCTCACAGGGGTGTTGTAAAAAGAAATACATTAAAGATTATGTGCTCAGATACTACAATAATAGGGGCCATATACTTATCATAGATTGCCTGGATCTGTGAACCCTCAGGGTCTATGTCCCTGGTTTACAAGTCCATTATGGCTCGCGTACACCACTGTGGCAGCATAAAGGGGCTGACTGGCTTTGGGAAGTACCCTAGTGTAAGGGGGGTTTCGTGGTTGACACAGAGGTGGCTCTACTCCTCCCACCCCACAAGATAGTTAGTGTACTTTGGAGAGGGATGGTTGAAGTGCTGTCCTGTTGCTCTTGTCTGATACAGTAGAACCTCAGAGTTACGAACACCAGAGTTTCAAACTGACCAGTCAACCACACACCTCATTTGGAACTGGAAGTACACAACCGGCAGCAGCGGAGATGAAAAAAGAGCATTTTTCTTCTGCATAGTAAAGTTTCAAAGCTGTATTAAGTCAATGCTCAGTATAAACTTTTGAAAGAACAACCATTATGTTCTATTCAGAGTTACGAACATTTCAGAGGTATTCCCAAGGTGTTAACATTCCCGAGGTGTTCATAACTCTGAGGTTCTACTGTATAAGATTCTTTGGGGCTGGTGCAGCAGACTGAACTTCAGAGCTGCTTTAAAATAACACAGACTTGGTCAGAGTCCACACTTTTTTTTAAGCTTTATGTTTAATTCTGCTGTATGCCCAGTTCCTGGGCTTACTTTGCCTGTTTAGCATGCAACAACTTCTCTCTGAAATACAGTAGTGTCATGCTTAACCCAGAATAGATTCCAGGGAATTGTCTGTCTGTTGATGGGGCTTATAGCTAGATGAAGTTCTGGGAACAGCCTGCACACCGTAAGCACTTCTGAAGCAGCTTTTTCCACTGTCAAGCAGATTCTGGCTCTGGGTCAGTGGCTGCTTCCTGATTCTCCCCCAACATCACCTTCAGAGAGATGACATGACTTAGGGATCAAATTTTATTAAGTGGTAAAATCAAACATATAAATTAAACTCTTACCGTGCATATTTTAACTTCCTGTATAATTCTGAAAACATTAATCCTACATTACATTCCCTTGTTTCTTTGTTCATTAACTAATGTTTGTACAGTGCTTTGAGAATGACTGTGTAAATTCTATTGATTAACTGGTATAGTACGTACTGCTAGAAACATTTTACGGTCAGTCTGTACATATTCTGCTAATAGAAATATACATTTATCACAAGAACAATAAAGCATAGAATGCATTTACTGCAGCTTGGAAAAATTGAGATTTGACAGTCAGTTGTGAGTGTTAACAGATGAGTTTTGTTCTGGAAGAATTAAGATATTAACTCACCCTGCTCCCCTGGGCTTTCCTCTCCCCTGGCCCCTTCCCTAAAATCTCTGTCTCCAGTTCTGGTGAACCATAGAATCATAGACTATCAGGGTTGGAAGAGACCTCAGGAGGTCATCTAGTCCAACCCCCTGCTCAAAGCAGGACCAACACCAACTAAATCATCCCAGCCAAGGCTTTGACAAGCCGGGCCTTAAAAACCTCTAAAGATGGCAATTCCACCACCTCCCTAGGTAACCCATTCCAGTGCTTCACCACCCTCCTAGTGAAATAGTGTTTCCTAATATCCAACCTAGATCTCCCCCACTGCAGCTTGAGACCATTGCTTCTTGTTCTGTCATCTGCTACCAACAGCCGAGCTCCATCCTCTTTGGAACCCCCACCCCTTCAGGTAGTTGAAGGCTGCTATCAAATCCCCCTTCACTCTTCTCTTCTGCAGACTAAATAGAATCATAGAATGTCAGGGTTGGAAGGGACCTCAGGAGATCATCTAGTCCAACCCCAACCCCAGTTCCCTCAGCCTCTCCTCGTAAGTCATGTGCCCCAGCCCTGTAATCATTTTCATTGCCCTCTGCTGGACTCTCTAGTTGAGAGCACTCAGACCTTGCTTTGCTGTGATTTTTAGATGACAAAAACAAATGGAGAGATTCAGTCTGCATATTTGGTGCTAGATGAAATTTGGCTTGTCATTCTGCTTAAAAGTAAAAGGCTGGCATGAAAATTTCAGTGTGTGGGTTATTAGACTAGTGTAGTGAGTAAAAGAAAGGGTTGGATAGCTCTGTAGGCAAGTAACCTCCCCTTTCCTTGTGACCTGTAGTGAGGTCCAGCACAGTGGGGTTCTGTGTGCTCAGAGAGTCCAAGGATTCTGCAGGTTTGGTCCACGTGGTGGTGCTAGTCTCTGCCAACAGGACATGAGAGTTGTGGTGTTTCTTCCACCCCATTCCACACTGACCAGCCCACGGGAATGAAGGCTGTGTGCTCCAGGGGCTCCCACTGGAATCTTTCTAGATGGAGGTTGATTCCAGATAAACCAAGATCTGGTCTACACTGCGGGGGGGTTGACCTAAGATATGCAACTTCAGCTACGAGACTAGCATAGCTGAAGTTGACTTATCTTAGTTCGACTTACCTCGTGTCCTCACGGCACAGGGTCAATTGCTGTGGCTCCCCTGTTGACTTTGCTTCTGCCTCTTGCCGAGCTGGAGTTCAGCAGTGGATGGGACAGCGATTGGGGATCGATTTATCGCGTCTACACTACACGCGATAAATTGATGCCCGATAGCTCGATCACTACCCGCCGATCTGGCGGGTAGTGTAGACATACCCCCAAGGGAGTAGGAAAGGAAGTGGAGAGAGACAATAGTTAAGTTGAAGCTGTTCCTTTAAAACCAGGACTTGATAATTTGAATTTTCTGCATTACACAATTTAACTCAGCCTGAATTCCAAGAAATCTAATTCCTTTCATGTTTGCAATATGTGTTATCAATTCCTGACCATAGATATAATGCTTCTTATACCTCTCCGATATTTATTTTGATACAAAAGTCTTCCAGGATTTATTGATTTTGAGTGAGTTATTTAAATAAATTGTAAACTGAATTCAGCTCAGCCCAGTGTGTCATTTTCAGCTCTTTGAACTTACTAGAGCATGTCTTGAACTGGAGCGTGTCTTTGTCAAACTTTGAAAACAAACTAAGTTTAATATTTTGCACTTGAAGTCTATAAACCTGCCCCTACTTTTTCTGCTTGGGAGTTGGCAGCTGTCCTTATGAAAATTCAAAGTATCTTCTATGAACAATGCCTCCATTTTACTTCCTCACGTTTTGCTCTCTCCATTGAGGCAATGGAAGCCGTCTCCCCTATCTTCAGTGGGCTTTATCTCACTAGCTGCAGCAGAATGTATTCAACTAAAAAAATGAGCTTGGAATGCTGGCACCAAACACTTCAGAAATCAGGATTCTAGACGGTTTTTACCATCCCACTAGGCCGCTCAGAGCAGAGTAGAGCAGCAGGGAAGAGGACAGCAGGAAATGAAAGGAAGCAGGGGCACCCTGAGCAAAACAAAATGTCAGACATAGTTGCCAACATTTTAAAAAAGTTTCAGGGACAATTTTGCAAGTAAACTGTATTGAGAAGGAGGGGACAGGTCCCTGGCTGCTGGAGGTTGTGTCTTCAATTGACATTAAAGTAGAGCTTTTTGTTTTGTTAATAACTAAAAATCCCTTAATAAGAGCCTGAAAAACACTGTGACTCAGAGAAGCATCTAGGCTCTTCATCACAAAGCCCAACAGTCCTTTGAAATGCCACACAGCCCCCCATTTCCGAAGCACCCATTATTGTATTTGCTTTTATAGAGGGGCCCCTACCTTGCTACCCCTATAGTGTGTTCAATGGACAACTGTAGGTTCCGTTCCTCATTTTGTCTGTAAGAGAAGACATCCGACCTGCTTGTTACCCCCACTCACATTCTACGACAACTCAGCTGGCCTGTTCTGCCCTCTAACGGCTTTCAGTAGAGCATAGATTTCCTGTCATGCGCCTCTCCAGCTCCCTTCAGGAGGCACTTCCTCCTTCTCTTAGTGATAGTCTCAGGGATTCTCCCCTCTTTTTCTCCAACTGGGAAAAACGTGACTTTTTTATCCCACCTTACTTCTGCCCCATTTTCCTCTGTCTTCCTCTGTCTCCCATTCTAAGGTCTTGGCTACACTTGCAAGTTAGAGCGTAGTAGATCAGCCCCAGGAGCCCTAACTCATGAGGTGTCCACACTGGCGAGGCACCTAGACTGCCTGGACTCTGCAGCTCGAGCGCTCCTGATAATCCATAAAGCTTGCTGTGCCCCAGCTGAAACGCCCGGGTGTCAATGTGGACAGTGTAAACACACAGCAGCGCTTTCCCTGCTGCTGTCTCCAAGGGCTGGTTTAACTCCCAGCGCTCTACATCTGCACGTGTAGCCATGCCCTAAAAGTGGGCAGAGGGGGAACGGGGGGAGAGAGTGCCCTGGAGACAACCAAAAGGAAAATTCAAGGCTTTTTAACTTTCCATGCACTGTACTGAGAGGGCAGGGCAATGGCTGATTGATTCCACCCTCTTCCCCCCAGTCTTTGCCAGTATCCACCCTATGCAGTATTTAGACTTCAGCAGGAGTGTAGAGCAGTAAAAAAACTTCAAAAACAGACTCCAGCGTGAAACTGCAGAACTGGAATTAATTTGCAAACTGGACACCATCAGATTAGGCCTGAATAAAGACTGGGAGTGGATTACAAAAACTAATTTTATCATACTAATTTCCCCCTACAGTTACTCACACCTTCTTGTCAACTGTTTGAAATGGGCCACTCTCATTACCACTACAGAAGTGATTTTTCCTCCCTGGGTATTCTACTGTTAATTGAATTGTCTCGTTAGACTGCCCCTCCCTCCCCTTGGTAAGGCAATTCCCATCTTTTTATGTACTGTGTATATATATACCTGCTACTGTATTTTCCACTCCATGCATCTGATTCAGTGGGTTCTAGCCCAAGAAAGCTTATGCCCAAATAAATTTGTTAGTCTTTAAGGTGCCAGAAGGACTCCTCGTTGTTTTTGTAGTAAGCAGAGTTCTGGATTCTTTCTTACCTGCCCTATTGACGGCAGGCCAGGTTTTTTTTGTTTTTGTTTTTAAAGTAAACTTCGGATGGTGGTCACAATTGGCTGTCTTGTTTTTTGGCTCCCTTGTTATGTACAAACCAAGGACAGACCTGGCCAAATTAGGGCACAGTTGTCAAATATGGTCCTATATGCACCTTGCATACCTTAGGTGAATAACTGTGTATGAATTGCATGTTGAGGACATAGGCGCCGAAAAGATACAAAGTAACATTTTCCGAAAGTCCTGAATGACTTAAAAGCCTAAGAACCAGATTGTTAAAGATATTTAGGTTTTGCTTTGCTCAGCGTTGTAACACCAAAGTCTCATTTTCAAAAGTGACGTAGCACGTTAGAGCCTGCGGCCCACTGACTTTCAGTGAGGCTTAGACTCTTAAGTGCAGTCACTTTTGAAAATAAGACTTAGGTGCTGCAATGCTGAATGGAGCAATACGTATAGAAATCTGGGCCAAAATCACTTTTTCAAAAGGGGCTTAGGGTCCTACATCATGTTGGCATTTTACAGAGCTTGACTCTGTTTCATTTGTGCGGCTTATACACCTGTGCTTTGCAAGAACACATTTGATTCTGTACGTTGTTTTCCATTAGTAAATGTTGAGCTTGATGAGTAGGAGTAATTGTAGGTGCAGCTTTTTAAAAAGTTGAACGTTGTTTTTTTGCAATGCAGCCATTCCTGCAGATAGACTTTTTTCAGTGTATAGGGGAAAAAATCATCATGTGTGTCAGAAATAATGTGTGTGTGTGGGAGGGTTGTTTTGTTTTTTTCTCAAACCATACAAAAAGATCATGTGTCCACTTGGTCAGATAAGGAAAAACAGGACTTGTTTTGAGGCAACTGCAGCTAACTACTTCTCTTTTTCAGGGTGATTACTATTATTTTGAAATTGTTATGGGATTTTTCAGGTAAAAAAGCAAGTACAAAGGATTAATTTGGACATGAAAGGCAAATATTTCTAACCTTTATCAAATATGGATGGAAAGTTGGGTGGGCCTGGGTCCCACTTACGTCAACAGGGGCCTTTCCATTGACCTTGACCTTCACCTTGATTATCGGCTCCCTCCACCCCAAGATGGAGAGAGGATAGCACTTAAGTAAGGCATTTGTCGTATTAAATAAGAAAGTACTTTTAAATATTTGTTACTGACTAACTAATCTTCATAAACTCCCCCATACTGTGGGGTACATGTTTTTATCCCCATTTGAGAATCTGAGGCACAGAGAGGTTAAGATTGCCCAAGCCAGGGCTGGGATTAGAACTAAAGAGTTCTTGGCTCTCGGTCAGGGCAGATGCTACCCATTAATTGTCCACTCTCTTTAGAGCTCAGTCATCAGTTTGCCACGAGCCTAGAGTAAAGGGACAAGTGGTGCTGCACTGCTCAGGAATTGCCTGGGTGGGTGATTTTAACTTTCAGAGTTGCAATCTTCCTCCTGGCTTTCCTGCTGCTCTGGGGAGGGAGTAAATTCGGATGGGTCTATACCTGGCTTAGCATATGTTGCCCAATGCATCAGAACAGCTGAGCAGCTATGCTGCTTGGCATGTTGGGGGTAGAGCTCCTCCTATCCCCTGAACCTCCCCATTCACCTCTGTGGGGAAATGTAGCAGCTCTTGCCTTTCTGCATTGAGCACAGCAGTAATGGTAGCTGATTTAAGGGAGTAAGGGATAAGGGCTATGTCTCCTTACTCCCTTGTGCTAGCAAACAGGGCAGACCACAATCTGCCCTTGTGTGATTAGTGAAGTATGATTAACACCAGCATATAAAACTCCCTGTGATTATGTATATCTAAAGGGTAATAAACAGCATTGCCAACCACAAACCTTTAAAAGTAGTAAGTCAGGTGCCAAAAATCACAAGATTGGCTTAAAAAAATCAAGAGATTAAAAAACAAAATAACTGGTTTCGGATTCTTTTAATTTGCCTTCTAATTTCTGAGCCTCAAGGGTATGATGGGATCACATTTTCAAGCTTTTCTCCACAACCATGAGTGCTAAATCTCATTGCCTCCTGGAGCTGTGGCTTAAAAAAACTCACCAAATATCACGAGTCTCACAATAAAATCACAAGGGTTGGCAGTACTGCAGGAACCTTAATTGGCTTTTTGAAGAATCATTAACCCTTTTACATTAATTTTCAATGTATACGTTAAGCTTTAGATCACCACAGTGGGAATCATGGTCTCTTGTGGAAAAGAGTGAGAGAAGCCAGTGGTTTTAACCCACTGATTTTACTTCCCTCCAGTTTTGATTGTTCCAGAAAACAGGAATTCAGAAATGCATACTATTCTCAAGGGAATGCATGTGATCTGGCCTTGGTTGTTAAAATCATTTGCAAAAACAAAACTGTGAAAACAGTCTCCAAAGATTCAATCCTCATGCTGCATTTATCATAATTGCATTCTAAGCAGTTTGCATCATAGTAGTGTGTGTCAAATTCTCTCTGTATAAAATTACGTAGTGCAATTCAAATTCATTAAAGGACATTTACTGTGTATATGATACACACGCCTGTTTTAACTGCATCTTATTTGAAGTTATAAGTTACCCTTACGAGATCATTCTATGAAACTTGGAGCGCTATACCTTATTTTTTCAAAACAGAGGTAGATTTTTTCTAGGTGTTAAAATTTATACTGCACTGCATTCTTTTTATATATATTGTAGAAAGTGACATCCCATAATTACATTATTCTTGATATGTGTGTTTTAAGAGCTCGTCTTTTTAAGCTCTAGCTTCAACAAAAAGACACAGAAGCACTTTAATATTTTTTAAATATTTTATTGTTTGCTAGTTGTACTTTTTTCTTTCTTTTTTTGGGGGGGGCTATAGCATTCACTAAGAAGTAGAGTCAATGGAAGCATGCATCATTGACTGCAGTGGAACTATGGATTCTTGAAAGCAAGTGAAAATGCCTAGAATACTTTTGCTTTTTTCTGATTTCCTGGTCTCTTTAATCCTGAAAGAAGAGGGGAAAAGAGCTAAATTAAAACCAGCTTCATACATAAACACAGTAGTGATAGGTTATGTGTGTGCGTCTTTTTTGTTTGTTTTAGTTTTAGGGTTTGTTTTTTTAAATGCTAGTGATTAGAAATGGTTCTAAGGCATGACAAGAGTGGAACTCTCATATTTGTAATAAAAGAATTAATACAACTTTAAAAAAGTATAAATTGCAAAAACATTCTATGCAGTTAGAATGTCAATCATCTGTAGATAGATTTGTAAACAACTCACTTGTGACTACTCTCTTCTTTTGCCTTTCTGAAGCAGTATACTGTATTGGATGATTTTTTTTCTTTTAAAACATATTAGGACAGCATGTTATTAACTGTATCTGTTACAAAGGTTGTGTTGTCAGTTTGTTTACATTTTCATCCAAGATACAAGGTCCTGGAAAATATATTCTTCCCCTTGTACAGCATTGCACAATTTGCTAGATGTACGATGGGATTTCTTTGTCTTTCTCTGAAATACCAATTAACATCACCAGCCATTGGCAGGATAGATGAATGGCCTTATCTGGTATGGCATGTCTTATGGCACTATGATCTGGTGTTTCATACAAACTGCCTTCATTTAATTTAAAATTTATTTTGAAACTGACAATGATCTAGCTTTGATATAAGGTAAATGAATGTAAACCGGTTGTAAACTGATATATGTGACCACATAGAGGTTTCTATTGCTTTAAATAACTAATTCAAGTTCTTTAAACAAATGCAGCTTCTGTTTAGACACAAGGCCCATGTCTCACATTTGAGTCTATTGTGGTTCACTGCAGGCCATACAGACATTCAGCTCAGACAGTTTTTGAATTCTGCTGGGTCAGTTCTTCTGTCCATTACCAAGGGATTTCCCATCACAGTTCCTTTAATAGGCATAACACCCTGACACCCCAATATTCGCCACTGTCAAGTAATTGGGATATGGCTTATGCAAAGTATGCCTTATGATGTGTCATTCTAAAAGTCTTGATCTGCTAGACAATAATATCTCATTGGATTGTATGTGCTATCATCGTATGTGAAATTTGGCTATGAATGTGTTGCTGAAACATGTCCAGAGGTTGAAAACACCCACAAACAGCCTTTCAGGTACACCAGTAAAAAGGCCAAACAATGGTAATGGTTTATTGAGGAAATGCACACAAGCACAAGGATTACCCCAGGAACTGTATATAATGGAAACCTCTCAGATATAGCACTACACAATGGGAACTGTTTGACCCAGGTCACAGCAAAAGAGCTTTTCAGCAAGTGGGGAGAAGATATAAAAGGGGGAAAATGACATTCTGGGGGGACCTCAGGCTCCCTACAACAACACACCAGGAAACACCTGAGGAACAAAGCCTGAACTGTGGGAAGTGATGGTCCCAGGCTAGAAGGATCTTTAGCCTGTGTATGAAAACCTGGGAAAGCCAAGGCTACTTGTGTCTTAAGTATCTGCCAGCCTGTCTATCACTCAGGGTGAGAATTTGCTAATTTATATCGTACCTATCTAGTGTGTTAAGCTCAGTTTGCGTTTTTTATTTATTTACTACGGTAATCTGCTTTGATCTGTTGGCTATCCCTTATAATCACTTAAAATCTACCTCTTGTAGTTAATAAACTTGTTTTTGTTTTAATTTAATTTGTGTAATTCATAACTGGAGGGGGGAGGAGCTGTACATGCCATGATGAGATAACTGTCTCTGTTGATATGGGGAAAGCGCTGGGTGTGATATATCCCCTGGAGGAATAACATGAGGGGCAAAAGAGTCCGGGGAGCTGGCTGTATTTTAAAGAATCCTTATTGAGGTTGCAGGATCAAACCATCCCGATGTATAGAAAGAATAGTAAATATGGCAGGTGACCAGCTTGGCTTAACAGTGAAATCCTTGCTGATCTTAAACACAAAAAAAGAAGCTTACAAGAAGTGGAAGATTGGACAAATGACCAGGGAGGAGTATAAAAATATTGCTCAGGCATGCAGGAGTGAAATCAGGAAGGCCAAATCACACTTGGAGTTGCAGCTAGCAAGAGATGTTAAGAGTAACAAGAAGGGTTTCTTCAGGTATGTTAGCAACAAGAAGAAAGTCAAGGAAAGTGTGTCCCCCTTACTGAATGAGGGAGGCATCCTAGTGGCAGAGGATGTGGAAAAAGCTAATGTACTCAATGCTTTTTTTCCTCTGTCTTCATGAACAAGGTAAGCTCCCAGACTGCTGCACTGGGCAGCACAGCATGGGGAGGAGGCGATCAGTCCTCCGTGGAGCAAGAAGTGGTTCAGGACTATTTAGAAAAGCTAGATGAGCACAAATCCATGAGGCTGGATGCGCTGCATCCGAGGGTGATAAAGGAGTTGGCGGATGTGATTGCAGAGCCATTGGCCATTATCTTTGAAAATTCATGGCGATCGGGGGAGGTCCCGGATGATTGGAAAAAGGCTAATGTAGTGCCCCAGAGGGAATGAACAGAACAGGTAATCATCAAGTCATCCATCCCCTGTTGCCCATTCCTAGCTTCTGGCAAACAGAGGCCAGGGACACCATCCCTGCCCATCCTGATTAATAGCCATTGATGGACCTATCCTCCATGAAATTATCTATCTAATGGGTTTTGAGCACGGTAGAATTGGGATATTCTCTCCAGTTCTGTTCCCTCCCGCCTTCCCACCCACCTTCCCCCTTCCTCTTCAGGAAACCTTCTCATGAGCAACTTCTAATGCAGGAGGTGCAATCACTCCTACAAGTCAGCACATTAGAGGAGGTTCCTCTGGAGTTCGGGGCAGAGGGTTCTACTCCCAGTATTTCCTTATGCCAAGGATGGGCTCAGGCCTATTTTAGACTTGTGAAACCTAAACAGATTAATGAAGTTGAAGTTCAGCATGGTCTCTCTGGCTTTCATTATTCTATCCTTGGATCCGGGGGACTGGTATGCCACCCTCGACTTGAAGGATGTGTCCTTTCATATGTCCATAATCTCATCTCACAGACGATTCCTCTGCTTTATGGTTAACAACAGCCACTATCAGTTTACGGTCCTCCCCTTCGGCCTCTAGGTGGCCCCTCGGGTGTTCACCAAGTGCATGTCAGTTGTGGCAGCCTTCCTGCAGATGCGGCAAGTGCAAGTATTCCCGTACCTAGACGACTGGCTAATCAAGAGCCGCTCCCAGGCCCAAGAGGAGGACTACATGAGCCTGGTGAGGATGACATTCCACAGGATCAACCTCATTCTGAATGTGGCAAAGGGGCATTGCTGTCACGTGATGGCAAATAGAACACTGGTAAATTTGCAGGTGAACGAGCCCCTGATGGTGTGGCTGATGTGGTTAGGTCCTATGAAGGTGTCCTTTGAACAGATATGTGAACAGAGTTGGCAATGGGGTTTGTTGCAAGGATAGGTTCCTGGGTTAGTGTTTCTGTTGTGTGGTGTGTAGTTGCTGGTGAGTATTTGCTTCAAGTTGGGGAGCTGTCTGTAAGCGAGGACTGGCCTGTCTCCCAAGATCTGTGAGAGTCAGGGATCATCCTTCAGGATAGGTTGTAGATCCTTGATGATGCGCTGGAGAGGTTTTAGTTGGGGGCTGTAGGTGATGGCTAGTGTCGTTCTGTTACTTTCTTTGTTGGGCTTGTCCTGTAGTAGGTGACTTCTGGGTACCCTTCTGGCTCTGTCAATCTGTTTCTTCGCTTCCCCAGATGGGTATTGTAGTTTTAAAAATGCTTGATAGAGATCCTTTAGGTGTTTGTCTCTGTCTGAGGGAATGGAGCAAATGCGGTTGTATCTTAGGGCTTGGCTGTACACAGTGAATTGTGTGA